>NC_134197.1:9476731-10222858 GCF_964188355.1 Buteo buteo
TCTATGCTGAAATTCTTGTAAACTTCATCTCATTCATGATTTCAGACAGAGTATAGAATTGTAATTTGAATTAAATCTAAAGGAAATTCTTGCCCCAGGTGCCTGAACTAGGCATGTTTCTATTTACCAGCTCACAGATGAGTATTGCCCATTGTAACCACAGAAGTCGCATGGATAAATAAGCTCTGTTCCCTGGCCACATCTGAATTCAGTGAAGCCGTTATTTACCCCCAAAGTAAAAAGAGAGTTTGTATGTGCCAGTCCCTGAACTGCTTTAGAGAGAAAGAAGCATATCCCTAACTATGCATCTCTCTCATTCAGAATATGCATCTTGAATCCAAACTTGTGCTAAAATTAATGGAGAGACTGATGTATTTCTGGTATAAACATTCAGACGGACAATCAGTATCTTCTCTTTTGCTTCAGTCATTTGCCATGTTTAAGCTATTTGAAAGCAGTATTTACTTCATATTTCTAGTTTCTCAGAGTAAATATAATCTGAAACATCTGGAAAATCCTTATATGCTAGTCATGCTGAAGTAATGCTCAGGGGGGTTGTGAGCATGCTTACTGGCTCGAGCAATGTTTTGGATCCCTGTCCTCTGAATTTGATAGAAAGCAAAATGTAATATCATTTTACTTAACCCCACAGTATCCAGACCAATACAGTAAGCACTTTGCAAAATATATTGGGCAAGATACATGAAAGGTTCGGTGATTGAAGACATTTAGCTCCTATTGAAATGAGACTAAGCAAACTTCAAAAATTTGGTTGCAATAATTTTTTTCCCATTCCACAGCAAACAGTTAATTTTATGTAAAACTGATTCTTCTGAGATCCATCCCCAACAATGTAAGAAAAACTACTGTTCAAAAGCAATGTGAAAACTGGTATGGCAGCATGAAAGTTAAAATCAATGGCAAAGTTCCCAATAACTAAACTGGAAGCAAGATACTTTTATGATTTCAAAGGAGATGCACAGCATTAATTGTGTTCCTAAGAACAATCTCTCTTTTCTAAACACAGCGCTAAGAACGGCAGGATTTCGAAACGGCAGTTTGGGAAGCCGACCTAGTGCTCCTTTTAGAAGCAATGTTTATCAGCCAACTGAGATGGCAGTTGTGCTAAATGGTGGGACTGTAAGTATCAAAATGTGATGATTTAAGAAATCTTTGATATGCAGTGATATATACAACCACGACTAATTGAAAAACCTGCTTTTAGCTTATTCACTGCAGGGGGGAAAGCTATAAATGAAAATTCGGGCAGCAAAGTATGCATGTAATGCTTCCCTTCCCTCTAGAAAAGATGTAATTACAAAGTATTTTGCATTTCTTTACTTGGCCGTTCACATTTTGCAGTGTAGCTTGAGTGAACAGAGTTCTTTAGTGAGACTACATATTCGATGGCCCTTTCAAATTAAATTTGTGTTAAGGTATTTAACATGACTATTAAGTGAGACAATTTCTGACTTGATTTTTTTTCAAGATGCTGTGAGTCACACAAATGTTTATGGGCCAGTACATTAAGTAAGAATCATTGTTGCAGATAGTGGTGGTCTCTCACATATTTTCCATTTTCTTGTAAAATATATGTAATTCTTTGTAAGTAAGTTACAGATGCGTACGTCTCTGGGAAAGGGATTCATAAAAGAGGAATATAGAATATTTTAATGTTAATAGCATTGATTTTTTCTTTCTTAGACAATAGTTTGGCATGCCATTCTTTGATAGACCTGTTTTTCTGCAGCCTGGTTGTTGTAAGAATGGCTTAGTGATCTGATGCCAAACAAACTTTCTAAATGTTTTTCTCTTGATGTGTAATTTGTACTTGAAGACATACCATATAGCAGGCATACTGTTGAAAAAGAAGAATTTTCATCCCCATATTTTTCATGCATACCTACATGCTTCTTAAAAATCTACCCATGAGCCAGTTTATCCTCATGTGAGTTGGGTTTTCTTTATTTTGAATCATGAGCTGATTCCATAACTCAACCTCTACATTTAAAACCAAGTAATGTGAACTGATTGCAGGTGTCTTTTTGTTTTTAAATAAGTAAAGTTTTGGTTGATTTTAGTGAACAAGAGGGACCTGTGTTGGTAAGACAGGGGGAAACAGACCAACTTGAATAAAATGAAAAGGCTTGTGCTTTGCAGTCAGTAATGAATAGCATCCTTCTGATGCTTGGATTCATCTACGCCTATGTTTTCTGATACCAGAATATGCAGCTTAGGGAAAAGGCAGTTCAAGGATGAGAAGCTGGAGAATTTGTTTGGGGGGGGGGGGGGTGTGTGTTTGTTTTGAGGTGGATACAAAGCTTAATGGAGAACATCAGGTAGTAAAATGAGAGGTTAATGTGTATATATAGTCATGGTTTTTACAGAGAGGTCAATGTACTGTATGGGTGGAAGATGAGTTTCTTTGTATCACTTTTCTCTGGAACTACTGTCTGGAAAGCTGTCATGTACGTGTAGCATGATAACACTGATTTTTGAACAGACTAGATCTCTCAGTTATGGGTTTATTATCCTTATTTCCAGATACCAACTGCTCCGCCAAGTTACACTGGACGACACCTCTGGTGAAAGGCTGTAGGCTGTAGAGAATAAGAACCCTTGTTGCAGATGTTGTTCCCTGGCAGTGTGTCTTTGAGGGAGGAATCCATAACAGTACCAGAACAAAGCAACAAAACATCCAGGAGCTTTTGAAATCCTACAGAGGATTTTGTCTAAATGTGAACACCACTGAACTGATAAGATAACTGCAAAAGCAAAATTGTAAAATTGAGACTGAACCTAATTTAAAATAGAAGTAGGCACACCTTAAATTGGAAGAGGGGGATATTGTATTCTGAAATGTAAGATACTCTCTTGTCTGTAACTAGTGTGTGAGGCAAGCCTGTTTTTGTTGGTTGCCAGTTGCTTGCAAAATACCCTCCTCTCACCTAAACTTAATCAATGTTGCCACAAGAGATTGCCACTACAGTGTGAAAACATGCAGGATTTCTTTCCATTTTGCTCCTTTTCCCTTCATTTCAACTGTCATGAGAAGTACCTTGTTTGCTTCATTATCTAGCTGTACTATACAGTCACATAGCATCATGTGTAGTCAAGCATTGTCACTCTGTGGCAACTAAATTACCATTACACTGTAGGCTGATACTCTTCTCTTTAAAGAGCTGGTGTAGGAGATGCAGTTCTGGAGGGATGAAAGGTCTATGCATGTTTCATGCGAGTTCTAGAGCTTCTCGAGGCAGAGAGAACAAGTGTAGGTCCAGCACAGGCGGCTCTCCTCGGCCGTGTGGGATCAATTCCCCATTGTTCCAGCCTCAACCCCAGGTGCGAGCAAAGAGCCGCGCGCTCTCACGTCTACTACAGACAAAGCCATTACGTGAAACTTTGGAGGGATATACTTTTGCAAAGACTTAGCTGGGGAGAGAACGTGACTCGAGTTTGCCAGGAGGAGTTTGTTGTGATGGTGGATTAAAGGCAACCCACTGTAATGCCAGAGCCAGCCTGTTCTGTTGGGCTGGTCTTGTCAAGCAGGAAAGCGGTGGCAGCTGAGAAGTACTGACCACCTTTCAGGAGAAACTCAGCAGCGGTTAGGGTCAAGACCTCCCTTTCTAATCCCTGTTCATATGAGTAGTCCCCTTGACTGCAGTTGTTTGTGCATTTAAATGTGGTTGTGCATTTTAGTGCCTAGCTAGTAGAATCTCCGTGCTGGAGGTGGTTTGTTGTTGTTTTTGTTTTTTTTTAAGGTAGTTTCTTCCCTAGTCCTCCCTCTCCCCTCCACTTTTTTGAGTTGATATAAGGCAGACTTTCTCAAAGCTTTTTATCTTTGTTTTCTCCAGGTTATTTAAAAGGTTCCCATTGCCCATTGTTTGTGCCATGGTTTTTCATTACGTTTAAGCAATCATTCCTTTATTTAACATTTAACACATATCGGACATTGAAAACATCACTGTATCCTCACTGTTTGGTCAATGTTAATCTTAGCTTTCCTCGATAATACTAAAAGCTAATTGTTTTTACTTGAGGGCATAGGAAACGTATAACAATTAAACTTTGCATATGCTGTAATAAAAATATATATTTTCAAACTAAAAAAAATATAATGTACAAATAACTGAATAGCTTAGTAGCTTCACAGAGAGAAGTTACTTGCTGTATACTGCAAAAGAAAGACAAGCTTTTTATTTTTCAAGAGTCTTCCTGATTCTTCATGTACCTCCATTTCTACTGAATTAGGAACCTAGTCCTGCAGACTTGTACTCCCACGAGTAGTCCCTTCGACACCAGTAGGTCTACATACAGGTACAGAGGCTGCAAGACCAGTCCCTAAGTGTTGCACACAGATATATATGTGTATATATATGGAAAAAATATATATTGCCATTCTTGCCATGATCATCTTATGGGGTTTTATTTCAAAGCCCTTCTCTTCCAGAAGCAATGTTTTTCTGTCATGCATGAGTAAAGGAGTATGTTAGCTCCCCCCTGCCCTTCCCTCCTTGAGGCAAAGGAAGCATGTGCTTGTTTTAGGGATTGCTTATTTTATTTTGTAAGTAACTAGATGGCCTTAGTAACCAAGTAGGGTAGGGGTGGATATTGCATGCTATTCAGTAACTTAGAAATACATTTTGCTTGTTTTAAGCAAAGCTTTGATCAAATAAGTATTTAAGATAGTGATAGTTACCCAGAAGATGCATCATTTGGAACAGTAAAAAAACTATTACCATCATTTACCTGCAGAATTTTGCTTTTAAAAACCAATTGAAAAAAAAACCCCTCATAAAACTCTATTTTAAAAACATATAAGATGACCATGGCATAAATGGTAGGACAGCTTTCTTTTTAAAAGTTTATCATGCTACAACCAAGATTTATGAATTATAATACACATTTTACAGACCTTGGACAAAATCTGTACAAGATATAGTTATCTTAAGAAACGTTTTTTTCTTTTTCTAGATGTGACTGAATTGATAAATAGAGTTCCCAATCCTGCTCCTGACGAAGTTGTTTGGAATTTGAGGCCTTTTGCAAAGATATGGCCAGATCCTACAAACTGCTACTCACATGACTAGTCTCATTGGGTTAGTCATGTGGACTATTCACAAAATTAAGAATTAGCAGGATTGGGTTTAATTTGTGGTGGTGAAGGTGTGGTAATAGATTAGGAGGGTCTTTATTTTCCAACTTTATACAATTAGTAATAAGCAACTTTTTTTTTTTAAGTTACTAGTCTGTGATGTAAAATGCCCTAAATAAAACTGTAATTGAAGAAAGGCACCTTTATGTTAACTTATATTTTTGTTACAGTAAACAAATTGTTTACTTTTGCCTTTTATGAAAGTTATCTAGAATGTAGAGCATCTGTGAACAACATAATAAGTAAGTAAGCACAAGCCTTTCACAGTTCAGTTAATTATAATTAGCTTTTACGCTATAAAAGCTACTATGTTGTCCCTTGATGGTTATGTGCTCATGGTGTTTCCATACAGAAAAATGAAATTGTAAAGCATCTGAAAAAACTATTACCAAAACAAGATTTATAATAACTGGCTTTTGATCAATGGCTGGAAAAAAGTTCAAAGCCATACTTTACAGATCCTGCTTTCAGATGAGTTGAGGGTGTTTGACACTTGCCAGAAAATATGTAGCATCTTCAGAAGAACACTCTCAATACATACAGTTGTTTCTATAAACAAGGTACATGAAATACTATAGAACTAGGTGTTTCTGTTTTTAGTCTAAACACAGGCATCTTGGTTGGCTTTGTTTGAGCTTGATGCCTTAGGTCAAACCAAAGGGCATGCAAAAGGGAGCATTGTAGCTTTTATAATAAAACAATTGGACTATTCTACCAACTTACAGGATTACAAAGCAGGTGCTTTTTATTAATTGATGAGAGCTAAAGCTCATTTTTGATAGATAATATATATTTATTAAATGTATTAATGTGTGTTTTATAACGTACCCTTTTTTCCGCTGATTGTTGCATACTGGTATCTTATTAAGTACATCTTTAAAGGATTTTCAAGACAATCAATGTGTACCACGATGACTGTACATAAGTATACAAAACTACAGAGGTTGTAAAGCATGGGCAAATGTTTTATTTTCAAAATGCTGTTCTTAACGAGAATAAAGGCTTTACTATTTACTTACAATGTTTGTGTTAACTTGGTGTTAAAATCCACCTAAAATTTTTCCATTACAGTAAACTAATGGTGCTACAGACAGCATTGTCCTGCGGTGATACCGTGGGTGCAATTTTGCAATATAAGTTAAACTAAAGGAAACCAGCTCCTAGAAGCTAGGGCTACATTCCTTCACCTTTGGCCACATTCCCACATTTACCCTTAGCTCTGGCACCTATCAAATCCACAGTGAGCCAGTCAAGGAGCTGAGCAGGCAAACTCTTAACAGTACAAGTGGTATCTTTTTTTCCAGTTGGCTCAGCAGTTTCCTGTACTGGCTCAATTGCTAGTGCTTGTGAAAAGGAGGGAATAGGATCATACAGCTGGGGTTGAAGAATGCAGGTTGATAATTTTTTCTTCAAATGGTTTGATTTTCCTGATCTGATGCAACAGCCAGCATCACCAACGAGGAAAAAAACACGGGCTGGATACTGGTGTAACAGTGAAGACAAAGTCTGTGTAAGTGATGGAAGAAATCTACGTTGAGCCACAGCAAGAGTTAGAGGGTATCTGTGTTTTATCATGCTTTCATTCAAAACAAGTAGACCTTTGTTTGACTTGTATGGAGTTAGTAGTAGAACTGCAAGTATCTTCTCTAATTGTGAAATTATAAAGGCCTAAATAAGACTCTGCTTGACAAGACTGAGTTAAAAAAATAACAAGGGCTCCTTAGCAGGGGGCCCAATCTGATTTTTATTCTGCTTGCACCTTATGTAAGTAAGTACACGTACACAAGATTGCTGAAAATGCTATCGCTGTGATCTTAATTTTTTTACACTTTCTAAGCACATGTGCTAATGATAACAAAAGGGCCTTTGAATTTTTCCGCTGCAGAAATACAGAGCAACCCTAGCTCTCATTGCCTTCAGTTGGAATTGCAGAGGCAGAGTGTTTCTGAAAATTAGACCATTATGAACAGAGCCTGGATTCGTGTAAATTGTCACAGCTTTGCAGAAGTCAGTGAAGATACTCCAGTTTATAGTAAATGAAGATTTTTCCCTTAGTTTTACCACTTGCCTACATGTGAGTGTAACCCCATTTATTTCATCAAGAGTTTTGTCCCTATCAGAAAAGCTTGCAAGTGAGCATTCAGGAACACAAGATAAACACAGACTCAAAATTTTTGGCTAAATGTGCACAATTCCGTCTGTTTTAACAGAATTGTGCTCACTTACACTAGGACTGAATTTTGTCTTGGCATGCTGGGTCCTTACATAATCTCCCTTTGATTTACAATACCTCACATGTAAAATTGTAATGCTAAGAGTGTTTCTAAATCAGTACCACAAAGTTTAGTGCATGAGCTCTGTGTTTTGTGATACTGGTGAGAAAACTAAAATCAAGATGTTGAATGTTTTTGTGTATGTTTTTCCGAGCCTTCCGATTTGCTTCCCACTGCAACCATATAAATAAAACATTAAATACTTAACTTTCCAAAACATCCACAGAAACAAAAAAGTAAACATCCATACTTCCACAGCGCATCCTTTGTTGTTCAATAAGTAAAAAATAAAAATCCCCCACCCAACCCCAAAGACCTATTTCTTCTATGCATGGCATTTTTTTTGTTTTGACACAGCTTCAGCACTCAGATACTTGTACACAGTTCTCAGTGCCATCTGTGGGAGTTGTGCATGTGTAGCTGAGGGCAGAGTTGTTTGCTAGTAAGAAGTTATTGGATTGTTCAAAAAAAAATGAAAGCAGCTCTTTGAGCTTTTTGCTTTGAAGAATTTTCAATTAAAGTCAGTGATGAAGTCATACAGTTCACCTAGTATATAAATATATTTTTGTCATTTAGGACAACAAGCAAGGTCAATAAAGAATAGTTTTTCTGTGTCTCAGTGGAAAGAAGAATGTTATCCATGTGATTGCAAAGGGTCTGCCAAATGGGAAAAATCAGTCAGACAAAGAGCACAGGGTTGCTTGCTGGAGTAAACAATTCTAAATGAACAAAAGCTCTACATAAAAGTACAATGTCCCACCCCCCTAGTGAAAGCTGTTTTCAAAGCTCTGTATTCTTTCAGAGTGCTGTAATACAGATTAACCTAATGTTTTTCTTCTGCTGATACAACAGTCTGGTTCCTCAGTCTACTTCTGTGATTTTAGCTGTCATATACTCTGTTAATATTTTAATATTTACAAACTGCCTTTTAAGTTACAAAGATAAAAATCTGGTTTTCTACTCCCTATGCTTCAGAAGATGCATCTCTACTGTACACCTTTCACATCAATTAAGTTTGTTGGGAGATTTCTCTATAAAAGTTAGCTAGAGGCAAAGAAGGCCAAATATGCCCCTAAAATCTCTTTTTGTACATACAGTTTCAGGAGCGCTTAGTTACCCTTCCAAGGCATGCAACCGAAAACCAGCAAACAAAATCCTCTTGGTACATACCCAGAATACTAGGCTGCAACAGGCCCATGTGCTAATTTAAGGTGCTCAATGTGCTACCAACCTGCAAGACGTCAGCTCACAGAAAACAGGAAAAGTGATGGATGATGATGAGGAACATAGACAATACCTTAGAAACCCAAAAGATGACTGCAGTGGCAGGACACACCCTATGTTCTACAATGGTCAAGGCAATATGTGCTCAGTGTCTTGCTGGCACAAGACTCATGGATTTTAGGGCTTTTGTTTGTACAGCTGGTAAGGAGAAAAATCAGTGGATTAAATATCCCATGTAACTATGAATGCCCCATATACAAAATACTAACTATTGTGTTGAATTCTGTCTAATATTCCTTGATGTGATGAGGCTGGCCTTTGCAAATATTTCATAAAAATTGCAACAAGTTCAAAACCACCAGGGCTCACACGCACTGTTTCACATTAAAATGAGCAGGTGTTCTAGGTAGCTGCTAGCAGTGCTTTTAGCCAGGAGCGTCCATGTCTCATCATAACCTGTGCTACTTAAGCATAACAATTTCAAATCACATCACACTAACCAGGAAGCACAGGTTGTCAGCATGAATCTGGATTTCAGGCAGTTATTTAAATAGTTTTTGACATATACTTGCTTCCTATGCAGATAGAAAAGTAAGATGTCCTCAGGATTCAGATAAGCTGGAAAGATAGGGAAAGAAGCTGCCTGGCTAAGTCTTTTCACTAGAAATTTCCATTGGAAAAATGTGTTTCTCAGGCTGTGACACCTCAAACTGAACTAACTTGCTTAAAATACTTTGAAATGCCTAAGGAAGATGTTTAGTTTGTATATTAGCATAGCTCCCATGAAGTTTAGAACAACTTATACTAGCTGATAATCAGCCCGTTTCTTTCAGACAACAACACGTATCTAAAAGCAATGAATAGTGTAAATGTCAATATGAGCAACTAGCTTACAACCATGCCATTCATGGCATGCTGAATTTTAACCACTTCAGTCTTAGGAGCCCTACCATTCATTCAACAGAGCAAGAGAAAGACCCATTTCTATTTTCAGTTTCATTTAAAAAAAATAATAAAAGTTGAACTTTAACAGCATAGTTCCCATTTTATCCCTCTATGTCCCAAGTCACTGTGTGCAGCTACGCTGGCAGATTCCTACCGTTGCAGAACTGTGAATCTACTGCAATGGAGACCATGTCTTTTTCTTTACAGAGATATCCTGCATGCTGGGGAAAGGCGTATGGACATAACTGGGCAGAACAAACTGCCCGAGGATGCCAGTTACGCAGTGGCAATTGCAACTGTGCCCTGCTGCCAGTCTCAGGGCAGTGCCAAGAAAACCATTCTCACAGGAGGCTGGATTCCGCTCCCATAAAAATGACAAACACCTTAACTCCCAAGATGTTTATGTAACAGAATGTGTGAAAATTACCTACAGAGAATGCATAATCACTAATTTAAGGAGGTGCAACATAAGATTTAAATAAAAGTAACACAATCATGATCATTGGCAGCATGATCACAGTGTTTCATACAGTTTTAAAACCAGCTCCTGTTTTAAGCCCTGAGACAGAGAGCAACTGAGGCCCTTAACTGCTATGACAGTGTTAAGTTAAAAAAACCAAAACTCACATCTTACTTCCAATATTACGGTTTCTATCTATATAGATTATATAGTTTCTACTGTTAGGACAGTTGAATTTGTTAGCACTATGTTTCAGTCTCATTACTCTTATTTTTTAATACAGAGTGAACCTGAGTAAACTATGCTTTAGTCACATGCGTGTTCTAAATCATAGGACACTATAACCATCACTACAATAATAAGCACTAGTGGAGACTGTCATTAATTTCCTTGGAAGTGAGGTGGGGGTTGCTCTGAAGAGGTTAGCACAACTGTTAACTTTTTGACTTGCTGCTCCCACTATAATAAAGTTATCTGTTAGTTTGTCTGCCACGTGTCTTGGAAATGCAGCTCATTTGACATAGTTTATCATGTATGTGTTGCAATGTTTAGGCACAGATGAAGGCTAAAGGAAGCGTTGGCTTTGAATGTACTTGGATTTACTGTTTCGGTTAGCTCCTGGGAGTGGAATACTCAAAAATCTGCAAAACTCCTATTAGACGTCTGAGGATTGGCGTTTGTCCTATTTATATATGCATTAAGTTCAAACATCTTTACCATCTATTTTGGATAATAGACACAATTTTCCCTCATCTTAATGCACAGGACTGACATTCTGGTTTGAGACTTGGTGGTTTCAGCTTAACAGTGAACAAACTATGACCTACTTTATACACTACTGTATAATACAACTGGTTTGTGACAGTAGCTTACGAAAGGTTTATACACCCATACTCTTTATTCTGTTTAAATCATAAGAACTATGAGAATTACATTTAGTAATTTAAACAGTTGAAAACAGTAATGAAAAACACCACAGACTCAGACTATAAGATGAAAATCCATTAAAGAAAATCTATTGGAATAACTTATTAGCAGGGGCTTAGAGTAAAATATATATATAGAAAGGAGTTTCACCCTAGCCTCCCAATGAAATGCCAGAGAAGCCTGAACATGAAATTGGAGCCACCAGCAATCTTTCTGAAATAAGACCTGACTTTTAAAGAGACAGTTCTTTATAAAGTGTGTATAATTTTAGCCTATTACTATTGGAAGTCAGCGTGTATGCAATTGTTAGTGAAACCTTTCACTTCAGGAAATCTTCAGTCGCTAGTGATAGGAAAATGATGCATTAAAAAAGATATATTAAACAAACAAACAAATAAGAAACCAGAAATTATGCCCATAGACATTCCTGCTACTCACGAATCTGAAATGGAACTGTCAGAGGATCACTCATCAGAAGAGGCTTCTGCAAAATGGATATGTAAAAGTGACAGGACAAACCTAATTCTCCAAAGCAGCAACAGTTTGTAAAATGCTTAGTCTTGCCTCCAAGATGTTAGACAATAAACAATTTCAGGGCATTTTTTTATTCACTTAGGATCAGATTAGGGAAGCAAGAGCTGACGTACAGGAGACTCCCAAACACCAACACCCAGTAATGGAGATGGGAAAAAAGGGCTTAAAGATCTCTACCAGAATTTGTTTGTGCAATGCACCATGCTTTCCTAGTATTTTGACAGAAAGATTAAGAATTCATTTGGATATAACTGGATGGCATTTTTATAATTCAAGGTGTACAAAGAGAAAAGAAATATTGGAAGATACAAGCATTAGACTAGATGAACAACTGACATGAACACCTGAGTTTAGGAGAGAACAAACTACACAGAATTAGGTATACTGGAGACTGTACTGCTACTGATTATCCAAGTGTCCTCCAAATCATTCAGTGACCTGAGCTTCATGAAGAGACAGCCACAGAAACACAACAGTTTAGGGAAGATGACTGGACTGAGAGAAAAATCCAGAATGAAGGCAATCAGTTTATCTTCAGTGCATCTGATTAATGCAGGGTTTTTTTCCATGTAAATAGTCAAGATAGAAAAACAGAATTGTGAAAATAGAAAGAACTGACCAGAAAGGGAGAGAAATAATTCTGCAGTAGCAGGTCCCCAGCAAAAAGCATTTGGGGATTTACAGGCAGAAGACAATATGGGCAGAAAACCAGAATGCCAGATTTGCTGGGCAGCTTCATGAAAACCACATTTACACCCACTAGCCCCTCTTATTTCTGAAATGTTTCCTCCTTGCAAAATATGATAGGTTCTGTGAAGTCACCAGATTTAAACTCTTACACAGACTAAAACAAATTATGAGGTAAAAAAAAAAAAAGACAAGTTAGTTGTTACATCGAAAAAGACACCCAAGTGACTAATACTACAGTCTGGGCTTAAAGGGAAGTCTGGGGCAAGTAGCTTGTATGTTCTGCAATCTGTCACCCACTTCTCTGCTAATCTCTGAATCATATTTTAAGACTCCACTAACAGTTCGTGGTCTTTCCTTCCCTGCCTTCCCCCTGCCCTTTCTTTTTAACCAAGAGAGTCTCAAGTCTAGTTTTGCTGCAAGACTGTTTGGAGGTTTTACTTTTTTAACTGGTGACAGCCTTTTCTCCAGGCTATTAACGCATCTCATAGTTATACATTGAAATTTTGGTTTTGTATATCTAAATGACTAACAAAAAACACCAACAGTATTTTCAATAGAAATGCTCCCATTTTTTCACTATTATCTTGAAAAAGGTTAAATGAAGAAAAAGAAGAAAAAAAAGATTGCAAAACCCATGAAGAATTTGTCCTCTCCTTTAAAACAGAAAAACAAACAAAAATTATATAATCACACAAAAATCACCAAATTGCAATTGTCCTTTCTTCCATTACAAATCATTATTAACAACTGCAGAGTGATGGGTAAAAATACAGCTTTGGTACTGGAGGATTAGTTCAGACTTGTGCTAGCAGATACACTGCTGTGCCTGTATAAGCACAGTTCAGAAGATCACATATTTTGTAGCTTATCTGTATGATCATCTTTCCTTTTTTTTTCCCAAACATTCCCAACATAGTTTCAGAAATTAAATGTTACTGTAATCTTTATAACTTTTCAAAGACGTCTGAGTCTGGGGTGTGGACCAATAAAGCGGAATCTGCATCATGAGTCTTATGACTTTTATCGCTACATTCTCAGCTGTTAGTGCCAAGATTAAACTTTCAGAAACATCTCAAGCATCTTGAATTAGGCTTGATGAAAACCACCACATACTCAGCTATCGGCACTGCTTTGTTCTTGGTTTTTCTTTTTTTTTTTTTTTTAAAGAAATTTCAAAGTCTTTTGTGTAACTGAAACCTTATACATGTGCTTTTAAATCAAAAGCAATCACATATATGAACCCATTTTAAACTATTTTGACTGCAGCACTCTTGTTTTCTGAAAGAAACAACCAAATACCTGTAAATACGGTAATGTTTTAAAAACAGCAGAGTTAAATTCTTTTAATTGCAGTGTCCTACTGACAGCAAATAGCCTTCCACTTCAAACCTGTTTATATGGCTCAGTTTGAAATGAAATAATTTGAGGAAATACCTGCAACATTTCAGATAACATATATGTGTGTGTGTGTATATATATATATATAATAAACAGATATATTAAAAGTGTAAAACCATGGAATATGGAAAGGTCACCACTTACAAGAGCTCCATAATGAGATTAATTAAAGAATTACAGCTACAGTAAAAGGAGGGCAGATGAAATTAGAAACAAATTATTTTTTGTTTAAAATCTTCCTAAAACATGACTACATTTCAACCACCTTTGGTGAAAGTGGGGAGAAAAAAAAAAAAGAAAAAGAAAGAAACTCTCACATAAAACTGATCAATTCCTTACAATTTACTGAGCTGAATTTTCCTAAATAAACCAGAGGTGCAGTCTCTTAAGAAATCCATTAGCTATTCGCACTATGTCTTTTCCTAATCCAGCATTATTACCTACAGTACATTTTAATTATTTTTTTAAGCCTTGTGTAAGATGTCGCATTTATATATATCCCCTTTTCAATATTTTCCTTGGGAAACTACTCAGTCCTGCAAACATGCATGCGATTGTAACTTCATTTGTGGCCCCATTAATAAGGATCCATTAGAGCACATGACTATACTCATATGTTTATGTGTTTATGGACTGAATTCCAAGAAGTTTCACAGTGTAGCTGGGTTGGTTGGGTTTTTTTTTTGGTACTGAATTTAACATTTTTCCCTTCCTCAATTCATTCTGCTTTGATGTGATATGATTATTTACTTTGATACTACTACACTCAGCCATCCTTCAAAAGTATGCAGACTAGACTTCCCCAGTTCAACTTAACTTGGTAAGCATATTTAGTTTTTGAATCCTTCCTCGTAATTCAGGTGGAGCCATATCACAGCTGTATAAAGAGCAACTGACTGCATTTCCTTGCTTCTCGGCAGTATGCATCTGTTCCTGCTCTAGCGCTACTAAAATATGCAGCCTGTTCTCCCCTTTATCTGCAATCTCATTCATAATTTCAAGGATTCTTCAGTGACAGAACACCTACATTATGAGTTCTTCAGCATGTTGCTGGTTGCATCTTCCCAAGGGAAAAGATTCTTTCTACGGAAGAAGTATTTTTAAAATCTCTCAGTATAGGCGAGTAACAACCTACTGCCAAAGGATAAATACAGCTTGAAAATCGACTGGAATGTAAAGGAATATTCCCTCCTGTATCTGGAAATCACCCCACACACCCCCACCTGCTGTGAAGATTAATTTCTGTCTCAGTTTGGTTTAACTAGATTTTCCACAAACTGTGTACATTCACTGTTACAGAAGTACCTTGCACAGCCCAGGCTATGGTTGATCTGTAAGAACTGGTAGCTAACAGGGTCACATTTGTTTTTGCCATAAACCCAGGAATATCTATTTCTTTTACTATTCTCCCTAAGAACAATGCTTTTTAAAAATAAAATTTTACAAATTTTACACAGGTAAGAAGAAGAAAAGAAAGCCCTTAGGAAATAAAATAGCTGAAAGTACTACAGAGTGTATACAGAACCATTTGTCTTTCCAACAGCACATCAGCAGAGAAACAACCACTGTAACAGACACTGTCAGTAACGTGTTTTGTAAGTGATGAATGAAGATTTAGGTATTTTCATTAAAAAGTTTAAATATTTTCAAATTCCTTTCATTGTAGGACAGGTACTTTTTCATTTCCAGTGATGTCTCATCAATACTGCATCTGCACAGCAACGCACACAACTAGATAAGGTTTGTCCACTGCATGGAGGCACAAATCAAATTAACCAGGTCGTTAACCAAAAAGTGAAGGCCAATTTCTTCTCGGAAACATTAAAGCAAAAATATGACTGGAGCTATGTGAGAAACCAGCTAGGAAACAAGAAAATGAAGCAAATTATGTCCAGTTTCAAATGGATGTTTTAGGCTGCAGATATTGACGAAATTGATACGGACAGCCCTAGATAAATGCACACTGGGAAAAGAAGTTCTCCTAAACAGACAATCTCATGGTAGATCATCAGCCTCATGAAATCAAAAGCAGGTCTTGCTATGTGTGTGTCACAATGTCACATCCTGCTGAACATGATCCTAAATAACATGCAGATTATTAAGCTACCTATTTAAATACATTTACATTAATGTAATTTCAGCAAATTGGAATAATAAAATCAGAAAGGACATCATCTTCAAAAAAAAAAAAAGCCCCAGCTCATCTGCCATTCACTCACATCCTCTGGAGGTTGGTTCTTCTGTAGAAGGTAGTATTTTTAAAAAATTGTGTAAAATATTCTGGAACAAATTTATCCCATCAGCTGTGCTATATTGGGGACAATTCTCTTTCTCTCTACAAGTCTAAAGCTGTGAGCCACTAAACTGAGTCTTGAGTGCTATGCTTCTCTCTACATTTTCAGTCTGAAAGTAGAAACTGTTAAGAGTAAGGACTATCACACCTGAAATATAGATCATTTTGTGGAATGTAATGTTACAGCAGTAGAGCAGTACAGCAAACAAAATGTCAGCTAAGAATACTGTAGCTTTATGATCTTAGGTAAAGGCTGAAAGAAGCACACCTTTTTCTTTGCACTCAAAAATAAATTTACCAGGCATATGCATTAAAGAGGTCAACAGTCCTGCAAGATGCTATTAATTTATAAAGTAATTTTCATGCAAAGTTTTCACATTTTTTATCCCTTTTCAAGACTGGTAATAAACAGTATAAAAGACAGTGAAAGAAGAATAAAGAATTACAAACAAATTAAGAGAAGAGACGCTTTAAACATGCTGTGAAGTGGGGGGAGAATCAGTGGTTTATATCAGGCTACATTATACCCTGGCCTACCAAACCAAGCAGACATACCATGTAGGGTATGGTTTCACATGACACAGCAGGCAGAGGACAGATTAGCTGATCTAAAAGTGAGCGGCCATCACAAATGGGCAGTTTTCCTTCCCTCTGTTACTGTTGCACCATTTCCCTTATATTGGTTGTAAGGACTGGGTCATTACCAGGCAAGTCAGTTTATCAGGCTGGTCCAGCAGAAAACTAACCCCAGGGTCAGCAGAACAGAACTGAAGAGCAGTTCTTTGTCAGATCCACCAGCTGAACCAACTCACCGTGAAGCCATGATTGCTAGAGCTGAGGAAAGGAAAGAATGGCAGAAACCTTGGTCCAGGAAGGACAGGACTGCCTTTTTAATGGGGAAGTTGTTGGATCACCTTAGCTGCCCCATAAAATCACACTCTTGGTCCCTACTTGAACACCCCCCCCACCCGAACACACCCAAAGTGTTTTGTTCTTGTTGAGTTCTAATGAAAACTAAAACTTCACTATATGTTTCAATAATGTTTTAACACACTTTCTGAAACCAGAAAAATAAATTAGGCATACCTTTGGATTTTTTAATTACAATCAGTTTACATTTCTAACTTCCTTTTAATATCCTTTTTAAATATCACATTGGTCAAGATTATACAAACATGCTTCATAAAATTATACATCTTTGCCTAAAACATACCCATGAAATAAGGTGTGCATAGCATTGTCCTGAAAGACACAACAAAACAGAATCTGACTGTTAGCTCACATTAACCGAGTCTTTGGCTGATATTTTCATGGAAGGTATGCTGATCTTTCTAGTAGTGTCAATAGAATCGCATTACTGCTCGAGTCAGCATTTTCTAAAAGCTATTTGGCAGCTCACCATTCATCCCCTACAGTTAGATTCAACACTGTTTACAGCATCTAATAAACAGGGTTAGAGTTATATAAAAATTTAAGAGATACTTCATTGTTATTCTTAATGTAGTTAACTTTGTAATAAATTATTGCTTAAAAAATGTTTTTCTTCTTTTTCTTTTGATCATGAAGCTTAATGCTTTATTTGTGACATCTGAGTTTCTAGTAACAATAAATGCTTTGTCCTGCTTGATGTGAAGAGCTCAGTGGTTTAATTAAAGGGGATTAATTGAATTAACTGAATTAATTAATTAAGAAGTAGTTGCATTATGCTATTCATTATTGTATGAGTGCTCACTATCCACTTCAGCGGAAAGTCAGCTGGGTTAGATCAAATCACTGGTAAAAGCAGTTTAAACTAACCGTGCTAACTTTACAATGAATTAGGGTTTAATGACATTAATAAACAGCAGAATAATAATAGCAGAAATAAGAGCAGCTGGAGCACTAACAAAATTAATTATAGCGTCACAGCTGAGATTGATAATGAAAACCCCTGGACGGTAACTTCTCGAACTAGTACAGCTGTTTCCAAATAGCCATCTGTCTGGGCCCCAAGGCTATTTTATGTATGGATACTCTTAAATTAACTTAGCAGAGCTCAGTTAAGGAATTACAGAAACAATGTGATAATATTGAAAGCTAATGTCATATAGCAATATGAACTTGCACTGGTTTAAGAAAAAAATTGAAAAGGGGCAATTTTACAGCTTTCTTTGAAGTGGTGAAACATCTGTGTGTCCTAGAGTCCTAAAATAATTGATTTGATGACAGGAAAGCTCCATGAGAGTGATTAAAAGGAAATTTGTTTTTCCTTTTGAAACAATTGGCAAAGGCGGCAAAGGAAATCTTATCACTACATTACTCAGAAAAACAACATAAATATAGTTTATAGAAAGATTAAATTTCTTCAGAGACAGGAGTTTTTTGGATCAATTCAACTACCAAATGACACAGTCCACTCCACCCTTAGTCCCTACTTTTCTTAGTTGCAGCATTTTGAAAATGGTGAAAAGATGAAATCTTGTCCTCTGAAAATGCACTTGTAATTTTCACCTTTAAGATTTTACATGCATGGAAGACTGTAAACTATGATTATATAATAATCTACTATCATATACGTCCTTTTTCACAGTGGTAAATATATAGGTTTATTTCTTAGAAATAAGTTGCAAAAGTATGCATTTGTAACTCTTACTAGTATCGTGGACAATGGAACATGTGAAAAAACATGCCTTGACGAGATGATATAAATACTAACAAATTGAAAACAGAGAGTCCAAGACACAAACATGAAACTTCAATCATTTAAAATGAATTAGCAAGCCTACTAGGTCAACTTCTATCATCACCTTCAGGAATGCAGTT
This sequence comes from Buteo buteo, assembly GCF_964188355.1. NCBI lineage: Eukaryota > Metazoa > Chordata > Aves > Accipitriformes > Accipitridae > Buteo > Buteo buteo. The sequence continues at coordinate 9,495,433 of NC_134197.1, forward strand.
TTTCAACAATTAACACTGACGAATTAAACATGTATTACAAAGAGAAGAATTTGGCTTTTATTTTTTAAATTTATAGTGAGATTAATTTTATCATAATAAATTTGAATCCACTGTTTTCAGACCTTCAAAACCAGATCTATTTATGTCTTCTTTTTTAAAAAAAAGCCCACTTTTTTTTTTCCAAAGTAAATTCTTAATAAACCATAGTAAATAGGGTATGAAATACCACAAAGACTTGAAGAAAACCTTGGTTGCTCTGGCAAAGTTTTCTTTACATATCAGTCAAGTCTGCTGGAAGACAACTTATGTCTCATAGATTTTATTTTTCATCATTTTTGTACACTGTTACTAGTTATGACTTCGTTTAATCTTCTAACTCTAAGCTACTAAAGCCAAGAATTCTACTTCACTTACTGCATACAAACACCCCATATATACACACACACATAAATGCAGTTTTTCCCTGGTGTGATGTATGATTTTGCTCCTCAGAATGAATTCTTTCAGCTATAAAATATCTCATAGGCAATTCCATGGGTTGGTAAATAAAACCTGTTCTTTTGTGGATTAAAACTGCAATATAAATATGAATAAATGTTTGGAAAAATCTATGCAGCCCTTATAACAAACTGCTATCGCAAAAAAAAAAAAAAAAAAAGTGACAGTCTTCCAGTTTCGGTATTTGTACTATAATGTATATTGCCCTGAAGAAAATTCTTCTTGTTCTGAACATTTCATAATTAAGTGAAGCAGTGATCAAAAGGTCCTGCACATAGCACAGTACAGACACAGAAAAGCGTGTCAGATCATAACACCTTGCAATATATAATACTGTAATAGCAAGGCAATTGAGGAGGCCATGCATGATACATAAAGGAAAGTTTTGAAAACAATGTCTCTTGAAAAATTACTCTTTTAGGACAGCTTTGATATCAGCTGACTCTTAACTGTCTTTATGATTTAAAAAACTCTACCCTGAGAATTCTGCAGACTGAATTCACGCTTGGGCCTTCACAGCTGAAATACAACCTGTGGGAACAGCTTTCATTGTGGTCCTGCTGTTGGTGTAGACATGCAGAACCGCTTTTGAGGTTGTCATTCATTACTGTCTTTGTTAATTATAAGCCTGCCTCTCAATGGATCTAAATACCTACTCAAAGAAATCTATTGCTGTTTGTATTGGTATCAGTATTAGTGCAGACTCCTCCTTATGACAAGAACTCCTAACACTGGGAAGGAACATTGGAAGAATGTAAAGCATTTTGAAGTGTACCCAGAACACCAAGTAGTTCTGCAATTGGAATTGGAAAAGTAGATTTCTCCACTGGATATTTTCTAATGAACTCGGGGTGTAACACATATAGTATAAATCTTGCAATACTGCAATGGAAGCAGATTTTACTGGACACATTCTATAAAATAGCATGATGCAGCTGAAGCTAGCCAGCAGGAGCTTCAATCCAGCTCACACAATTTCCCTGGAGATCATGAAGAATGGCTGTTTGGGCAGGAAAAGTACCTCCAACAGGAAAATGCTTTTCCTTGCACTTGCAAACATGCGAACCACAAAACCACTCAGTAGCTGCTGCTGTGTCTCTCATCACAGGGAAAGCAGCAAATCTGGAGAGGCCTCTCCCTCTGTGCAAGAGCTTTGTCTAGCAAGGCCAAAGGTAAGGTAAAGGACAAGGTAAGCAAGGAGGAGTTGCTGAGGTTGTCCAGGTCCTGGGGAACATGGTGGATGCAGTACTTTAACATGATTCTCTTAGTTGCAAACATTAAATCACCACGTCGTACCAGCTTGTGCATGTGACTGGCAGGTGAGCACTGCAGAGGATTAAAGGAGGAGGCACAGAGAGGCAGCTTTTTAACAGTCAACACTGTCCTAGAGGATAAGAGTTGCCACTGATTCACTTCATGTTATGTGACAAAATGTGGATTACTTCAGAAAACCAGAGCAACAATTTAAAATGTTTGCTCCCAGTACTGCCTGGAGTTTGCTGCACAGCTGTTGTGCGAGAGTGGGTTTAAATACTGTTCCACTTTACACAGTAGAGGAGAAATTGTGTTACAATAGCACCATGTATTAAGATACTTATTGGAAAGATTTATACTGTAACTACTGAATACTGTGTTCATTAGAAAATACCCAGTGGAAATACCTACTTATCCAATTCTGATTGCAGAATTAGTTGGTGTTCTGCATACACTTCAGAAGGCTTGACAGCAAACTTAACACAGTATAATTGCAACATTACCCTGACTAGATGTCCCAAAACCCAATGCTATCCAACAGATGTGCAAGTACAAATAGGAAATAATAGAAAAGAAGTTTAGGCAATCAAAGATTTGCCAGTGGGGGAGCTTGAAAACATGGAGGACTTATCAATTTACAACTTTGTGTTTGCTGGTATTATAAAAAGTAGCCCATCTGGAAGTGCGGGAATTTCACACAAGAAAGAGTCTAGCATTTGTTTAAAATGTTACTATTATCCCCAAGTGCCTATTACATTTATTTTGTGTGAAGGAAAAAACATAAAAATAAGGAAAACTGAAAACAAGGGGCTATTTTGTAATCCCAGTTGTTATAATGATTGTTACTAGTAACAGATTTCTCTTTTCACATATGTGAAAGGAGAAACTCCTTTCACCTTTAGGCAAAAATTTCAAAAGAAGATTGCAAGCAGAAAGGGAAATGTGTGGGACTTTCATGCCACCCTTTTAGGCTGATCTACTTGTAACTAATGATAGATAGAATGGATGCACTATAAAAAGTGAAAGAATAATTGCAGTGCATCAGGTTAATGACCTGACTTCTGTTAATTCCTTTGACATTTACAGAGCATGGACTATTTTATAATTAAAATGCTTCATAGGGAAGTTTTAGTTGTATCATCTATTAAAAAGCAGGACAGTTTTGAAATTAACAATATCCACAAAAGATTTGATGACTAGAATTACTGAAGAATTGCAAGGCTCTAGTCACTTCAATGAGCTCCGAATGCTACAGCAGTGATGTTAATAAGTACTCTTTATGTATGGACGTTCTTACTGTAGTTTCTAAAATAAAGGATACTGTGAGGATGTCAAACACTTAATTCCAGAATCCCCTATTTTGTATCTGTGCATGAGTACAATAACTCAATTTAATTAAAAAGGACAGTTAAGTTGTGTAGAGAATAAGGAAAGAAAAAAAACATTTGAGTGAATACCCAGCAGGACATATTCAATGTCTCAGCTTAGACTTAAAATGTGTAGAAGTTGGACACCTGAAGGTGAACCAACAAAACAATGGTATGGTCTATAGAGGCACCAAAGAGAAAGAGCTCCAAATGGTGACCTACAAATATTCAATGCTGAATGAAAAGCTGCCTAGGTCATTAGGCAACATAGGACAGAGGCCTCCCATTAAGCTGCCTAATTCCAGATTGCATATTGACAATTTTCTGTCACTTGAAATCCAGAGTTGTAGATTTTTCTGGATAGTAGGTATCTAACTGACCAGGACTCAGCATTTCAAAACCTTTCACAGAAACCTGATTCTAAATTCTTTCACCCTGCAGGGATTCAAATATACGTCTTTTCTTTCTCAGTGAAGTCCCATGAAAACCAGGCTCAGAATGAAGGCATTGACAGATGTGCCTTTGTGTACTGAGCTCAAGAGGTCTAAGCCATGACTTGCCCCTGGCTTTTAACTCCTGCCAATCACCTGGAGATTGGCACTTCCTCAGCCATGAACAGTAACCAGGTATGAGAATACCATCTCATATTCTGCTCAATTTAACCAAGCTGTGGGCTGCTGAAAGTCATTATCCCTCTCTCCCCCCAGTTCACTTTCTCCTTTTTGTTAGATACAGCAATCATCTGGCAACAATGTTGTGGAAAACTAACCTGCCCCATACCAAAACCTGTCACTGATCCAAACCCATGGTGCAGTTACACAATCACTAAAACCAATGCAAGAACTAGAGAGTGGGATCAACCCTTTTGGCAGCTCCCAGTTTGATCCAACTGACTGTGTGAAACTGCACCCTGAACGCTCTTACGTAGTTCAGGGCAAAGATCAGCCATCTGACAACACATCTGCAACAGTGCCATCAGACTGAAGGACCACACAATGGTGACTGGTACAACCTAAGTTTCCCTCTCTTCAACACATGAACAACGTAGCTGAATGACCTCTTTTCACCTCCATCTATTGGTGTGTAGTTCACATCCCTACATGTATCACGCTTGAGTCCAGCCCACAGAGGCTGATAACATGTAGGAGCTAGTGAATCCTCCTGCATTAGTAGACAAAGAGGCTGGGTGAATAATCATAATTACACCACTGTGCCTGAGTAAGTGAATGATAACTTTGGCCCTGTCAGTAAAGCTTTGTCTACAATCAGGGCAAAAAGGAAACAAATTACAGTGTCAGTTCTTAATCTGGCCTCATTTCCCTTGGCAATTATATTGGGTTGTTTGGGTTTGTCTTCTTTTTTTAGAACTGTACAGCTCAACTTCTGCTCTAAATAACTACAGGAAAATGCCAGTAGAACACTTACCAGATAGAAATCCCACAGTTCAGAAAAACTGTACTACAACCCATCTGGTAAAAATCAGTATTTACATGTAGTGTAGCTGGTAGAGGTCTGATCCTGCCCTAGGAAATACTGTGCCAGTACATTGTCACAGTCCTCTGAAATTATTGAGTTTTGGCCCTGTACTGTATTCTCCGTTGCCGCTTTCAGCTATACAGGCAACTAACTTACTCTAAGTAGTGACTGCAAAGAAACAGCCAGGCATTTCCACCTGACATTATCTTCTCACTTGGGATTAGCATCCTACTGCGTGTCCTATTTTTTAATGAAACTTGAAGTATAAAAATTCAACCCAATGTAAAAAAAAAATTAAAATACACAATTTAATTCACTTACCTTTGGCTTCCTGCTTAGTCCAGAATTCTTTCACTCTCTTAAAAATGTTTTTGTCCTCTCTCAACTGCTTTTGCCACCGACGTAGCTCTTGTACTTCACTATCACAGCGGACCTGGGAAAGGGAAAACAGAAAATGTAACTAAAATTATATATGTTCATGTTACCCAAGATGACAATGCAATTTTTTTCATGGGCTGTGGCTGGGTAAATATGTGACATCCATCCTTTTTGCTGGGCCTGATATAAAAGCACAATCCCAGAGGTTTACAGTTTTCAACTTATACAGAAATAAAACCCACATAATTGACAGACCCCATTGAAAACATAAATATGCCAATTAGGGGATCATTTTGATTACCAAGGACTCCTGAGAATGTGACTGCAGTGAGATGCTTATTCTTTGAGTTAATTAAAATTTAAAGCGTTATGCTGAAGGGTATTAGTGCCTTTAGAAAACCACAACACTATAAAATCAACCCACTGACCAATATAATAGAGTAGAAGAGGAGCATAAAGGGTCGTACAGCAGGAAATTTATTCCAGCAAACTGATTCACACCTGCTATCAGCTGCAAATAGGCTTACTGACAATCCCAGCCATGCAATTTTCACAAACAGAAGAGCCATTAATCTGTTATTTAAAGTAATTGGAATGAATTACATGATATCTATTCTTTGTCAGTCAATCACCCCTATGAAGGGCGTAATTCTGCTTCCACATAAAATGACAAGAGTCACAGGCCTTGACTCCATTTAAAATTTAAGTTGAATTCTTCTATTATTGCTTTTGTACTGGTGTAGATCCTACTAATATAAGAAAGAGCTAGCTTTGCATCAACAGCTTCTACCACTCTGCTACTTAAACTTGTTCTGAGCAGGATTTGATTAATTAGCAGTGTGTTGCCAGTTGTCTACCTTGGCATTCACACAATTACTACCTTCAGTGCTAAAGTAAAAATCCAGAATAGATACCATCCCTCTGACAATAGTGGGACAGGAACATGCTAGTATTAGCTTAGACGTTGGTAAGTGATTATTCTCTTAGAGTCATATTCAAATTATAATAGAACTATTAATGCAGTTTCTGTTTTTCCTAAATGTTATATATATAAAATGTCATTATGTTTTAGGACTTAATGTCCTAGTAATTCAGGCTGAAGTTGAATTACACGGTAGAAACAAGGAGCAATAAGCTTGGTTTCTCCTGGACACATTTTTGCTTTCAGAAAGCAGACTACTTAGTTTTCTAGAAAATTTCTTATATTTATTTTATTCTTATAAATGATATGGTAATGAGTTTGCTCTGTGATTTGAACTCAGTTATTCTATTCCATTACACTCTGGTTTTGTCCCACTTTCCTGAAATACATACAGAGCAAAAGAGCAGGACTTACTTTTCCACTAGTTTAAAACAAACAAACAAACAAAACCTTAAACCAATATAAATTATTTATCAAAAGTATTCTTTCCACCCAGAATTTCTCCTCTGTGGTGCAGCTAAGAATGCAGTAGACAGTAGCTGAACTCCCACAGCGCTTTTCAATCCACTTAGGAGCAGATAACTTGCTATATTTCAGATAGTGCACTAGCAGAGCAGAAATACAATACAAGGTTATGTGATCAATAAAGACAGGCAAGACTTTTACTCAGTGACTTGACATCAGATACCTCTTAGGCCTCTAATAATATCTTATTATACTAATATAGTTCTGTATTATCTTCTATAAAAGCTGTAAGAAGTTCTTACAAGGTTGATATGCAATTTAAAAATTAAAAAAAAAAAAATATTACTGTTACTAGTGAACTTCTTTTCAGCTATACAAAAAAATCAAAACCATTTTCTATTAAATCCATCAAATACTATTTGCAAAAATAAAATATAATCCCAAACATGGGATAGTTTCTTCAGGCTTGCAAAAGACATTTTTTTCTTTTATGCTGTCATGTATGCTTTTATAAAACCCATAATTCCCTATTACATGGAGTCAGTTTATCTGCACAGGAAAGGGTTAAGGGAATGATTATGGGACATATAAATGACAGTAACAGAAAAGAAGCAGGAAGATAGAGAAATTACTACCTCTATGTCTAAATATAAAATTCTTGAAAAAATGAAGTGTCCATTTACAACTGCAGCTATGCAAGACCTGTATTTTGGCCCGTGACAGGGCCAAATATACTGAAAATTAAGACAATAACTCTTAACAGTTAAAGCATAAAAGGCAAGTATGGTAGATTCTGTATACTCTCCCTAGATAAATAGAACAGTGACAGTATAGTGAAATACATAGCAAAATACAGGGTTCTGAGATAAAGGCATAGTCAAATAGACTCAAATACTCCAAAGTCCAACATTAAATCTAAGCAGTGAACATGAGCTCCGAGAACAAAGTGATTTTTTAGAAAAGTGAAAGAAAAGAAAAAGGAGCACAGATACGCCACCTGCAGTAAAACAGGTAACAGGAACTTAACAAAATACTATCAACATGTTCCAAATATGCTCAATGGATTATAATTTAGCACAGTTGTAATAATTTCTCAGAAAGTAGTCTATCTTGTAATCAGACTGTAATTCTACCATGATTAAAAAGCCACAACTCAGCAGCAAAAATCTCCAAGCAAATAATCAGAGAGTCAAGAGTCTTGTTCGAACAACTGATGTGTTTCTCCTGCAGACCAGCAATGCATGAAACGCTAAAGGGGTCTTAACTTTGAAGTGAGAGTTCACTCTCACCCAAGTCACTTGGATTGAATCTACACTTGCTGTAAATAACAGCAAATATTCGTGTGACCTTCTGGGTTTGAGCCCTTGCTAGCAGCCACAACTTGCTGGAAAGGAATATAAATTGTGATAGCAAAAGCACAATAATATTTTGTAAGATATAAAGATAAACCTGCTTCGATTCTGATTTAACTTTTGCTCAAGCAATATTTATGTATAAAATAGCACTCAATATTTACATAATACTGTCCAATTTAAACTCCATGATAATATTTACATAATACTGTCCCATTTAAACTCCATGATATTACAAGATTTAGTCAAAATAAACTTCTTTCAATGCTAGGAGAGAACATGTTGCACAACAGCGGAAAGATAACACTTTAATACTAGAGGAAATTGTATTAATGAAAAATCCCTTCAGTCTAGAATAGTTATGGAAATTGTAAAGATTAAAAAGACCCCATAAAACAAATGGCACTAAGCACAGATTCTGCAGTAGAGGGGTGAAGGAATATATCATCTTTTATTGGGAAAGTGCCTGGAAAATTGATACCTGCCAATCAAGGGTTTTGGTCAGATACTGAAAACTGCCTTGGCCCATGACAGATGAATGGAACCCCAATAAAAGAGGATGATAAGAAGTGAAGAGAAAGAATTCTGATGACAGAGCTGTCTCAAGTCTTATTTGGCTGCTTCTCCTTGCCCTCAAAGAGACCCCTCAGAATGACATCTTCCTTTCTGATTTCCTTAGAGTACTCAGCAGTTGCAGCTTCCACTGTTGCTTGTTCTGGAATTTAATTCTTGACTAAACTTGACATGATTTTCAGAGTACTCATCAATGTCTTTGTATGAAAGATTGTAGCAAGGACTTTGTTGATGGCAGCCATTAATTATTATGACCAAAACAAGTAGTTTTCTGAAATTTGCTTCAGATAAGGATGAGTGTACTGCTTTGATTATGCTTTATTATCAAAAGTTCTCAATATTCTGTACCTATAGCTTTTTTTTGCCTTTACATAGAAACATCTTTACTGCCTAATCCATTTTGCTGATTGCCATGTGTTTTTGATACTAGCACACTCAGATAGCTAGATGTGGCAGAAGCAAGGTATCATGAGAAGACACGATGCTCAGTCAGTTATATAAGAAGATAAACTCTACTGCCTAGATCAACATGGTTAATGACATATCTCAAAAATGGGCTGAGTCCATAGAAGACAGCTCTGAGAAAAATAACCTGTTGTGGTTTCTCATACTTTATATGACATTGTTTAAGAACAAAAAACTTAGAAGGTTCACATTTGGGATAGCATTGTTAGACAAAACTATCCTGCCTAGATTTCTGAGCCTTTTACTTTTTTTGAAATCCAACAGTGTGTCCAGAATCCTTCTCCATCCGTCTTTCAAACAAGTACCTATGGCATGTGATTTTATGTCCTTTACAGTGTATCTTGAGAAGACCAATGATGAAGTACACTGTTCCTTTATCACAGTGCCATGTAAAATATGTATGTGTGCTTGTGTTTAATTATTCAATGTTATCACCATGTGTAAATTTTTGTTTCAATAATAGTGTTTAAAAGTTCCAAGTTCTGTGAATTATAAAACAAAGGTTAATGAAAAACATCAAAAAGAGTTTAAAACAGTGACACACTAATATCCTTAGAATGCAAAAGGACATTTTTTGTAAGTGTTGTTATTACCAAAATAAATCAATGTTAGCTGACAGGCATATTTATTTTAAAAGCAAATAATCTGAATTGTTTAGTAAACTTTCATAATATATCTTTACATTAATGCAATGAAAACCCATGTAAGCTTAGAGTTCTCTTAATTTACAAGCCCAAGGATAACACACTGCCCTATGTAGTAACTTGTTACTAATGATTTTTTATTTTATATTCTGATTTTAATTTAAATTTTAATTTTTAAAACCCCAAGTTCTTTCAGCTCTAATAAGCTAAAACATGTAACAGCTAATTTATTTTATAGTCTGAATTATTTTTGATGTCTCCTACTTTTTATAGGTACAGTTTCTCTCTCACTTCTGGGAACTGGTTTAGAACGATAAATACTACTGTGAAAATTTTTAAGTTAATACATATAGCAAGGAAGGACAGTGCCCTGCAGAAGCTTTGGTAGAAGCAAAAGGTATCTGAGCAACCTTGCACTGTTCAGCAAACATAACTGTTACTGGATAATGGTTGCCTTTGCGATACTCCACTGTAAGGGTGCCTGCAGTGATATTGTCAGTGCTCATTAATGTTAGTGTCAATGCCAACTCTGTTTAAAAAAAGAAAAATAAAGGAAAATGAACAACGAGAAAGCATCACAAAAATCTATCAGTCAAGAAGATCATTTCAAGGTATTTCATTATCTTTGGCTGCACGGCACATTATAGTAGCCACTCATATATTCATGCTTGTTAAAAGTAGTAAAGAAGAACTTAACAGAGAGTGTTATATACTGATTGTTATTTAAAGAACACTTGATGTACAGACAGAGATGTCTCAGTGTCCATCACAACGAAACTACTGCTATATCTGGAGGCTATTTACAAGCTTAAATTTTTATAAAGGCAGTCAAAGGTGTTTCTTTGTCACCAAAGTCACCTGAATTTCAAGTCCATTTCTTTCCAAGGCATGAAGGTGTTAGAGCCTTTCAAAGAAATATTTGACAGAATCTATTCAGGATTTTCAAAATAATTTATTTCATACCCTAGGGTTAGCATGGCTGTTACCCTCCAAAATAATAGTATTAGTCAATTTTTCTTTGTATTTATTTTATGCGCCTTGCTTTTCCCCCTTAAATTGGGGATTGCATTAGTGTCGTATTACTAGTATGGCTTGCAACATCTGCTTGCCATTTTGTTTTACCTTTCCTTGAATAACAGCCTTCATGCCTCTCCTACATCTCCTGTCTCATTCTAGGTCTCAATTTTTTGTCCTTTGTTTCTGTATGCTTTTATTCCTTAACAGACCTCACCAATTCTCCTTGTGCATCTCCGCACACACTCACATATCCCTGCATGAAGCAAAATAACACTTCATCCTTTAGCAACTAGCCAAAGATCAACTAAAAAAAAAAAAAATTCTTCAGTGTTAACTGTACTTTTGAAAATTGAATTTCTGCAGATTTTCTGTTGTTGAGGAAAACAGTGAGATTACATCAGTGTAAATGCCTGTGAAAAAATTGCAGTCACTAGGCATAAGGCAGAGCAACATCCAAAGCCAATGAACCATGGGGGTCTCAGCAGCTATTTATAGTATCCCCTACTTAAAATTTATGTAAGGATTTTCCCTGGGGCCTTCACAGTCCTACGGTTTTCAACATCAAGCAAAATAATCATAGATTACTCTTACCCGATAACCTCTCCAGAAGGACTGAATTACTATGCTTGCTTCTTCTTCTGATAGAAGGAGAGATAGAGGAATTGGTGGCCTAGGACTTAAAAAAAAATAATAATGTTTCATAAACAAACAGCCTATAAATGTAAAATACTTTCTTCCCTAACAGTATATTTTATAAAAAAGAGAAAGGTTGTTCAGGAGCTTGAAAGATACAATTTCTTACTGCTCCAAAGATAAAAGGTGCAAAGAATATCTCCTTTAAAAATATATTCTGTTACGTACGCTACAATCATTTCTTCTTTAAAACAATAATATACAAATGGCATATCCAGCACAGCAATCTTTCTTATTCTTCTACATGGATTGCAAATTCATACTATTATGGTAAGGTTTGGGGTGGCGGTTGAAGGGGGGTGAGAGAAGTAGGTGTGCCATTTGCAAAGCAGAGGAGGTTTTAGTGTGCATGCAACAATGAACAGACTTATGACGTTAATGATTATAACAATTATTAAATACACAGAATATAAATATATTTTAGTACATTAATTTACATTATGATTTCACTTAAACTTAAAATGTACTGAAAAAAGTAATTATTATTATATCTGCATAAGCATGGATCCATGTTTAGTAATGTCTAAACAAGTTCTTAAAATGCTGAAATTTTAGTTTTGATAGCATATACACATTGTTTGGTGATAAAGGAAAGTAATACCTATGTGCAGTCAACAATTTTCAGCCAAAATATACAGTAATTTGAAAGCATGTTTGGTGATTCTGTTGCTACCAATTTTAATGGGAAATACTCTCAACTATAATTACAATTCAGCCATCACTAATAAAAACTCAAATCACTGTACCAAATCTTGCCTCTCAAAAGCCATTTTCTATGGATGTTGATCTATTTCTCTCACACAATGATCAGAAAGCATCTATTGGAAAGGACAAGACAAAATTCATTTATATAGTTTCTTTCATAATACATGTAATTTAAAGTTAATGAGCTATAGGGCAATAATGTTGCAAGTCATGAAATACCAGTTATAAACAGCAGACTTGGCAGTGTTAGAATGGCGCTAAGAGCCTCTCTCCCTGCATGGGAAACAGACTGAACATAGCTTTGACTTGGAAGACCACAACATTATGAATTGGGATGCAGCAATCATCTACAGATACGTGCAACCCATGCAGGAACATTATTTATAGTATTTATACTATAAAGACACATATACTGCAAAGACCATCAATTAATAAGCTATTTATGCAGTCTTACATTTTCTGGCTAAAACATTACTTCTGCCATTTCTTTTGGAAATTTATTTTACAGTATATTACAGCTCAAGCTAGGAGTTACATTTTCCTTTCACTTAATTTCATTCATATTAGTCTCTGCCCTAGTAAGCTTCCTATGCTCTCTGACGTCTTTCTCTTAGGGCTTGTCTTCACTGAAGGAGCATTTCAACTTAGAGCACAATCTTAACTATTATCTAATGCTACACTGACTACACCATTTTAGTCTGTGTACTCAGCTAAATTGGTCTCATCATCATGTCAGTTGGGTTTTGGCCTACATTTATTTCAATGTGAATTAAAACCTTGGTCTGTTTGGAAGATCAGAAATAAGACAAAAATAAAAATAAGTCTCTCCATTAAGCTAAACAGTTTTAGCTCTGTGAACGTTAATTAGCATTTCTACTGCTCAAGGGACATCATAAGTGCTGGACAAGCAAGGCTTCCTGAGCTACCGGCTTCTTATAATCACACTTAAAAATACAAAGTTGGACTGTGCTGGTTTGGCTGATAGGCTTTCATCCTCTGTTCTATTTTTGATCTTTTTGAAAACCAAAACTTGGAGTGGGAAAATCACAGAAAGACCTACATATTTTACAGCAGTTCTATCAAAGACATAGAACTTTCTCTAAGAATGAGTACATCTCCAAAGAACAAATTGAGATTTCTTCCAGCCTGCAAGGGCAACTCTAGCATTCATAAGCTTTCATTTCCAAATTATAAAAATGTCTAGTTCATAATCAAACACTAAATTTGAGAAACCAATATAAAAGTCAAGCAAGAACAGGACTTAATTTTCAGTATGACAGTCATTGGCAAACATCAATCATTTCAATGGGGCAGCTTTAAAGAAGAGAAGTCATGCCAGGTCCAGTCTTGTCTGAGAGAATATACGCAATTGGCTTCGGGTCAAATAAAAATAGCATCTGAGCAGAGGCAATCACCCCTCAGCAGCGAACTAGGAAAAGAGGGAATATGTCATATGTGGCAGAAGACAGCTGTATGCCTCCAAGAAGATTAAAACTGACAGTAAGATGTACACTAACTATATTCTGCTTATTTAGTCTTTGATTATGCACAATCTTAAAAGCCCACACACTAAACATATTGATATCTATTTTAATATATAGATACATTGTTTAACATAAGTTGCACCTGTAGAAGAGCATCAGTAAAATAATTTTTCTTAAGTAAGTACTGTATTTTACCAAATCTGAATAAAGTAGACACTGACCAGAGGAAAGTTAAATTCCAAAAACATGTTTCTTCCTTTCTGAGCAAACTCGTACAGGTCCTGATTATGTGAGATACTAATTATATTACATTATGCAGGTAGAATTTGGTACCCAGAAGATATACAGACTTGCATTAAATAAATGTATGAGGTATTGAAAAAGGTTCTTACTGAAGGCATGTATCTGATTTCCTCATGGACAGAAGCTGGGTTTCTCAATGAACTCTCAAGAAGGGGGGAAAAAAGGCCCTCCATTATCTTGTCACCAAAATAAACAACCTAACCTTTGGGGGTTCATAGTGATGCTGATGGACACTGTATACAGTTAGTAGTTTACACAGTAACGTCCAGAAACCCCAATTGTCATTAAGTTCCCAACCTGTCCTAAAAATAGAAGGTCTGACTCCTTCCTTGAAAAGGAAATATTAAGAAAAAATTTAATCAAGCAAAATTTTCACTATGCATAATTCAGGATTTTGTACTTGCTCTTTTTATTCAAATCTCTTCCCTAAGAGTAACAGACAACCACCAAATTTAACCACCAGCCTTACTGCTAGCTGCCTGCAGGACCACTGTGCTAGCTACAGAGAGCATCAGGGCCTGGGGCAGATGGTGTGCAGGTGACAGTGGAATATCCAGGTGCAGTCAACGAATGATCAGGGTTTCTCTCTGGTTTTAGAAAGCTCGTCTCTAGAAATACTGAAGCAACCCTAATAACAAGAATCAGGCCTTCTGGAGACCTGTAAGTTTCAATACGACAGCCACTGCCAAGTTAAACAGCCACAACCACTTCACCTTTAATTGACTGTGATGGTTATTGTTCTTGAATATTATATCATGTATGAACATAGGCAACAACAGAGTCACTGCAAAATTCATAATCGAAAAGACAAAAGAACAGACTAAAGAATAGGGATAAATATAAGACATGCAAGTAAATGACCATGGTGATGTACATAACTCTTAAAAATAGAGATTCTGAGAAAGTCTGGTTTAGAATTCAGATGCTGCTCTGAACAACCAAAAAAATTGTTCTGGAAATTTTTCAAAGTAGTTTTCTTTTATATTTTCAGTATTTCTTATTCCTACTCAGGAGAACCTAGAAATATTACAGCAGCATCTGTCTTCATTAAGTCCTTCTTCTTACATGCCTATCCAGAGTTGCAAAAGTGTGCAACAATGAAAAAGTGTTGTTTTGATTAAAAATAAATGTCTCAAAAATTTCTGCTTATAGACACTATTAAGATTATTTACCCAAAAAGCAGGAAAAGATTGTTCATAAACAATCAGACACTGAAGTACTGATTTATCGGACCTGGTATTTAAAACCAATTAGATATATCAATCACATATTACACTATCACTGTATGAGCCTCCCAGGTTTACAGGGAAATACTCCCACAGACACTTGACAAAAATACCCTGGAATATTTTCACAGGCCAAACTGAGTGTGCACTGAGACCTTTCTTCATAACACTCTTAGTATTAATACAACTATACAATAGTCAGAAAGAAATTACTAACTACTGTTTTTCTTTCACAGTAATCTAAATGCACTAGAATAAGAGAAAGGTATTTGGAGAGAAAAAATCCTTACAATAGATAAGAACACATTTTTGTGCATTATATGGAGGGTACATTTTTGAAGGACTGTGAATGTGGGAATAACCAAATATAATATAATCTTCTGAAGAAAGAAAGTGCAAACAAGCAGACATTTTGAAGTGTGACTCCTGCAACTGTCTGAACTCTTCTTCTCTATCACCTTCTCCAAATAAAAGCTCCTTGATACTGTCAATAGCTAAATGAATAATAATAAAAAATATATATATTTTGACACCTTTTGCCCCCCTCCATTCTCTGCATCTTCCGCTGCTTTGCTGGTCTTTTGAACACACTTTTGTATTTTGAATATCCTCAAATATAAAGGTTATAGGTTGTGAACAAACAAAACATTTCACTTTCAAATTTCCTGTTTCATTTTTGTCTCAGCCACAATTTTAACACACCCCCCCCCCAAACAAAAGGTGCAAAATATTACAGTATAATAAAACTATAAAAATACACTCAGAAGTATTATCAAAGCGGTCAGAGTGATAACCTGCATACAACTGTTAACACATACAAACTATTTATATACTTATTCATCTCTTTATAATGAAGAAAATACATGCTAAAACCAAAAGATAGCGTGGAACTAACATGAGCAAGTTGGTAAGTGGGGAGGCACAGCCATGTAACAGACCGGAGAATGAGGCAGAACAGGTGAATGGCAACAAGAATGCAAGAGGAATTAGAGGAAGCACAGCCAGAAGTCTTAGTAGTGAGAACATGCCAAAACAATAAAAGACTAGTTATGTTTTGTCTTAAGTTCTGTCTGAAAACTATAGTGGCTTTCTTCCCCCTTAAGATGCTCTCTACTTGTGGAGAACCTATCCATTTTAAGGATAAAACTCAGTCCTCCTTCTGTGCTTGCATACTTCCTACATATTTTGCAAGTCACCATGTGTTGCTTCAGTTTTCTCCTTTGTAGGACCAATATTTATGTATTCTGTAAGAGTGTTTGTGGTCCTGGACTGAAGGAAACCAAACACAGACTTATTCTAAAGTCTGCTCATGTCAACAGGGAAATTTCCATGGATGTTTGTGTCCTTTAGATCAGACTTCGTATCCTGTAAACATGAAACACTAACAGCAGCAAAACGTCTCCAAATAGTGCTCTAACAGCAGCATTAGGAAGATGTCACAAACCACTACTACATTTTCAATTTTCTCATTGCCATTTTGACAATCTTTACATAAACTAAGGCAAGTTTCAACACTGCATCAGGATTTGTAGCCATAAAACCTTAACCTCATAAAACACAATTATACAATATAAATATTTCATACACAAGCTTTGTGCAATTTTCCAACACAGAGTTGTAGTTTTTTAAGTAAAAAATTTCTCCTTCATTAACTTGAATTCTACCACATTACTGGGATAGCAATTCTTTACTTGCATCCACATAGACTTTTCTGTTATTACAATTAAATGTGTTGCCCATCATACCCACCCCCTCCCCCAAAAAATAAAAAAAATCAAGCTCAAATTATTAAAGAAAATCAAAGAAAAAACATAATGCAAATCAAATATACTCTAAACATGGCCGGTTTAGAGACAAACCAGTGAAATATAGCAGTGTGCAGAAAGCAAAGCCTGTACAAACTGGGCACATTATGGAAAGAAAGAAATCAGTCACCCATGCAAAATTACCCCTATTGGCCATCTGAGAACTGACAATGAAGTCAACTGTAAAGGCAGCTGAGACCAGCAGACTTCACCTAATTAGAATATTGGGGGGGGAGGGAGAAAAAAATAATCAATGTATATATATGCATATACAGATATTTGGCAAAAAGCCACTACTTCAGATTTACTAATCATTTATAGACATACATATATATATCTATATATATATCTCTTAGCTGTCCACTTTGTTAAAGCCATGATAAATTTATTTTCTCTGTATCTCCACATTTGTTTGGGTACAGACACATAGATTAAACCAGGAAATATGTCCTTCTGAACTGAGCATCAAGTAAATACCTCTATACAGAAAATGAGAAAAATGCAGATAAATAAATTCTTGTGAATTAATGTTTATTTAGAAAAGACACCTTCAGTTCCTGTAACCCATGTAAAATATGCATGCAAAGACTGATCTTTAATACTTACGTTTATTCTTAACCTAGAACCATATACCATTCTCTTTCATTGAATGTAAGGGTTAAAGGTGAACTTTAACAATACTGTCATATTATTAAATTCATGTGACAGTAAACTATTATGGTATCAGTATTTTTCAGAGCAGTGGAAGTTTTTTTATTGTTTTCTTCATATTTCTTTCATTAATATGCTAAAGAAGGTTGGGTAATGATGCTCCCATGATACTCAAAATAAAGACTCAGCCTGTCTATGCCAGGAAAGTAAAATTTAAGGAGGATGAGGGCATAAACACAGATCACTCTCTTTCCCTGTCCCTGATTCAGTACATACAGCTTGGTATGAGCTTCACTGCTATTCAACCAGAAACACCACTGGAAAATGCTGACAAAAGGCAACTGTGTTGCTCGTTAGCATATTTATAGGAGTACAAAACATTCAAGGCTCTAATTCTGTTTACTTTACTTGGCTATATCAGCAGTCTTGAATGTAGGAATAGGGACATCAGTAAGTATCTCAGCAAGTTTCCAAAAAATTTTGTCAGTTTCTTGCTAAAATTCCAGTTTCCTGTCCTCTGAAACGTACAGCTGTCCTTTAAGACAACAGAAACGGTTTGTGTTCTCCTGGATACAAAATGTAGATTACCAGTCAGTGTTGAGGCTGCTCCTTCTATTGCTTTTGAAATCTGCTTCAGGAATCAAGGATTCCCAAGGAATATAACACTGTGTCAGTGCTACTGGTAATATACAGAACCCAGTGGAAGACAAGGTAACTACACTGAGGCTTTTATTTACTGATGTCACAGTAATTACTATAAATATTAATACTGGAAACAAATTCGAATTTTACAGGCTCCCTCACCTACAGTAACCAGCTTTTGAAGGTGTGATGTTTGCATTTAAAGTTCTGGAAACCAACACAGCATTTGGATCTCCGTATAAAGGAAAAGTAGGCTCTAAGATCTCATTTAGAAACACATCATACAGAGAGTGAGACTCATAAAACTGTGGCTTTGACTATTCTTAAAAAAAAAAAAAAAAAGAGCTTCAAAGAAAAAACTGGAGGCACTGGAGGAGAGCCAAAAAAGTCATACTCAAGTATGGAATATATTAAAAAAAGCTGGATCTCTAATAGAACAAAAATTTATCCCTCTAGTTTTTTTTTGCTTTTGGATTTTGGGGGTTTTTTTTAAGCACAAAGACTGCTTTGCACGGTATAGAAATGTATTCTTATTTAACAGACCTTTCAGAATGCCTTTCAAATTTAGACTGCTAACTGAAAAAGCAACACAAGAGTTTACCCTTTAAATTTGCAGCAACACTTTTTACTTCTTTTTCTTTATTATACCATCTAAACAGTTGGGATAAGGATGTTTCCCATCAAAAATTGACCAGCACTTTTTAGTATATTGTCTCTTACATATTCCTAAATCCTGTTAAAAAGAGAAAACTCCTTTACAAATAAAAATGGAAATGACAATAAAAAGCATAGAATCAATTACCTTTTAAATGTGATATCTGGAAGCATATAATAATAAACTATTTTTGACATATCCAGAAGGACATAATAATAAATTCTCTCATTTTTATTCTTATTTAATATTGCAATCTTTCACTTTGCTCTAATAATGCTTACTTCATAAGCAATCTTTGTTAAGAAATCTGATTTTAAGATAAGTTCACACAAAGTTGTTTTTTAATAATAATTTGAATAATAATCATTTTTAAAGGCCTACTTGTTTAGAGGATTTAAGATCAAGTGTATATCAATTTAAGTAGGACTTTGACACTTGAGTGTCCTTGTGGAGCTGTCACTGTGTTATTTAGGAGCACAATTACTAACAGAAGCTATGAGTCATTCAGGCTGTGATTCCACAGTGTATTTCTCTTGTTGGCAAAGCTGACTTAAGCAGTTCCTGCCACCACCTCTATATCTTACCAGCTCATTTGTTCTCTTCACCTTGCCCTGAGCCCTTCATTTTAATCCTTCATTTGTGCCAATACAAAGGTTTGTCAGGCTCCCAGGTGAACCAGATTGGAGACATTATCTATATTTTAAATAGCTATACAAACCCTACTCTTACATTTTGGCAGACATTTCTAACTCAGAGGAGGTCCCTGATCAGAATAACCAAGAATACTACCAAACAGACAGGGGTGATATTAGGTTGCCTACAAGCAGGCTGGGGTGAAGAACAGGAGAGAGCAGGGAACCATTTAGGTCAGCTTTACTTCCAAGATAAACATTTGTAAAACTGTGAGCTTGTATATTTATCTTAGGTACAAATACCCATCCTCACAATTCAGTGGTATCAAAACTGCCTTACTAACCGATGGCTCATTGGTATGCTTAAGAATGAGAATGACAACCTCACTGCAGTTCTTAATGTTTCCAAACTACAAAATTCACTGCCTTAAACAGGAATCTTGTTGGCAAGACCTAGCGATCTACAGAAGGAAACTGTTAGAAGTGTCCCACCAGTGGTAGGTTTGAACAACAGCAGCTGGGCAGTATGATGCACTAGCAGGTACCTGGAGGTATTGGAGTTGAGATGAAATGGGTCACTACGAAGATGTTCATTTCTTACTGCAGAAAATTCCTACACAAGTTTGACCACATGACTACCTCTAAGACAGTCAAAGTTAACTGTTCATGCCACAATCACCAGCTTGTCTCCAAAGTCCTGTGAATGTCAAGGAGCTTTCCTCTTGCTGGATCAGTGACTCAAGGGTTCTAAGTTTCACATGACAAGAGCTGAAGAAAGTTCAATTTCTACTTACATAGTGTAATGAAGTAAACATACCTACAAAGATATTAATCTCTAAGTTTTCATTGACCATCAACCTAGCCTCCAATTAAGTTTTCAAATTGAAAACTTTCTTTAAAATCTGACCTCTGTAATTTTATTGTTCTCTCACTGTGAACTATCACTTTACTTTTCTTCTTTTCTCATACAACAGCTACACTGTAAAACAAACTGCAGTCTCAAGGACAGTAACACTGCTTTCAAAACTACTGCGTAGCTTGGTTCTACAGGAATAACAAGGAATATATGATTAAGGCTGCCAAAACAAGCGTTCATTTCTCAGATGCGAAGTCATAAATGTCTACAGAAATGCCAAAATGCATCCTGATGCCAAGGATTATTACACATATTTTTAAAACAGCTGCTTACAGTTAGAGGAAGAATTTCTAGACTATATATTGTCAAAGATATCCATAGTAGGAAACAACATTGAAAACACTGCTTTGCTCCTTAGTACAAAGACATTCATAATACTACCAGATTGTTTGAATGCCCTGCATTCTACAATTAAAATGTTTAAGAATTTTAAACTAATTTCTCTATGAACAATTCTGGTACAAAATACCTTGTAACTAATAGACTACCAGGTTAGAAAGCACCACATAGTTCTCTGTTGCATGCAGTAAAGGGCATTTAGAGGGCACAATTGTAACGCATCAAAGCTCTATTACTTTTTTGGAATAGCAGAGGAAAAAGAATAAAAGGAGAAAAGGTTACTCTGAGTATTGTTATAACTTACTGGTCCTTTAGCCAGTTGGTAACAAAAGGAATGGAAAAGAATTCTGTGAATGACTCATCTTTCCTCTTTGGGTTCTTGCTGATAACAAAAAAAAAAAAGAAAACAAGTCATATTAATTTAAATTTCAGCTATTCTATTTGCAAATTAATGTCTTTGAATCATTGAGCATAATTAATAGTAAAAGCCACAATTAACTTACTTGTATAACCACTCAGTTAGGAAATCACAGGCAATAAATTTGGTCCTTTTTCTCTAAAGACAGAAGATAGTTTCAAATTATTTATTATCTTTGGACTGGTCATATGTTTTTACTACTGGAGAGGAACAGAAGCTAAATTGACTGCTTTTACTAAATAAAATATGCAGTACATTACACTGTCTACTTTAATATTGCTACTGCCAACAGTCAGTGGCTCAGCCAAAATTTTAGAAATTTTGTGGAATGCTTTCAAGTCAAATCAAAAATGAGTGAGAAGATTTTACATATACTATCTTGATATTTTCTGTAGTATAGCTATAACAAATAT
This sequence comes from Buteo buteo, assembly GCF_964188355.1. Taxonomy (NCBI): domain Eukaryota; kingdom Metazoa; phylum Chordata; class Aves; order Accipitriformes; family Accipitridae; genus Buteo; species Buteo buteo. The sequence goes on from NC_134197.1 coordinate 9,516,726, forward strand.
CTCTGAATGGTATTCTTTCTAAGTGGCAATCTCATTGCAAAGAAATTAACAGAACTCATATATGAAAATACTTTGTAAATTACTTTCCATTTTGTTCAAATTTTTATTATCATACCTAAAATACTCCATTACTTCCAAGGCAGAGAAGGAACACTGATGGAATATTGTTTCCTCCTGCATGGAACCAGCTTGAAGGCATTGTGCATACTTAGAAACACACACAGAGCAGAGTATTGTATATGGCTGCTCAGACAAAATTGTTGGGTAGTCCAGAAAGAAAGACAGAAACAAGGCATATGTATATCCACAACCACAGATACCATGGACATTACAGAGAATCAGGTAAAAAGTTCAAAACCTGGAGCTTCAGAACAAAACAGTTGTGCCCTTTGCTCCCAGTTCTAAGACTTCTTCACCAGCAAAGAGAATTTTGCAAAATGCTTTGCAGCAGTTTATCTGTAGTGACTCATGCAGCCAGTACCTGTTTAGCTGGACAGCATTGCATGCTGTAAAAATGTTTTGAGTTCAAAATTCGAAGGATTAATTTTGATCAATAAAGAATTGATTAGGGCCTTTCTTTTCTTAGAGATTTCCTCTCCACATTCCATCTCTACAAACTGAATGTACAAATGAGTATGGGTGCTTATTCTGCTTATCACAAACCAGAGTAACCATGATGTGGAGAATATAATGTAGACTTCTGGTCAGAGTAACAGAAGAGCTTGACTAGTATTTTCTGAGCCCCTCTTACACAAGATGTGTTATGGCTGTACACGGCCAGAGAGTGAATACTAAAAGACATTTAAGCCCCTGCAGAACAGAGACACTGAGTGCTTTATCAAAATAGCAGCCATTTAGCTACGAGAAAGCCTAGCTCCTATCCAAAAGGTAATACTTACCCTGTCAAATGGGAGGTTCAACTGCTATTATTACTTTTTAGGAAAACAATTCACACTGGTCAAACACATTTGTGAAATTGCCAAATGTCATGAAAGAGGTTGGAATCTTGATTAAAATGTAAGAAATGAAAGTACTATTACCACTTGCTAAGAAAAATACAATAGACGTGTAATTGGAAACTTAATACATGACGGATTACTTTATTCCATGTATTATCCTCACCACCCATGTTTCCCCCTGTGCTACAAGAATACAACGCAAAAAGGACTGAGGGATGTGAACAGAGGCAGAAAAAAAAGTGCTCTACATGGCATAATTCTTTCAAAGTTTGGGGTATTAGCACATGGCATAATTTGGGGGTAAGTGTATTACTTACAGCCACAGGTGAAGTGGAAGAGGAACATTATGTGATATGTTGGCTGCACAGTGAAGAATACAGGGTAGTCATGTAGCCAGGGGATGACAAATGTGAAGTTTAGAGCTAGACTGCATGGCATTCCTAGATGATACCCAGGAAAGCTTTTACTTTTCTAAATGAATCTTATCCCTGGCAGACATACAGTCTGACTCCCACAGAAAAGAGAGAACTTCTTTAAAAAAAATAAAAAGCCAAAGAACAGAGAAAGAGAACATTGCACAACAGTTATCAGTCCTGAACCCCATATGCCTTTATGGTCTGTTTCATGACCACAAAAGCTTTGGGGTTCATGTAGTGCTCCATTAGAGTACTTGGCTGTGAAGAAACGCATCTCCTTAAGGAATTTCCACACTTATGCTAATACCAGATACTGTTCCCAGAAGCCAAACGCCTAAGCTTTAAGACATGAATGCCTTCACTGGAGAACTTTCTACAGGTCATTTTAGATGTTAAATGGGCAAATTCTGACCTGAACAGACTCCGAAAACAAATAGCAGAGTCTGATCATCTTTGTACAGCTATTCTCAATCAGAGTAAGAAACTGGGTCCCATTACTTAGCGAACTGTTTCAGAGAATAAATTCTATACTTTGACAACAAAATTCAATTTAAACTAGCAGTTGTAATTTAATCTGTTTTAAGTAAATTGCTTTTTCTTTGCAACAGGAAAAAACAATCAGAACAGTGTTGTTGTCAAAACAGTCATCAACAAAGGAATTAAATTCATCTTGCTTTATCCCTGTTAGATCCAGTGAACTTATCAGGGAGGAATTTGGTCAAGCTGAATATTTTTTTATTTTGTTATTTTTTTGCCAGGAAACAGTTCACTTTACTAATGAATTAAATAAATCTTTAGTTGCTCAGCAGACAACGTTGATAGAAGGGAAAAAATGACATAAATTGACCTGCCTTTGACACATCCCTATGCTACATGAATCAGGATAAACACAGGAAATATCTGCACAATGTGCATTGTTAACCTGCAGATGTGTTTATAAACTGTTTATACTCAGAATTCATTTTCCATTTTTCAGTTTAAATATGATGGGGTTGGTAATAATCATGCAAAAATACTGGTGATCAGGGATGGCAAAGTCAGTAGGAAACCTTCTTCCATTCACTTTCCCTGATCTATCATACTTTTAAATATAATATATTCCATTACAGAGTCTGATACAGCATCTTCTTTCTGTGACCATGAACCAGAAAGAAAAATCAGTTATGCTAATAAAAACATTTAAACACTGTTCAGTTTTAATGCTGAAAAATGAATGCATTAGTCAGTTCTCATGAGAGAAAAGATTTAAGAAAATAGTCTTTCCCCTGGAGACATTTGACAGCAGATAGGATAAAGCACAGGAGAACTTACAGTAGGGAAAAAAAATAATCAGCAAGGGAATACACTGGGCAACCTAATAGGTTTCTTTCATCTCTAATTTAAAAACGAAGCTTCTGCAGACTGTTCTCATATTTATGCCAGTTTGAAGTCTGCAAATATATCTAGCAGGTGGTGGTTTTTCTAGGTTTTTGCTTTGCAGATTTTTCATCCACACTACATAATGCAAGAGAGCCTATTTTAAATGAAATGCTTAAGTTGTTATGCTTCTATATCACCTTCCAAACAAGATCTTGTGGATTTCTTTCCTACACAAATTACTACTTTCAGTATAACTGTCTCCCTTTCCTGACTTTCCCATCTGATTCTACAATTCTTCCTTTCCAGACATGGATGTGTCTTTTCTGATCTCTTCCCTGAATTCCTCTGCTGGTCCCATGATCTGATCTCCCTTACGCCAATTTCAATTGCTAAACAACTCTCCTGTTTAATTTTTCATTCTCTTCTCATTCATCTTCATTCCCCTTCAAACATGAAAACCTTTCGTCCCTCCCATCAAAACCCCACTCTTCATTCTCCCTTGTAATTCCCTCTCTCCTCTCCCAGGCTCATTCAACGTTGACTGCAGTCAGTTCGATTGTTCCTTTCTTCCAGCGATTCTTCCATTTATCTTCCACCGGTTTCTTCTATTGGAGCTGCCCTTTACAGGCTTTAATGACTCACGTCTAGCCAAAATTCAAACCCAGTATTCTGTACTCATCCTTCATGATTTCAGTTAGCTTAATCACAATTAATCACATTCCTCTCCTGTTCTCTCAAGAATTCCATGAATCTTTCTATTCTTTGTTCTCCTCCTATTTTTGAAGCTATCTTCTGGTGTGTTTATCACAGGATCCTTTCTTCCTGTCCCTAACTTTATCTGGGTTTCTAAAGGCTCTGGTTTTGATCCTAAAAATCAGTTCCAGTTATTGCACTAACCATTTTAATGTAAATTATAGCATCTTTTTTTTTCTCAAAATCCATATGGAACAACACATTTCTTATGAAACAGAAGTATAATTAGAAATTACGTGTTTAAGTCAGATAAGGAAACAGAATGTCAAAGTACAAGCACCTGGACAGTAATGGAAAAGAACACAAGTATTCAGTTATATGGCAAGCATAAAGAGCTATTGTTTTACTAATTATTGTTCAAAAGGAGGAAGAAATGATGTCACAGTGGAAAATTATCATCTGAAATAAGCTTGCTTTCCTAAACTTCCTTCCACAATAGCAGGACATCTCTCTAGAAAACAACAAAAATCACTTAGTGTCTTTTTTTTTTCAGATGTGCTCATTTTTATGAAGTTTCTATGCATTAGAAAAGAATTGGTTTTATTAGTTTATTATAAAGCAACACACAGACCCATACAAAATCCATTTTCAGAACAGCTACTTTCTAATCTATATACCACTGAAGCTCTGCAAAATTTCTCAGATTAAAAATAGCTGAAGTAACCTTAGATTTGTCCTGAGTTTCAAATGGAAATATTTCTAAGAATATTCATATTTTTGTATTAAGTGCTGGTTTATTGCCTTCAGAAATATGTAACATCTAGCAAGGACTGTATGTTAAGCCAGCTGTAAGGCATGACTTTTTCCTGTTAAAGGATATGTGCTTCCTTTAAAAAAAAACAAAAACAAATCAATATAAATTTCATTAAAAGTGTGATGAATAATATATATGTTCAATCTGTTCTTGCCTAGGTAATGTAAATGGGATGTCAGGAATGATGTACAGAGATGGCATGCCGAAACAGCACGTAAATGAACCGTTTTCCTATTCCACCTGTATTAATCACAGATTATAAATACATATACATGCATCTATAAATCAATCAATTTATAGACACACACAAATCTTGTGAAGACTGAGCAAAAACTGAAATAACTTACTGTTATTAAATGTACAGATTTGGATTTGAAATGCAAGTTTGGGGTGTCCATTCAAGTGTGGTAAGCTTTGTGTCTTTTTGGCTGTGCCAGGCATGTATAGGTCAGTGGCAAATAGCACACATGTAATTTTTACAAATTGTTCCACAATGACTGTTATCGTACATACACATGCCTATAACAGGAACTCAGTGTCAGTGGTTGGAGAGGAGATAGATCAAGACCTAAGATAATTGATAGCCCACTAGTAACACAAAGTCGTCCTCACTTCACTATCATTTTAATTTATAACATTTTAATCTATAACCCCAAGAGCACAAACTGTATTCCTCAGATGTGCATCATGTAGAAAAAGGGAGATATTTTCATTGTAATTTATATTAATTGCTCTTTATATTATGAAGCTGCAAGTAAGAGGAGGCTCCGCTGCAGGCATAAGAATACAGAGAAGTTTTACATTGGAAAGCGTGGATGACAGGCAGAAAGTAGGAAAGAAATAGAAAAAAAAAAATTACTTCCATGGTTGGAGAAAATAGCAGAAATGATGGAAAACCCCACAACTCCCAGTACCTAATCTATTGCTGGGGGTCTGTGAGTTAGGCTATGATGATACAATGAGCTTTATTTTGCACCAGTTCTAATGCTTTTTTAAGCATTCCCTGTATACAGTGAGGAATGTCTTCCTAGATATATTTACGCACACATACACTGAAATCAAATTTATAAAAATATATGTAGCAAACAATGATTTCTAAAATGTGCAATTTTTATAAGCTCATTAATGCTGAATACCCTGCTTTCCAATTAAATGAAATTTACACAGAATGTTAAAAAGCTAAAATACAAAATGTACCTCTATTAGGATGCCAGCCCACCAAAAATAATTGAGTAATGAAGTAAAATTCAAATTCTTTACATCACCCTCAAATGAGTGATACGTATTAATCTGAAAGGAAGCCTGTTTCTCTAAAATACAACACTATTTAGGCTAGATACAACTGGATATTTAAGGAGGATTTGTTGTGAGTTAGAGATTGTCATAATGATTAAGTCTGTGTAGTATGCAATCAGTTCTGAATTACAGGAGAAAACAACATTCAAGACCAGATCCAAAACAACTCATGATATGTTATTTCATATTATTGTGGTTGGTCTTCCTGCAAAAGATCAAATAAAGAAATACAGCCTGTGAAATAAAAGGCTGTAACTTCCTGCCAATGATTTGAACTTAAAACTAAAAACTAACCTCAAAACACTTTTCCTTCTTTGCTTGATGCAGAAGTTCAGCCATTCCAGGTAAGAGTACTGGAAATATGTAATACTCTAAGTATTCTCGAGGAGAACCTGAGCAAAACAGTACAGCCTTCACTTACAGGTAAGCACTTAGATTTCACAAAAAGATGAACATTAGATATCATAAACTAAGTCTCAGTCATTTTATCAATACCAGCACAGCTTGAACTAAACAGATTAATTCAGTTCAGATACAGCCACAGATCTGTCTTCACTTCTCTTCAGCCAAGACAACATAAAGTTGAGTAAATTTCAAACTAAAGGTGCATCAACACTGCCTCAGAGATGTCAGACTTAGTTTTAAATGAGTAAACTCAGACACCAAAAGCAGTTTAGTCACGGAAATGAAAAGCGATGTGGACTAATTTACACTGACAGAAAGAAAAGTAAATTAGCCTCTGCTGAACTCAGTGCTGTTACAGCTAGACCACTTTTGATACCTATACTCATGCCCTTTACAAGCTGCAGTAACAGAGTTGGTCGTAAAACTGAATTTCTAGACAGAGGAAAAAACAAAGGTTATATTTCAGTGGTGCTGTGATTTCTTTCTCATAATACTTCCTACTTGCCAGATCCTTCAAAATTTGAACATGACTCCATATACCCAATTTTTTTCCACCTTGGGAGGGCAGTTTGGGTTGGCATCTCTCTCTTATGTTTGACTGCACTGCCCTTACATGAAGTCTACTTACCATACTTCTCATATGCTCACATGCATCGGCATCACTGAGTTCGATGCAGAAGAAAGCAGCTGCAGTCAGCATCATCAAAAACCAGCAGTGCTATTGCTCATGCTCTACATGTAGCCCAATGGCTACATGCTTGGTCAACTGACAGACTCAAGCTCTGTTTCCTTCTCAGCTTTTCCCCACATCTCCATCTTCCCTAATGGGACCTTTCACCATCAGCTTATAAACTGGGTGAAGTGGAGGAGCCTCCTACCCCTTCTGATGAAGACACTGCACATGGAGGAACTCAAGTTCACTGGGCCAGAGGGAAGACGGAGGATGACCCTGTATGAAGCTATAAGAGAACTTCCCTCAGAAAGGTGAACAAAACCAAACCTGTCAGGATCCTAGACAAGCAGGGGTGGCTTATTGGCTGAAGTGCTGTCCTTGATTTAAAGCCTGACTGCCTGCCATTCAGTAAGTATTCCGGTTTTGGTGTGGTCAGTAAAGGTTAAGTTATAGAAGTGTTCTCTTTTGGCAACACAGCTGAAACACTGAATTTATTCTCTGCTTTATACCTTTAATTGGTTCACATACTGCCAGAAAATGTTCATAATTGGAAGGACACTATATATATATATATATATATAGTCCTGGTTTCAGCTGGGATAGAGTTAATTGTCTTCCTAGTAGCTGCTACAGTGCTATGTTTTGAGTTCAGTATGTGAAGAATGTTGATAACACTGATGTTTTCAGTTGTTGCTCAGTAGTGTTTAGTCTAAAGTCAAGGATTTTTCAGCTTCTCAAGCCCAGCCAGTGAGAAAGTTAGAGGGGCACAAGAAGTTGGCACAGGACACAGCCAGGGCAGCTGACCCAAACTGGCCAAAGGTGTATTCCATACCATGGGACGTTCCATCCAGTATAGGAACTGGGGGGAGTGGGGGCGGGGGATCGCCGCTCGGGGACTAGCTGGGTGTCGGTCGGTGGGTGGTGAGCAATTGCACTGTGCATCATTTGTACATTCTAATCCTTTTATCATTACTCTTGTCATTTTATTAGTGTTATCATTATCATTATTAGTTTCTTCTTTTCTGTTCTATTAAACTGTTCTTATCTCAACCCACGAGTTTTACTTCTCTTCCCAATTTTCTCCCCCATCCCACTGGGTGGGGGGGGCAGTGAGTGAGCGGCTGCGTGGTGCTTAGTTGCTGGCTGGGGTTAAACCACGACATATACATATATATATATATATATATGTAAAAGCCAAGGGTAATACTACTTCTGACTAGCAACAGGAATTCCTAATGATCAAGAAAGAATGAAAGGGAAGAAAAGACAAAAAGAAGGGCTAAAATGCATAATAAAAACACATTGCTACTTGGTAAATTTTATAAAGTATAGAAATTGATAAAAATGGAAGGGCAAAACTTTAGCACTGTTTCCATTCTAATTTGTAATCAGCTGGGCAAAGATAGTATTTCGAAAGCAGTTTTCAAACTCAATTGTCTATTTAGTCTATTGATCCCAGTTTTGCATTATTAAATTAGAGGAAGAAATGCTTGTCTTTCTCTGATTTAAGTCACTTATTCAGAAGAGAACAAAACTACCTTAACAGCTAGACAATGCTACTGATTTGGAATGCACCATTTGACCTTTCTTCCACTGACCAAGTGGCCAAGCTGGCTCCCTGTTTACAGACCAGGGGACTAATCATGCAAATTCCACTTAAGAAAAGGTGTTGTAGCTCTTTACACTTTAAATTCAACAAATGACAAACCCTTGACAAATCCAAGAAAAATAATCACAGCAAGTTCAAGATAATATACTCTTACTTACATGTTTTTGGATCAGGTGGTTCTGAGATGGGGGCTGCCTCAGGTATGGGAAGTGACTGCTGGATAACAGTATCAGCTGCAGGGTCTGAATAAAATTGTTCCATATGTAATGGCTGCAATATTCCTGCTTCTAAAGACACCTGTTCAAGAGAAATGTAACCTATATAAATACCCCAATCAGACTGTAAAAAAAATATAGAAGCCAATTCAACAGGAAAAATTATAAGGTCAGTTAAAAAAATATGGACTTATAATTTCTAATTCAAATATTAAATTATTTCAGTATTTTCTGAGTACTTTAAAAGAAAGAATTACACTTTAAAAAATTCTGCAGTTTCCAGCACAATAAAAACATCCAAACCTAACAGAAAGTATATGACTGCTTTTAAGAGAATATGGTGAGATATCACAACTTAAAAAATATTTTAGCCATTGTAAGAAACAGTAATTCTTTGAAAATTAAAATTGGCAACATTTTCTGAATAAGTGTTTTTCCACTCAGAAGCTTATATATTTGTTTCTGTATTGTTCAGAAGTCCTGACACTCCCCTTTTAAAGAAAAGAAACTTTCCTTCTAAAGAAAGCAGAAACAGAAATTCATAGCAGATGTAAATCCAAATCTTAAGTTTCCCCATACAGAACAATTATGGACACCATGAAAAAAGATAGTCCACAATTTTACGTATGGTTTTTAGGAGTGCAGAAACCATGACAGTGAGCCAGAAGAATACTCCTAACAGACACTGAGCAACACCTGTGATAGAAAGGCAGATAACATCATTTTATCCCCAAGAATGCGCCACCATTACAGTTTGCTATGAAAACATGTTATGAAAACTATGTCATCTAAACAGTTTCACTTTAAAATGCAGTTGGATTTATGAGCTACTGAAAAGCAAGTGGTGGGATCAGGGCACTATACTTATAATACACTGCCTGTCAATGACCACAGATATACTCCTTTTTAATGTATGCAAGATTCAAAAAATTATCCTTTTGGAAATTAAAAAAAAAGTGCAACAACATAAAAAGGTATATTATTTTATTTTGATGCTCAAATATATCAGTATATTATGCCCAGACTAATGCCCCAAGCAGAGTTTACTACTCGAATTTAATAACAGCCTGTAATGAAGCCAGTTTCATTTGGGGAAACAGGACAGGTCTAAACAGACCAACTGTCAGACAATTTAAACTATAACGTCTTGAACTAGTTTTAAAATAACAAAGTAACCTAAAACAGAATAATAAGAGAAAATGTCTAAAAAAATGCCTAATTTAGATGAAAGTTAGCTCTATGTGATGTCCAAAAGAATTAATTTTGCTGCTCCTAGAACTGCTGGGGCCAGAGATTTAAAGTGGTTTGTCTTTCTTAAGTTTTTATGTCTGCCAAACAAGTCTTTGTAGACTGAATTTACTGGGTCAAAATTAGATTTCAAACAATTTTGATCAGGTTTAATTCCACTAATTTCAATGGCCACATCGAAGTGACCTATCACATATGTGAAATTGGGGCATAACTCCTTTGCTGCGCTTGCTCCCCTCTCCTGCGTATTTCAGCGCTCAGTCTGCTTGCAACACCACCCAAAGGAGATCCTTGCACACTTCAGAGTCCTGCCTACGAAGCAGTCACAGAAAAAAGACAGCGAGATGTACAAACCAAACACAGCTGGTAATCTAATTTTAGGATAGTGCTACCCAAGTTGCTTTAAATACAAGCAATGATTTAGAATATTACATTTGTTGATTCACAAAAGTTGTTTGCAAAATGTAGTTTTGTTTTCGTTTTATGAATGAGGCTACTCTGCGGGTACCTAATTTTCCCATTTAGCTATTTAAAATCTTTTAAAACCAGCCCTGTGCAGAGTTTTTACTTCAACTATACTCACAGATCCATGTTTTGATTCAGGAACATCTGGAAATTGAGGCTGTTCTGCTTCATACTCTAAAAGTAAAAAGAAATACAACATTTATCCAGAAGACTTTAAAAACTTATTTCTTTTTCTCGTAAACAAACGTTACCTTCTAAAGGTACTTATTCTGGTTTCAAACAACAAAAATTAGTATATAATATTTGTTTAACACGAAATCTAATGTTTCAAAAAGAATGAGAACCTTAGTGCCTCTCGTCTTGGCTTTAAGTCAAGTTCAAGGTTCTCTGATAAATTTTTAACCAAAATAATAATGTAAAATACTTTAACGTAAGCAAAATTCAGATGCTTGCACAGAATTAACCATTGGTTTTAGTAGTATGTAATAGTGCTTTTCAACCTGAATTCCTCTATAAGCAATTAAATCCCCAGAACATTCCTAAGTATTACTGTCTCCACTTTCAAAAAAACCCAAAAAAGCAGTACATGATCCACATACGTTACTGAGTGAATCATGCTCGCTAAGAAAAATAAAGGAGGACGACAATGGACGTGATATGAAAAAACCTTACAGATTACACAATACAGAAAATTCTTATAGGCAAACCCAGCAGGTTTACCGTTCTACCACTATAATCAGGAGATTTACTGGCATTGCTGCTTCCACGTGTAGTACAGATGCCTCAGCTGAATCACATTAGAATAAGTGACTTTATTCCTACATTAATAATGGCCATTTAAACACAAAATACCTACTTTAAGGCATTATAAAGTACTAAGTGAGGAAAACCCCATTTGGGCACTGCAAATCTATGGTGCTGGTCTTTCAGCTTCTCGATCAAATCTCGGTGCTCTCAGGTTTTAGGAAAACACCAAGACTTTTGCTATTAAAATCGGACTCTGATAACATAAGTTTTGTATTCATTGAACTTGCAGAATAGCAATAACATTGTGACCTCTCTACTTTCCCAAGGCAATAATCCAACTCCATTACCGGGAGAATCCCCAAAGCTGCACCCACACAGGGCGCGGGTGGCTGGGTGGTAAACCAGAGGCCGTGACACTACTGCAATAAGCTGGGTACTTTCAGCCCTACCGCCACCAGGAACACACACAAAGGTATGTTTCTGTCAGGAGATGATGACAACAAGAAGTGAGGTAACGCTCATGAGCGGAACCGCTTTCGAACTTGCTCTCAGCGGTGATCAGGGCGGTTTTTTAGCACCCTTCTGGAGGCAGGGACGGCCGACGCGCTTCCTCAGGGCCGCCTCAGCTCCCCGGCTCCACAGCGCTGACGCGGGCACGGGCGCGCCAACGGCGGCGGGGCAGGAGGCGGCCGGCCTCGGCCCAGGCAGCACCGAGGAGCGGCCCTGAGGAGCGACCGAGGCGAAGGACGACGCCGCCGGCGGCGGCCTCTCCCCGCGGGGGTGCCGAGCCGGGTCAGGGCCGGGGGGGGCCTCTCCCCGCGGGGGTGCCGAGCCGGGTCAGGGCCGGGGCCTCCCCCTTCCCCGGGCAGCGGCGGGGGAGGCGCTCCCACCTGCGCACACCCGCTCCCAGAGGCCCGGCGGCCGCCCGCCCGCCGCCATGCCGCTCCGCGTTGCCGCGGCAACCCCTCCGCCAGTCCCCGCGGCGGGGCGGGCGCGGCCGCGTTCCCCTTCCGGGTCGGCGCGGAGCGGAGCGGCGGGCGCTGCACGTGTGCCGCGGCAGGTAGGCGCCGCCGGGGCGGCCTGAGGAGAGGGGCGGCCCCAGGCCGCGGCCTGCCCGCCGGAGGGGCTCCCGGGAGGGGGGCGGGAGGGAGGCGGCGGCGCCGAGGCTGAGGCGGCGTCCGTGCGGGGCGGGAACGAGCTCTAACGGGGGCTGAAGCGGAGCGGGACGCGGGGTGACACCCCCGCCCGCCTCGCCTCCTCGCCGCGGGGTCTGGGAGGGTCCCTGAGGTGGGATTCGGCCGGCGGGGGGGGGGGCTGCCTGCCTGCGGGAGGGCCCGGGCCCCGGCCCGTCAGCCGCGGAGCACGGAGCGGCGGGAGGAGGGGGCGGTCAGCGCCTCTGCGGGCGCCCTCCGAGAGGGCCCGGGTGTAGGTGTGCTGCGGTGTGCCGAGCGGTGTCGGGGGAAGGGGTTTGACGGGGCGCCTGGCGAGAGGCACTTCAAGAGATCCCGTGGGTGAGCTGTTGATGAAAAGGCAGGAAACCAAGTAGGAAGAAATGAGTTTCTCAGTAAGGGGAGGGAGGGTCACCAGGTGGGCCCCAAAGGCTTCTCTGCTGCAGCCTGCACACAGGCCTAAACGTCCCGAGAAAGGAAGGAGATAGCAAGGACGAGAGACGGCAAACAGAAGCAAATTCGAGGGAATAACTAAGGTGTCTTGAAAGGATCTTGTCATGCTAAGTGGGCAGTAACTTGAAGTTCCGTGTTAAATAAGTGAAAAGTCATACATACGTGGAAAATCACCTTAGCTATACTTAGTGATTTATATATATATATGTATATGTCTTGTCATTTACGAAAGATTTTTGGAGGGTGGATTTTTCTGTGTAAACATCCTGACCGGCAGCTGTCAAAAAGACAAATGGAAAGTTACAAACTAATTAGGACAGCACTAAAGAACAAGACAAAAAAATCACCCCTTGACCACTCCAGTACACTATTTTCAGTGTTGCGTGCAGTTCTGGTCCCCTCCGTCGCGGAAAGCAGATTGTGAAATTGGAAAAAGACTGCTGGGGACAATGAAAGATAGAGAACGGTTTCAGAATAAAGGAAAACCAAATAGACTAGGACTTGCATCATATTGTTGAAGCTGTGCACTAACTTCTTAATTTCATTTTTTAGAATGATAATAAAGAAAAAGAGAAAAGAAGTTCATGAGGAACCTGTACAGAAAAAGAAAAAGGTGAAAAGTAGTAGGAGCCAGACTATCATTAAAATTGAGAAAGATGTTCAAACCGTCATTAAAACTGAGGATGATGACCAGCTTGAGACAAAAACAAAGGTAAGGAAAAGGCAAAATTTAAAAGATAATGAATGTTTAGACCAATTAGAACTGAAGAAGAAGAAAAACAAGAAAAAGAAAGTTGGCTCTGAATTACTCGAAGAAGCACATTCAGAAGGCTTTGTGAATGTAGAAGGCCATCTGGATTCAGAACCTCAAGAAGAATCAGAGGAACAAATTAAAATTCCCAAAAAGAAGAAAAAAAAAGTCCAATGTCATTCCTTCTTATCATTGGAGAATAATCAGAGTAGTGATGTGGAGCTTTCAAATCATCGTACAGATGGTACTGAGGAAAATGAATTTGCTTTTAAAAAAAGCCGAAAGATTACCACTTTGAATTCAGAATTGGATGGTGAAGTAACTAAGAAAAAAAAGAAGAAAGGTATTTTTTCTTTTTCATTAGAGGACATCCAGGACAGTGAACATAAACAGTCTGAAAAAGTTCATAAAAAAACACACAAATACATTTCACAAGAAAAAGCTTTTATGGGCGAAAACTGTGGAACAGACATCACCCAGAATGATGGGGAGAGTTATGTGAGAAGAAAGAAGAGGAAGAAAAAGAAAGAGAAGTCCAACTCCTTTTTCCCACTATCAGATAATCAGGACATCTATGGAGTTCCTGATAGCCCCATTGCATTAAGTGACTTAAGAAAAAGGCAAAGAAAGAATTCCCAGGAAATGACATTGACAGATAGAGAGGAAGAGGGCAGTACTGAGAACTCCAGAAGTATCAGAGAGACCAAGAGGAAGAAGAAGAGAAGCAAAGATATTTCTTCCTTAACATGTGAACATAATCAAGACTACAGTCACAGAGTTCCTGATAAGCATCTCTCAGCACAGCAAAAAGTTGAGTCTGAGGAAGAAGAACTTTCTGGAGAAAAAAGCAGGAAGAATATTAAGGATAATAATGAAGTTACCAAGAAGAAAAAGAAAAAGAAGATTCAGAAAGAGGAGGAAGAAACAACATACTCAAAAGTTTCTTTAAACTGTGACAGTGCATCTAAAAGCCAAAAAATGACACTACTAGAAAGCAATAAAAGGAACAAAGAGAGCAAAATGAAGCAAGCTGAATGTGTCAGAGGGGATGCTGTAGGTGGGGTGTTATGCAATAGTAATCATATGCTGTGTGACAGAAAAAGAAAAAAAAGAAAAAAAGAAGTACCACAGGACTTCGCTGAAGAACCAGGTTCAAAAGCAAATACAAAAAAGAAAAAGATCAAAACAGAAGACATGGGAAATGAGGCACTGGTAAGTTGTAAAGAAGAGGGTATCTTTGCACCCTCCTGCTAAGTAATTGAAAGGTTCTTAGGTAGACAGTTTCCTATTTTGCAGGCTGTTCTGCCTGTTCAGACCCTTAGGTTACATTTAGGTCAATAGGGGCCTCCTCTGGGTTTGGAGAAGCAGGATCAGCTGATCTATTGATTCCAGCACATAATAGTTGTGAAACATGGGAAAGTATTTTTTAATGCCTACTGCTGTAGTCATCCAGTGTTTCAACTGTGAAAATGTAAATATTACAACTAACAGCAAGTATTGGCACAAAAAGAAAACTAGTACATACAGTCATAAATGTTCTTCTATCCATCCTCCAGTTGCTCTTAGCGAAGTGGCAACACTCTTATAAAACAGGATTTTAACACCATGTCATTTAACCTGAGCAGGTTGGTAACACTGGCAGCATGAATGCATGTAACTGTGTTTTAGACTTTTCCTCAAGCTTTTACTGCTGTTAATGCTGGAATTATGTAGTGTTAGAAGCAAGGGGGAAATTCAGCCAAAACTTGTTGTCTAACTTGGACAAAACTTTAGAGAAAATCCTAAGAATCCTAAGTGTAGACTAGGCCTAGAGCATTGATACATAAATTCTGATAGAAAAAATACCAGAGAACAACCTAAACACAAATTCTTCATTAAAAAAATAAATCTATGCAAGAAAATAAATAGCTATAAGAGCTGTGTAAATTATAACTGAAGGTAACTGGAATTGTATCCAGACTGACTGCTAATGGAAAGCCCATCCCAAAGTCTTGCAGTACTGCCATTTCTGAGGTGAAACAAACATGGAGAGGAACTGATGAAAGATTTGAAATACAGAGGTTTCTTCTTTGATTTTTTTTCAAAAATTAGACTATTAAGATATGGGTTTATTGCTTTTAACTTTTTTTTTTTAAATCTGAGTAGGGTCATATTTTAAAGCTATTTAAGTGCCTAAAGTTAGTTTCTACATGCCTAACCTCTCTTGTTATCATTGGGAATTAAGCTATGAGATGCTCAGAAATTCAGTAGGTATCTATCTATATTTTTAGCTGCTTAAACAACTTTGAAAACGGCTCATTGCAAGTTATTAGGAGCTTGTTTTTGTTTTCATAGGTAATGGGAAACTGCACTCCAGTTGTTTTTATCAAGAACTTTGAATGCTTGGCTTGTTTAAAAGTCAAGCACTAGTTAATAAAGCGTCATTGAAGATTTTTGTAAACTAGGGACAGAGCAAGCCACAGCGCTAGCTGCCTTTCAACCACACTTCATGGTGTGCTTTGTTTTGTTATGCACTCATATATGCAGTTTCTTCGTGTTCTGTGGAAACGTGGCAGCTTTCTGGTGTCTAGTGCTAATAATTAAATATAGATTTATATAAGCAGGTTCTTCAGCCTTCATGGAGACCCAGATACAGGCTTTTTCCACAAAGGTTTGTGTTGGGAGTGTGTATGCTTATCAGTCATGAGATGAGCAGATGTTTCGGGCTTTTTACTTAGATTCCTCCTTTTGACCTTTCAAAGGACAAGGCAGTTTTATTGCTGGGATATATTTTCTAATTAAATTGACATTGCCTTTTTGAGACTGTTAGACATTATTTGGATTTTTGCAGCTGCTCACATTCTGTGGAGGCAAGATAAGCCTAACAATGACAAGTAAACTTGCGTGACCAATTACAATGGAAAACACAGCAAATAAATACCTTACAAACAGTTGAGGAGAAGGGTGCAGGGTGATGCGTGTTTTGTTTCTCTTTCCCATATTCAGCTCTGTCCTTTAATAATAACAAGTGCTTTAGAGAAATTCTCCTGAAGATTGAGGAGTCTGGGTGTATCAGTTCTAGAGAAATCTAGTTCCTGCCAGGCCAAAAGACACTGCTGTAATAAATGGCTGATAACGTTGGTCTTGCATTTAACTGTGTCATAGTCCTGAAACATTTTCTAGTCTACAGTGTGTCACGCACACTGCTGCATGCCTTGAAAAATCCTCTGTTCGGCTTGTGCAGCAAGCAAAAGAGTAAGTTTTTAAAGACGATATGGAGTGATACCCACTTAATATCAGTGACTGATATTTTTCCCATTGGATGCCATTACAGTCAACTTGGGCAGAGTGAGGAGAAGCAAGTACTCAGTTTACTTCTTTGAAGTTGTTTGCCTGCAGACAGCATAATCCTACCACGTGTGAATGTGCACCCCTTCCATGAAGTTGAGGGAAGATTGGCACACCTCCACAGGGAGTAATTTTTGCCATGCAGTAGCCTTCAGCAGGTCAGCAACATGCTGGGAATTAGCAGGGATGGGGGTGCACCCATCTTCCTTCCCTGTCTGCCACTTAACCTTCCAGCTAAAAAACCAATATGTTGCAGCTGTTTGCAGAATACTGTCACAACAGTTTTCCTGCTTGTTTTAATAAATCTGAAAAGACAGTACCAGGCCATCTATAAGTAAATTGGGGTTTTTTTTGTTGTTTTTTTCTTTTCATCCAAGAGAATGAGCTCTCCTTACTGCAGACAGTGTTCTCGCATTTTTAGTGGTGCATGTACTTGTGTGTGTGTGAAATCAATGTATAAAAGGTATCTTTGGAAAACTAGGTAAAACATTCATGGCTTTAAATAAAACTGTAAACCCTCAAAAAAGTAACAGCAGCTTCTGCTGACAGAAGTGTATTACAAATCTTTTCCTTGTCTTGCTGTTCCCTGGCTATTTCATGCTTGGATTATTATGTTAGCTGTATCCATAGATCTTCCCTTTGGCCACCTTTACCAGGCTGGTCTAAAGCTTATGGCTCTAATTTACCACTATCCTGGACTTATTACTTGTCCTGTTACACTGGATGCTCAAAAATCTTATTACAACTTTGGAAAAGAAAGGCTGAGGGCAATGATCTAGAAATGCCAGTCAATGGGAGCAAAAGCTGCTGAAGGGCTACATTTTGTGGAAGAGTTATCAGTATCTGGCTGCTTGTGGACTCTACCACTATTTACCTCCTGCCATTCTGCCCGTCCATTCCTGCCCTAGCTGCTCTGTCTCTTCACATCAGCTCCCTGTTCCTCCCTCTCAAATGTGGAACTAATGTGCTGTTTGCTGCCATTGTAGGAGACACTTTATGTATGCGTCGTGCCTCTCCCTGTGTTCTTTCCAGACCAGAAGCTCCTTGGGGACCATCATTTACTCATCTACTCTGCATTTGTACAAGACAGACCACAATGCAACTTTCTGGGTTTTTTTGTTTGTTTGTTTAAGTGGCTAGTGGGATCAACGTGCCTCAAGCTTGTCCTGTGCCTTCATAGGGGCCGTTATCTTACCACCATTTTTAAAATTATTTTTATTTTAAACTTTCTCTGTCCTTTATTTCAAGTATAAATTTAAACTTGTATAACAGTTTAATTTGAAACAACGCTGCCTGCAAACATTACTATATGTGCCAGTGATGTTGGCAGGTCCACTTTAATGTGTGAATTAAAAAAAATCCCTTATCTTCTTTGTTAAAAAAAGGATCTCTTCCTTGGGGAGAAAGTCTCTCCATAGAAAAACACAGGTTTCAAATGGCATTTCCCACTTAGATCTGACTATTTCTTCTTGTCCCAGAACAGTACTATTGTATTGCTTAGTGTTTTTACTACTTACATGGTCAGAGCTGTGTAAATTCTAATTACAGAATGGATAAAAATATTCATACAAGCTTTTTCCTGTTTTACAGAAACATATGGATGATGTAACTATTGTGCAGGAAAAAAAAGGAAACTGTGATGAAGTTAACATAGACAAGGTATGCTTTGTCTTAATTGTGTAAGGTTTAAAGCAAGTCAGTATTTAATGTAAGCATAGAATTTGTAACAAAAAACCTGCTTTGTTGCTCGTCTATGCCAAGATTTCCCTAAATAGAGCTCTGCTTAAAACGTGCTTTACCTTCCATGGGTTAAGTCCAAAATATACAGCTCCAGTCAATATCAGAAGCTTCTAAGTAGCTTATTAGGTTAAATACAGTTTTCTTTGCCTCTCATCAATGTTGGCAGTTTCAGTGTAGCTGTTACCTGCAGTTAGAAGATTAAACGTATCTGATACAGCAAAATGTTCATTTAAACTACCACTAGAAAAATCACAGTTCTCATGTCGAGTGTGTAAAAGGATCAGATGCGACTTCTTAATTATCCTTACAAAATTCTGAAGGTAACCAAGTATTTTATTCTTCCCTTTTCTTTGTGAATTAAATTGTCATTTAACACACAGAAGATAGTGTCTTGTGCTGTTTTTTCTGCATGCTAGGTGAGGCGGCAGGCTCTGCAAGAAGAAATCGATAGAGAATCTGGCAAAACTAAGGTTTTCAGTCCCAAAGTGGAACGGGTATGTATAAACTTAGACCTTGGTCTGATGGAAATACTGTGCTCCAGAGAAAGTTCCTGAAAAAAGCACTGCACTCTTCTTTGTATGTGGCTCAGGTACATGGCTTGGCACAACAGTCTGCCTTCTGACTGTAAATTTAAGGTCATGCTATAGAACAAGTTAGTACAATCCCAAGAGAGTCTGGGAGCTGACCAGTGAACTCCAATAGCAGTTGGCATTGTACAGTGCTATAATTCCTATCATCAGTCCTCAAAAGCAACATTTTCTCTGGTTCCTCTGGAGAATGAGCCACAACAAATTGCTCCAGAAGCATTTCCTGCTTACTGTGAAATATAAATAATTCTAGGCTATGGATGTAGCAGTCACTGAATTGTATCTGAGTTGTTATCTAGAAGACTTTGCAGACATTCAGAAATGGGTGCACATGGAAAGGTAAAAGGGATGACAACTGATAACACATATCTGTGATATTTACAGTCAGTCCTCTCCTAACTTCTACATCTTTCCTCCACCTCTTTGAAAGATGATTCTTTATTCTTTGCTTCTGCATCCTACTCAGCCTGCCTCCTGACAGGTTTACAGTAAGGTAGTGGAAACTTTTGCAGTAGTGTTTAGCAGGGGTAGTAAGAGTCAGGAGGAGAGAAAGCTTTTTTAAGTAATTCAGGATGCTTATTTTTTTCACAAGACTGCCAGTATGCCTAGAAAGTTGGAATATACCTCAAACAAATGCCAGAAACAACTCCTGTAGTTTTTTTACATAGTGGGAGGCAGACCACAATAGCTCTGGAACTGCAACTATCTAATAGTCTCTGAAGTCATTGAGAAAAATGACATCCTTGGCAGGGAATCTCAGTTCTTTGGTGCTGATCTGTCTCTGCTTAGTAGTATGCAGAAGAATAGAAGCTATGAAAACTAATTCATCAGCTTCACAAAGAGTGAGCTGGAAATGCTGCAGCAAAAGCTATGTGTAGTGCCTGCCAGCAGTTCACTTAAAAAAATTACAGGGTTTGACAAGCCATAATTATATTTGCACCTGTGCAGATGTCTCCCATTCCAAAGGGAGGACATATATTTCTGTGTATGTGTGCATGTGTCTGTGTCATCGACCTGGGCTTATACAGCATCTTGTCTTTGAGCAAGGTAAAAATACTAAAGTATTATGGATAGCTTTCTTTTAATAGCAGGTATTCTGGCCCGTGGTAGTGAATGATACTCCAGCCTTGCATTTTTTTAACTTAAACCTGCTAGAGCTTGCCTGCAATACTGTGTAGCATACTGTGTGTCATGTTGGCTGTCTAGTGGAGAATGACTGTTTCATGCAAGCTACAGCTGTTCAGTTGGAAGGATTTCAGGCTTACATAAACATACCACTAAATTCACATTTTTTTCCTTTGATGTAGCCAGCTCAGTCTGTTTAATTAATGATCAAACATTCTTCCATTTAGTATCACTCCCAATTTTAACAAAAAAATTGGGAGTAGCAGTCCTGTCAAAAATAGTTATAAATGACTGCACAGCTCCTAGCCATAGCTCAGGAGTCAAGTAAGACCCTTAGATAATGAAGCTTGTTCTCAGGTAAGCCAAAAGTTCACAAACTTTGTAAACCATATGATTTATCTTGGGTTATCCACAAACAGCTGAATTCTGATTTTACTTGGACATTGCTTATATTCTCAGAAGGAGGAGTGAACTAGTTCAAAGAATGCAGTGAAAGGCAAATACAGCAAATACAAAGAATACAGCAAACTGCAAGGGAGGGGAGGCTTGAAGAGTCCTGTTGGATAAGGGTATGCCCTCAGTTTTTGCACCCCTGCAATATTAGTGGCAATTAGTGGGATGAGAATGCAAATATTACTTAAAGTATATGAGCCAGATTGAATACCGTCTCCAAAACTGACATAGTAAAACACTGCTGAAAACAACAGCTATCTAACTAGGCAATAGGAAAATGAAAAGATAGCCGTACGAAGTGACAGAGTGAAAGAGGATTGAGTCTGACACTTGTCTTGGAATAAGAGAAATGATTGGACAATGTCTGTCTCTTTGAGAAAGCAGAAGAGCCAAGATTCCTAAAGACAGAGGCAGAGGAGATTCTGAAGTGCATTAAACCCTGTCTCCAGCTTAAATGAACTGAAATGCTAATGAAGATGCACTCATGCAGGGTTATGTCATTCTTTCCTCATGTCCTTCGAGAGGTATTACCCTTGGAATGACTGCTTCCCAGCTTTGTCAGCTCTGTCAGGTTTTTGTAGCTGGTTCTGTTCTCATGGCACACAGCCAGAAATTGTCTTCTTTGGTCTTGGTATTATTTAATTTTAGTGTTAACCTTGTTTTGCTTCACAGGATACCAAGTTTGGCCAGTGGAGTACAGCTGCTTTTCAAAGTTCTGAGGAAGAAATGAAGTTTTTTAGACTGATGGGTGGCTTTAAAAAGGGCTCTGCACCTATCCAAAATCTCTCAGCAACTACAAACAAACCGAACATGGCTCTGAACAGGGAAGGGGAGGAGAAATTACAGCAGGCTCTGAAGATGGAATTCGATAAAGCAATGGACTTGAAGCAACATAGAGGAATTGGTCTTGGATTTCAACCTGCTGCCAACAAAAAAGTATACATAGACAAATATACATCTAGATCTATAAAATTTGAAGATTAAACCCCTGAAGTAATAAAAGGAATGAAAATTCAACAGGCAAATTTCTTTTTACTTGAAATAAAATACAAAATGTTTAAGGAATTCGATTTATGAGACACTTTTAGTACAAGTTTTCAGCTGCATATGCCAGATATGTGAAGCTGGGTCCTCACTTGAGCTGAACAGTAAGTTTTTGAAACCTTTACAATGTTCTCTACAAGATATAGCCTCTTTCAGAGATTGAAGATAGGTAGGCAATGCCTGCAACAAGTTGAAATGTAGTAAATTTTTTTAAAATGCTGATTTCATAAACTTATTTTTAGCTACATCTTAGTGATCCTAAAGGATTTTAGTATTCTGTAAAATCTTCACGTTTTTACACTCAGTGAGTGGTACAAAGTGACAACGTTTTACTTTGAAGAAACACTACTGCTACACCTACAAATTTGATGAGGGGAGACTTTTTAACTCAAAGTAGTTTCTTAAATATCAGCATCTTCATTATAATAATGAGTAGCATTGAACATCCTCTATATTTTAACTATGCTCTGGCAGTTAGATTTTCAAGCAGCAGCTGTTACCTGTAAATGAAGGTAAACGCTTTCTGGATAGCTGCATCAAATATATGGATCTAGACTTCCTAAATTATAGGAAGCAAGGTGATTTTAATAATGTGCTTATTGGGTTCATGATACATCAATCTGAATGAAATTTCTAACCTTTGGCTTTTCAGACAACCTGCACTTTCACTGGCTTTTTAATAAGAGTACAAAATATGAGACATTTGTTTACGTCGTGTTCAGAATTTAGGGGTCCAAAGCAGTCTCTCAGTGTCTTGCTTGAAGTTACAAAAAGATAGTGGAAAAACTGTCATGTATTTTATTACTGGCTGTGCCATTTGTAATGCGAGACAGTATTAAGTTTTAGTGTAGCTCTGTTTTTTAAGCAGAACAAGGTGACCATCTCTTATGTCCATGCCTGCTGTAGTGCAATAGTGGATGACTTGCAGGGGAACGCCAGCCTCCCAGAATTAGGTTACTACCTCTCCTTGCCCAGCTCACTGTTGTTCTGCCAAATTACCTGTCCTTTTTGATAAGATTGTGCCAGTTGAACTACTAAATTCTTGTTCTTTTATGGCAAACTCCCTTTCCACAATAGTCTTCTCCAGTGGACCGCTCTACCTGAAAGCAGCTGCCTCCAGCAGAAAATGCACTTAAACCAGCAGTTGGTTCCAGTGCATTTTGGGCAGCTCCTGAGTGGAAGTGAAGATTATGCAGGGGCTCCAGCTTAAGGGGTTGCTGTGAATCCATTCCCATACTTGGGAAGAGAGAGATGCTGAACCACTTCCTGCAGGGTCTGAACTTGTCTTTGAGGAAACCATGTCCTTTAAAGTGTCTTTTAAAACCACCACTACCTCAGGGTGAGTCTGTTTTGCACCAGTGCTCTCAAAGCTCAGTGGCTGGCTTCAGCCAGCCCTTCTAGGCTTCAGCTGTTGCTTTACTTAAATTCAGGTAGTGGAGGTTCTGTTTCCTCTTCTGATTTAAAACAACTGCTGAATTCAGGCCCTCAGCTACTTGTCTGGCAAAAAAAAAAAAAAAAAAAAAAAGAACAGGTAGGAAAATGTCAACTAATGACTTCATTTAGGAGGAGAGGGACAGCATGTACAGCTTTCTGCTGCAGAGCCAGTCTTGGATGGGTAGTGACTGGTCTTGCACTGCCACTGAGAAGATGCTGAAGGTGGCATTAGTCCTAGCCTTGCCTTTGGATAAGGACCTTCCCATCTAGAATTGCATAATGTATACCAGTGTGTTGCTCAACTATAGCATTGTGGATGACCTGGCACCTTGGTCTTGGTAATACTGTGCACATGAAAATGTCGTAGTTTGGAAAATGAGACACGTACCTGCGGAAAAAACTCAGCTTTTTTCAAGCAGACAAACTTTGTCTGGCCTATTGTATATTTGCTACATACAGAAGAAAGAGGAGGTCTATAATAAGTAGAGTGCTTTAAATAAAATTAATTTTGCTCTAACATGGAATTAGGCCAAAAGCAGTTTATTAGAGTGGTTGTGTTAGCTTCTAAGCTAGGTGTTTAGAGTTTGCTCCTGATAACTAATCAGAGGTTTCTGCCTGTCATTGAGCTATTTTTGCACTAATAAAAACAGTAGTAAAACATCTGAAAACATTTCTTATGGCGGCCTTGCATCAATAAGAAACCAAAGCTGTACTGTGCTCAAAAGAGAACAGGCAAAAATTGGTGCCTGCATGGGGAAGAGGAATGGTTGGGACATTTGTAAGCCTACTGTAAGAGTCTCCATTTTACAGAATCTGGAACAACTCCACACCGGGTTTAAAGCAGTGCATTTGGCCCCAGAGGGCGATTTCTTCCATACCACAGCTGCTTAGTGTGACCCACTTGGCGGTTTAGAAAGCTCAGAATTTAATCCCACTTACCCAGTTTGTGGTTTATGTTTCCAAGCCCAACAGGAAGAATCATCTATGTGCTGCTGAGAGTTGTTTTGTGCAGCTGCAGCAAGAAGGAAAGCTAAATTGAAGCAGGACATGGTAACATATGCAGTACTATCATTTCATTATCTATGTGCGCTTTATACAGAATGATTTAAGGAAACAGTATAATTAAAATACCTATGTACTAAAGGTTGGAAAGGTTATGTATCAAGTTGATAATTAGCTTCTTAATTAGCTTGTATTCCTGCAATTTTACTCAGCTTACATACCAAAGGGTCCTAGTTCGGTTCTTTACAACCTTAACACAAAATATATATTTTAGATGTACCCTGCTTCAGTAACCACTGAGGAGATGAAAAACATGCAACAAGAATGGTTTAATGATTTGGGTGGTATTTATTATCAGCGTGCTAATCCTTAAATATATGGTTCTACCAAAACTGATTACTGGTTTAGCCTTAACAAAATAAAACAGTTTTGTGCAAAAATATATCTTAATATCTATATAAGTATTTAGCTCATTAAAATACTTACCACTAAGCAAAAGCAGCAATAGATGCAAGGTCTCAACATAGTTCCTTACTGTGCGACAGAAGTGGTGAGAGTGAAATTTTATTAGGTGTAATAGCAGTACATGTAACTAAATTCTACAAGGGTAAGGTGATAAATTTGTATACTCAAAGAAACTCCCCCAGAACAAACAAATGAACTGCAAATTCTTTTATTCAGTGACAGCGTACTTTGCAAACATAGAGTACTTTGCATACATTTCCATTTTCCTTTGCAGACAGCACTTAAATATTCCTTCCATTTTACAAAACACCACTGCACTAAAATGAAAGCATAAACAGGCCTGTGAAAATGTATTGTAGAAATTAGAACAGTAACACCTTGGCCATTATTTTCTTCTACTGGAACTGACCAAATAAATGTTGGCAGCACCCCAAAGCAGAAAGACAACAGCAGTATTATTATACTGAAATGCTGATTTCTACACAGAAGAAAGACTATTCTGCAAGTGGGATGAAGTTTGGAGGCTGTGAATTGATCTGTGCACATTATCTTTCTCCTTTGTTGCTAAAATAACAACAGATTAGATTTCAGAAGGCTTTTGCAACCATAAAGGTTCAAAATACCATTTACTGAATCTAAATCAGCATTTAAAATCAGAGTATAGTGGTAAAACTGGAAACAGAAATTCAGGTTAAATTATTGCACTCAGAACAGTTTTACCTTTACCTGTGTCCAAGTAAATCTGTCACACTAGGTAAAATAAAAATATGCTTAAGTCCTCCAGTCAAAATCTAGATCAGCTATTTTTGGCCTTGGCTACATGCTCTCTTGTACAAATGACTCCTTGGGAATGAGGCATTAATCAGGTCCTGGACTGCAGAGGAAGCCGAAGGGCCAAGTCTGTGAAGTGACTCATTTCAGGTTGTTTGCTTCGCCTCTTGATGTATTCCAGCGTTTTCACCTGGGTATGAAAAGAAAGATATTTTGATATTTTTAGCGTCTTTCTCTTTTCATAGGCCATCATTTAATTTATATGCAGGTGTTTTAACAGACACTTTCATGATTTTTCCCTAAATTTCACTGGCTACATGAACACTTGCAGTTCTTACTCCAGAGGTCATTACCATGTATATCTTTCTTAAAGGCTCTAGAATGCCCACTTACACCATGCAGTT
Source organism: Buteo buteo (assembly GCF_964188355.1). NCBI lineage: Eukaryota > Metazoa > Chordata > Aves > Accipitriformes > Accipitridae > Buteo > Buteo buteo. The sequence goes on from NC_134197.1 coordinate 9,542,350, forward strand.
CCTCCACTAAATAAAAATGCTGTACTTCTCTTAGATAGTTTTCTGTACTGAAAAAAAAGTTATAGCACCTGACATTTCCAGGCTCCTTAATGTGTGAAATACATTTAAAAGTGCTAGAAAGATAGAGACCACTTGAAATAAGAGAAGCTGCTTATTCATTAAGCAGCATTTAAAAAATAAGGTGGTTTTTTTAAGCTCATTTAGTTTGTTGGGTTTTGTAGGGTTTTTTTAAGAGAGCAACCTGTAAAGAGGTTAGGTTTATTCAGATCAATAAAATGTTACCTCTTCCCAAATGAGGAGTTGAAAAAGATCTTAAGAACTAAAATTTCTGTGCATTATCTGTTTTCCTTACCATAGTCTTGGTGTCAGCAAAGCCATGTTTCTGAGCAAGATTCCAGAGATTGACTGAAAGCTGGTTTAGTTTGTTGTTTCGTAGATCCCCATGAGCTAGAATAGTGTTAAAGAAATAGAGTGCCAACTGGCTTTGTCGCTTTAGGGTCTATAATGAAAAAAAAATTCCTGTATTACCATACAGTCATCCCAAAATATCCAGCATAATGTTGCCAGGTTCTCTGAACTCTTAGAAGTGCAAGGAGCAGACACTGATTTTGTAATACACAGCAATGATTACAGACACAAGAATACAGGCATAGTTTTCATATTCCATTCAAAATGCAACAAGTAGTGATAGTCATGAATCAACCTAAGTTGCTGTAAATAAAATAATTACACAGAACTCCTACATCTCCTACCACTTTGGCACAACACAGCTTGTAGCTCTGACACTTTTAACTCAAGACTCCCTACAATTGCATAGAAATCACCCTCCCACTAACCAACCTTGCGCTTACTTCACCACAGCTGTATATTTTTTAGAGACCACTATCATCAATCTAGATTAATGCAACTTCAGGCTTTCTCCAGCAGTCTATTCTACTTTTATTTATTTATCCGAAGATGTTTTTTCCCCGCTATTCTTTCACTGAAACTCCAGTGATACCAACATATTTGCACCATATTTGCAGCTACTTTCCCTGAAATTGCTGAGGGGGGGACCTTCAGGAGGACCCCTGCTTCATGGTAACTACCATGGAGGAGCACCATGCCCTTCAGCCTTTGTGGAGGAGTTCTGGGGCACAGACAGTCCTGCACTAAGCTTACAGGGTGCTATCACCCTGATTTGGGGTGACTGGGAAACAGAAGTAATTAAAATGCTATTGCAGATTCTACCTATTCCTACAGAATAAGTTTTAAAGGCTAAAAGGATGAATTATTGTTGGATGCATCTGAGTCATAGTATTTGTTTATACTGCTTTGCTGCAGCTGTCCTTTGTTTTTTGCTCAAGAAAGAACACTGATAAAGGCGTAGCTCCATCTTACACAGAAACCAAGCCAGCAGAGTAGTTGAAACTGTCAGCTGAGCACGTCGATTAATGAACGTAGTACTTCACTTCAGCCCTCTCAGTTCCATATATGCTAGGGTAGCTAATACCCAGCATTCAGATAGGAAGTTACAGGAAGAATGAGGCAGAGATTGGGGAAAGAGGAGTGCAGTGGTCTCTGACTTGTGCACTCTTGACATGATACCAGTGCAGCCATGCAGCCTCTGCCCTTTCCCTAAGGGACTGAAAGTAAATAGATTTCCCTTCTCACTGCCAGCAGAAGAGAGGTCAGATGCTGTTAATCAAAGAAATGGCACACACTGAACTATCAGTCCTTCAGATAAATATGGAAAAGGAGAAAGCCATGCCATTAAAGAATTGGCTCATGCCCCAAACTAGAAGCATCAGACTGCTACTGTATGTACGTGACACACACAGTAGATTTGTACACACAGGAAAAAATCTGACACATCAGAAACCATGCACCCACACACACATGCATATGCAATGCCCAGAGCTGCTCAAGGCCCCAGGACAAGTTCCCTAAGCACTAAATTAATTGCATGAAACTACCAGGAAGACAGCTTTTCCTGTAACAGTTATCTACATTAGCAATTTCCATCTCAAGAGCTCCAAAACCTGTTTATAGGCTAAAACTACAACCATCATTTGGGAGCATTGAACTGTACTCCCTATCAGAAAGAGAAATATAATTGATCAGTCTAGTCCAGTAGTAGTAACACAAAGAGCAGAAATACAACTCAAAAAGACAATAAAAGGGAAAGTAGTTATGCTTAAATTCTTGAATATTACTGTAGTATTTCTCTTGTAGGACTAACATCCTTCAGGGAGAAACAGATACAGGGTACAGCCAGCTAGTCCATGCTTTGCTGGATTATTCACAAGGCATCCTGCCACATCACCATGTACCCTGAATCAACAAAATAACCTATATTACCTATATTTTTTTTCCCGTTTACCATCTAATGCTTTTGTGTTTTCTGCTGAATACAGACTTCAAAGAGGTTTCTGGGAATTGCTTGGAGGTTTCCTCACAAGAAGTGGGACAGTTAAATTATTGGGCAGAATGCAAAAGCAGCAGTACTCCAGTTTGAATATCAACTAGCGAGGTTTTCCAAGCGGTAACAATGCAAATACAAAACCCATGCTTTAAAATAAAGATGACATTTTGACTAATTTGAAACATACGTACTTTAAAAAGCATCATACTTCAAAAAGGATCTAGAATCACATAAAAAAGCTGGAAAAATGAGCTGCACACTAACTCATTGTATTGGGGTTGGTGTAACAGACAAGATTTTGGCATCTAGTCATCAGTTACACAATGCAGAGTGAAGAGAGAGGCAGGCTCAGGTATACAGTAAATCCCACCACATCTGAAAATGAACAAGAGTCAGACCAGGCTTCACATGATGATGAACAGGAATATTTGTGTAACATGGCACTGACCTCCAACCCGAGGGAGATATCTATGCCAGCATGCTGCCAAGCCTGCTGAAGTAACTGCGACTGAATTTCGGGTGGCACTCCAACTCACGGGATCTGCCCACAGGCAGCACGGAGAAAGCAACAGCTCAGCTATTTGGCAACCACATACATCACAGGGCCAGCAATTCCCACACCAAAAAGAATTGCCAGCCTTCTAGGCAGCGCATTTTCCATAATCTTTGGAATGATGCTGATGACAATGGAACAAAGAACAAACTACATCATCCCAGAATGTGACCCCTTGTGTCCTGGCCCCTCCAGCAAAGTGCAGAGCAATGTCCAAATTTCATACAGCGTAACAGAAAACATTAGGATCTTTCATACAGTGGACCATGTAATATTGTATTTCACAAAATTCTGGCTAGCAATTCAAATATTCATTCCTATCTTTCAGTGACTTTTGCCAGACATCTGTGTCATAAGGATACCTTCAGCATTCTGTTAGAAAAGCATTTGTGCATTTAGATACGTTGCTCCTCTGAAGGTGTGTCTAGCCTGCTGCTGCCTCCCATGTACAGCTTTAAAATAACTGGCTCTGATACTCGTTAACAGTCCATCTGTGGCAGCACAGAGCTCAGCATGGCCTGTAAGGCTCCTTCAAGGTACTAAATCTATCAGTCTAGGCCAAGTCTCCATGCTGATACAGCATCTGTTTGCTAGTATTACCTGAACTACCTAGCCTGAAATTAATTCCAGCACTATTGCGATGCTGGTGGTTACATTTTTGTGATCCAAATCTAAATATTCCTAAAGAAAGCCATGACGGGCAGCCTTGCCTTTCCTTAAAAGCTCTCGCATGAAGCTCTTTGGGAACTGTTAGTTCACTGGAAAAGATCACGAGCAGGATGGGGCAGATCAGGTGCTCAACTCTTTCATTACACAACTCTCCTAACACGGGACAAATGGCCAAGGCTGAGCCCATCCGTGATCGTGGTAGCACCTCTGGGATAACAGATTTAAGAAGGGGAAAAAAGTTGCTGCGGCACAGAAACTGCAGCCGGAGGGAGGAGTGAGAACATGTGAGAGAACAGCCCTGCAGACCCCCAGGTCAGTGCAGAAGGAGGGGAGGAGATGCTCCAGGCACCGAAGCAGAGATTCCCCTGCAGCCCGTGGGGAAGACCCCGGTGAGGCAGGCTGTCCCCCTGCAGCCCAGGGAGGTCCACGGGGGAGCAGATCTCCACCTGCAGCCCGGGGAGGACCCACACTGGAGCAGGGGGATGCCTGAAGGAGGCTGTGACCCCGTGGGAAGCCTGTGCTGGAGCAGGCTCCTGGCAGGACCTGTGGCCCCGTGGAGAGAGGAGCCCACGCTGGAGCAGGTTTTCTGGCAGGACTTGTGACCCCGTGGGGGACCCACGCTGGAGCAGTCTGTGCCTGAAGGACTGCAGCCCGTGGAAGGGACCCACGCTGGAGCAGGGGATGAGTGAGGAGTCCTGCCCCTGAGGAGGAAGGAGCAGCAGAGACGACATGTGATGAACTGACCCCAACTCCCACTCCCCGTTTCCCTGTCCCCCGGGGGGGGGGGGGGGGGGGGGGGGGCCTAAGCAGAGAATCTGGGGGTGAAGTTGTGCCTGGGAAGAAGGGGGGGGGGGGGAAGAAGGTGTTTTTAAGAATTGGGGGTTTTTTCCTCATTACCCTACTCTGGTTGATTGGCAATAAATTAAGTTCATTTTCCCCAAGTCAAGTCTGTTTTGCCCGTGATGGTAATTGGTTGAGTGATCTCTCCCTATCCTTATCTCAACCCATGAGCCCTTTGTTATATTTTCTCTCCCCTGTCCTGCTGAGGTGGGGACTGATAAAGCAGCGTTGGTGGGCACATGGCATCCAGCCAGGGTCAACCCACCACAAGGAAGTATCTTACAAATATGCAGAAACAATGTTCTCAATGAAACTATCTCTAGTCTTTAACCTCCACCACCATGCCAGCGACAATGGTGTAATAAAAACATTAATCTGGGAGTTAGGACTCTCCAACTCCGTGACAAAGAAGTGGAGCTGATGTGCAATCCCCAGCCACAGCTCCTCACTGCCGGGCACCCACCCTCGTGCTGAGCCATCCGCAGGCAAACTGCAAGCGTGCTGAAACAGGCACCTCCACCACCTGCAGTGTCTTCTGGAAACTGCAGCAGGTAAATTCTCTTGCCTCCCACAGAGGAACATAGCGTTTAACCACCTTTAGAAAATCTTGGCGAAGGACACAAAATTCTTCAGGATGAGCAACCTCTTCTCAATTTAAAACATACCCACACACAGAGAACTATGTCCAACTCTACTTCTAGTTCAGTAATCAAACACATGTGAAATCAACTGAAGTTTTTATAAATTTAAATAAAATTAAAAATCAGATGTGTTGAAAGGACAAGCTTCAAGAGCATACCCAGGAATTGCTTTCTACTGCTCCATTTTTGATACTTATCATAAAAAGTCCAGTATCTATCATATGGTACATGGGAAGATTGCCATCCTAACATGGCACTGCCAAGGAGACAACAACATGCTCCTAACATTTTGCATTAAAAGTCGTGTTTGAGTAAAACATACTCCATCTGGACATTTATCACTGAGTAGCAAGAGGCAAGGTATTTACATTTTAAGAAACCTGGAGCATAAGATTAGTCTTCCACCCACACAAAGGCAGAAAGGATTCACTGGTACATGCTCTCATGACCAGAAACAGCTTGAACTTTACAGAACTGTCCAGAACTGAAAATTTCCATTCCAACACTGTCACTTAAATGAAGCATTCTCTAATATTGCAAAAAGACCACACTGTGTTAACATAAGATGCATTGTTCTCTTCCAAATTGCCACTTTGGTGAAAGCATTTTATTGTGAGAAAAATTTATTTTCCTTTATTGCTTTTAAAGGAAATGAACCAATAAAAACACAGAATCATCAGAGGCTTGTTCACTTAAATGAGCAGCCAAGAAGATGAATAATAAAAGGTCACCAACACTGAAGCAATCCAAATACCACAGTGATTTCATAATTGGTTCTACTTTAGCACAAATAGAGGTCTCTGACAATATTCTTGTCGCCTCTATTTCCTCAGCAACAACAGCTTCCTCAAAAAACTATTCATTCTTACAAAACAATTTTTATCTAAATCTCTCAAGGACTTTTACTCAACTAAGCAAAATAAATGCTCCCCCTTTGTAAATAAGGACGGGCAGAGCAGTAAATCCAAGACCACAAAGGCAAATGCAGGGCAAGGACCTATATCCGTGCTGCTTAGCTCTAAATCCAGTTTTCTATGCAACAACTGCTTCAGTGAAGTAACACAGGATCTCTTTACTCATAGTATTAAGATTGAAAGCCGGGGGGTGGGGGGTGGGGGGGCTTTCAGAAACCACAGATTTCAAGCCCTACAAGTGTTCCCACCCACATACTCCATACAGGAGTCAGATGCAAAAAATCCTTAATACACAACCTACAGTCCTGAAAACTCTGTTAAAAATCTCTTTCCAATACCTGGTTGGACATTCTTAGCTGTGCAAGAATGGTTGTTTTCTGCTGCTACTGTTCTGAAAAAGAACTCCTATTCACTGCGGCAATGTGTACAATGATGTAGAGGCATTTGAGCAAAAGGATTTATTCATCTTGCATCTCTACAATTGCTCAAGGAAGGATAAACAGGATAGCAAAAGCAGAGAAAAGGCTAAACTTAGCATAGTGTCCTCCAAATATGCATCATTTAACACATTCTGTACTGGCTAACACTACAGGCTACTGTGCAAACAGGCTATCTAAAAAATTCCATCAAATTAATCATCCCCTACCCTCCCATTTCAGTCTACAAGCCACAAGATTTCTATCAATATACAGTGGTTTAGTAAGGGGTGATTAAGAAGTTGTGGAGGGGTTCAATCTCAGAAACAGGTACATGAGCAGAACAGTAAGTTCTCATTATTTCAGTAATACTGAAAACATTAGTCACCTGCCTTTCACATACAATCCATTAAGCTATATTTGATCCCTCAGAGCCTCTGAACTCCAATCAAGAAATCCAATTAGCTGTCTACAGTTTTCTTTATTTTATATTGAACAAATATAACCCTGTACTAAAAACAGGATAAAGCCAAAACACCTTTTCCCTCCCTCTGCACCCCTCTGACTTCATCCTAGTGTCTGGGATCCGAAACTTTTACCACTTAAAGGTGCTTTCCATTGTATTTCACCCAATAACAGACTAACTGTGAATTCTCACTTTGCCCATTACAGAATTGGACATTGCAGGTTACTGTTAACTTAGCCAGCAAGAAAATACGGTTTATTTACAGACAAAGAAAGTTGACAGCCAGGAGGACACAACAGGAGGGACAGACATGGAGCAGATTTTAGGCTTAACTGTACTGCAATCATAGGAGTGACTGTGGCACTGTCTCCAGTTCTCTCTCTTAGGCCAATAATTGCAATACCAGCATCGTGGAGCTCATTATAGTCAGAAAGACTCTCATACAAAAAAAGTTATCCCGCACTGAGCGTCATATTTCCATAACCAAACTACACCAGGACTCAAGCCAGTTAATTTAAAGCTAACTCTAGCTTCATAGAGCATCATGTTTCCATAATCAAACTACACCAGAACTCAAGCCAGTTAATTTAAAGCTAACTCTAACCTCACTATGCTGCTCTGCAATCACCATTCGGTACTGCAGCAGAATCACATCCTTTGGTGCACTGCCACAATTAATACCACAGAGTATATCAGCGTAGCTTCTACCGTTTGTTAGTTCTGTCGGACTATCCATGTACAGCATACAGCTAAGCAGGTAACTTTAGCATGCATCTTAAAAACGTATTACAACTGCTACATAATCTCTTTCACATCATTAGGTCTCTCCACCACAAGCCTGCCTATGCGACTGACTCACTTTTTAAACAAGTAAAATTACCTAATTTCCTCTTGTTGTAAGGCTCCTGGAGCTTTTTAAAATACCAATGCATGGTCAAGGAGGTGGTCCGTTTATTCAGCTCAAAAGTAATTTTGGTTTTGTATTGAATCAAGCTGAGTAAGAACATACCTCTTCTTTTCCAAGGGTTTTCAGATGATCCAGGATCTGTGCTATCACTGTTTCACACAGTTTATTAATCTCAGTCAGGAACTTGGAGTCTCCACCATACAGGGTATCATTGGAATCAACTGCAGAGATGAATTCAAGCTTAGGTCTGGCTAAAAAGCTATGCATTTTTTTGCTACTGAAAACACCAGCTATTTATAGAAGACCGGATTTGGAAGTTATAAAACAACCTTCCTCCATGAAACACAAACAGAACAATCTTGTTTAAGTGCCTACCACTTGGTTGCCTACTACATCCTCTTGATTTTAGGAATAAAAGACTGAAAAGAATCTTCTAGCTTAAAGCCAGTCCTGTATTCCTGGATGCAGCCAGGTTCAAAAATATCTGCTAGACTTAAATGCAAAGCAACATACAGTGTCAATTTTCACTTTTTCCACAGAGACAGACTCCCTGCTCCCATTAGTTTATGAGAGTATGGCCATCATCTTCAATGGCAGCAGGACTGGGCCAAACAGTTTATGTTTTACTTAGTGAAAACAAGACTTTCAAAGTAAGCTGCATTTTAAATTTTTTTTTTTTTTTTCCCCTAAAATAAAACCTTGATTACCTCAAAGTCATGGAGAGAAATTCAGAAAGTGTACTTTCAATTTTGGAGGGAGAGAGCTCTTGAAGTTTTTAGAGCTTATATAATTGTGATTTTAAACATGTGTTTTGGCCTCATTTATTTATAATGTCTTACCAAGAAGTAAGTTACAAGAAATTTGTAAGTTTAAGTGTATTCTGAATAAATCAGAGAGCACGTAAGATAAAAGGTGATGCCCTATTCATTTTAAGAAGCTGAGGTACATGGTCCACCCAGAAAAAAAACCATCATCCAACTACAGGGGAAAATTTACCAATTTATATTTCGATGCTTCTCTCCATTGAAATTTAATTGATTTAGATTTCTTATTTTGGGATTATGCAGCTATTTTGGTCATATAAAAAATGAAGTGAAAGGAAAAAGCAGCTAACCCACGTTTCCTTACAGAATTTGAACAGCAGATTTACTATAGAGTAGTTGTTCAACTGACAACTGTTTTCTGTGCTGCTAACTGCAAGGGACATTTTGTCATGGTTGGTAACTCTGACAGACTATTCACCAGAAGAACTGGTGAATATATTCCAGCCTGCCTCTTTGTGAAAGCCCTGTGCAACTAAAAGAAAAAGCCAAACTAGCTTGGCCTTACGCTCTTGCCAGTATGCTTTAAAAGACTCAGTTAATACTCTACCTTAATTTAGTAACCTCTCTATGATCAGAAGGCACTCAAATTTTAGAACATATAAAAATATTATTACAAAAAGTCTACAGCCATTTTATAAAATGCAAAATCTTTAAATTTTTTTTTCTAGCTATTCTGAAGATTTTTGTAAGTTACCATCACAATTTCCAGAACTGAAAGCCTGCCTTCAAAGCAGCAAGTGCATGCATTTAAATAACGAAGACTATGCATTCTGAAAACTGGAGTTGTTAATAAATGTGAATGAAACACCAACGACAAGTATAAATCAAGTTGATACTTTAAACTAGAAGAAAACCCTCCGTATGTACAAAGTTCTAATATTTACTTGAAAAGTTCACAGTTCTAAGTATTTGCATCAACACCACCGGAACAAACTATGTAAAGCACTCTGCACAGATTCACTTTAAAGAACAGACTGTACATCTGTTCACTCTGTACATTCACCTCCTGTGATTATTTTAAGTTACAAAATCTGGACCTACACAGGAAAATAATCCATTCTGTAAGATTGACTACCATTGATCTTCATTAACTAGGTACGGTGATAACACAATACTACAAATTGCATGGTGGAACACAAGGATCCAGAGCCACCCTTATTTATTACCTTTATCTACATGGTAGATGTATGCTTCTTGAGTCATTGCAGACAGCAGATGCAAAACATTAGTATAAATCCTGACTTTGTCATCGCTGTTATCCTCCCAAGTATAATCCTGGATCACGTTTAGTAATCCTCGCACAAGAAACAACACTCCTTGTTCTGGATGGTCCTACAAAAAAAAAAGAAAAAAGAGAAGTTAAAAACAACAACGCAACAACCCCAAAACACAAATGGGATTATTTGTGGTCATTCAGAGGTTTAGAGTCACACTCTTAGCTCTATAAAAAGCAAAAACTACAATATAATTAAAGCTGACAACTACTTTTCTTAAGTGTGTTTCCTGCAAATCCTTTTTAAAAATTTGTTCCGGTTTCCTTCTAAAATGCCCATTTGACCCATAATCATAAACTTGATCTAGCCATCCTGCACAGACAAACTTTCAAATGCTTTGTTTTGTAGTCATGGCAGAGTAATAAAAAATTGTCAGCTTCTTAACAGCTAAGTGCCTAAAATTAAACACACTGGGTAGATTTTTTTATTAAAATAATGTCAGTAAGCTATAGAAACAAGTATATTACTCATATAACTATGAGTTTCAGAAGAACACCTACACTGGGAAGTCAAAGTTACAGACAACCAACAATCTTTTAATATGAAAAGAATATAAAGACATCTGCTTTACACAAGCTATGAGTTTTTGCAAGCAGTTTTAATACTGCACCCAGCTTATTTCAAGCTGGCAGTTGGTGCAATGATATCAACATACGTAAGACAAATCACAGTCCACTGGGGACATTTTTTTCTGATCATCTCTCCTGTAAAGTAAATAGGAGAAAAAATTATGGAAGCTAATTTCTGAATCCTGGTATCTCATTGCAAGTTATTCTTCATTACTGAATCTGAGAGGTTGGATCTCCCTCCTTCAATCATCTGTTAATGATCCAAGTCATTTCTCTGAGCAGCATCCAGTTCTGACATAGCCTTCCTTCAAAGTCTTCTGCAGTCAGTGGACAGCAAAGACACATCACAGTGGCAATTAACTTTTCCCTTCTAACAACAGAGCACCTCCACGTTGCTGAACATGCATGGCTTGGGAGACATGAACATGCGTGGCATTGGAAAAAGGGGAATCCACTGCTCCGATTATGAGGATGATGTGGACAGCACTATACTGTGTGCTGCTTCACCAAACATGTAGTCAAAGAAAAAAGGAAGGAGGAAACTGTGAGGAATGTTTCAGTGAGGAGTAACAACCTACTTTCTCCAAGAACAAATGAATAAGCCTCCAACTTTTTCCTTCTTTCTTTTTTTTTTTTTTAAACATGCCATGATACTAAGCCAACCCTTGCTGGGAAAGAAGAATCTGCTCAGAGAGGGCCAGAGCTGTTAACAGAGGGAGGTAAAAGTCTTCATGCATTAGGTTTCCACTGTGGTGAAATCTTGAGAGTCAGAGGCCTGTCTTTCTTCTCTAAGGTCAACAAAATACGTTGGCTATGTAAGTTTTACCTCGGGTCTTCCAGATTAATTTACAATTTTTCCTCATCTTTTAGCTATAGCTGAAAATATAGGAAGGAAAATTACATATAGATCTCTAAACTTGACAATTGGTTAAAAATTGGAAGGATGTAGAATGGTACTATTTTGTGAAATATTCATCAGAAGAGGAAGGTTATGCCAAAACACATCTTCTAATTATTGTTTTCACTCAAAAGATTAGGCAACCTATAACAAAGTAACTGAAACTAATAGAAACTAGAGCTCTATATTCCTCCCGTCCTCAGGTATTAGATTTTATGAGTGCTCAGCTAAAATACCACTTTTCTGCACAGATCTATTAAAACAGTAAATTACGTTTACACAATTAAATGATGGCAAGATTTCACTCTACCCAAATCCAGTTAAGTGCAAGGTGCTACTGAGAGAGGCAATGATGTACCTCCACCTCCAAACAATTGTTCTGCCTCCCCATTTTGCACTGGGGTGGGTGATTTTGCAGCCAAAGAACAAATTGGTTCAGTTTGCTTGTGGAAAACTAACTACTGCATCTACCACTCCCAAAAGCCCAGTCTACTCCCAATTTTTAAACAGGAAAGTCAAAATAGTCTACTAGCCTATATGCTATTCATACACACAAAACTTACCGGAACAACTAATAATGTGGAAAAAAAATTACAAAGGAATTCCAGGAGGAAGGCATCAGAAGGTCGCATCTTTCCATCTACACTGATCATTTTTGGCACTTCAGGAACAAGGCTCACTGCAGCTTTGAAAAAAGCATCAGCTACAAAATAAAAATATAGTTGCTGTATTATCACTCCAACTGCGATGGCAGTCATGCCTGTGATCCAATGACTGCTTCAAGTTTGTTTCAAATAGACTACGGAAAATGAACGTATGCTTAACTGCAAAGAAACTCAAGACTCAGCAGTCAAAATCGGTGGTAATTCAAGTGATGCTGTTTTTTCAAAAGAAGTTCCCACATCACTTGAGACTTCTGAAATTATAGTTCTCCTTTGCTTAACAAGAGGACACCATTGTTTCAAATATATTGCATACGTAATAAAAAAAAAATCAGCACATGATTCAAAATTGACTTTAGATATCTAAAGAAATGCTTGTGCCAAGATCATGCTATTTTGTTCACGAATTCATTCACAAAAGGCTGTTAAGGTTACAAGGAAGTATGGACAACTTCATTTCTCTAAGTATTTACAGTCATTAAAAGTAAAATACTAATATAGTACCAGAACCTGAGGTATTCCTGGTTACCTAGGTAAAATGATTCCTTCCAAGAATCACAATACAAGAATTACAGAAACCACCCACCATTATGGCCTTGGCAAAATAGCTATTAAAAGGTTTTTCATAACTGTTGTCTCTAATCCTACAAAAAACCCCAAACAAACAAAACAAAAACACACTAGAACATCTATTCCTCAGTTTATTAAGTTAATATTCAAAAATTAAAACCAACAATATTTTCTCTCTTACCCTAGAAGACCTCCTATATTTGCCAAGAGTTGACAAAAAAATTTGACAGCAACATTCTTTTGCACTTTCCTGGCTACATTTCAAAATATCCAAGTATCCAAATCCCATTCAAGTTGTTTAGCCATATGCTTCAAAGCATCCTTCAGGATTAATACTGTATCTTTATTTTACAGGAACGGAGACTGAGGCCATGAAATTAAATTTTAGCAAAGAGAAAAAGAGACTTCTTGGTGAAAGCCAAGAGGTGTTACATGGCTGGGATGGAGATACTGCTGACAGGCAGGCATGGGCATTTCCAGGAGTGCAGCTTGCTCTGGAAAAATTCATTTGAGCACATGAGACTCCAAGCAAATTTGCTAAATATAGTACCAACTGATATCTAATTTAAGCTTATGAGGAATACCAGGGAAACATGTGCTTTGGAAAAACTGTAATTCTTCTGACTCTTATTTCTTTTCAGCACATGAATGCTCAAGCCCTTCTGAACTTCTCAGTGCTTAGAAGGCAGACCCCTTGAAACATCTTCCTTCCACTCTGCACATATATTTTGAGGTGAAAGAATGTTTTTTCTTTATTTCAAACAACAGCCAACCCAAACGAAGGTAAGCAATCTTTCTCCAAGCTTTATTAGAGGAAGGAAAGCAGCAGCAGATGTTCATTCTAGCACAAGTAAATGAATCGCTGTCACTTCCACAGTTGTCTCAGCAGAAAAAAAAAAAAAAGCATGCCCCACATCACCATATAATGAAGACATGTGACCAGGCAAATGAAAAAATGTGTCTCAGAAAATAGTCTGCATACCAAAGTACCCATGTCTGTGCAGAGAATACTCCTGCCTTCTGAAGTTATTTCATAACGGGACAGGAATGAGCTGTGCAGCAATCATTCTCTGCAATGAAAGAGAAGAGCTGCAAAGTACCTCACCTCAATTTACTGCCTGCTTTCCCAACAATCGCTGTCCTAGACATTCTCCTCTAAACTTTTGCCATAGCACAAACCCAAAACCTCTTCTCTTCACTACGAATAACTGCAGTTTGCTTCGATTTCCTCTTCTTGACCTGCCGTTGCTGTGGACGAGATCTGCCTCCTCATCTGGCCGAGCACCTTCCTCCCTCATCAGACATACCAGTAAGACCAGCACGCCCAGCTCCTCCGTAGGTGACTGCTGCTGGGAATGAGGAGAGACCCGTCCACACCACCCTGCCCTTGCTGCGACAAGCTCCTCTGTGCTTCCACCTTCTTCTTCCCTAACGAGGGCAGTCGCCCCGCTGGTCACCCTGCGACTCCCCCCGCGCACTGTCGCTCGTCTCAGCACAACGGGGAGACCGCGGGGCTCCTGCCCACACTTTTAACTCTTCTTCCTTGCCTCGTCCCCCTGCCGCCCACACAACACCGCAAGGCAGGACAAAAAAAGCAAGAGAGCATAAAAGCGGTTAGTTACATTTTCTGTTAAAGAGATGGATGCTTTGCTTCTGTAGTCCAGAAGTACTGGCGAAGGAGAACGTGCTCATTTTGCTACGAGTTCAGCCAATCTGTGCTAACGACAAAATCGTTCTTACGCTGGAACGCTAAAAGCACGTTCATCCAAGGTATACGTGCTTTATAAGAAGCAAAAATAAATTCACATCAATGCAAAGGTTTTATCAGAGACTTTGCAGAAAACTAACTGTCCTCCAAACACTACCACCCTATTCACTTGTAGAGAGATGTCAAAGTATGCATCATCACGTGCTCTGACTTTGGAGAAAAAGTTCACTAAACAGGTTGTCACAGACGTGCTATTTTCTTAATAAGTATGAAATAAGCATCAGTATTTAATTCTGAATTACACTAATTAAGAGGTTATGCAATGGTGCTTTCTCTATATCTTTTATAAAGCTATTACTGTAGAGATGTTTCAAGAGAAAACCATACACCTGCTTTTCCTGGCTTCCAAAAGGTATAAGGAACCACTTAAAAAGCATCAAAACCAATGCTATGTACTTGATTTAAAAAACAAAACAAAACAAAAAGGATTAAAAAAAAGTCCTTGATTTAAAAAAAAAAAAAAGAGGGGGGGGGGGATAAAAAAGGACTCCAGTGAAGAATGCTGTTTTCTTATCTGCCTAAAGTATGATACTGCTTCTAAAGTGAGCCACTGTTAAGTTGGATAAGGGGAGAGCAGCCTGCACATTAAAACAAATCATCATGATAAAGTCTTCCCAGACTGCCGTTAATATCTTGTGCAGTGCTCCGAACATGACATACTTCATGCTTCACTAAATTTATCCTTTCACAGCAGCTCCTTCATTTTAGTTGACCGTAATCCTATAAATCTTTCCCCCCAGCATACAGGCTGACCTTCCGGCTACAAAAACTAACAGTCTTGTGTATCCAAGTCAGCACTTCTAGTAATACTCTCCTACAGAAAAAGCAAGTAAAATTGGTGTTGAATGTTTTACTATGGTCAATAATTATGATGGTACATACACACAAATGTATGTACCTCCATATATTTCTTATATCAATCTCTCTACATATAAAAATTTAACTTACATCATATTTGCTCCATCTATGATAGTCAATTAGACTGTACTAATTTAAGATTTCAGGCAGACAAAAAACCAAGGAAGAACAAAGCCATTAGAGATGGGCTCCTTAGGTCCACCTTCAAAGAGCAAAAGGGAGTGAGTTTGACATACCTACACAAACTATTTTTAGTCACAGATACAATTACACAACCTAAGTCCACCCAAAGGACAAAACCAGGGACCATACATATGCAGCCTTCTGCATTCCACATCACCTTCATGTCCTACAACACTGTCAAGCATATTTTAATACTCCAAAGATTTTGCTTCCACATCCGACAGATGTTGGAAATTTAATGAAGTCTTGTACTCCAGTGCAAAAAAACTAATGGGAAGCAAGCATGGGTTTTTTTTTGTTGCCTTCTTTTTTTTCCTGTTAAATAAATTAACACCTTACTGTTTTGACGACCAACCATCACAAACATTTGGAACTCCTTCTCCTCACATTGGTGGGGTCACTGTGAGAGTTTTGCCACACTGTTAAAATGTGTTTTTTCCCTTGAGCTATTGAACATTCTCCATCTTAAAATCCTCTACACATCATTTCCAGGCCAGAAAGTACAAAGAATTATTTCAAGTAACAAAGATGAAATAAGAAAATCAATGTGCTGCTGCTTGGTGAACTGGAATGTACTATGTTAAATGCATACTATTTCATACTAATTCACACTATGAATTAGCTGCAGATGAAAAGGTAGTTGTGTGGATGAAGCTTGCTAGTGCTAATTTTAGGAATAGCTTGATTATAGATTGTTAGCAAGGCCTTAATACTTCCAAAGGCGTACAGAGGCATAAGTGGAAGGGAAGATTTGTACAGGGAGGTCATACAGTATGAGCAAGATACAAGCTGTTTTATTCTTATGCTGTAATAAGTAAATGCAACACACACTACACACTCCCCCCCACCCCCCACAATAAACTAAAAAACCAATGACAAATTTCAGCCTGCCTCTCTACATTCCACGTAATCCCTAAAGACTGTGAGGTAAAGTATCGTCAGCAGTCTTTAAAGAGAGCTCCATTAGTAATACTGGAAACTTTGAAATAATATAGTTAAATACTGTAGTTTCTCCTGATTATTATGAGGTGGGAAAAAAAAAATAAAAATCAAATGACCAGACACATGGAAAACCACGATACAACACTGAAGAGTCAATATGGTTTTCGCAGAGAGAAATCATCCCTCAGAAGTCTCTTAAGTTTTCCAAAGAACCAGCAAGTTTGTGTTTAAAAGTGACACAGACAATGCAACTACTTAGATTGTTAAAAAAAGTTTAATAATGTCCCTCATACAAAAGGTTCTTAAAACAACTAAGGTGACAAAAGGTAAGGAGGAAAGTCCTCCTGAGAATTCGTAACTTTAATAAAGGATGGGGTGAAGGGGGAAAGGAGCAGGAAGAAACAGTTTTCACAGTGGAGTGAAATGACTACTGCATTCCTTGAGGTTTTGCAGAGACACATGTCCTTACGATGAGCTGGGAGATGACAATGTTTACAGACTAGTCTGGAACATGACTGCAAAGCATTGCAAATGGATGTCTTGATTCTGAGCAATAAAGCAGCAGACTAAATCTAATATTAGTAAGGCATGTAGGGAAAGAAACAGCCCTTGCTGTAACTATAGAAAGATAAGCTCTAAATAGGCTATTTACACTCATGAAAGATTTTGGAGACATTATAGATGGTTTCCTGAAAACAACATCCTAAACAGCTGTTGAAAAGGCAAGGCAATTATAAGAATCATTAGGACAGTAATGGAAAACTGAGGTGTCATTGTATCATTTATATCGCTGTTGTGCATTTGTACCTGGAATACAGACAGTCCTGATTTTCCCATTTCCAAAAGAATAAAAAGATTAAGGTGCTAAGGCATAGAACTGTTTCCTTATTAGAAGAGACTATACTGACACAAATTCTTCAGGCACTTATCAACTCCATCATCTCATAGGTAGCATGAAGAAAATGAACCAAGAATGACTGAATTTTTCACAGTATCACTAGTAGATCAGCTGCATGCACTGAAACACTCAGCTAACATTTGAAAACCTTACAGAAATAAATCCCTAAGTAGTAGATTTCTAGGTAGCATGTAACCAGACCTCACTGTCACACAACGTTACAAAGGCCAAAAAGTAAAAATTGATTAAAAAAATTAAATCCTAAGGATTGGTCCATCTATTTTATTAAATACTGTGGTCCATATGCAACCTTTGTTGAAGGATGTATTTAGACCACCTGCAGCTGAAAGCTAGGAAGCATCATTCTGCATTATTGTTTCCTGTATCTTCCATTAGTAGATGTTACTAGACACTTTCAAAACCAGGTCATGGGCTAGACAGACTTGAAGAACTGACAAACTGATATGAAATGCTAGTCTGAAAAGCTTACAGAGATAGAGATGTCCTCTCTCTCAAATCATATGGAAAAAGCTATTGGCTGGGGTAGAGGAACAAGAAAAAGGTCAGTGAATGGGAGATGTTTCCAGCTGTGGAAATCCCAAGTAACAGTACACGTCATAATTTTGTTCAAATAAAGCAACATTTAGTATTACTAGTAAGGAAAATGGTATCTCATCAGTTTCTCCCAAATCTACTTTGCTGCCTTCAAGGAAAACAGTATTTAAAAAGATAACGGAGACGGTATATACTGATCTCACCAGAGAAGTGTGAGCCAAGAAGTCTCAAAATCTGTAACTGAGAAAACCTCTTCAGGTTCTTATTTCTCTAAATTCTTTACCTCAAATTCTCTCTATATATATTCTTCAGATCTATAAAGATTTTAGGAGATTAGGAAGGAATACTAAAAATTGTTATCTAATGCCACTGAGAAAACACACTAAAACATTATTAGACTACAATAAAAAATTAATTATTAGATGTTGCATACCACACTTTCTCCAAAGTGTGGCTGAAGCCTGTCACATTTAGAGAACATTCATGGAAAAGTAACATTTTCCAAAGTAGAAAAAGAAATTCCTTTCGCAATCTACTAATGAAACTGTGTTTCAACTACATTTGAAGAACAAAACAAATATCTAGAAGTACATTAAGCACTGTACACTTCAGAATTCAAATCTGCATTCACTAAAGAAAATAAAGATCTGTGTCAGTTATTTGGGGGACAAAGATCCTCCATTTTTATAAAGTTTTACATTTGACAGTATCCCAGTGAAATTAGTCACACAGAATCAGTTGAATTACTTTATTCACTCAGCATGTTACTTCTGAAGTGAGGCAAGGATTTCACAGCCTTTAAAATAAAAATGCCGCTCAATACACATTACCAGAAAGTTGCATTACCTCTACCCACCTGCTGAATGCTGTGACCAACAATTAAAAAGTCATGTTGTCTGTTCTTTGATGGGCAAAAGCAGCATTTCCAGGGGAAGGAAATATGTGAAATTAAAATAATACCTATATCTCAAAAATCTAGAAGAGTGACACAATGGAGCACGCACTTAATCTCAATTTAGTCCAAGCACTCCCTATGACAGAAAGCATGACAAATTAGAATTTATTATTCTATGTTGGCAGCATGCAGCGTTCTGTGGCTCAGTTAAAAAAATGAAAAGCACACCTCTGTAAAATTTAGTATCCTCCTTTCTAGGTGTCCTGGTTTCAGCTGGGATAGAGTTGATTGTTTTCCTAGTAGCTGGTACAGTGCTATGTTTTGAGTTCAGGATGCGAAGAATGTTGATAACACTGATGTTTTCAGTTGTTGCTCAGTAGTGTTTAGACTATAGTCAAGGATTTTTCAGCTTCTCAAGCCCAGCCAGCAAGAAAGCTGGAGGGGCACAAGAATTTGGGATGGGCACCCAGGGCAGCTGACCCAAAGTGGCCAACGGTGTATTCCATACCATGGGACGTCACATCCAGTATAGGAACTGGGGGGAGTGGGGGCGGGGGATCGTCGCTCAGGGACTAGCTGGGCATCAGTCGGCAGGTGGTGAGCAATTGCCCTGTGCATCACTTGTATGTTCCAATCCTTTTATCATTACTGCTATCACTTTATTAGTGTTATCATTATTAGTTTCTTCTTTTTATATTCTATTAAACTGTTCTCTTATCTCAACCCACGAGTTTCACTTCTTTTCCCGATTTTCTCCGCCATCCCACTGGGTGGGGGGGAGTGATCGAGCAGCTGCGTGGTGCTTAGTTGCTGGCTGGGGTTAAACCACGACACTAGGGTGGGCTCTCGACAGGCTCTCCAGAGGTACACCCTATGCATCCAGGACAAAGTCACCTAAAACGTTCTGAACTTAATTACAAATTCATTTTATTTAAAGCACCTCTTGGGAGCTGGAGACCAAATAGACAATGTTTAGTACACGTCAAACAGCATACCTGGACAGACATTCATCAGTGTATTAATACTGGACTTCTCGTGAGCCTATAAATTCACGTTTCTGACCCAATTTAATTGTATTAAAGAAAATCTATTCCAAGAAAAATTACAATTACAAGCACCAGACAGTTGCTTTGATTAACAGTGTGGCAAATCCCAGCAAGCAAGGCTCTGATTTGATAGAGGAAATTGGAACAGCAACACACTAGGACTGATGGTCTGCTACTGTTGCTGCCCCTTGAGAATGGCAATGTGGCAAAACCCAGTCTCCTCCAGTTATAAGCAGAATAGCTGTGGCTCTCCAGTTGATGGTAGTTTATCAGTGCAATCCTCAGATCAGCAAACTTTATTTACTGTTATGATCCACACATCCTCTTTATAAAAAAGCAATCTTGTAAATTCCCCTTATCTACCCCAACAGGTAATTTTACTCCTTTTTCAAGTTAGGTACATTGGCAAATCAGAGAAATCTTTCTATTGCCAACAGAAGTCTATCCTGTGAAATTCAATTTTGTTACGTGTTTAAGTGAAAACTCGACTCACTGAAATAGCTAGACTCCCTGTAGGAACTTAAAATTAAAAAAAAAAAAAAATCCAAGAATTTAACTCACTAAAAATAACAGCTGGAATCTTTAAAGAGAAACTGCATGCACATGCACACATGCATGCCTCACTACTGACTGAGCTATTAGATCAGGTACATTACCTTTCAGTTTTATTTCTCTTCCCAATTTTAAACTGATTAAACTAATTCCAATCAGCATGAAATAAAGGTTACACACAAGGCACAATTTCACTTCCTAGCCTAATGCTGTCATCAACTGCACACTCTTACAACTTCACTTCGCACTTCATTGGGTTTAGCAGATCAGTGTCTAATTGGCATCAGTTAACTGACTGGATTTAAATTTACTGTTATGAATTAATCAGTACCTCTTATACACATGAAATGCATTCAGTTGAGATACAGATTAAACTGTGTTAAAAGTAACTTTCAAGGACATGTTGTCTAACTACAATATATCAGAATATGCAAAGACAGTTCACAAAAAATGTCCCAAAACTGGTGTCGCTGTTGCCTAACTGGTTAACACATGCTAAATTATTCACACAAGTGACATGTCTCTGGATACAAATTATGCCTAAAATAGTTTTTCTAAGAAAGCAAAAAAAGTGTATAACAAGAAAACCTTGGTAAACAAAGTGAGTTACCGAACACCAGGGTTTTGCACATGCTTCATTTCACCAAAAGCTGAGATAGACTAAATGCTCCTCTCTCTAGCTCATGGGTCTAAACTTCAGGAGGGAGTGGTTAATAAATATGCATTTTAGTGGTTGAGTTCATAATACTTTGCATATACCTGGTACCTTAAAAGATTTCAGAATAGGGATCCTATTCATTGTTTAGTGAGTGCACTGTGTTCACACATCAAACAACAGGTGTTCACATTTATAAACTCTTGCACTAAAAAATCTGGACAATTGTTGGGGCCCAGGAGTCTCACTCAGAGAAGACTTGGATCACAAAAATAGTGGAAAAGCAGTTTATAAATTGAAAGACTATTAAATCACAGAGTTGGTCCCAACATGGGCAGGACATAGTCCTCAAAGACCGAATATTACAGAAAAACTGCTTTGGATTTGCTTCCAACAAGAGATGCACTACAACACAGCAACGATAACAAAAATTGATACAAAGGATAAGGTAAGCTGGTCAATTAAACAAAACACCATAGGAAGAAAAAGCAAGTCCATTTTTGGTAAACTCTGTTATCTACAAAGAAACTGCACAATACTAATTGCACAACAACAGACTTTGCAGATCTTTTATTTGCACAACATACTTGAACACAACAGCCAGCTTTACTCTAAATCCCTCTGCTTTGCTATATGGGCAGCATCAGATTGAAAACAAAGAAATACAACAGTCACCCTGTACTAAAAAGTCTTAATCAGCATCCTAAATCAGCTTGTTTGTGCAGTTGGAACTTACTGGTAAATGCAGAGCTTGGAAAACAAGCTCTCGTGAAGAAGCACAGTGCTAAAACAAAGAATTAATAGCCACAACAAAAGATGTTGCAAAGTAATCCAATTTATTACTCTCACAGCTCAACTGAAAACATGTAAAGGAAAAGCATTTACCATTGGAAAGCAGACATTTAAAGTCAGTATTAAAACTGCAAAACAAAATAGAATGACATCACTTTAAAAAGGAAAAGAAAGACACTACAAACAGTTAAAAGTATGAGAAGACTTTCAGAATAGGTAACTGTCTCCCATTCGTGATATGAACAGGAACAAGATCATATTAAATGGTGATACAGACTTAATGCTCATTCTGGTGTCAGAGTAGCTCCAATTTTTTTCCCAAATCACTTTTTGTCAGAATTTTCAGTTACTTAAGACTGAGCTAACAGGATGGATAAAAAACTGTACTCAGGCCCTGGTTCAATCAATAATTCAGATGAAAAAAGAAAATACATTTTTCATTCGTCATATTATCTGGTATTACTCTGTTGTTTCACTCCGATATAATGACATATTTTCTTAGCTAAGTGTTTATCATGCATGTGCTTTGACAGCAATTTTCTGACTTAGGTCATTGACCTAAGTTTTAATTCTTTTCCAGCTCATTGCAGGATTTTGTCAGCCTGTGAAATACTACATAGATGAACTGGTTTCTTTTTCCACAGTTATAATAAAGCACATCATTTGTGACTAGAGTGCTTGCATAATTATGCAGGAGAAAAACATTCCACACTTTCCATAGTTTCCAAGTAATTTAGGACAACCTACCTTATAGCCATGACTATGTCAACTACAGTCAGCTGTCTTGGTTATTCAGATCACAGGATTAGTGTTAGAATTGAAGAGTTGCTTTAGTATGAAAAGTTTTCACTGTAACAGTGTTTGAAACAGGGCTGTATTTTAATTACATCATAAATATACTTATATGACTTATGATTTCAACCAAGTTATTATTCACAGCTAGAAATATTTCTGAAGTAAGAGCACCTTTAAGTAGACAAATTTGTGCCTTACCTTGTGAAAGGCACTGATTTGCCAGGGCAACCTGTCCGGAGTGTAGATACAGATTAAGACGTGTGAAGATACTGCTCAGAGATGGAATTGTAATGAAGCAAAAGGCAACACAAGCCTAAAGGAAATTAAAAAGTGAAACTGAAGAAAATTCCTAACTCAGTGTTATAGCAATCATTACTTATTTTATATACAATTAAGAATCAGAATCTGTAAATCAGTTTTGGGAAAGACTTTCAATAAAAAGCAAATATTATGTGAAGTCCAAAATCAGCAACTTCAGATTTCTCATTATTATTTCAATAATTATAACAATATTTATTATTAATAATTATTGTTATTATGAATAGATTAGATCAAAACTTAGTCTATGACTCTAGCTCAAAGAGCTCCTCTCTCTTCAGGTAACCAGCTTGCAGCTCAAGACCAAAATCTAACCAGAAAAGCAGACTACCTGCTCTCAGGGACCATCCATTTGTCAAACTGGTCAAAGCAGGGGCATTGCGTGTATTTGGGAGGAAGCAGATCTAGTGCAGCATGCTGCAGCTTTAGACCTACTGAACAGCCCAAACACCTCGATGAAGTGAGTAGCTCCCAGGCATACAGGAGTTGGCCAGTGTCACCCTAGCTATCCTTTGTCCAGGACAGCACACACAGTTGCCGTGATCAAAAATCCATTCATTAATGGCAGCATATGCAAACGCCTTCCCAAAACATGAAGATTAAGACATCTTAATTGCTACATTTCAGGTGAGACGAGGGGAACACAAGCAACTTGCACAGCCTGTGCATAGTTCAAAGCTCATTTGACCATATGTATAGACTCAGAGGCACTAAAGCCAAAAGAAGCACTTTGTTTGAAATTTGAATACTAATTTCAGCATATCAACACTGATATTACGAGACAGATATTTAAATATATTCTTTTCCCCCCATTTCCCATTCTCTCTGTGATGGAGTTATATAGAAATTAACTATTTTCTTTTAAATATAATTTGAAAAGCTGAGCTTTCTAGGATTTGCACAAACACATCTCCAATCAACCTTCCTTTGGAGAGGGAGACAATGTTACTGCTTTTTTTTAAACACAAGGCTGCTGTTAGATGCTGTGTGTCTTTTTTTTCTTAAATGGCAGCATTTGGCTTTAGAGAGTAAAGATCAATGGTAACAAGAGAAAATGAGACTACAGTGTCAAAAAATACTAACATATTGTTTTTGCAAAAATTATAAACTTAGGTAGCAGCAGATAGTATTATCTGCTAAGGAGGCAGGCTCAAAGTTTATTAGGGTCAGACCTACCCTGACAAACGCAGCAGTCTTTCTGGAGTGATTTCCTTTCATCACCTTTCTTGTTTCCATTGCTAGCTGGTTCACAGACTACACATAAAACCCAAAAGAAATCATTAAGAAAAATGCACAGATTTAATACGTCAGTGGCAAGCAACAAACTGCATGCTTTACTGCATGCATTTAGAGAACAGAAACTGTCAAAAGGGACCCTGATATGGTGTGCCATCACTGTACTATTTAGTTTTTACTTGGAGAATTTTAGTGACTGGTCCTTAAAGCAAATATGATTCTGAAGGTTTGTGAAAGTAGACTTGTTGATTTATTCAAGGCTTTAGATCATCCCTTGCTTCCCAGCTATAGTGCTGTCATCACCTCCTCCCTGGCGTAAAAATCATGATTTCCAGCTAACACACTTATTAAAAAAAACAAAAACAAAATAATAAAAGGATTTAAGAGAAGATACAATGTTGTAAAGGAATCAGATGCAGCTAATGCTCACCTGACATGTGACTCAATACAGAAAAGAGATTAACCTTCCCAATCACAGCAGGACTCTGCCTATATCTGCAGCCAGACACAGTCTAATCTCTCCTAGATGGAGGATTACAGCAGTGAGAACCCAAATTCTGAATGCACAAAGTGCCATTTATTTTATTAGACACGAAATCTCTTGCAAGATAGCCAGTTTTCTTCGTTGCAATGATACCATGCATGCCTGTCAAGCAAGAACTTCAGAGAGTTTAGGGTGATAAAATGAGAGGTGAGATCAAAGTCTACTTTAAAAACACCTGATAAAAAGACTTCAGACTTATTTTGACGTAGACCAATAATCTGGGCAATGAATGGGAGAACAGCAAATACATCCCCACTTATTAAGATAATGTAGATAAACTGTAGCTCACATGAATCAACTGGACTAGAACAGGCTCCAGATTGCAAAACATTGACCTGGCTTCAACATAGAAACTCAGCTGTTGTTCAAAGTCACGGCCAAATGAAACCTATAAAAGATAAAAAAAAAAAACAAAAAACCAACAAAAAAACCCCTAGATTTTGCCATTGTAGGCCATTAACTTTAAGAAATATAAAACTGCATGCAGATAAACCACAGATATTCAAAAGTCAAAATCCCCATATATTCGTAAGAAAAACCCCCACTATTAACAACAAAATAGCACCTGGAGAATCTCTGTCCTTTTAACTGCCTGCTTGCCAATACTTAACCTTCAGGGAAACTTGAAAGTTTTGCTGGGGCTTTTTGTCCATCCTCCACATGTTCTTCTACTTTACAGATCAAGTATTTATCAAGAAAACAAAATTTAAATCCTAGATTTGTGAAGTGTTTTCAAAACTAGCAGAACTCTTGATTCTTTATGGAACAAGGACAAAGGCTTGGTACAGTTCATACTTAAAAGGCAAAACAAAAAAACCCAGAAAAATAGAAACAGATCAGTGAATCTATATTCAGCTTCCTGTAATTTCTAGTTTATAGAGGGCCTCCAAGATAAATTAGCATTTTCCTAACTAGATATACCAGCAAGAAAAGCAGGTTTCCCGTGAGTCTGGTTAATAAATATATGCTTATACAGTATGGCAAAAGCCTGCAACCTTGCTTGCTGGCAGGAAAGAAGAGAAGTCAAAACCCAACCCTTGTGTGAGAACACCCTACTTCAATCCTCCAGATTTAAAAAAACCAAGTGCTGTCAGCTGGAGTGTCTCAGCTGTCAATTAAAAGCCTAGCAAGAGAAAACAGTCTCCAGGCAGTCTACATTTATGTATTCAAATGGAATTTTTTTTCTAATAGCAGTAAAGGCTGCATTATTTATTATTTCTCAAGCTACATGCAAAAGAAGTTTTTACAGAATTAAAATAAAAATTATATTTAATCCATACAGTGAAAGATCAAAGGAACTGCACCAGAAAACAAAGGATTCCTTCTTACATTAGAGACAACTGTCTTCGCCTTTCCTCTATTTTTGCAATTGCTGATTCTTGAGTCCTAGTCTCAAGAAAATGTCTCTAAAAATATAAAATTTTCCACAAAAAAAGCCTGACTGTAAAGATGAGTGTTACAACTGGTTTTCCCTACACATCTTAATGTCAGCTGGTTTAAAATTTATAACCACTCATTTTGCTGCTATGGGATTTATTTTTCCCCCTAAACTAAGACCATAAAGCCACATCAAATATTATTAAACGTGGGAAGTCCTCCTAAAGGAAATTATACAATATTATATTGCATACAAAGCTTAATAAAGCAAAATTATATTAAAAACATATTAAATCGCAAATTATTATAGTGGAAGAGAAAGCAACCATCTAGAGAGAAATTCATAGAATTGTAACAAAGGACAAAGAGGACAAGTAGAGACAAAGCCTGTCAGCTCTGACCACGTGAAAGAAAAGCCAAGCATTAAGAGTACCTGGTTAGAGAATAAAAAAAGGCTTGATAACATCTTCCTAAAACAACCTGACATCTCAAACACAACAGACAAGAACAAAAGATTTTATTGGGATAAGAGGGAGGGAAGGGTTAAAAATTAATTTCAAGGCAAAACAACTGGAGTTTTTGTGGGACTACTATTTTGATGATACAAATTATCTTATTTGTAAATTAAAATAAACAGAGATAAGACTAACATACAAGTTATATTTATTTTGTGTTTTTTAAAGCTGGTATTGGTTTCATTTAGAGCTGGGTAATGGAACTTCATTCACATAAATCATTGATCTCTCTGATGCTATAATAGGCAAGACTTTAATTGCTGTTTAACTTTTAAATACTTACCATGTTTTACATGAAATTTAAAAAACTAGCAGAAAATATGATTAAATAAACAACATGTGCACTTTAAACTCTCAAGACTGCACCATGTCAGCTTCAACAATGTGTGATATTGCCTTCAACCCATGCATACTTATTTCACTAAAATACACCAGTTGGGGTTTTCAACGGTCTTAAGCAAGTCAGACACAGTCTCTGATTCAGCTACATAGACACCTGTTTCTCATGGGGATGTCATGAAAATCCAAGCTATAAGGTACACCCCAACAGTTGCACACAATTGTCACTCACCATTTTTATAAATCCATTTATCAAAGCTGCTAACATTCTTTTCTCATCCTCAAGTGTTAGTGCACTGTAAGAGAAAATTTACGTGGTAAATTTTAGAATTTTGCTTATCTTATTTATCTGTAAAGGTTCAAATGATACATAGTAATTATATAAAGTTATGTCTGTATAAAGTATTTATTGCATACTAAGACCACTAAGCTCGTAATTTCAGTTATAAAGCAATAACACAAATTTTAATATGAACATCACCAAGTCAACCATGCACCAAACTATATTCCAAATAAAAAAAAAAAAAAAAAAAGAAAAAGGTAAAAAATTGCTAAGTGTCTTTAGATTTTACAGAAACTCGATTTTGGCATCAGGAAAAAGCAGCTAAGCTTATGTTCTTTACTGCAGCAAGCAAACAGCTTCAGTTTTATGTTACGACATGAGAAGTTGAGTAGGAACTGATTATAAAAACTAAAGAAACTAGTAAATCTATTCTTAGAAGAAAGTTATCCTATTTAAGGGGAAAAGCTTTTAAAATACACTTTAAATACTATATGTAATAGTTAATATATTTATTTTAGAAACAGCATTAGTTTTTTGTTTGGTTTGGTTTTTTGGTTTGTTGGGGGGTTTTTGGTTTTTGGTGTTTTGGTGGTTTTGGGGGGTTTTGGGGTTTGGTTTTTTTTAACTAACCCTGCCACATAATTGGAAAAATAATTAACATCACTGTTACAGTGCTGCCTTTTTGATGTTTTAGTAAGAACCGACCTAAACTGGTATGTAAAAAGTTTCTTTTCAAGATTATCACAGATACATGTTCTATAGCAGGAGTCCAAATCTGATTTGAAACAAATTTACATCATATGAAAATCCAATAAGTCAAACCTGTTTCAGTGAAAATGGATAAACAAAAAGTTAAATTACAATTAACTAATACAATTTAATCCTTTTACTATTATGTACTTGGCTCCAGTTTTGACCTTTAGTATATCAGTTACCAATTTCCTAGCTCAGACACCAGATGGGAAGAGAACAATAGTTTTATTATACAAATTCAGTAAAGGAGGAAAGAAAATCTCAGCATGATTAGCTCATTAGTGCATTGCCAATCAAAAGAGTCAACTGATGGGCTCTGAAAGGCTCAGAAGACTTGTAATGAGATCTCCGGGTCAGTTATAGGTTTCCAGTTCAATTCTGAACCAGACCCCTACCAGTCTGAAGGCTGTTATCCTCCAACAGCTGTTACGGTGGGTCAGCGAGCCCTACACAATGGGTTGGGAGTTTCCTGAACCAGGGTGTAAAAATAGATACAGAAGTTACTTTAAGGCAGTTAGAATTGATGACTGGCCGATAAGAGATGACAACAGAACCAAGCCAACGATGGGTTAAGGGATTTTAAGGAACCCAGTAAACTATCAAATTGTTTTGGAAAACGTCAGAGGAAGCACCAAATATGGATTGCCATAAAATGCTTAATTTTTAAAATAAGCTGGTTTAGCTTCAATATATTGTTCTATTTAAAGGTTGAAGCGGCTTTTAGTGCAACATATGGTCAAATAAGGTGCTCTAACCCAAAATAAAGTACTCTAGTTGGTATAAATTGGAATTACATGCCAAATCTGACTTCTTTATTGGCAGTGAATCTTGCATTCATGGCATATCAAGGCTGAGAAAGTTTCAAGTTCCTTTACAGTGTCTACCATACTAAAAGGCTCTGGGCTCAGAGTGCCAAAAGAAATGGTGCCCTTACAACTCTACTCAACCCAAAACAGAAGAAAAAAAAAATTTTTGCTCTTAAGATGTAAAATTTGCACCAATATGATTCTGGCTCTATTTGCAATCCGACACAGATTTCTGTGTGATTTTTTGCTAGTTACCTACAAACCACAATTATTTTCCACATTGCACAACTGCTACTCAAACAGTGAGGGTGCAACAGGGCATACAGGCTCCTGAACAACCTCAGAAAGTCAAGGGGACAAAAGAAGAGGATGATTTAGGGGAAAGACACAGATGGTTCAAGAGCTTGTCCTCTGCTCTAGCTTCCCCTACTCAAGTTCCTAGAGATCCTCCAGGTGTCCTTTTAGAGATTTCACATCCCTTTGTAATGGCTGAAAAAAGTGGCCCAAAAAAAGGTATAATTGAGTATGGCAATCTGTGCTTTAATAGCTACATATTCACTTAAATCTCAAAAATAGTTTATGACTCACTGTAACTCAAAGATTACATTGGTTTCACTCTCAAAAATATTCTTAAAAGATTGGATTGTTTAGTGTCTTTGCTTCATTAGAAAACTCCACAAAACCATTGCTAGTTTTCTTTTAAAATTCTGCTTCAGTATTCAAAATAAAGCAGTAATTAAAGAGCAAATGGTACGTGCTGCCACTTCACTGCACAGCTCTTCCCTCACCACTAATTGGATTCATGTCTTAATCCACCATGAAACAAACAGCTTCAGAAATGTAAAACTGTATACCAAGCAGCCAAACTTTGCATAAACGATAGTTATTAGAATGAGTAAAGTAAATCTTACTTCACAGAATCATGCATTGTCTTGCAGATATGCAGAAGAGCATTAAGTATAACAGGATCCTTTGTAGATTCCTGCTGATGCCTATAAAATGTTTTAGAAAAAGTGATGAAAAATCCTGCTCTGTCAAAATGAAAAACAATGAATAGAATAACACCAATTTAATGCATAATTCCAATCATCAGCATTGTATGACACTACAGAAGTTTTATATTCATTTTTTAACCAACAGAACTCCAAAAATCACATGGTTAATAGACATACAGTTCCAACAAATGCCAGTCAAGAAATATTATCTTAATAGAGGGAGCTTTACTGCCAAACCACAGAATCTGACTCCTTAAGAGACACAACAAGCTAGACACGTGATACATTGAGGCAATCTAAGAACATCAAAACAAAGCAATCCTAGATCTACCAAGAAGTAATATAGTTTTTTCAGTTACTGATGGACAGAGAGGAAAGATAAATGTCACGTTTAGGTACAGAGGCACACGTGCAGTGGAGCATCACTAGGATGATTAAGGGACTGCAGCACCTCTCATATGAGCAAAGGCCAAGAGAGCCGGGACTGTTCAGCCTAGAGAAGAGAAGGCTTCGGGGGGCTAAGCAGTGTATATAAATACCTGAAGGGAAAGTGAAAAAGGAGGAAAAAAAAAAGAAGTTTCAAGGAACCTGTTAATTATTTGAAAAGAAAAAGATTGTTTGACTTTTACAATATTGGAAGATGAAGCCTCATCTTCTAAGTTCATTTTCAACTGTGGAAATACCCATTTTTCTACATAATGGAGCTTGTAACCAGAGACTGTCTCTCTTCCTCCATTATACCAAGGTCACAGTTCTGTGCTGTCACATCAGCTGGAATATGAAATAAATTTCCTAAACCAACTCAGGCAACATAAATTTTAAAAAGCTCAGAGAAGAACTATTCTGTTAATCCACAGCAAGTCAGCATCAATATGATTACTTCAATTTCAGCTTTCTTTGACAAAATTTACACATTTTCATTTTTCTTCCCATAGCCTATATACAGGCTCATCTTCTCTAGCAATCTTTCACTACATTCCCGAGACCCTCCAGAGTGCATTTAATCTCAATATTCTCCACTTACTTAATAAAAGATTCCATAATGCACTTGCAAACCTCCACTCTCACACTTTCCTTCTGGAACATATCCAGAAATGGCAAGAATTTCTCCTGAAAGTACAAATACATAAAAAAGTAAAATAAGGTGTTTTACAAACAATACACTAAACCAATAAATTTTTTTTATAAGTTTTATAATCATAGCTGGTTTAGTTAAAATTATTTCAATCTTTTTTGAAGACAGTAATTCATCTTGAAGGATGAAGGAGTGGAACAAATGGAAGAGTACAGATGGCTGAAAGGCATATCAGTTTATTGATTGAACAGATCCAGAATAAAACACAAAACCCAGAACTGTTTGAATGAAATGTTGCAAATTTTTTAAAAGCTATCATACACTTGAAATAGCTTAAGATCATGACAAATTCAGACATCTATGGGAACAAAAGGTAGGATATTAAAAATAATGAAAACAGGCCACACACCAGCAACCATTTTACATTTATCCAGGGCAACTTATGAAGGTCCAAGACATTAAAATTTTCTTCAAAGATAAGGGTTTAAGGTTGTTAAGATACTGAAATACTTAGTTTCAGTATCATCTCAAGAATATAGCTTGGGTAAGTTTTTCAGAATTATCTGAGCAATTTGTGAACAAGACTTGACTACAAATCCACAGGGTCAGTCTTGAATTTTACTCTTCAACTGTTTTCAGTACTTTGATACCTGCTGTCTTTGTTCCTCATTCTCTGCCTTATATAGTCTCTGACCTCTCTAAGTTTCACTTTGTTTCAATGCCAAACTTAAGCCCTATGATAGAGCATGTTAAGTATATGTAATAACATAGAAACAGGTTATCAGCAACTACACGAATGCACACACAAATAAATGGTATTTTATCTTCCATTGTCACTTATGCCATAGAAACAAACTTAGAGAATGTAACAGCCTAAGGAAAAAAAGTACAGAGAATTGGAATTAGAATAATGAATATTTAAGTAGTAAGCAGCTGAGCTTCCAAAACGTTTCTGCACTTACTATCTACTTGATAAAAAGTCCTCTCACTATGTGAGCTTGCAAACAATCTAAATGTCTAAGTCAGGTAAATTCTCTTGCAGAAACAGTGCAAAATAGTTCTTCTTAAAAATTTATTAAACAGAGTATCACTTACCACTGAAAAAAGCAGAGAGAAGTCATAGATATAGGTAATAACTTTTTGAATAATTGACTGCAGCTAAAGGGAAAAGAAAAGAAAAAAAGATGAAAATTATTGTAATACAAGTTAAATTACGACTATCCACACCAGAGATTATTCTTCTCTAGTTATTCATAGAAAACTGGGTTGGAAGACACTTCAAGCATTCATCAGTGTAATTTCTTTCCCTAAAGCAGGATCAACTACAGCTATGCTGTTCCTAACAGATGTTTTTCCAACATGCTCTTCAGAACTCATATGAATAGAGGCTGACCAGCCTGCCCAGGCTTTATTTGTTCTTTACATTTATAGCTAGGCAGATTTTTCCGATTTATAGTCTGCATATTGTCCAGCTCTCTATTTCTAAGAAAAAACAAATAAACAAACAAAAAAACCCACACCAGTTTGTTAAATCTTCTTTTGCAGGCACTTTATCTACCCTCCAGGTAACCACAAAAACCTTCTTTTAGAACCTTTTCAACTAATCCATATCTCACCTGGCATGCAGTCTCAAGAACTGGACACAGTAATTCACTGAAGCCTTAACAATGCCAAGTAGAGAGATGGATTATTTTATAGTTTACTTCTGTTTAAACAGCCTGCCATGATTGCTAATTTTCTTCAGCAGAACACCACCGTTGATGTAGGAGTTAACTATTGCTACTTCTAAATACATAAATCATTCTGGTTTAGCATTTCTCTGAACTGAAACATTGATGTGCAGGAAAAAAAGGAGGAACAAATCACAGCATTACACTGTTCCAGAAGGCTTCCCAAATTATAGCCAGTGTTTAAAAATAATTATTTTGTGGTAAGAGACATCAGTAATGTTTAAGAATTAACTTCATCTAAGAAAATGCACATCAGATTTTTACAGATTTGGCAAAATAAATTATTTACCTGTGGGTAAGCATCTTCAAATGCTCGATCAGGAGTCATGTGTTTGATAACATCAGCCAAAACCGTATTGATCTCTCGATTCTGTATAGCGAAAAATGAGGTTACAAAATACAATAATGAAATCAGCACATAAATCAAGTCACTGAAAACCAGTTGGATAATTTATTTCCATTTGCCAAAGCATCAGCTTTCTACAGAGCTCTAGTTAAGCCAGGAACTTTAGCCACAGTTCCAGTAAATCCTTACTTAAACTGGTCCATCTGCCATTAAAATAAAAGGGTAAGAAATATGCAGTGCTGGGGAATGGTGAAGACTCCTTCAAAGCTGCATCTTTTTTCCCTATTCATCTCTCATGAAGGGAAATACATATTTTTTTAATTCACTACTGAAGTCCTACACACTTATATTGAATAGCCGTAGCTTTTCCATTTTTAATACCAAACTGCTAAGACAGCCACTTAGCCAGTATCAGAAAACCTTCAAAGGAAACAAAGTAATTTTCACATACCGTAAAATGTCTGCATGTATACTCCACCCACACTTCAGCACAGTTGATATAATCCTAGAAATACAATATTTACAGAAGGTTATGAGAAATACACTTGCAAAAAAAAAAAATACACTTAAAAGAATTAAATCCGGGAGGTATGATTCATGCAGACCTAAAGATCTAGCACTAATGACAAATCTCAAAAGTTGCTTATGTAGAATTACGTTATACAGAATTACGTTATGCTTAAGTGGAGCTCAGAAAAGCAGGGATTATATAAAGATAATACCAGGCCTCATATTTTTTGGCAACTGTGTGTATCTAGAAAAGGTAAACTGTGTCACGCTAAGCATATGCTTACTGAACAACTGGCTACAATTTTGCCCTAAACACAGATCAGTAGTTGAAACAATGCACAATAACTCACCTGTGGGTTCTTCAGCTTTGTTATAACCTTCCAGGCTTCGTTTAATATTTGAAGGCGGTCATTTTCAGGAGGATCAGCCAATGCCAAGTTTAATCCCAAGGAGCGAAAGAGGAGATGCTAAAAGTTAATGAGAAATTTTAAATTAAAAGCAGAAGGTGCATGTCCATCCAACACTGCTCTAGCAAGTACACTGTGCAGAAATATTTTTTGGATCATAGCACCCTTTATTTAAGTGATGTGCAAGTTATGTAGGCAACGAAGAGTATAAAAAACTCTGTCAGACAAGGAACAGGAATTGTTACAAATTACATACAAAAAGTTACCTTTGGGAATCCAGATTCATCACACTCTTTAATCATGCCAATGAAGTCCATAGATCTGGCAGCAATAAACTCCGCTCTGAATGCTGACATTACTGAATTCAACAGCAAAGCACTACAATGAACATAACATATATCAATACAGCTCAACATCGACTAGAATTCTGTTGTCCTTTCATTTACACTAATCTGAACTTCTTAGACCAAGAATTGTCCAGCATCTATTCTAAATTTAAAAAAAAAAGGGGATAAGGAAGAAAAAACCCTCACAAATCGAGCTTGCATTGATGAGGATTAATAGTGCATAAGCAAAACAAGAAAACATGAAGCCATCAGGTAAGTAAAAGGTAACGCAGCCTCTACAATACTTGTTCCACACAGGTTTTTCTGAAGCCATCATTTTACCTTAAGTTTACTAGAAAGACGAAGTAAACCAGGAGTAGTTGACATGTTTAGAAACTTACTCTCTCTTTTTAACTACAGTTCAGAAGTATACTTTGGCAGGACAAATCTCTATTGAAGTTTTTCTCACTGAATTAAAATATATATGCATTATAAAACTCAGATCCCTAGCAGCTGCATTGTCAGGATTAAAATAAATCCAAACAGTCATTATCATATGATAACTGGCATTGACATATTTAGACATTTACGATTAATCACTCAGACCCATATGTGTATTACTATCAAGTCAAAGTTACCAATGGAAGAGTGAACTCACTGCATTACTGTAAAACTCAGTTTACTGATACTATTATGCAAACCTAAGCAGCAAAATCTAGTATCATTCAAAAGGCAATTCCTTTGGGCAAACTCAGCCGTGAGTTAGCACAGACGCTGCCTCATAAAACACTGTGTCCTTCACTAGTCTGAAACAGACAGTTTGAATACAGGGCAGTTTACCTTGAGGGAAATTCTATGGAGCGCTTAAAATAGCCCAGCGTCCTCTGTGTTTCTGACTGAGCATTAGTGGTCCCATTGCAGTTTGACTGGAATTTGCATTTTATCATTAGACAAGTACTTCCAGTTCACTTGCAATACAGAGAAGCAGGCTGCCACTTTTCACTTAGATGGTTGCAACATAGTTCATGGAACATACTGAGATTATTTAAAGATTTATATACTGATGCCTCTTGCTTTGTAATATTTTGACAGTCACGAGAAGACATAAAAAGAAAGAACTCCACTGTAAAAGAAAACAGCCATGCTTTATAGATCATTTAAACTGGATTATTCAACTTCCCAATAAAAAGGACATGTCCCAGAAATATTTCTAAAAAAAAAACAAAACACCAACTCATTATAGTCAACATTTTGTCCTTCCTTCAGAGAACAGACAGGCACAAAGAGGAGGCACCTAGCCCATTTTTACAATGAGAAATGCTAAAAGGTGATTTAAAAATAAGTTCCACAAAACAAATCAACACTATACAAAATAATCAATACAGTAGATTACATGGATTGTTTTTACCTATATTATACACTCTGATACAATAGCATCTTCACATCACATTTTTAAAATCACACTTTCCCCACACTTCTTAGCTCAGTCACAGAATGCTAATGCTGGCATTCCTCATTTAAGTGATTAACATATTTTAGTTCCTCAGCCACTGCAGAATGGACTGTGCAAAGCACATCAGAAAAAAAAATAGGTAGCTGAAAACTTTCACAGAACTCAGCCTACCTACCCAATAAAATGAACTGAGATTAGCTCATCAGCAGGCCAAATTGCATTCACACAGCTTGAAGTACATCCAATACTTTCAGACCATCTTCCTGAACTACTCACTAAGGGTAATTAGTCTGCACACAGAATTCTAGGATACATTTGGGATACTAATTCTAATGTTGAAAAAAGCAGTTGCCTAAATATTACCATCTTCCAAAGGTGTCAGTTGCTTTACAACTTCCCTTGCAAGATGTGTGTATGGGCTGACTGTAGCCAGTGGAGGCTAGGGGAAGGAAGGGAAGGAAAACAGAGAAAAATGAAGCACAACCAGGAATCATAGACACGGCTGATGGAGAACCCATTACATGTCCTTAACTTTGGCTTAGGAGCCAAAATGCAGCAACCAAGTTAATTAATTAACTTTTGCTCTACAAGTAATTTACCATATTTTAGAATTAATCTCTGGAAAATAGATGTTCATAATCATGATTTAGTAAGCTACTGGGAGAACAAAAGCTATACTATGCATCCAAAAAGTGTTTTCAAAAGGGAGAGAGAATTTTATTACAGGGACTCACAGGTACTCATTACAGACTCGTGTCTTCTACATCGTGCCATACTTACTTGTTCCCCAATTTTCTGCATCTCTCCATCATCTCAGTAAGCAGAACCTGGAAGAATTACTTACTCAAATTAGCGAGTAGAGACTCTGCAAATAAATTCAGCTTTAATTACTGTAGTGAAGTCTACTAAAAGCTGTTTTAATTACCTACCCAATACATTCCAATAATCCTGTCTTATCCTGTATTGACAACACAAGAAAACAATGGTGTAGTACAACATAAAAACCACCTACTGGAATAGGTACAGTGGCATTTTAATCAAAACCACTGTTTTATGGAAGTCAAATTTGCAATCCTTCAGCCATGCCATTTCTCAAAGTAATTACTATTTGCCAGCCAGGTCAATTATCTCTGGCAGGAGAGGTGAAGATTACCAACTCTGCCACAGCATGCAAAACAGACTGACTGAGATTAAAATAGCCTGTTGACTATGTTAAGCAATTACAAAGCTGCAGTTTACTCAAATCATTTTTATATCTGTATGACAGAAGAAACTAATGAAGTCAGGAAATAAAGATTAAACTAGCTAAAGGACAGCAAGAAACAAATAGGAATACTGCCTATGAATTTAAAGTGGTCTAACTCGAGCTTTGTGGAAATGAACGTTCTTCCTGTATAGAAGAGAGAAACAGACAGCTGTATCTAGGCTCTTTATACTCGCTTTCACACTCATCTAAGTACTGACTGAGGGGTTTTTTTAATAGGCAAAATTAACTCTTCACCCCAACACTTCCTTTAGTATCAAGCATTACCATGCTTACTTACTTCAGGAGCACGGTATGCAATACACTGTAAAATCCAGTCTATAGCAGGAGAATATAGAGTCAAATACAAAGGAATTTCCACACATTGTACTACCAGCTGATTCTGAACTGTATCCCCATGAATCTGTTGAAATAAAAGACAAAGACAAGTTGCTGTGAAAAGGTATTTAACAGGAGCTATGATAAACTGGACAAAGCTTCTGTACGAATAGAAATGACAACAGACAAGATCACGACACACAGATATTTTGAAGCATTCCTTGCATGCTGAGGAAAAAATTATCAAGCTCGTAACACATATTATTAAAGTATGGAAACACGCTGCATAGAGCGGTTTCAACTTATCAGAATGTATGTAAAATTTCCCATACTGTACCTAGGTACAGGAACATCCCTAAATCTAGATTTAAGAACTTCAAAGATTTTTTAAAAGTATGTGGTAGTTGGTTAAGCAGTGTATTTATGCGATTTTGTGAATAAAACGTCTATTTGCTTACTTGTTTAAATGTTAGAAGAAAGTCAAAGAAATTTTTGTTAAGGCTTTCTTTGAGTTGTGGTGCCACTTCCATCCCAACCTGTATTAACAGAAAGAGAAAGATTTTATCTGCATCTATCACCTATGATTCTCCTTCAACTGTAAGACAAAAATGCATTGTCTGAAGGAGTACACATAGTCACACACAGCAAGTCAACATACAGTACTGAATCACATGCTTTTGACTGATTATTTCCTTGCTTACTCTTACAGTCACATCCACTGACTACTACCCTGAGGTAGTTACAGCTGTGTTTAAACATGGTTCTCCTAACATCAGCTCCAAGTATCTGTAAGCAGTGAGGAAATCAATGTCTACCCCAGTGCCTGCACTGCAACAGCCTATATTCATTGTATTCAGAGAGCCTACAGCAAAGTACATTTAATAAGTCGGTCAAAGTTCAGAAATTGCTTAAAATCATGTGTATCTATTCTCTGGACATAATAAAGCAAGGACCCCAAAGGAAAATGTGAATATATAGATAGATATAGATAAAACATTGATAAATAATACAAGGTGATACACAAACATAAGGCCTATGTAGTTAAGCTGGAACTGCAAATGAAACTAACCCATACAGG
This sequence comes from Buteo buteo, assembly GCF_964188355.1. NCBI lineage: Eukaryota > Metazoa > Chordata > Aves > Accipitriformes > Accipitridae > Buteo > Buteo buteo. The sequence continues at coordinate 9,580,569 of NC_134197.1, forward strand.
ACTGTTTTCAATAACACAGATAAAAATATCAAAATATAAAAATGTGGCATATTACTAAAGAGAAAGATGCAGAAGCGAGTAAGAAGTTAGTAACAGATTAGGCTTAAAAACACACACACACATACACACACACACACGCACAAACAAATCAATCTTAACGGCTTAAGGTTCCCCTCTTCAAACAAACCCAGGGGTCTCACTTTTGGGGATCCCTGAGCATCTGCAATTCTAGCTGACTTCATCACAAAACAGAGATACCTTGTACAGACCCAAGCCACTCATCTATCACTTTTCTTTGCATATAATTTCCTTTCAAACCATGGAGCTAAAGAGAAATGCATCACCTTGCTGTGTAAAGATCTGGCTCTTTGGTTTCATGCAAGTGTTTATTCCCACATTTTACTATGCTGTGGCTTTAGACATCATTCATATCAATACTACAGGTTTCCTATTCCACAATTTGTATTTTTTAAAAATCTGTTTTCATTATCCTAATTGTGAAAGTATTAATATAGTGTCAGTAGGTGAAATACAGAAGATTAAATGCCTTCCATTCCAATAAGCTTTCTTATTTTAAACAGGTCAGTATTTCAACAGTTATTTTTTACTCCAAGAAAATTTTCACTATGTATTTCATATGATCATCTTTGCGGACAAAAAGGAGCATGCTAAGCTCTTCCTTACTACATAATTGCAATTACTATTACTAGATTATTAGTCCTAACTGCTCTATCATTATGCATCTCTTTTATCTGTATCAGGAGCAGTAAAAGGTGGACTGTGCATACAAAGCGTTTCCTAAAAAGCCTTCAGAAACCTTGCACTATGTAGCAGGAATGATTAGGCTATGAAAAAAATGCAGGCATTACTGTATTTCAAGATTCAAATAAACTAAGCAGCTCACGTATCAGAGTAGACCAGAGGTTAGCGATTACTTGCAGATACAGGAATTCAGATGGACACTCCTGAATAGTATACCAAAAGTATACTGGACAGTTTATTCAAACATAACAGATATATCAACACTGAGCAAACTCATTGCATTTCATGATGGCAGCTGATTTCATGCAAGTATTGCTAATTAGCAGCCCTACCACTTTCCAATTATAGTTGAGATCTTTGCCACTACTTCAGAAATGTATTTCACAAATATTTTTCCACTGTTGATGACTTTTTGAATCATTTTAGGGTCTCTTCTTGGGTAAGTTTATCTTAGCTGAGCTGTTAAGGTAACTGCGGGAGTAGCTCAGGATAAGAGAACGTAGCCACACTGCGCAGTCAGACAAAAACCCACTCTCTGAACACTTTACCAAGTGGCTCCTCTGCCAAGGAGCTTGCCAGCCCTCTGCCTGCCAAATACACTCCAGCAGTAGGAGAAGGAAGATAAATATAGGGGAAGTACACATATTAACTATGAAAAGCAGCACCTAGCAATCAGACAACAGCATGTAGTCTCAAAGTCCAAATTCTCCTTCCACTTAGGTCCCTAACATTTTGCCCTACCTGAAGATGAAAAACTGGCATAAGCAGCACATAAAACTATTTTTACTTATTATAAACACTTAAAGAAAGATTCCCCATTATTAAAACAAAAGAGAAATTTTATTTTTTGGCTTGTTAGAAGGAAGAGACAGGCTGCTGACTACTTCAGATAAAAACAGTAGTTAAAAGAAATTTTCCTTTAGTGGCAGAGCTAGCTGCAGTAAATCTTTGATACAGGTCTGAAGTGTTAAATGACAGCCTACCCTGCAAAGGTATGCTCTTGCATAGACTGCAACCAGTGGATCTCCAATTCCTCTAATCATAGACGTCAACCGTGGGAGACATTCTGAAATCCCCCTGTTAAGATTTTTCAGAAACAAAAATGAGATTTAACAATCGATAACAGAATTATATCACCTACAGATAACTTCAGTAGCTGCCTTGTAGATTGACAATTTGAGCATGAGTTATGGAAACACCTACCAAAGCAGCAGCCTATTAGCATAAAATTTTATTTCAGAAGTAAAATTTTATGTGTATAGTAACACATACCCTATATTCAGATTGCAGTATTTGCTATTAAGAGTAGTGCAGATAGCCAGGCTGGATGCTTGGCTTTTAAAAGACAAGCACATCTAAAAAACTCCTCCGTTAGTTTGGAGGAACAGCAGAGCTACAGAAGGGCTGTAATTCAATGTGAAGAAAGCAGCCGCTTAAGGCAGAACTGGCAGAACTCCTTTTATGTCTCATTTTCCCACAGGTTCTTTTTGACAAGGCTGTACTAGTGCCTGGAGATGAGGCCCATCAGTTCCAGTAAAAGAACTGCTTTTTAGGGATAATGAAGTTGTCACTATAGTAGCAATTTGGCTTACAACACTCATTTCAAAATATAACTGAAAAAGGACGATTACATGTGAAGGAACATTTTCAGCTCAGCAACTGACACTGTTTGGCAACATATGAAGCTTATACCAAGATTTTACATAGATAATGGTTCATTGCTCCTAAATTGTTTCTCCAACACTGTCTCTAGCAATATGACACATCAATATTTTCCTTTCAGTTTTTTATCCCAACTTTTTGCCACATTCCACATCTCTCAACAATCTTGCTTCCCCCTCTGCCATCTGAAGCCACTGTTTTTTAATTTGCAGACTCCTGATGTCAGAATTATACATATATTCCAAAACTGTGAGCACTATTGCATTTCAAATTGTATCACAGTTCACCTTTAATTTTTCTATGGCATTCTCACTAAAAACTCCAAAACCTCTCAGTATTGCTTCTTCTCAGATCTACTGAGACCCTATCCACCATTAATCACAGAACTTGCATGTGTAACTCCTTAAATTAGTTTATAAGCCTGCCCATTCACTTCCTTCCCACGCTTAACATTTACTCTTACGTTTTGGATAGGAACTTATTGCACTTCAGTATTGCTGCTTCCACGTAACTAAAATGAAGTCAAGTTAAGGAACAAAACTAAGATGCATGCAATTTAAAAACACAAAACCAAATTTGTATACCGAATACACATTGAAGGAACTATTTCAAGGCCTTCTGTAATTAATCTCAGTACACTTTGTTATCTTTATGATTTATCTACAAGATTTCTATTGTTTCAAAAGTTTTCACACATCAACTCTATCACTGACACCCTGCTCATAGCCAATAATTCAGCATTCAGTTTACTATGAAACATGACTCAAAATTAAATTCAAAACATACAGCCTGAAACAAACAAAACAGTCAGTATAAACATCAGATGGCTGTGGGTTTTACTGAAACAAACATGTTCATTTTTGGAAAAGTCTATGAAAAACCTGCAGACACTCCAAGAGTCTCATTTGACAAGGATACAATCTGGGAATGAGTTCTCTGATTGAAGCAATCTTGAAAAACCAGTTCAAGCAAGTTTCTTTAGCCGTATCATTAACACTCTCTGGAGAAAAGTTATCTGGGAAAAAAAACCCCAACAACCCAGAAATAGTTACATTCTTTCTGGAAACAAGTTACTTTTCATTCTAGGTTTAAAATTGTATTCTCTTTCCGTTCAACAAGAAATTAATAAACCAGGCAATATGTTTGCTTTTCAGCTCTTTTGTGCAGCAGTAAGAGCTGAGTACACAGCAAGGGGTAACTAGACCTTCCATCTTGCATTAAGTAACATTGCAGAAGCTGAAGTCAAGCTCTCAAAGCTAATCTCAGATCTGCTACTTTGAAATCTAACCTCTGCCTCCCACCAAAAGCAGAAATAGTGAAAAAAAAATAAATATAGGGAATGCATAACAAATAGATGTATATACATCTGTAACAAATGCATACATATAAAAGAGATTTAAGCCCTTGAATTCTTTACTTTAAAAGGCTAATATAATTTTATTATTTAAAGCTATACTGCAAGAAGTCGGAAGTATTAAACCCTGACAGAACACTTGTTTTTGTACGCTAAACACCTAACACTGCAGTGCAGTTCTCTCCTCATGAGCTCTGGGACTATTTGTGTCAGCTGCCAGCAGGAAAAAGCTGCCACCCCAGGGTGGAACAGATGGGTTATGGGGACAGTGCTCTGGTCAGGTGGGCACACAGTTGCATGGCTAACTGCCGCCTCTTTCTCTGGATTGCCTGGAACAGAAGGCAAAAATAGGCTTCTTGGGATCAACTCGGGTCTCAAGCAAGATGGTTGGGAAGGATGGGTCCCTCTTCTCTCAGTGATGAAAGCAACAAAAGCAGCTTCTGCTGTGAATGTCTGCTTATAAACTCCTGGTGAAACAGCTTTAAAATACCAGTGCTCTCCCAGCCCTGCCCCAGACGGTGAGAAGCTCCCTTTCTGCTCCACAGGAAAGTTTCCAACTTCAAGACAAGAGAAGCCACGCACTAGATGCTGCCTGTGTACAGGAAGATGTTCCTTCTCATCTAGGACCGCAGGAGCTCTCGTCCGACTTTTTTTTTGCTTGGTTCCCACGGGATGAGCATGGACGTTGGGCCTGAAATCCCTGGGGGTTCACGTCGCCGTGCACAGCAAGCACAGCACAGATTTCCCTTCTCCCTCCCACTTTTAGAGCTGCTCGGGAAGTTCCCACCAGCAATGCTCCCAGCAGCTGTAGAGCTGAAGCGTGAGCTCAGCTCTTCAAACGGAGGTAACTGTGCCCAGTAATCGTGACATCCTACGGGAACTGTCTGCCTTCATTACTGTTCGTAAGAACAGTCTGTCAGGTCCGCAACAACCAAATTGATCTTAAGTATTTTCTGTAAGTTTATTTCATATTTAAGTATCTGTCGGTTTCAAGCTTCTGGCTCAAATTCTGTGGATTTAACTGCAACCTAGTGGTACTGTTGCGTTGCCAACTACAGAGTAAGAATGTTTCGTATTTCAAGGACATGCAGTTAATGCACTCCAAATTGCAAGGAAATGTCTGTACTTCTGTGGAACGTTTCGGTGCCTTCCTAAAGAGGTTCTTCCATACACATTTGTACTGTAAATGTCAAATTAGACTTTTACATTGGGTTGGAACTTCAAATAAAATAAAAAAAAAGGGGGGGGCAAGTTAGAAAGATTATGCTATCGTAGTAAACTGATCATAAACTCAATGACAGCCTGCTGCTTCTTCCAAAATTCTTCCCTAATTAAAGCAAAACTATCAAGTTTCCAATGTAGCAACAAAGACATCTATTTACCAAAATTGGGACTCTCTGCTTAGTTAAATTTGTACCATTGGCTTTAAGCTATTAAAATGCAGTACTTTCAGAAAATAGCATATGCTAAGAAAAAAAAGGAAAAAAAAGTCTTCCTTCACCTAATTTGAACATTCATCTTTAATTCTCCCTCTACTTACGTTTCATTCTTTGTGATTTCAAGTGTCAGGAAGACCCGGTTTATGTTTAGTAACATCAAAGCCACAAGCATATTTTATTATTTATATCTTATTTATATTCTTCACAGTTAAAATGTAAATTAGCATAAACACTGTGAATGGTGGAAGCTGTAAGCAATGGATTTTACTCTGTTAAAAACTAAAAATTACTAGATTGAAATCAGAACTTTTTGCATAGGAGATACAATAGCATGGGTCCTGTTTAACCTTTCTCAAGTTAGTTCAGACATGATTTTTTCCAGAAGAACAGTAGGAACAAATGCAAAGTTACCTAGCAAAGAGACACGACTGTCCACGCACATTGACAGAATTCTTTCATACACTAGCTTCCCTGTTTAAAAAAAAAAATTAAAAAAAAAATCACTCATAACAAACTAACAAACTGTAAAACACAAAATGTTAATACAAAAGGTTCCCTCTCCAACATACATTGAAGTTAGCTGGAAAAAACTTCCTAGAACACTAACATTCTGCTGCCCTCTAGTGAGGCTGAAATGTTAAGTCTGAATTTCGCACTTCACACTACAAAAAAAAAATTTATCTGGCTCCCTGAAGTGCAGAGGTAGCACGAAGGTCAGATTTCTCCCAGGCCAGGAAAGGACAGCTGGTGTCCTGCCTTTGCTGAGTTTGGATATTACGTTATCTTCAGCAACTTTCAGTAAGTAGGAAAGAGCACAAAGAGGAAGCAAGAGCTGAAAAAACAATTGGATCTATGTCATAGCATATCCTGCTAAACATCAAAATACTCTTCAACTTTGAATGCTGTCATAAATCTTTTCCATAACATAGCAGAAAAAGAAGAGAACTGTATGAAGCAGAAGACATTTTTACTTAAAGTCTCATTTAAAAATGATAAAAATAGATTTAAAAATACAGTAACTACATTTTGATCACTTCATAATCCCTATTCAGCTAAAGAAAACTCTGGCTTCTATACTTGAAATATAAATAGAATGAAATTTTGAGTCAAGAGGCTGCCAAAACCAAAATATTTTCATAATGACAGTGTGTTTTAAATTTCAAACTACAGAGATCGTGATTTTTCCCAAGGTTTTGTTCTAGATATTCACTCATACATAAAGCACAGTACTACAAAAATAATTATTTTTATTTTAAATACTTCACTCATATGAGTTTTTGAACAATTATGTACCGTGTTTATATCACTGGGGTCCAAATGTTTATGCTGGAAAAGTTTGGTGTTAAAACTAAGAGTCATTTCAGCACTTTTCAGATAACTTTGATGTTTTCTAACATTACAAAAAATTATTTTCAGCTTATTAACAATCATGTAATAAGTCTGGCACATTAGATACTTACCAAAAGTATCAAGGATATCTGTAATTAAAACAAATTTACTTGGATAAAACTGGATTACTGTTGTGTCTGAAAGAAGCTTAGAACACTAGAAGGAAAAAAAACCAAAGAAACATTTTTAGAGGACAATGCAAGTTAGTGTTTTTACTCCATACAGGCTGGAACAGATGAGTATCTACAGATGGAAAGAACCAACACAAACAACTATGCAGCAAAAAGCACAATAACATCTAACATAACATGTCATGGTACTCTTTGTATTTTTCAGGTTATTCTTCATTTCCAGCAGAGCTATTCACAGATCTGTTTTTCCTTTATACAAGTTCATGTACAATGCAGAATTTCAGCTGGCTGGCCATGCAGATCTGTGCATTTGTTCAGACAAGACAAATTCTCCCCCAGAAGCATAAAAAGGCATTACTTTCTAAAACAACTTTTTTTCAGCGCATTTTTCAGTTTCTCACCATCTCTCTAAACATCCAGATAAAACACAACATTTTAAGAACTGTTAAGAAAAAATTTTAAAAGTTTAGCTAACGAGCCTTTCAACACATCTTTGCGGCTCACATAACCAGTTCAAACATTTTGGAAACAGGCCAGCTGGTCCACAGTCAGCTCCAGGAAGGAAGCTGTAGTCAATCACCACCCACAGGCACCCAACATGATCATGACAGTTGGACTATAATGATGGCTGGTGCAAAGGCACATTTGAAAACATTAGCCAACATCGTTCTAGTATCATTGAATATAAGTCCAGGAGGAGCCATTTATGATATTAATTCAAAATACACAGTGAGGAATAAAGATATTTTACAGATATTTAATTAAGCTATACTTAGTTTTCCAAGATGGTGCAAAGACTGCAGGCTAAACTGCAGTCAAAAACTTTGGCACAAAGAATCAACTTCCACCTGAAGAAACAGGCAAATGAGTGAGGGGGGAGAGAAAGCCACCTCCTCCCTACATGAGCCAAACGCAGCCTTTGACCATGAGTCTTCTCAGGTCCCTAAAACTGAGAAGTACAGTATTCTCTGTGATCTCTGTCCCTTCTCTCTCCTTCATCAAGACACAATTCTTCAATCTCAATGGAATAAATAAAGTTCAAGTTTTCATTACATTAAAAAAATCCAGGAAGCAATCCAATATCCCACACGACTGCTTTGTTTAAACAAGAAAATCATAACATTTGAACATGCCTACACAAGGGGCACACTTAGTGCTTTTGCTTTATTCTTCGGGGAGGAAGAGTGCAACAAAAACACAGGTGAGAGCACTCACATCTTAAAACCAAAGTATAATCTTCCCTACTGTGTGGTAAGTAAGTCACCTTCAAAGAAAGGTAATTCAGTAGCTGTTTAGGACCTACACACACCATAAACACTTACTTACCACTTTTCTTAGAGCTCACATACATAATCAACTTACTTCAGCTTACTCTAAGTAGCTTAGCTTATTCCATCTTGACAAATAAAGTATCTTATAAAAAGGCACTTGAGGAATTCACGTTATAAATTCAGACCCTGCCTTAATACCCAGAATTCTTCCTGCACTTCAGGCTCTGTAAAACTCTCATACAGAGAATGAAGGCTCCATCCCCAATGTCCAAATGAAAGATCTTGTGTCCAAATGAAAGGTAATTCTGGCATTCAAATTAAAATTGCTTTTTCCAGCCCAGTATGCATTTCTGAAAATAACAACCAAAAAAAAGCCAAACTTACTTCTATTGCAGACTAATCAGTATGTGATACTAATAATGATAGACTATATATATAACCACAGCTTGATGTCAAGAAAACTGCTTAGTTCTTTAAGAGAACATTCTTAAAATTACGTTATTTACTAGGAAGAACCACAGCAAGGAAAGTTCGGTTAGGTTTCTACCCTATCCTGCTTTGTAAGTATAAAATTATTATTAGTTACTTATAGTCTCCTTTGTGAAAGATTTTTGTATTCATGTTAAATACCCAAACACCTATTTCATTCTTATCCAGTCTTTCAATTAATGATGACCATCTGCAGCACAAAGTTCAAGTGCAAAGTGAACAATACACAGACACTTTAAGAGAGAAAAACATATGCAATTTTGATCCTACTTTTCTAAAAGCAAGCACCAAATCCCATCTTAAAAACTACAGTATTTCAAAATTGTTTGTGAAGCCATTTGTAAAAGAATATATGAAAGTATTAACATGTAGATTATCACTGCATGTCAGACACTGTATATATACGTATTAATGCACTGTAAATACAGTATGTCCATATCCCATTTCTCCTCCTCCAGACTTCTAATATTGTATTCTTTTTCACTAAGATATTCACACTTCACAAAGCTATATAGGGATTTATTTTTTTTAAAGAATAATAGTGCTGATTTCATGGTATTACAATAGAGCATTAGTCACCCTAGGTCACACAATTTTCTGATCTCACTTCATTTATGTTTTATTTCCTTTATTGTCTTTACCACAATTTAAGCTCAAATTACTGCAAACAGTTTTCACAAGAGTATCCAGCATTAGAAAAAAAAATCCTGACTTTATATAACCCTGCTTGATGACTATTAGCACTACATCAGTTTTACAGCTTTTAACGATGTCATTATCTCCTCTGTCCTCTGATGCACTCTGCCTCTGGCCTTTTTTTAAAGGCCAAGCCAAACAAAAGAGCATTTAATTGTCCTATTCCCCCCTGCCCCTCTCACAGCCCGTCACCCCAAATGAGCCAGAGGAAGACTGTGGAGAAGTTTAAAAACAAAACAAAACAAAACCAAACCACCAAAAAACCAAAACAAAAACCCCCAAACACTTAAAAAATCTGGAGTTGTTTTCTGTACTTTGCTAGGGTGCTAAATCAGATTATTTAGTTGCCTTTGTAAATCTGGATGGGGAATACATGGATGTTCAAAAAGCCATTCTGGTATTATTTGGAATGGGGTGTAAGAGGGTAGATGGGGAAGAGGAGAGGACAGGAAATTATATGTCCTAGAAAGAGCTGATACCACTACATGCTATTCTTTCTAATTACCTCTAACCAGGTAAAACTTCCACATCTGTCATTTGGCCACTCTCTTTAATGAGAACTCCACCCCACATACCCTAGTCAAAATCAACATAAACAACGAAGTTGAAAATCCAACTGTTCTCAGATGTCATAAAACTCTGAAAGAAATGAGTTTCAGTGAAGAACAGAAGCAAATAGTAGAAAAATAACAGAAACCCTTCTTTCCCCAAGAAAGAAATCAGACAAGCCACACCACCAAATTCACCAGTTCTGTACACAGCAAAAATGTAAAACTGACCTGGATGACTATTTTCAAAGCTTTTACTTTCTGATCAGACGACCAAGCATCCTTCAAAGACTGGTTTAGTTCTTCAATTCTGTTCATGTAATCCTGCTGAGTCAAATTCAACAGCTCTTTCTGTGACCCCTGGCAAGAAAACACAAGTCTACTTAGTAAGAGAGGGAGGGAAGGAAGGAGAGTGCCGTTATTATAGAGTCAAATCATCAGTTGGGGGGGAACCCACAAAACTTATTAAAGAATTACCTAATTTTCACTTCTTACCTTTGCAGCATCAATACTGCAGGTGTTTGGCACAGGAGTGCATCACAACTGCTTTGGTTTTCAAGAGACATACAAGCTGGTACCCAAACAAAGTTGTCCGTAAGATCAGAAATGCTGGACTATTTCAGTGGTATTGTACTTGTGGTATAATTAAGACACTAACACTATACATAAGCATATTAGCCCCTATGTAGAAGTAGTATCAGAGAGAAATGAAACGTTTTGCCAGCAAGGTCCTAAGAAATTCGTTGACAGCAAGAAAAATCTGGCTTCACTCTCAGTAAGAAAATAAAACTATCTTCATTTCACGCTCAGTACTGGAGCATTCTTGCTATCTTTCTTCCAGAAGACCTTAGCTTACAAAAACATTACATTGCAAAAATAAACTTGTGAAACACTGGAAGCAGAAATAATTGTTTAAGCTTTAGAACCAAACTGACACAGGAACAATGTGACTATAAATGCAGTTAGAAAAATCAAAGAGTGGTTCTGGAACAGCCTTCAGTAGAAGTATGAGTGACATTAAAAACTACCTTCAGGACTAGTTTTGAGGAGTTTATTAAGCTGCATTACAGAACAGATTTCATAATATAAGAGTCTAGAAACAATCATCAGTAAAAACAATGACAGGTGAAGAGATAAAATGCAAACATAATTAGTTTCACACAAGGTTACATATTTCCTTATGGTAAAGGGGACTTTATTCTTCTAAAAGAAGCCAATCCTTTATTTGTGATATGCAACTATTAGAACTGCGCTGGCTCAGGCAACAGGCAATCTGAAGTTAGTTAAGATGCAGAGGTTTCAAAACAACATTACCCAAACAATTCTAGAAGTACCCCACAGATTCAGGTTCTAGGAAAGTAAGTTACGGAACACCTCATCTTTGCACAGTAAAATACTGCAGTTTGAGAAATAACTTGAGTACTCAGTATTTCTATCACACACATAAATGTAACTTTCAGCTCAGGTAGACAGTATGCAGCTTCTGCAACAGGGGCAAACAAAATTATCAGATGTTAAGACTATTAGGCTTCATGAAGTTTTACAGCAGCTGCAGACCATACACAGTACCAATGTAAATCAACGTTGGTAGATCAGGTGAATTTTTCAATTGCAATTTCTAGTGATACAAAAATATGATTCTGCCTGCATCCTATAACAATAAGGATTGAAATTACTAGATAAGTCCCATGGAAAGTATATATTTGTCTAAATACTGCATAAGCACACACAGAATCAGGACATTCTTAAAAGGTTTCATAAAAGATTTTTATTTCACAAATTTATTTCACTTTTAAAATGGTGATGTATTTGGATCAGAGAACTTTCTCACCTCTTCCAGATCATCCAGTTCTTCTAACCTTGTCCTCACTTTTTCAGAAACTGCTGAGCCAGTAGTTGTAGCTTTTCCTGTAAAGAATTATATGTTTGAGTTTCTTTAACATTTAAACACTTGGACTTCTAAAGGGAAACAAACCTGACAGAAAACAAGTGGTGTGATCCATTTGGTGGCTGTTCCTGAAGAGACACATTTAAACATACCTACAGTTCATTCACTTTGAACAGGGAATGACAAGTAAGCAAAACTGAATATAAATGGATTTTCTTGCAAGTTTTGCTGGTAAGGAAAGAATCACTGGATAGAACCATACGATAATTTAGGTTAGAAAAGCCCTACTACGGAGGTCTGTGTCCAACTCCCCTCCTCAAAGCAGGTCCAATTTTGAAGTTTAACAGGTTGCACTGGGTTATATCCAGTCAATCTAACGATACCTAAAGATAGATTTTTCACACTCCCTCTGGACATCCCGTTCCAGTGTTTGACCAACCAAAAAAGTATCTTTTTTTTTTGCAGAAGCTGAAATGCTGCATGTTTACTCATACATAAAAATTCTGATTTACTATGCAATCAGCTATGACTACTTAAGCCTGGATTTGCTTTGCTAGAAAACATGATAAAATATTTAATATTTGGTTCTTTTTTGAACATGCAGCATATAGTTGAAATCACTTCACTTTCATGTAAAGAGAATAACTGAACAAGTTCCCAAGGGACTTGTTTGCCTTCCCTTCCAGCAAGCAGAAGAGTTGATAAACATGATTCTCAAAATATCATTGCTCACTTTAAATGTAAGAAAGTTTTAAACTACAGTGGAAGGCAGCAAATTCCATTTTCTTCCACAACACATAATCACAAATTCATTAGCCTACAAGGCATACAAGACAAGATGGTTGGGTGATTTTCAATAATTATTTTAAGTAAAAATCCAGCAGAGGTCTTAGTCACAAAAAAAACATAGATCCAAGCATATGTCAGAATGGGGGAAGGAGAGGAAATCACCTTCCAACCATTCTTTGCCACAAACCTGTCACTGCAACCTACCTCAAGCAAAATCTGTTAATGTTACATATAAAGGAGCTGCTTACCTTTTTCAGATCCCATGTACAGATTCTGTGAGAAAACAGAAGCAGCAGACTTTTAGAAAACACATACTCATTAGCATTCCAGGAATGCACAGGATAATTACACTGCTAATTAAGCCTCTAATCATTTAGAAGTAGACATAAGACCAGCAGTTATTTGTATTGTTACAAAAAGACAAAGTGACGGCTTCTAAGTATCAACAGACTTCTGGACTCCAAAACAATCATAATAAGTGAGAGCTTGTGGTACAGCTTTCTACAATATTAAAACTGAAATTTAGAGGACCAGTATTTACTCCCTAAATAATTACAAAACAGCAACATCCAAAATCCATTAAAGGTCTAGTACAAATAAAACTGGAGAAGCTGCCACTTACAATAGAGAGCTTCTCTGTTGTTGTGTATCTAGAAAGGATTTCACCGCGTTTGCTTGACCATGGTTCAAAGTCACTTCCTACTGCTGAGCTGTCATCTTTATCCCGTTTCTTTCGTGTACTATCCTATGAGAGGAGTACGAGTGCAAATGTTAAATACAAATTTAGGAAAAAAAAAAAAAGAGAAGGCTGATAAAAGTCAGCTTAATGTTTCAAGTGGTTACTGATCCAAAAAGTAACAATACTAAAAAAAAAATTCCATATTTAAATAAATGTCAACATAAAGCAGGTAAATAAAAAATACTTTAATCTACTAATACAGTATATTTTCTATTTGCATTAACCTCCAAATTGGTGAGACAAATACATTTTATCCAGGGCTGGCTTTGTGGTTTTGGTTTTGTTTTTATTTTATGTAGTTAACTGCCCTCCAGTGTTACCATGGTAGCAGTAGTCGTCACAGGATCTGCAGCTGCTGCAAATAATGACAATGGATCGGTACCATCCAATACACTGCTCAATGGATCCATCACAGAACTAGAAGAAGAGGATGAGGTAGAAGAAGTACTTCCTTTCCGGTTCATTTTCTTGGTCTTGGATTCAGTAACCTGAAAGAAAAATTCAAAACTATTAAACAAAAAGACCTTTTTCTTCCCCCTATTTTCTTTAATAAATCATCAAAATATGCACTACATAAATCATGCTGTTGCAATGAAAGCAAAGACCCACCTAAAAGAAACTCTTTAGAATCAGCATTAGCATTTAAATTGAAGCACCTCTTTTTCCCCTGAATCTGGAGGCACTCTGCCCTAGCATTTCCATTACTTTTTTCTTCTTCCTTCCAATTCTGGGTCTAAAGAACTATAAGAACAGCCATTCTAAATTTCTTTCTAGTACCCCTCCTCTGTTTTATTGTTTTTCTCCCTCTCCTCCAACCTGTTTCTTGCTATTTGATTTCCTCTGCCAGCCTCATCTTTACTGTTCTTGTACAATACTTAAGCCTGAAATGTCAAATCCATTCCTAGGGCCTCCATCTTATCTCCCCACTGACCTTCCTGAGTAGAAGCTGCTGTCCATTTATCATTAATTAGCGTATGACTATCATCTCTTTGAAGCTGGATTTTTTTTGTACATCCACATTTTTAAAAGCCTCTCAACCATTAAAGAAATTATAAATGTTTTAAAGCATACAGCTGACTGGAAGTTAACCCAAAACCAAATCTTACGTCAAGCAATTATGCAGGTTATTTGTAATGCAACAATTTGATTTTAAACTTATCCATTATTCAGCATTTAATGCAACCAAGAAAAACCACAAGTTGAAATGCTATATTAGTCAGAAGGAGACTGTTCTTGACACATAACAGCACCAGCAAATTTCTGTAAAGGACAAGCAACAGAATACACCTTGATGCCTCTAAAATAACAGGCCACTAACACAGAAATCAAATTCACTAGTACCACCACTAACTTTAAAGTTTTTTAATTTTAAAGGAGTGGAAGTAAGAAGAGGAACACAATCAGTTTTAATTCACATTTATTTTCCAAAAAGCACAAAAAGAAACTCACTGTAATGGGCTTTAGCGGATGATAGTCGCCAAAATCCAAGGGTACAGATTCCAGCTTGCACATTTCTGATTCTGAAACATAATTTCTTGATCTCGCATGCCTTAAAAAGAAAGAGTAAAGGGAAAGTATACATGCATATAAATAACCACATACTTGGGAACAGAGAAACATATCCAACATCTACATAGATGCAGGCATAGTTACAAAAAGAAACGCATGTTGAAAAATAAGTCGCTGTAAAGACCAAAATTTCTCTCTCTATTGAGATACATCAACTAAAACTGAAGAAATTTTACTTTTAGCCATTCAAATGTATTCTGCCTCTACACCTGGATTCTATTCCACTCCACTGGACACCAAAAGGGCAATATAACCAAGCATTTGTATGTGTGACAGGCTGATGGAGATTACTAAACACATCTTTTAAACTGAATAGTATGATTGAAAGAAAAAGGTAAGTGTGAAAACACAAGGGAAGAAATCAAAGTGATCGTGCGCAGATATAATGAGGGACTACACAGATTCACTACAAAGCTCTTTACTGAGAAATCTATTTATATCTGTTCACTGTACTCATAACAAAAGTTGCAAAAGTCAAATTATAAGAAAAAAACCTATCAGTACTCATATGCTTGCATTTGTGTATAAGTCCTTGTATAAAAGCCTTGCATCTCCTATGAAAATTAAGCATGCCACTAAGTGAAATAAATCACAAAAATATACATATTTCAGGTTTCATTTTGAATCTGATATTAAGAGACAACTGTGAGAACTATGGCCTCCATCTCTAATTAAAAAAAGACCTGATTCCAGAAAAGAACATAAATTCAAGTATTTGAGTAAAACAACATTGCCACTAGGAACTAACAGTAACATACATTATTTATCAATCACAGTTTAAGGACGCTGCTCTTTTATAAAATAGATCATTCATTCTGGGTTTAATTGCTTAAATATAAATTTATATTTTAAAAGGCTTTTAAAGCATATTTGACAATGTAGGAGGCAAAAAAAGGGGGATTAAAAGTTCCCTGACTAGCACCGGATGACAATTTCAAAAGTGACTTAACAGTTACAAATGCTTTCTAATATCTCTGACAGCACATCAATATATGAAATCAATTCCTTTTAATTGTATGGAGTAGTAGTAATGGTTAAACAGGGAAATGAAAATATGAAGTCACAAAAATACATAGGACAGCTGCTTCCTAAAACAACTGCCATCATAGCTACCACATGGTACCTTCCTTTAGTAGTAGCAATAGTTAAGTACTAAGGCAGAAAGATATCCAAGTAAAATCTAGAAAAATATATTTGCAAATGTTTTCTCTGCATTCTGCTCTCCATAATTTCTTGATTTTTTTTTTCTTTTTTAGTGTTTGAAACATGCAGAGCAGCTAATTGTTCTTTCCTGTTTCATCCAGGACCCTGAGAATGTTTATAGCACACACTAAGGCCTTAGCTGAATGAGTAAAACCAGTGGACACACAAAGGTTTCTTTAATCAGAGTCCTAACGAAAACAAACAGCATCCCCCCCCCACATAATACGCATCCTTCCCACAAAAACTAATCCAAAATTTCAAAGAATTCCATTTCTACTTGGAGAACTAACTCATTAGGAAGAATTCCAGCAGTGCCAAGCAGCCAGCTCTTCTATAGATATTATGTACACCCCAAAACCCCAGATTAATTTAAAAAAAATATTAAGAATGAGTTTAATTTATGGTTGTGCTACTCCAAGGAGAAGCTTCAACATCTAATGAGATACAACAGAGCAAAAGAAAGAGTCCAGCGAAATCCAGGTGCTTATACCTTTTGTTTTCTTGATCTGCAGCTCCTTTTCTTTACACATTAACAGTCTCTTTAATTTACTGTTGTCCCATGATTCAATGATTCTCCTTGCTCACTTTCTTCATGGGTTAATTAGCATTAGGGTGAAAAATCTTTCAAACTCTTTCTGGCTGCCTAATTATAACATTTCTATTACTCCGTTACAGTTCTGCCAGTATTTCCATACCTCTCCTTTACAGGTATTTCCAAAACAGCAGTAGAGATGTCACTGATAGCTCACACTTGGCATACCACTCCCAGGCCAAAATCAATCGTACTCTAATTATAATGTAAGGCATCACTGGGCAAGTATACATGTCTAATACACACGTGGGAATGAAGAAGAGCTATTCACCCTGCAAATAAGTCTTTAAAAAGTACATTTACTATGTGGCTATTCAAGTGATAAGACAGCTTGTAACACAGCTAATACAGGGGACAAGTTCAAGATTGCTCTGACATTATGTTCCATTTACTCTCCAGGGAAAGGAGATTAAGCATTCCTTTCTCGGCCACAGCAGTGCAGCCAACTTCTGAGAGTAAATAAAAATAAGACTCAGGCCAAGCGGGGGTTTCATCCCCAGTGCTTACTGCAAGATACAGCCCTGCTTGCAGGTGCTGTTTTAACAGCGGGTTTCAACCTTTTTACACACACAAGCATCCCTGCAATTGCGACCACTCTGTGCCTTCAACACTTGCCAAACTGCCAACCTTTTTCTCTCCTCCTGGTAAACAACCTTTTTTCCTGGGACCACCGTACTTCCTCCTTACCCCTAAGTTACTGAAGCTCTTCCAGCACCCAGCCCGCCCTACGAACCCAGGTGCCTCCCTCGCACTCCAGCCAGCCCCTGAACAGCAGAACCACCAGCCCGGACTCAACACCTTCCCTTCTTGGGACATGACGCCTTCCAGGCACACAGCACCCATCCAGAGCCAGTGCTCCCGCTAAAGCAAACGCTTCAAAAAGCTTACAGGGAGCACAAACAAGGCATGTAAAATGGAAAAGAATCTCTTTACAACACTAGACATATATTGGTATTGAGAATACAATGACGTGCATCTCACAAGTGAATGTACCTATCATTACTTGAATATTGAACACAAAACCCCCAAAATAAATGTGGCATGTCAGGACATGGTTTAGCAGGCATGGTGGTGTTGTGTTGACAGCTGGACTCGATGATCTTAAAGGTCTTTTCCAACCTAAACGATTCTATGAATATCTCTAAACATTTACACATAGCTATTACAAAAATGAATTCTAGCCCTAAGTTTTATTTTACTTTATAGATTTGCCAATTCTTTTTACTACTCCAACAGATTTTTAAACCAGTAACTTTCTTAATTTGAACACTATGTTATTGCAAGATCCTTTTATTCAGTGGCAACAGGTGCTACTTTTTTCCTCATATGAAGACTAATCAGTATGCAGACAATTAATCTGCAAAACACCTTTTTAAAATTAGCATACAACAATGCTTAAAAATAGCTAGCATTCTACTGAACCCTACAGCATGACAATATCTTCCATATTACAGAAAAACATGCATTAAAACATTTTCCTCTCGTTCATTATTTCTCCATGGGCACTTCTCCATCAGTAGTACCAGACCTACTTATCAGCCTGCTACCTCATTGCTGTTTTATGTAAAAATCAATTTATCAGTATTTCTACTGCTCTGCTTTGTGGCTGCAGCCCTTAGTTTTTCATTATGTTTTGGTACTGCTAGAAATTCAAGTTGCAGCCACGTGTATTCCTGTTTCTGCAAGGTCACTGACTACGTACAGGTGTTCCACTAAACTTACTGCACTCAAAGTATGAACAGTTCCAACAGCCAACTAATGTGTCAGAGCTGTCTTACACCCTCAAATTTTCTTAGCTACATAAATTCACTGGGGTGTGAAATATTTTAAAACTTGAATTTATTTTAAAAAGCATAGCTCTGGTGTTTTTATAAAACCCCAACTAGTTGCACTAACAATGACTTTCAAATCCACCAATTATTTCCACTTTTTATTAAATATGAAAGTTGGCTCACACATTAAAATGACATGAAAGAGTGAGACATGATTTTCAGCATCACAGTGTATATGGGGAAAACTTTTGGGCATCCTAATGCTCTAATTGCTGTATATCACTTTTCTTGATTCCACAGCAGGTTTGATTTCTAGTTTGCTCAGGACTATAAGCTGTCAGCCACATCAAAACCTGGAAGTTAGATATATTCGATGCATTAAAAGCACAACAGCCTCAGGAGAGCAAGTCTCCCACAAAATCAGCTCATTTGTGAACAAGAGCAAGTTTGAAGAAAAATGAACTAGGAACATATCTTCCTTTACTCTGTCAGAGAAAGGGTGGCTGTTTTCCCCTTTTCTTCCCCAACAAACACCGGACTGTGGGATCCCCCGCGTCCTGGGCCGTGCACCCCCTCAGCCGTGGCCCAGGCTCTCCCGCAGAAACACCGCACGCCGCTCGGAGCCGGCTCTGCCTCTTCAGTCCGCCGCCCGCGAACACCCCGCCTGCTCCTCAGGAGCCGGTGGGAGACAGCTAGCAGAAGCTAAGGGGTGCCAGTAAACCTCACTTCACCGCGCGAAGCCTTCCTCTTCCCTGGCGAGTTTGGAGGAAGGCGCCAGCGGCCGCTCGGGCGATCCCGCAGTGACACCGCCCGGCCGCGGCGGGGACACACGGCGGGGACACACGCCGCCCCTCCCCGCCGCCCCTCCCCGGACCGAGGAGGACGCGCACCGTCCAAAACACGGCAGCGGGATCGAGCCAAGCCGAAGGTGAGCCGCCCCGCAGCGGCTCTCCTGCCTAGCGAGGGGACAACAAACGCCCGCCGGTGCGCAGAGGCCGCCGGCCGCCCTCTCGCAGCAGCCCCTCCGCCGCCCTCCCGCACGGCCCGGCGGCGGGGCCGGCTCCCCGGGGGCTCTCCGGCGGGGGAGCCCCCACGCAGCACGGTGCAGAGCTGTACCGCCGCCCCGGCACCCCAGGTGGCTTTAACGTAAAAGCAGCGTCTTATAAGTCCGATCTGCATCTCCACGTTTTCTCCCGACGGCCGCCAAGAGAACCGCCGGACTGACGGCCCACGCCAGCGCGGCCCCGGCCCCCTCCCGCCACTCGCCGGGGTCCCAGTCCCCTCGGGCCGAGCGGCCCCGAGCCCCCCCCCCCCCCAGCGGCGGCGAGCGCTTTCGCTTCCCGAGGACGAGGCTTCCCCGGCGCCGCAGCCCTCGCCCGGCCGGGCAGCTTCCCCCGCCGGCACGCCCGGGCGTTCTCCGAGCCGCCCCCGCCTCAGCGCCGCGCCCCCCCCACCCCGGCTGCGAGGGGCGCTGAGGACGACGGCCGCCCTCACACAGCCGCGGGAACCCGCGGCCCCCTCAGAGCCCGCTACCCGACCCCGCCGGCCCCCCCCCCCGGGCCCGGGAGGAGCGCAACCCCCTCTTCGGGAGGGGGGCTGGCAGCGCCCGGCGCCCCCGCCCGCGCCTCCCACAGCCTCACCAGGGGAAGGCAGCCATCTTGCCGCCCCGTCACATGACGCCGCGGCCGGGCAGCGCCTTCCGCCGCCATTTCCCGCCCCGCCCCGCGGCGGGAAGGAGCTCGCCTCAGAGCCGGCGGTCGGTGAGGGGCTGGCTTCCGCCGCAGCCGGTGCTCCTCTCCAGGCCTTCTTTTGGAGCCTCGTGTAAAATACTACACGGGGGTAACACCACAGCCGGAGCTTTTCACGGACGGGTCGGAAGACCCTTATTGACCGGTACGAACTGCGGCGAGTTGTGAGGTGGAAAGCCTTGCGCCACAGGATTTGCTTTTTCCTAGTTTTACATCGAGTGATTTTCAACCCAGACAAAGAAAAGAAGTGCAGTTCTTTTTCAAGTTTATTGTGCAGCATGTTTTAAGTAAAAAGCAAGACCGGTGAACATGAAATAAAGTACAAAAATAAATACACTTTTATAATGGTAATACAATTCCACACAAAATAAAAAGATAAATATGTATAAATACAAAACATCAAGTACAAAACCAAATTCTGGCACTTGTCAAGAGAAAGGCCTCATGAAAGTTAAAAAAAACTTGTGCTACAATGTTTTATTACACAGATTGGAGGCATGCTTAAAGTAAAAGAGGTTTAGATGTGAAACCTGAACAGGAGGTAAGCAGTTTTACTAACACTTAAACTAAACCTATTTTTACGTCAACGTATTGCCTATGCTAGTAATAAATACAGCACATAAAACTTCCTTTAAAAACATCAACCTTTAGCATTATCAACAGCACATCTTGTCACCAGTGACACAGGTTACTCTTGCCATTGTAAATTTTTCCCCTCTTAGGATGTTTTCCACTCCTAAGGAAAGTTGGGAACCAAAACAGAGCTTTGATGCCTACTGGGTGAGCAGGAAGCTTGCCTCAGGCATTTTCAGTATTCTGTCTGCAATTGTAAAGATCCACAGCATTTGGATGGAGGAGGCAGGTCCTCCACTGGTGTAAACTCTTAAATTTACACCATTAGGGGAGCCCTCCCCCAAGCTTTCAAATAAACACCGCTGTAAAGAGCCACCGAGCAGTATCATTCCTCAAGGTGTTCTGGCAGCATTTTTGCCATTTTCTAAGTATGTAATTTGGGTAACTTACTGCATGGTATAAAACATTTACTGCATGGTATAAAACATTTGAACAATGTCACCAGCTGAAGAGGACAGACTTGGTGATAGATAAAAGCCAAAACTCGTGCTGCAAGCAAGCCAATTCCCTCATCACTGCCCATGAAGATACTCTCCTCATCCCACCATTAACATTCCTCTTTCATGCTATTTAACACAATGAAATTTCTGCTCAGTCTTTTTTCTCTTCCATCCCTGTCACCATGTTACAAAGCCTCCAAAATTAGGGTGTTGCATTGTATCGATACTGGGAAAGCAACAAAATATTGTTTTCACATTCTGGTAGTCAGTTCTCTACTACTACTGTTACAGAGCAGAACAGTAAGCACTGCAAAGACTTAAGAGAGCCAAGCTTTCCTCTGTTGGACTTTGAATGTTAACATCATGTCTCAAGATAATTAAAAGACGGAAGTTACAGACTTCTGCTCCCCTCAAGTTGAAGCATAACATCCACCAATATGAAGACCAAGACAAAATATGAGCATGATCTTTTAATGTTAGATTTTCATAAACGTAAGAGTGTGTTTGCTGGGATTTGGTAGGGATTTACCCTTTCCTCCCCTGAAATCATGATTTTGGTACAAGGGCCTCTTAGATCCTGGTAGAAGAGAAACTGCTTAGAAAAATTGCAACTGTCATCAACAAAACATAAGATATCTTAATTATTATTATGGACAATCACTTGCAAGTCTGAAATGGTAAAACAATTAAAATCTTGCCTTCTGAAATTTCTGTAGAACGTACACTTCTCTTCATCTTTGCCAAAAGTTGTTCCCATAAAAAAATGCAGGAGGCAGCAAGGAAAAAATAAAGGACTCTTTCAGCACAGTGTTTGATCCACCACATATATATAAATGCACAATTTCGGTATAGTCTGTCTGCCCAGCAGTTAATCTGGGTTCATGTCTGTCCAACTCGGCAGAAATGTAAAACTTCTAGGTCATTAATATTTAAATTGAGGTAATCTCATTCATACAGAAAGTACATTCAAAAAGGCTGCTGACAAATTCACTGATGTAAGAGCTCAGTTTTGTTTGAATTTTTTTTTTCTTACTTAACTGCTTTAACTTTATGGTATGAAACTAAAAATATATACACATGACTTATGGTGGCAAGCATACACAGAAATTGCAATTTTAAATAATGCAAAAAGCGTATGTCAGACACAAGAATTAGAGAGTGTGAAAAAGTCACAAATTAACTTAATGTTGCCCTGTGGTGGTCTTTAAATAAACAAGATTATGAATCTTACGTGTACACAGTAGTATGAATATATAATAAATTTTAACATGCAATTTTTCCACAAGTATTAGAGCTTCACAGCCCTTTATTACTTCAGTATGACTGTCTTAATGTGTCATTGTCTGGAAATGGCAAAGTATGTTTATCATTTCTAAATATACATATACGTATAGAAGACGCAATATTTGAATCAGTGCTGAGAATGCCATAATTAAAAAACAGCCATTTTATCCCAGTGAGTGTTGTCTTCTTAAATTGTCACAACATTTGGCTTCTTTCTTTGGGTTCTTCCTGCATATGCTCCTAAAAATGAAGTAAAAACATTACCATTTTACAACTATTAGTACTGGTTTTTGTAACAGGATTATCCAACAAAAATAGCTGAAAAAGTTTAGGACAATTTTTTTTTAAGCAATATTATATATTCACTGGCTACTTTTAAAATTACAGTTTTCATGTTACACCCAAAACACCTTACAAAAAGTACCTATAGGTTTGGAAAGTAATGACATTTCATAGTATTTCCTTCCTCAGTAACTATTCCACCTTCTTTTCTGCTTCTCTAAAACATCCACAACTACAATTCCCAGGTTTTTAAAAGATAAGTCTGTCGCATCACCAAGACAGAGATTAAACGGCTGATAAGTGGTACTCTGCCATGTACTACTTTCAAACAAATTATCAATTAGAAGAATTTAATAATTAAAAAAATATAATACAAGTATTTAAGATAACTCCTTCCTTTTCCCCAGCTGCCACATTAATAAACGAAGAGACAGCTGCAGGTTTCCATATGTCAATATACACAAGCAGAATTAAAAGTGCAGTATTATTAAGGTCATCAGGCAGAGCCCTTGTAAAAGGAAAGCTGCTCAAGTATAAAAATAATAACAAATAAAAAAATCTCTCCATGTATATTTAGAAAACCATAGTATACTATGCATAGCACATGTATCTTCCAGTAATAAGGATTTAGCACTGCAGGCTGCTAAAAGTAGCACAACTCAGCATTCGTTAGGTTCAGGCAGTTACCGAGAGTGTCCAGCAATGTGAGCAAACATTTACCACATGGTGCAGAGCAGTGGAAATGGAAGACAGCCATGGAAGAGAAATAATTGGCAAGCAATTAAATGAAGGCGACAGATAAAGTGGCAGTCCTTTTTAGGCTCTTCAGTTACTCTTTGTCAGAGTTGCAGCAGTTACTTACAGGTGTCCAAGGGCTACGTTCAGCACAGTGCAAAGCAGCTTTGGAAATGCCCACAGAGACCTTACCACAGCAGGATCCCTCACATCTGAACACTGTTTCCCACTATACAAAAAGGCATTCTCGCTGGCCCAGCACTCTCCAGTGCTGTACTCTTCAGCTCACCTGTGATCTTGTAGGACAAACAACCAGGCTGACAGGCATGATGCTTTATTAGTGATTTAACACAACCTCTTAATTCTCCTCAAGTGCACAAGTTATATAAAAATCTCACATACGGAATAGGACAGTATAGGGAAGTGTAAAGAACCCAGCACTAGGTTTGAAGAAGCCAAATTTTATTAAAAAAAGTTACAGTCCTTCTGAACACAATTATCACCCAACCTTTCTCAGCGCCAGGGGGAGCAATTACACGAGGCCTCTCTCCTGTGTCACACAATTGACCTGCTACTCACACATAGCAAGTCTGACGCCTTCCTGAAGTGCTGCCTTGAGTGCTGGCACACTTCACAGCACACACCGTGTCACACGGGCCATCTGCGCCCTGCTCAGTCTGGACAGGCATGTGGGAAAGACCACGCTTGGCCAAGTGCTGCTGCCACCCAAATACTCGATGTGCCTCATGCCCCACATTTCTTTTCCACAACACTTACTCAGACTGGCCAGAAACAAAGGAGATGAATATGCCTAGTTGTAGCAGCAGCCTGATCTCAAGCACCTTCTTTCTAATACAATCAGACCACATTAAATGCCTTGCCTGGCACAGCTTGTAGGCTATTGTCTTACTACCTTGGTCCTATTTAAAAGAATAATAATAATAATAATAAAAAACCATCAGATAAGACTCTTTATGGATTTATCAGTTTGTACTTTTCTCTTTAGCACAGAACTTTCGATTGAAGGAGTACAAAACAACAAAAACTAAATTTACGATCACCAGTTGATTCCTAAACAAAATGACTTCTTGCCAGAAAATGACAACAATCAATCAGAGAGGTATTAAAGCTATGAAGCACTTTGCAGACTGAATTTAAAACAACAATTAGAAGAATGGAAAAAGAAAAGAAAGAAAGTAAAAGGAAAGTTGGATGAGTACATTACTGTTTTCTTCTGAGGGTTTGTCTCATGTCTAATTTGAATGTATTTATAATAGCTGTATTCTACTAACCTGCCTTCCCTTTCGCCCCTCTAATAAGCACAATTTAACTGGGAGTCAGGGATGAATGAAGACAAGAAATTAAATCAAAATATTACAGGTTAGGAGTACAGCAGACTGGTACAGTTGCAGATACAAATAAATCTCTGTATTGCCTAGAACAAGCCACTGCTATCAGTCTGTCTTTTCCAACATGCACAACTTCTACTAAAATAAGAGAAATATATGCATTTGTTTGGCTTTTTACACTTTCTTTTCAAATTGACTTGAGATTATAGTTTCTCTGTCTATGGTCCTTCCCAGACAGAACTTATTGCCTCACTACAGATGACTTTCATGGATCTCTCTTGAAAAAGACACTTTTAGTACTTCAAAAAAAACCCCATATTTTAAAAAAATTATTAACAAAAGAAACCATTCAACATACTGCCAAGCCTTTCCCTAATCACATTTTATTCATATATAAAGAAAATCGTGTTCTATTTAAATGTATTCAACTTAAGCTTTGTTATTGCAAAATCACGCAGATTATTTCTTTTATGCGATGTGTTCCTCATCTAATAATTTCAGAAAGCATTTCTATTCATTTAGTACGAGTAGTCTAACCTATTTATAAAGGAGCACATGGAAGTATTGGTATTACATCATGGGAACATGACACGTCCAAACACAAAATGAGTTTATGTTGTGCAACAAGAACTAGGGAGCATACAACTGATTAGCCATATCTGCTTTAAGTTCCAAGAAGGCCACTATAGAAGGCATTAAATGGCTTTCCAGATATTCAACAAATAGCAGTAAGGAAAGGCAAAGAGAAATTTAGAGATATATCCCAAAGGATTCTTTTCATTGCCAATTATCAACTGTCACGACTTAGATAATTACGACTAAGATAAACTCAGGGACTTAGCAGAGCAGCACATGCTACCAACACAGAAGAGTAAGAAAGAATGCTTTAATTGGATATCTGATGCCAGACGCAATGTAAAAAACCACTGTAGATCATTATGAGCTGAGCTGAGAATGAATTATACGAGATCGGGGATGGCATCCAAATCTCAAATTGCTACTAAACTTGACACTGATACCACCCTTACACTAGTCATACTGTAACTCGTAGAGGTCTTGATTGTTTTGTTGTCCCTGTTCTTCAGCACTCTCATTTACTTAGTTAATACCAGACACATTTTTGCAAACTTGCAGATGAAAACTTGCCTTAATGGCTACCTCTGGTTGCTAAAATTATATTGCTTACTTTATTTTCTTCTTCATATTTCAGAGAGATTATTTACTACCTTTGCTAAATTTTCTGTACTGTCACTGTGTGCAACAGAACTGCCTTGCTCTACTTTAGTGGTGACAGCACTGCCAGGAGCATTTGCAACAGAAAAACAAATGAACAAACCTTGGTTGTAATCTTATCATTTGCTTTTTTTATTTTCTCCTTTTTTTTTTCCTTCTTCAAACTGAAATGCTACAGAAGTGTATGCATAATTTCTTACTATACGTCCTTCTATGGCCACTTCTCTTGGCTTCACAAAGTACTATGAAAAGACCAAATACTCTGGGAAAATATCACATTTAAACAGTGTACACACTACACTAAAACTCACAGATACTCTCTGCCAGCATTGCTCCAGGGCAGTCATAAGTAAGATTTTCCCTTATAGGAAAGGTTTGATACTTAATACATAAAGGTAATTCAGATCACTGTGGAAAACAGTTGAAATCCTATTACATTACAAATTTGCCTTATTAAGCCCCAAAATGCCCAATTTTTATACTTGACTCATGGAACTCTCCTTTAAGAACAAAGTGTAATTAAGATCTTAAACAGTTTTAAAATCTATAAAATCACTTCACCTTTTGATAAATTAAGGCTTGTCACTTAAGAAATTTAAAATCCGATTAAAAAAATATATGGAAATTGTGTAAGATGTTTCATAGTGTTTTATTCCCTTCATGCCTGAACAGGCTGAAAACTGAGAGGTTTGGCACTGTTATCAAACCTTTTTAATAAAAGGTAACCAATCAGTAATCCCTGGATGTAAGTACAGGAATACCCCACTTTTAAAATTGAGTCATTAAGACTCAAACATTCTGTAGGATGCTACAGTAATATACAGTATTTTAGGACTGTATGATGACTGAACACCCACTGATAAGTCTGAAACTGTCCTTCCTGTCCTTTCAATAGGCTTCATGTTGAAGATAAGTTACACATGCGTACAGAACTAAGAATCAAATGACATTAAGATTCTAATCCAAGTCTATTTTGACTACTATTAGCTTCTCAAACAGTTACAGTGAATATATCTGGCAAATTTTTTTATGACTGTGCATCTCGTGAGCGAAAGCAAATGAGCTGTGCAGTATATTCTACGTACTATGTTTATAGAACTTGAAAGTGGATGGTTAAGTTACCAGCACATGTTTGTTTGAAGATAGGTTAGCTTTAACACATAGCAAAGCAGGCGCACAAGAAAAGGAAAACAATATATCGCCCATTTACTTTTTCTAGATACTAGTAACTTATTTACTATAAGATCCAAGCACCAATTTTCTACACACCTGAAACAGCCTTGTTAGACACTCTGCTCTCTGAGGCCTTCTTTCTATTTTGCTCAACCCCCTTCATTGAGGTCTTAGGGGTTCTAATTAAATATAAAAGAGTTAATAAGTCACTTGCAACAAAGTTGAAAGGCTGTATCCAAAAATATAAAGACACTATCAAACTGTGTTTGGCACAAAAACATTTTTACAGTGTCCCACAGAGCCGCCTCCTAAGTATGTGTACAATTCCTATTGACATTATTATGGCTTATGTAGACACATTAAATAGGAGAACAACTCCCCATGAAAAGATTTTTAAAACTCTATTCAAGAAACTGATTCAGTTCAGATACTGTGGCATTACAGTCTACATATAAAAATTATATATTTCATTCAGTGGAAGCAAAGCTTCATGGAATGAATGTTACAAATACAAATGTTGGAACAGTGTAAATGGAGACAATACACAAGAGGATGAGAACACTAAATATTTTCTTGCAGTATAAGGTAAAACAAAGCTTCATCACTCTCTCAAAGTACTGTGAAAAGTAATTATTTTTACTTTGAACAACAGTTGCAGCAGTATGTGTAAATATTATTCAGAAATCACTGTGCTCTTGCATTTTGCATTTACTTTCATCTTTAGGATTCAAACATGTTGTGCCCTTACCCTTGTCTGCAAAGTAGTCTATGAACTGGGGCATTCTGTCCTTGATTTGGTTGAAGTACGCTGTTAAAACACAAACTTTTATTAGTAATTTTTCCCTTCTTTTAGAAAAAAAAACAACTCACAAGGAATACTGAATTATGCATCATGTTTCACATAACAAATTTCAGAAATGCTAACAGGTTCTGTAATGCAGATGACATGTAGGCAAAAGTGGCAGGAATTAAAATTCCAGAATAGGATTACTACTTCCGCTATTTAAAACAAAGAAACAAAAAAGCACACAGGTAAAACTCCCTCAGCAGTGCCTTGGGTTCCTAGTCATTGATAAGAACATGCAGGAAAAAAGGACTGAATCACTTCAACTTGTCATTGAAGACCAAACTGTATTAGTAGACAGCACATCTTCAGAGCTTTTGGCTAAGCATGGCATAAAAATTGTCTTTAAAGGATGCCGGGTATCTGACTTTTTATACTAGAAAAAGATAGGCCTCATAAGAGAGGGGCTGAACAGCAACTATTGAACACTGTAATTCTGTGATCTAAGCAAACAATCACACATCTAGAAGCAAGAACTTTTCTTCACAACAGAAAGCCACTCCTGACAGCTTCCTAACGATAAACATATCAATGATTACATTACAAAGTAAAGTGTATTAAGAAAAGTAGTAGTGTCAAACTGAAGTTTAAGAGATACTAATAGAGTATCTCAGTGAAAAACCTTGAGCTTGAGCACAGAGATTTAAAGCCATAAATAAAAAATTTCTGAAGATAACATTTCAGAACTGACTCTGAAGAAAATAAATCTTTTCTAACTTCTAATGAGCTAATAAACCCCTTTCTCAGACCATGCTAAATCAGATTTCATTACTGTCCATCATAATAGTGACAGGAATTGAGCTGACTGATGCAAAACCAGCAACACAGATCAAAGAATCTGTCGTTATAAGACAGTTCGTTAAAAGCATCCTAATACAAGTAATCTTCACTCACCGGCTTTCAGGAGTTTTTTGTTTTATGATTATTTTTTTACTTGGCATTCCCATTTCTGAAGCCCTAGAGAAATAGAAGTATTGAAACATATTGAAATTATAAAACCATCATCTAGGTCTTAAGCAGAAACAGTAAGAGAATACCTACAACAAGATCTTCATCTACATGTAATACTGCCAGAGCAGTACTACAGATTATCACTTTTTACTCATGAGCAAGTGTAACACAACTGTTCAGTCCACTGTGTTGCAGGATAATGCCTGCTACCACCCCACCCCCCAAACTTTGCTGGAGATACTCTATCACGTATCTCTATTGCTAGGCACCTTAGAAAGACTGATAAAATAACTTAGAGCACTTTTTACAATTTACAGAATCAACCATAAACTAAGTGCTCACCACCGGAATACAGTATAAATGCACAACTTAGAACAAACATTCCTCCCCCATTCAAACAAGAAGTCCCTTAAAAGCAAAAGCGAACTACTATTACTAAGACGCCACACACCCAAAGACTGTTTTTTATTCATTCTTGCTAGGAGAAACATTAGTTTGCAAAGAACCTCTTACTCCAAAAACTTCTTTTTCACTATTTCCAAAGCCTCCTACTCATCCTCTTGCACCCCACACCCCACCACCACAAACAGAGAACCGCACATACTTCATGTACTTTTTCCTGTCCAAAGATTTCTGTGTAGCTGTTGAAAGTGTTGCTCTCTCTCTTGGGCTCTTTACTTTATCCTAAAAAAAGCAAAAGAACCGACAATAACTGCTCTCTTTGAGCTTAACCTGATCCGACCTGCCTGTATTCAAAGAAATAAAATTAAAAAAAACCCCAAACAACAAAACCAACAGTGTTTTCAGTGCGAAGTTCACATTCAGGCTAAATTAAAGTTTTTTTTTTCTTTTTTAAAATTAACGGATCTTCCTTATATTACCAGATTTAAAAAGTTTGTGTGCCATAACAAATTCTTGCTATGGGCTTTTTGTTATTACTTTCACTGTGTTTTTCATTGTAATTTTTATACATCTACACATTAAAAGTTTCAACATAATAATCTGCTACTGCACTGACCCCTTTTTTTTTATTTGAAGTTACCTACAGAAGCATAATTAAACAACAGTTCAGATTTAAAAAACTTTTTACTGGGTGAGGAATAATCTCTTAAAAGCAAAATGATTCCGTACTTAAAGTCTTAAAACAGTTTACATTATCTTGAACATAACACACCATTTGCCTGAGCATCTTCTCTTTACGAACTTCACGATCATGACGCAGAATATTCATTCTTTCCGATGCCTCCATTGCAAAAAAGATGTCATGGATGTCATACAGAGCAGCTCGCAGCTGCAAAGAATAATTAAAATTTTAATGAAATATTCAGTCAACATTCCCACGCTTTTGATCATCAAGTTCTTCTCACTTTCAATCTAAACAAAGCACTTGAAAAGATAATTTTGAAATCTCTCTTAATGTGTCAGCACAAAAATGGAATCTTCTCTTCACAGCCATAATTTAGAATTTGTACTTTAAACAAAGTCACTGTGAAGATTTTGGATATTTATACCACAAAAGCAGAATAGCTAGGAAAAAAAAGAAAAAAAAAGGTTTAAATTGTGTCACCTGAGCCATTACTCTTTCATGAAGGGATGCATCTTGTGCTGAAACACTTCCTCTCTTTAACGGGGCTTCAGACTGAAAATTTTTTATGAAGTCCATAGTATCCTGAGTAAGGCAGAAAAATAAGATTAAGCACCAAGCATAATCCTTCACAAGAAAGGAATCATTACAAACTGTACGCATAGGACATATATTCTTTGTTTGACTTGGACCTTATGACTCTAAGCAACACAACACTCAAACATGTTCACATGACAGACATTCCCAAATTCTTCTGAAAGCAGAAAATGCATGATTTCACCTGTCAATTGAAGATAGGAACAAAAACAAACAGGAGGACAAGCTGCATAATATAAAAATGCTAATCTTACTTTTACAGTTTGCTTAAGATGTTTCAGTTTTTCTGTCTGCAGGAGTCTACGAGTGAGAAAACCCTTTGCCACAGCAGTGATCTTATCGAACTTCATTTGTATCTCTGGACTGAAAACCTTAAAAGAAAAGAAGCGTTCTCTAAGCATTTGATAAAAAAAGCAAGACTTACGAATTATTGCTCAAATAACATCAATCATGTGACATAAGTTTTCAGGTAAGAAACAAGCTGTTGATAAAGGTTTTGGCTAGGCCAGAAGTATCCACCATAATACTAACTTAGCAGAAGCAATATATTGTTATAGAATTATTTTGCATATATGAACAACTAGAAAAATACCCTATACAGTTCTCTCATGTAATCGAAGTCAATATAGGAAGGGATACTAAACTTTTCTGTGAGATTTATTACTGCACAGCTATTATCAAGTTAACAGTGTCTTACAAAAACTAGAGGGCTTTTTAAGCTATAAATAAATCTTTTTTTTTCCTTACCTGAGTCCACCTAGTTTTGATCCTGTTACTTGGCCTAGATACTGACGTTTTTATAACTCCACTACCTGATGGTCCCCAGAGAAAGAATGAAGTTTCACTTGTTGAAGCAAAGGTGTTAGGAGTAGTAAAACCTGTGTGCAAAGCAGAATGTACAGTTCAACACACACTTTTCCATAAAGTAATGACCATGTGTATGCATACACTCAGCTCAGAGACAGCAGCTTTGTTTACGAGGTCGATTAGAGCCAAGAAGCAATCTGAATATTTCCGATTCACTTCCTAGCAATATTTGCCAAACAGAAGACAAACCAAAACATTTCATAATGTTCTGGAACAGGTCAGAGGTGTTCCATCAGTTATAGCTGTACTTCCTTGCAGTTGAGACTCCTTGGCATAGCCCCTCTAATCCTCCTGCACAAACAAGAACACCTGGCCCGCTGCTGTGCAGCTACGTATGAGGATGAACCTTCTGTGACATGATGCAAATCCACATCCTCATCCTTGATCAAATGAGTTTACTCTTAGCTTGTTTTCCTCAAATATGCCCTACAACAATTCTGTAACAAATGCAATACATGGAATAGTACAAGGATAGCTGAAACTGTGCTAAATGCCAGCTAGACAAAGATGCAACACAGAATTTGTTTTATATATGCTGTCAACAGCTGAAGGCAACAGCTGTCTGCATATCCTGACCAACAAGTGCCCAAGGACAGGAACACTGCATTTATCAATACAATGGGGCAGCTGGTCCAGTCAAGTACTGTAGAGCAAAATGTATCACATTTAATCTATATTCTACCCTCTCAGTTTTACCAATGCTGGTGGAGTTTGCATTATGGACTGTCTCCAGCTGAGACTGCACACTTTCCAGCAAGCCACTTTCGCTTTTTTTCCTCCACTCCAACTCCATCCTACTGTTAATATTCACTTTAGAAATTTCTATTTCCGTTGTAGCAACCTTCTTTCCTTTCAACTTTCTCTCCTGCTCTTCCAGTTCCTACAAAAGAAAGAATCAACTATAAGACTACTTTTCTAACTCTACAAAACAATAGGATATACATTTTAAAACCAACTGCTTCCTGACAAACTGCAATACAACACACATGCCCTTTGCTTAGAATTTTTCCTCTTTTTACCTTACCTTCTGCAATTTCTCCTGTTCTCTCTCTTGTTCAGCTATCAGAATCGACAGCTGTTGTGCATGCTGTTCTTCAAGTCTCTTCCTCATTTCTTCAAAGGCCAACATTTTAGTTTTTAAAATATCTTCTGAGAAGATACATTACAAAGAATCAAGTATTAAATAATTTCTATATGATCTTTGCCACAGACATACATGCATTTAACAGGAGTAATTTGCATCATCAGTAAAAAAGTACAACGTATCTTTGACATCAGGTTTCCATTGTGTATTGCTAAGAACCTCATCAGTTACTATAGTCCTTCAAAATATATGCATGTTCATATTTGTGGGATAAGCATGTGAATAGAACAGCAGTAACACCAACTGAGCCAGTATTAAAATAAGAACACAAAAAGTCTAGCTCTAAGAATAGTATACCTACACTTGCTTCAGTGAATTAGAATTATTTATGCCACTTCAGCTTGACTTGGTAGACACATACAGATGTAACACAGTCTTGAATTCGAAGACAATACCAACATAGTGATTTGCAACCCATTAAAAGGTATTTTCTTTTAATTTATATAGGCTATCTTTTCTTTCAGTAGTCTTATTTAGACCTCATGGAATAAAACATAATTTTCTTAGTAAAACTAAATTCCAGTTTCTACATTCAAATGGGAAATTAATATTTGTGCTGTCAAATGATACCCTTGAGAATAAATACGGAATTCACAGAACTGATACACAATGTTTTAGCTGATGTTTCCTCATAAATTGTTTAATCGCATATTTGTTACAAATAACTGTTATAAGACTTCTGACTCCAAGTGACTTCTAAGACAGCAATTACTCCATTCTGTAGCAGTTAAAAATGGCTCAAGTAGCAAGTTGAATTTCAGAATTTGTCATTAGTTAAAATTAAATAATGAGGTTCCTGAAAAAAAAATAATTTACACTCAATAAAATTTTAGCCTTTTGATATATATACATACTTAGAAACACCAGTGACTAACGATCATTGTGTTTTTTTCTAAGAGATTTATAAACTGAGAAGTAAGTTTAAGAAAAACCCTCAACTACAGGAAATCTTTTACCTTTTGCCATACTATCAGGGGCTGCATTCTTGGTAATGTAAACTGACGCCACAGGGTATTTCTGTTCTTGCAACCACTGCTTCTCTTGTTCTTCCATTCCAACTGTTAGAACACAGGGACCATTTTCTTTTTGGCAGTTGTCGGTGTCCAAATCAAGTCTACGTTTTACCTTTTCAAAACTATTTTCTAGAAACTGCTCACTTGCTGGGGAAACACTTGGAGTGTCCATCTGCTGTCGCACATTCTTGCTCTGCATTAGTAGCGGGGACGGGTTTTCTACATCGTAAGATTTATTGAGTTCTACTGGAGAATTACATTTAGTATTTTCTAGCAAACTAGACGGTTTGGTTTCATTCACAGGTAGGAGCTTCTGTGCTACTGTAGACTGACTGATGGCAAATGGGTCATTCAATTTTGGAGCTACAGTATTAGTACTAGTCTCTACCTTATATGGCCCTCTGCTGTCCATCACTACCTGTCCTTCCACTGCAGCCAACAACGTTCCTTTGCTTTCCAAGTGCCCAAAGGAATGGCGATTCGGTTTGCCCACCCCCAACCCATCACAAGGGCCTGAAGAATTCCTGTTGACACCGGGAACTCTGCCAGGGCAAACCATAGTGAAGTCCACCATGAACTTTGGCACTGATTCAGACACATTATTTTTATCTGCAATATCTTGCATGATTAAATCCATCGCTCTACCCTTGCCTTTAGGACTTAACTCATAAGCATTCACAGGGTTATTTATAACGATGTGTCCCATTGATAAAGGTCTTGGGCGCCTTCGGTGCATTTTAGGGCTCATGCTTGGCTCTGGGCTTGGCAATTTGGCATAAGAGCCGGTGAGGCTCCTGACAATGCTACTGTCACGATCAAACGTAGAAGTCTTTTTAAATTCTTCATCTGAATCCGAATCCACCAATGGGGGTGTTCCAACTCTCATAGGTATGTCCACTTTAGAAAAACTGGATAAAGCAGACATACTTGTGTTATTTGTATGAGTAGAGGCACCTTGGAGAAGGGTATTTGATTTATTAATACTGGGTTTATCAAGTGTTGGAGTGGTGCAACTTCTGCCGGTAAGCTTTCCTCTTTCTTTCACAGGGTCAGTTGTTTTAACACCATCGTTTTCTTTATCTGAATGACTTTCACTCATACTCCTCTTTGAATTACTTTTTGAGCTACGTTTGGTTTGCTCTTTCTCTATGTACTCCCTAGATTTCTTCATCAGGTTCTGAAGACTCATTACGTATGGATCTTGGACTTCCTCATCTGATGGCAACCCTCCTACTCCCTCTTTCTTTTGCAAAGCACGTGACGCAAGCTTACTATGCATGTTGTCAGGAGATGCAGCCCTTGGACAAGGTACGTCTTTTGAGATGCAATTCTCGCTTTGCTTTGAAAAAACATTTTCTTCTGCTGCTTTAACTACTTCTGTCACAGTGGATGTCATCTGCCCAGTAGTATCTGATGGCTTAAGTTCTGGTGTCTTTTCAAGCTCTGTGGAACCATGCCTTTCAGGAGAACATGCCACATTGACATCTGATAGAGCTGTGAAGTCAGTCGAAACTTTTGAATCTGAATCAGGGCAATTATTCTCAGCCTCCTGCGCGTTCACATCACTCACGCTAGGTCTTCTCCTGATCTGCAAATAAAAATTGAGAAAAAAAAAAAAATCATGTATTTTCAATGAAATCTCAGATTCTCAGGTTTCTGCAAGCTTCACCTGACTTTAAAAAAAAAGAATGCTACCACCTTAAAACCAATAAAAATTTTCAGATTGACTGTTACCAATTTCCTACAATACAGAGCTCTTTGCAATGGGAAGGAGATTATTGGAATTAAAATATAAATTTAAATAATGGTCCACTCAGAATTTTACTCGTACCAAGTATCTGAATGCAAAGATGCTCTTTTCTTCATAAGGTAATTTGGATAAATTCAAATAATTTTATGGCTTCAAATTATCTTGCAAGATTCCTCTTAAAATATTAAAAAATTTTTACATTAAATAAGAAATGTAATTGCAAAATTTCAGCATGAAAAATAGACTAATCTATAGACAACTAAGAACAAATCAACATAATTCCTAATAAAAATAGTGGAACTATAAAATAATTTGTTCATTTTTTTGTTAATCCGGAGACAATTAAATACGAGTTTTCATTTGTCAAGTACTTGGAAAACTAACTTCATTTAAGCAAGAATTACATGCTACTTCTAGTGAGCATTTGTTTAAAAGGATTTTCACACTACAATTATCCTATAGGTTATCCTGTGTGTTGCAACTCAATTATCAAGGGGACACCTTTGAAAAAATAAAAAAGCTAACTTATTTTTGTATTGAACCTATGTTCCTGGTCTGCTCTTCAAATCCCAAGCCAGACGACTGTTGCCACGTACACTCCAGTACACAGTGCAAACTAGTAAGTTTTGTTTGCCACCTTAGTAACTCAACAAATTCAGTGTTAACTGTACTTGTTGAAGCAACAGGTTAATTTAAAGACTGTATTACAACTGTTTCAAAGACAAATAATACTGCTTGATTAGATGTATTTAATAGTCTTTTCCATTTAAACCTCTACTAAATTCACCATTGAAGCAGCAAAGAAAATATTTGCAGTAAAATTATAAAGCTCACAACAGAACACAAGTTGTTGCAAAGGTAATTTTAATTCTGTAAGCATAAGGTTGAATATAGATCATTTTCTGACTAAACTATAAGCTTGCAAATAAAGCAAACCAGTTGCTCTACCACTGGGGGTATTGTTCACTTGTTTTTACAATCTAGTTGTTTCAAACGCTGTTACAAAAGCAACAGTCACCCACCTGGTGAGGTCTGTCTTTTGCATATACCAAAAACAAGCAGTGAAAAGCAAGTCCCATGCATTACAACGAATGTAGATACTATCAATAAATAATCAATTATCAGGTCACATAGCATGAAACACTAGCAAGTGCTGGTTCTAGAGAGTTACCTGCTATTAATTTCATGTTTATATTGGTGAATACTTAAACCCCAGCACTTTAAACATAAGCAGAGGTTTTCTGTAAAGCTATAAGAAGGCTTTGGACTAACACTACCTGAACATTTTCTAGAATCTCCTGAACACGATTCAATAAAGCTCTTTTCCGGGAGTTCTGTCTCCAGGTCTCTAGGTCCAGTGCTTTCTGTTTATATTGCTGTATTTCCTTTTTCTTTTCAAGGTTAAGCTGCAAAAAAGAGTGTAAGAAACATAGTTTATATCGCTAAATGCAGATTTCAGTATGGAATTACAGAAGTAAATTAGAAAGAAAAACAACAGAACAAAACAATAGAAGAACAACAATCACCTAAGTTGAGACTTTCCGCACATTTTAAATGCCAGCTTCTTTTTAACCATTTATACTTTTCTTTTAATGGAAGGTGCACAAAATGCCTTCTAGGCACACATGCAAATAAACATGAATGTAAAAGGTCATTTAGAAAAAAACCTGCATGAACATTACATGCTACAGTACCAACGTCAAATGACACAGGACTCAGACTGCAGGGCAAGTCTTCCTCAGGCCCCTATGGAGATGGGAGGTTTGGGCATCCTGTAGAGCCCTCTGTGACCAATCTTCCTACCTGTACTCAAACTATTAAGCTCTATGAAGAACTAGCTTGCACCTGCCCTCTTGAACCATAGGTGAATTTCACAACAAGGCAGAAATGTATGCAAGCAGTCTTCTGGATCCTTTTGACAATCAGAATCTGAAAATCTTCCGAGTTACTACTTTAAAATATGTAGTTTGGATAAAAGTCAAAACTAGATCTACAAAGCTACATCTACAAAAATTGGTTTCACAAAGTTCTACAAAATTAGATAGTCTCAAGTCAAATTATGCATTTCTTCTACGAAACCTTAAAATATCCACCCATTTGTACATGAAAAATATTACAATATATCATTTAGTCTCCAATGTGTATCTGTATCATGACTTTTGGACATTGTTGTTAGAAAGTGTCTTCGTTCATACTTCCCCTCGCTGAAACAAGGAAGTCAGCTGCATTATTGCACAAACTACCAACAGTCTTCTGCTTGGCTCTGTTTGCATTAAGCACAGAATGACTTAACATAATTGATGAGCCTGCGAAATACATTAGAGGAAGCTGCAAACACATGGAAAAAAAATTTACTTAAAAGCTTAACTATCTCAGTATTTCCTATGTGCACTTTTTTTTTTTTTGACACTTTTAAATGAACTCACACATTCAATATTTGGAATGTCAACATGATTTTACATGAAGTTAAACCCAGCAATAACATTCATCTTTTTAATACCACAAGCATTTTTACTCCCCTTGTGAAGACAAGAAGTTCAAGAAATTAAAGCCAATGCAGTTGGTGTGAAAAAAAAATACATTTTACCCCTTCACTTTGTAAAATTAAGGCTAAGAATGCTTAGAATACACTAAGCAGCAGGCCAGATGATACCTGACACAGAGCTGTACCTTCAGCAGAATCATTACATGTGGACGTCAAAGCTAGTGCCAATAGCACAGTTAGCACACCAGGGAAGAAAAGAAAAGAAAAAGGGAAAAAAAAAAAAAAAAAAGAAAAGCCTTACCAGAGGGGAAAGCACAGGAACGCCATGGAATTGAATGAGGGAGATATTTCTGTGCTGAACAGTGACAGAGGTTTCTCTTTTTATTGTCTCTTCTTGGATTCTGGAAAGATGCTTCTTACAGAATATTTCATAGTCCTCCATCTTCATGTTAACTAAGCTGCAAAGAGTAATAACATTACCCTTCCATGTACTTCCGAGACCATGAAGGGAAAACAACATGACAACTAATTCTGTATCACTATATTCCGGGAAACAAGTTAAACATTAGAAAACTCAGTTATGTTTCTCGTCTTCCTACCATTAACAGATGCTGCAAAGCTGTTCTTTTTTTCCCATATAAAAATAGAAGCCGCATATATGAGCAAAAAAAGATGATGACAGGTACACTGAGAAGCAAGCAGACATTCAGATAATCAGGATTTACAAAACTACACACACTACAGATAACCTTAACAATTTCCGTCATAGATTAAACCTTTAAGGTCTCCCACGACTATCAGATAGATGCTATCAACTGTAAAAAAAACCAATAAATAAAATTGCAGCCAATCGTAAATATTGCAAAAATAATTAAGCTGGTATTAAAGCAAGACCAGCCTTTATATTCAGGGGCCTGAGAGGAAGCCGTCTCCCTCCCCTGAGCCTCCTCCTCGACACATCCCTGGGTCAACAGCCGCCAACGCTTCCACCCGAAAAAGACGTTACAGCCTTGTTTCCTTAAAAGACCCTACGCGTCTCTCACTGCCCATCCCCACCGAAAGCGGATCCAAGCACACCGGCCGAGGCCCGCCAACGCTTTTGTTCCCCTCGCACACCCCTTCGGCCCGTCTCCGCCTTCCTCCCGCCCGCTCCGGGCGCACCGAGCCCTCCCCGGTCCGCCCGGGAGGACCCCTGCTCCCCGGCCCGGGCGGCAGCTTCGCCTCGCCTCGCCTCGCCTCGCCTCTCCTCTCCCCTGGGCTGCCCTGCCCCACGCCCGCCTCCGGGAGGCAGGTGGCACCGGCGGGGCCGGGCCCGGGCCCCGCGGCCCTCGCCGCCGTGTCGTCGCCCCCCGCCACCGCGGGGCACGGCCCGGCGCACGGCCCGGCCCTCGGCGAACCACTCGGTACCTGCGCGGGGCTCGGAGCCCCGGCGCGGCGCGGCCCGCTCGCTCCTCTCACCCGCGCAGCCCGGGCGGGCGGGCGGGCGGCCTGCGCGGCGCTGCCGCGCTGCCCCGCCGCCTCCCGGCAACCGCCTCCCGGCAACCGGCCCGCCCCGGCCCCGCTCCCCCGCCGCGGCACTACAAGCCCCAGCGCGCACCGCGGCCCCGCTCCCGCTCCTCCCTCCTCGGGGCGGGCCGCGGGGAACACGGGCGGGGCACTGTCTTTTGGGCCGAAAATTTAGGGGAAAAAAAACCCCTCTTGATTTGGTCTAGGAAAGGTCGTGAGCTCCATCTACAAACCCCTTCACGCAGCCGAGCCCCGCTGTCGGTTTGGGGCGAGCTCCCAGGCAAAGGTAGCTCCAATTTTCAGAGGTACGAGGTGGGACTGAGGGCTGCCCTGGTCCTCTTGATTTCCAGCGACTTCCACCCGCAGGTCTCCAAGACAAGTTCCCCTGTTAGCACGAGTGAAGCCTGTTCTGCTCTATCACGTTAAATATCATATGGCTGTGCAGTTCTTCTATAGTCAGGACCACAAATGTGCCGCCAGCAGGTATTGGTTTCATTGAATGCGCTGTGACGAGAAAGATAAACATGAGAACTTGTTAATACGCTCTCTGGACACAGCATCACAGTGTCACCGCAGACATCCTATCCCTCCCGCCGGGGCGGCAGGCAGCTGCTGGTCCAGCCGGCCGAAGGAGCAGGTAATACTCACCCACGAGGCAGGTCAGGCGGAAAACACATGCTTGTTTGCCAGCACTTGGCCCAGGCAAATTAATTTAAATTTATGGAAACATCTAGTTCCTGGTGAGCATTTAGAGATGTTAAAGCTGTCGTTCTTGTTTCAAAAAACGACTCCTTCACCTGCTAAATCTCTTCAATATGTTAAATATTATTGAGAATTTTTTTTAAATCTACACCTTTAATCTTAGCAAATGCTGTTGTTTATCAAAAGATTTTTAAATATGCAAGACATTTAATTAGCCATTCCGTATT
Organism: Buteo buteo; assembly: GCF_964188355.1. Classification (NCBI taxonomy): domain Eukaryota; kingdom Metazoa; phylum Chordata; class Aves; order Accipitriformes; family Accipitridae; genus Buteo; species Buteo buteo. The sequence continues at coordinate 9,620,909 of NC_134197.1, forward strand.
TGTTATGTGTCTGCATACATATGTCTGATTTTTCTTTAGGTACATCTGGCAGATGCACAAAACCATAGACAGAAAAGAATATTTGAGATGCTCAGAACCAGCTAGGACAATATGTGACAAATATTTACCTCAGCTATTAAAAGAAAAAATTAAACTGGGTTTAGAAGATTGCCTGCTGCCTGTTCCACCTCTGGTTGGCAAGAGAGCCTCCCTGCAAAGTCAGTTTCTTCCCATCCTTCCCACTGAGAACACACACACACACACACAAAATAAAAATCCTCATTTTTGTTAATACAAACCGCTATTTCCTCTGCTTTGCTGTTCTATCTCCAGACTGAACAAGCCCAGTTTCTTCAGCCTTCTCCCATTTCCCTGTCTCGCTGCTCCTTCCCGTGGATTCTTTCCCGTTGTTTACACTCTTGTCACGCACAGCGGTAAAAGCGAACTTCCCGCTCCAGCGGGAGCCTCTCCTCACGCGGGCGGGAGCCGCGGTCCCTCGGGTGACCCCCGGGACCTCCGCTCCCCTCACAGCACCGGGGCCGCCCACTCCGGGGCTGGGTTTGTGAGGAGGCACGAGCCGATAGCTACCCACCTCACACAGAGCGTTAGCTACATAACGTATACAGCAGGTAACATTGTACTGAGAAACACGATCATTAACTGGAAAATAACTAATATTATATGTCGAATTAGTTAGGTGGCATAGCTGGATAGAACCCCCGACGCTCTCCAGACACGCGGGTCTTACGCGACAGTCTGGGCAGCGGTACCTTTCCTTCAATTAACACCATTTATTTTTGTCCGCGCCGGTTTTTATCCGGAATAATCCGTATTTTCTCGCAGGGCTCCTCCGACCTTTACCCGAGGGGGTTTCTCAGCCCCAGGACCTGCCGGCCTCGGCCTCGGCCTCGGCCCCGCGCCGCCTCCACCCCGCCCCTCGGCGCCTGCCGGCGGGCGGTGCCAGGCGGGGATTGGCTGGCGGTAACAGCCGCCGCGCGCTGGTTAGTTGAGGGCGGGCGAGCGGCGGGCGCCGATTGGTTGCTGGCGGCTGAGGGCTGGCTGGCGCTGGGCGCGGAGGGGGTGCCGTCGCCCTCGCCCTGAGGAGAGGCGGCGGCGCCCGCGGCTCCGCTCCGGTCCCGTCCCGTCCCGTCCCGTCCAGTCCCGTCCGCTGCGGCCCGGCCCGGCCCTGCGGGCGCCGCTGCCGCCATGTTGTGCCACGGGGAGGGCCTGCTGAGCTCCCTCACGGCGCTGCTGGGGGTGGTGCTGGCGCTGAGCCGCAGCCCGGCGCTGGCCTGCCTGCTGACGGCCGGCCTCTACCTGGTGCTGCACCTCTTCAGCCTGGAGCCCGCCGCGCCCCAGAGCGCTCAGCGCGTCCTGCGGCCCCGCGGCGCCGCCGCCCGCATCGCCCACCGCGGCGGCGCCCACGACGCGCCCGAGAACACGCTGGCGGCCATCCGACAGGTCAGCACGGCGGGGCCCCGCGGTGGCCGTGCCCGCCGCCCCTCCCCGAACCCCTCCTGCCCCGGCCCGGAGAGCCGACCGTGCCGCGGCGGGCGCTGGGAGCGCGTTTAACGTGCCCGGCCGCCAAGCGACGTGTACGGGGCGTGGGACGAGGTTAGGAGTGCGAGGCAGAGCTGCCAAGCGCTCTGCAGAGACAGAGGGCGCCTCGGGGAGCCTGCCTCCCCGTCGGTCTGGTGTGTGAGAGACTGAAGTCGGTGGGCGGTGATACAAGCCTGCGGGTTACGTGTGATAATCTGCCTTTTCGGCAGGCACCGAGCCCTCGTCACCCTGAATAGCTCCAGCTTCTTCCGACTTGCTGCACGAAGCTGTGTGGCTTGTCAGTCCTTCACCCACAAGCGGATTCAGAACAGTTTGATCAGATCAGAGTCTTGTGGGAAATGTGTCACATCCTTGGTGCTGCTGTATATTTTAGCAGTGCAGCAATAATTAAAGACTGTATTTTGCTGATGTTGTAATGGAATATTATAGAGAGTGGACAGCAACCTAGTAACAGGTTGTTTGCTTTTTAAGCCTTGAAGATCTGTAATGAGAATCCACAGTTATGGGAAAATCTGGTATTGTGAGAGCTTCACTGTGTACAGCCCTGCCATAAAACTTACTGCTGTCTCATCTGCGAGGCATCATGGTGCAGTCAGGGTTCAAAAGCTGAGAATCGTTTGAAATCATGATTAGCAGTCTCTCAAATGTAGGGTATCTGTGATGATGAGATGTTGCTGCTCTGGTGGTTTCTTACCTTTGCGTGAGGCAGAGCTCTTTGTTCTGATAAATTCTGAAGCTGCACAATAGAGTTTGTTACTTGGCAGATACCCCTAGAGTAACCTCTAGTGCATACGTGACATTTGTCTTTCTGGTGCATTGGCCCTTTTCCCAGAAGGGCGTTTGGCCTTCAGAACAATTCATCTTGCTTGCAGTTCACTCAGGTGCTTTTCTGAGGAGTTCCTGCGAAAGAGCCAGGGCAGGAGCAGGATGTATGAAATGTTCTAAGGCAGCCCAGCTGCTTATTGCTCTCTGATGTGGGTATTCCTCAGATAGGAGCAGGGATTTGCCTACGTACATCTACTATGTAGTACAAGCGTGGTAAGTGGTGCTTCTGGGAAGTTTTGTATCTGCTGCATATGGTGGATCAACCGTACTGCACGTGAATGGCAAATCTGACTCTTAAAGGAAATACTGCACCTGTGTGCCATTAAAAAAAAGGGATGATAGCTTTTCCATGTGCAAGCAAAGTCTTTATGCTCTGATGGCCTGCTCTGATTCTGGCTTGTAAGTGTTAATCTATAAATTATCTAAACTGTAGGCATTTGCTTCCCTTCTCTTTTAGAAAGTAACATAACTTAAGGACTCGGGAGTTATTAGGCCAGAAGGATATAGCAAGATTCTTTTCTGCATTTTTATCCTGAAACAGCCCCAATCCCAAGACTGAGACATTATCACTATGTTTTTTTCTGTAAAATAGATTATATGCTTTCAGTTGACTATGAATACTTCTCACAATAACTTGGATAAAACCTACTTTGTTCTGCAGATCAAGCTTACTGAAAGGAACATTGATAGTTTATGATTTTTTACCAGAATACAAACTAATTATAGCTGTACCTATATTAAATATATAAAGCTCTCTCTTCTGTTGTGTATGTGATTTTTTTTTTTTTTTTTTTTAAGGCAGCTGAGAATGGAGCAACAGGTGTTGAGCTGGATCTTGAATTTACTGCAGATGGTGTTCCCATTCTAATGCATGATGAAACAGTAGAAAGAACAACTGATGGGTCTGGAAGATTGTGTGACTTGACTTTTGATGAAATTAGGAGGCTTAATCCATCTGCAAAACATAGGCTATGGTAAATGAGCTATTGCTATTCTGAAACTACTGTTTCAACAGTAAAAAAACATTCTTGATAAACAGAATTATTTATTTGATCTATTACTGATGAAAACTTTTGTAAATTTAAAACTTAGTCCCATATGTTAATCCTCATTTGATTTTAGAAGTGTATGAGACTGTATCTCCTTACCCATCTCTGCAATAGGAACAGTGAAGCAGAGTCAAGATAATTGGCTTTCAAGGACAAAATCCACAGGCACCTAATGTGAAACAGGTTAATCTCTACATAAGCCTCCCCTATATTGACTGCAGGAGCCTAAAGATACTGGGTGTTTTGCTATACGTCAAAATTGGCTTGAGTAATTACTTCTAAAACTAATTTTATTCACATACAATTCTTGAGTGATTGTGTCTTGGGGATTCTAAATATCAGAATTATACTGTTGAAAAGGAGCTAGACAGATTTCCTGGGTAGTCTGAGGTAGGAGCTATGACCCCAGTGGCTGATTAGGTCCTTTCCAGTGGTATGCAGGGGAAGATATTTTTATACATTACTAAAATTTTGATGACAATGCAACTTTTAGAGTATCATAAGTGAATCCATTTTAGAGGAAGAACTTTTTGTGTGTGCTCCTGAGACACTGCATTAGGGATTTCCAGACTCTTGTAAATGTACCACCTGTGAGTCTGTGGTACAAGTAGCATCTTCCCCGTCTATTACTGGAAAGGTGATCACCTGAACCACACAGTGAGAACTTCCACATAGGCAGTTACCACTGATGAGCTGTTGTTCACTCTCACCTCATCAGCAGTAATTTACTGGTGTGTGAAGCTGCTTCTCTTACATCCTCAGCTTGTCTTGCTTATTCTGCCAGGATGTGCATTTCTGGCTCAGGGCTAGGGAGTGCAGTCAAAGCAGGGTGAAGTGGGTGGATTGGTGGTCAGCAGTTGGGACTGAAGGCTTATTTGTGGTAGTTGAGGAAGGAGGTGAAGAACTGAGGTTAGTGTTTCGGTGTGGGACACAGGGTCAGTGAGCATCGGATTAGACCTTGAATTTGGAAGGATATAATTGTCTAGTGGGATTCTGGGGGAAGAGGAGATGTGCACATATCCCTCTACATGTGCAGCCCTTTACTGGGTGAGAGAGCTACCGCTGCCATTGCTAGTGGTGCCTGATCCCACCCCTAATACTAGTGTATCAGCAAATTATGTTTAGGAATCCCTAGGAAACAGCTCTTTGTAGTTGGGGATGTGTGTGCCCATGTGTGCACATGTGTATCTTGACTGCGTTCCAGTGAGGAGTTCTCCATTTCTACAGGAACAAATTCCAAGGTGAAAAGGTACCAACACTGAGAGAAGCTGTTGTGGAGTCTATGCATCACAATCTTATAATCTACTTCGATGTCAAAGGCCATGCAAATCAGGTACCGCTTACTGTATTAAGACACCTTCCTTCACTCTTTCTTTGGGTTTCTAACCTGTTTTTTTGTTGGTCTCAAACTGACACATGTGGTACAGTTCCTTCTCTAACATGAGTGAGACTGGGTCTGCTATTTGTGTCATCCAAAGCTGGGCTGTCAAAGCAAAGACAACATCTTCCCTTGTCCCATTCTGTTGTCCTGGGAAGCTGCAACTTAAAATTAGCATGAGCCTCGTGTGTGTGTTGAGTTCAGCTCACAGCACTATCATGAAACAAAGCAAAGTGAATTCCCTGCCTGTGCTGAGGGAAGCTAGTATCTCATCTTCAGCCTCCAACTAAGGATCCCGCTTGTCTATAATTTGCATTATGAAGGGAGAGACAGGTGATCAATCATTAACATTTTATGCAAATTAGAATTTTTTTTTCTTTAGCATAGCAAAATATGGAAATAAATTCATTTTTCCCCTTGAACTAAACCCTAGGTAGTACTTCAGAATTATATCCACAATATGTTTAAGGGTATTTCAAACACTGAGTATGCTACTCATTGCTGTAAACAGAATCATGAAAAGGACTTTTGTGGCAAACCCCAAAATGTCATTTCTGTGTTAAGGGTATAAACGCAATGCTGTTTTTCTTCTCCCTCCTTTCCATTTCAGTCTTGTTACACAAAACAAGAAAGTATTTTTAAAGGGGATTATTCTAAAATGACTGCAGTGTAAAGTAAATATGAGTGTATATATTTATATAACATCTGTGTGTATCTCTAATTGGCAGGCAGTTGATGCCCTAAAACAACTCTACCTGGAATTTCCGCGTTTGTATAACAACAGCGTAGTCTGTTCTTTCATGCCAGATGTTGTTTATAAGGTGATGTTTCCTAAAAGTTTATTTTGGATTTTTTTAGTTCTGTCTGGGAATTTCAGTAAGATATACAAGTCCCAGTTCCAGATGACTTTTGGGTTGTTAAAATTGCCAAGACCTTTAAAAACAAATGAAGCATAAATTGTAAGTCTCCTGCATAATCTCATCAGATCACTCTGTGCTTATTAGATGCACATATGAATCTACAGCAATTCCCTCCATTCTGAAAGCTATGTAGAAAAAAGTGCATCACTCTTACAGTTGGCATATGGCCAGGTATCTGTGCACAAGGTACCTGTTAAATAAACCTCATATTTTGATGTAAATGTAGACTATTCTTAAAACTGTTTCCTAATTCTCATTGCCAAATCCATTTACTATGTATTTTATTCTATTGCCTGACTGTTACGCAATTTTTTTAACATAAGAGCAGTTGTTTATTCAGTACGTTTGAAAGAAGAATCAGTAAAATTTCATGAACAGCTTTCTAAAAGAGTTACAAAAGAATCTGGGGGGAAAGGGGAGAAGGCTTCCAGTAGAGCTGCAAATGCAAGCTAGCACTTTGTATCTAACCTCTCCCAATTTATATTTAACGCAGCTTGGCTTTTGTATGAATTACAGTCTTTCCTCCTTGATCTTCCAGATGAGACAAGCTGACAGAAATGTTGTAACAGCACTAACACACAGGCCTTGGCATCTGAGTCATTTTGGAGATGGGACACCCCGTTTCAGTTCCTCCTGGAAACATTATTTGTATATGATGATGGATGTCATTCTAGATTGGAGCCTACACAGTTTCTTGTGGCGATTATGTGGGGTTTCAGCTTTCCTCATACAGAAAAATTTTGTTTCTCAGTAAGTGTTAAAGCTAGCTGATACACCAGGAGGCAGTAGCATTCTATTAGTATATAAGGGTGGAGTTAACATAGCATACGTTAATCAATATGTTCCATTTAGTGTTGTTTAAGGTTGTTTAGTTTCTTTACTGCATGCTGTTTTATTATTTCAAGACTCTATCTTCTCAGTCTGTGTTTTTATCTTATGTTAGATCCTAAGTTTAATCTCAAAGAGGAGGAAAACTGTTGCTTTTGCCTGTTTACAATAATAAAACGCAAAAAGATGATGTTGGAAAAGATGACACACTATCGTTCTTGATGTGATACTGATGTAAGACTAAAACTCAGTTGTAGCCTCAGCACTGTCTGCCTTAAATATGGTAGCATCAGCCTTCCTCTTACGGTGTCTTTGTTCATTGCAGAGAGTATGTGAGGCAGTGGTCTTCAAAAGGAATTCAAGTGGTTGCCTGGACAGTGAACACATTTGCAGAAAAAAGCTACTACGAAAGCATCCTTGAATCCAGCTACATCACCGACAGCTTGGTGGAAGACTGTGATCCTCATTACTAGACCTGTGCTTTGTAGACACTCACCACCCTGAATAAGCTATCTTACGCGGACAGGTCTGAATTCACCATCGAGGGGGTATCTGCTAGTGCAGATGGGACCACTGACAATAGTTTGGGAAAAGGAGGAGCAGTAGTTTACTTCTGCTGTATGGTCAGATTTGGAATGCAGAAAACCATTCTGTTGCAACACCAGACAAAGCTGAGGTGCAGCCATTTGCAGTGTGAGGACACGGCACTGTAACGTAGAAAGATCAGATTTGACAAGCTAACTGGGCAGTACAGTGTGTGTGCAGGTTGCTTTATAATTCTCAGACTATTGCTTTGTTTTGTTTAAATCTTGGTTATAAAGTCATATCAGCAATTTTTGGTGGCAAAATTTAAATTCATACCTTGATTTTATAATGTAAAGAGTCTGCTCCACAACTGTATAATAATTTGAGGCTGATTTATGGCATCTCAAAAATGTCTACGTTGCTGTTCTCAAAAAAGAACCTGAAAATAATGGTGCCAAAATAGAGGGTGAGTATATTTCCCTCCTACTGCATGGAAAGATGGCTGTGCTGCATCTTGACAAGGAAAAGAAAGCCAACTTTCCATGTTCAATGTGAAGACTATGAGAATTAACGAATAAAACTTGAGCATCTTCCTATCTTCCAGACTTTTTAAAAGAACAAAGGGAAGATAGAAGATTACATCTTCTAAAGATACAGCACATGAATGTATTTTTAAAAGAAAGCTATATATTAAGTGCTGGTAGTAGTAGAACAAGTAGAGCTGAAATGTCTTTTTATTTTGCTTATTGCTTGCGTGATTGAAGGGCACTCACAAGGATATGTGGGAAACTGTAATCCAGATTTAACTTGAAATCAAAAGTGTCTGTGGTTACAATAAACAAGTATCTGATAGCTGACAGGTATGGTATTCTTTATCAGCTGTGCACCAGTAGACTGATGTCAAATGTCAAAATTAGTGCAGGTTCCTCACTATTTTTTCTAACAAGTAAGACCCCCAGCTGTTCTCATCACAGCTACCATCAACGTGCCGTGAACAATTTTGGCTCTGCTTTGGAAGGAGCTGGTAGTTAGAGATGATGGTCAATGATCAGCAAGAGCAGAAAACTCCTGTGGAGCCCGCCCGAACATAAATTAGACCACCTTTTCTTAATGGCCAATACATGGAATTACTAAGTTTAATAATTTAGTTTCAGAAGAATGTGATACTACTTTCAACAGAAATGAGGAATTTGAACATTTAACTGACTGGTTACCTGCTGCAGGTCATTCAGACCTAATCTCACAAGATACCTTGGACTGCATGTGTAGCAATTTGTATGTTTGACTAGAAAGCGTAACCGTGTTTTAGTAAGGTAGTTCCTTGTGCTACTTCGGTGCTGTTGAACTCCTTGTTTCCAGGTTGCTGTGTTTTGGCTGACTGTGTTTTGTGCAGCACTGTACCCTGGGTGATCGCTTTAGGATGTGCTAGGGGAAAGCTGCGCTCACCAGAAACGGAAGAGCACATTGCATGGATTGATCGGTGGTGCAGTGTGGTGCATTGCTTTGGATATAAATGTTCTTGATAGTGTGCCTGACAGCCAATTAGTGCTCATGCACAGAGCCAACTGATATTCTTAAAAAAACCTTCCATAAAAGAGGCAAAAGGTAATAACAAAAATTAAAATCAGTCACTGGTGGAAAGAACTACACAATTGTCCCAATTAAGGTAAGTCCAAACTTCTGAATTAGCAGCAGATTAACGCTACCTTCTGCACAGGGTGATGTATCTTTTTTTTTTTTTGCTTGTGTCTTGAGCTATATGTAAGCACAAAGAAACACAGGAGTAAAGAGGTAGTTTTTCCTGTCAGGATGATAAGAGCCCCTTCAGTTCATGTCACTCATCCACCTGGCACTGCAGAACCAACAATCTCAGTCTTGTGCACATCCTATAGCATGTGTACGTTATGCCCTCAACCAGTTTCTGTCCAGGCATTTCATGTGTGCCGTAGCCAATACCTTTCCTGCTGTGCTCTACAGGTGTTCCCGAGCAGCCATCGGACCATCGGAAGAGCAAGTGACCCTTCATGGCAAGCGGCCCTTGCTCCAACAGTCCATTTTTTGTTGCTGCTTGAGTTGCTGACACTGTGGAGTCACTGCCCCCAGTGCAAACGCTAGGCCCATTTTCACTGTTCACAGCCAGATTCCACAGCTACACGTGCAGAAAAACATAGTAAAATTGAATCTCTGGTCTTGCACTGTGTGTAAAGTTTGTCCTTTTTTCTGTACCTTTGGTGGCTGTTTTGGGGTTGTCCTTTTAACCTAAATTATGAGCATGAGGAAAAGATGTCCCTCTTTCCTAAGGGATTTTTATGTCCAAAGGAACGAGGGAGGGATAAACCAGGCAGTAGTGGAAAATGGGCTAAAAAAAAATAATCATCGTGGCAAAGTTGTGGCTCTGGACAAAAAGAAGCTGCATTAAGTGTCTCAAAGGCATATACAATAAATAAAAAAAAAACCTCAATTGTGTTACTTCCAATCTATCCTTTACTGGAAGACAGATGTGTAAACTTCTTGGTTACAAGCGGTGGTTTTACACAGATGAGAATTTTGGTAAGTAGTCACTCTTAAAAAAGAGTTCTGATAACTTTTAATACCAAAGCTGCTTTTGGGTGACTAACAAACTGTAAAAATGACTCAGAAAAGTGGAAATGGAATAGAAGCTTAACCTGGTTCACACAAGTTATTTTGCAGCCATTACAATGTCTCAGCCGTTAAAAACAACTGCACTTTAATTTCCATCTATTTTTATTTAACTAATACTTCACTTTTGGTTTAGATCAGATGAAAGCAGTTTGTACAATATAACTGATATAAAAATATTTTAGGCCAAAGCTTTTATTTACAATTAGGCACAAGTTTCCTTCTATTTAGTCACCAAGTGACCAGCTGTGGAGGGACCCGTACTGTACCTGGGTAAGGGCCAGTCCTGGGGCAAGGGTGGCTGTCCCCAGAGTGTCACTGCTTCAAAAACAAACCAAACACACAGGATATTCCCTGCCATTACAAACTGCAGTCAGGGTGCATTTTGCAATCTGTGCTTCTATTTTTTCTTCCGTCTAAGGGTTAAAAAATGTTTGAATGGTTCTTTCAGTCCTTAGTGCAAAGGAGTATTGCTTTCTGCGGAACCTCAGTCAATGACTTAGCATTTATTATTGATTGTGCCTGCTCACGGTTGAAAATCTTCGTCGTCACCTTCATCTTCCCACTGAGCTGCTTCTCTAGCACGCAGAGCGAGTGCCATGGCCTCAGACATGCCAGGCCTGCTGCTGGGCTCGGATTTCTCTGAATCTGTTTTTCACAAAAGGAAGTAACATTAACTGGGCTGGTGTCAGTATAACCACCACCACCCCCTCCCCTCCCATTAAAAAGCCCCATGCTATTTAAGTGTCTTATCTGTCAAGTATTAGGAATGAAGTTACTTGTTTGTGTAAACCAGGAATACTTTGGGCTACCACGGAAGTTTCCATAGCTTTTTTTATTCCGGACATACAATGTCCCAGGGACTCTACATCATTAATAACCTCTTCTGAGCTTCACACCAAGATGAGAAGTATATGTCTAATGTGATGTAACACTTGCCTGTGGCTGCTCGCATAAGACAAAATGGCTCATTTACCCACAGAAATTCAACTCTGGTATACAGAAGCTTGTGATCAGTCTTCAGCAGTCACCACCAACACCGCAACAAGCTACCAATAAGCACATCCTACAGAAAACGTTTACCCCAGAAAGCCAGTCTTTTTGTTTTCTCTTTACACAAGATGCTAAAATTCTGTGTCTCTTGCATCAAGCTGTTAAATGCTGTGTCTATACTGTATCAAACGTTTTTACTGAGCTGAGCTTCTAAGAGCTGCTTTCTGTGTTTAGCATTTGTTGCTCACCTGGTGGGAAGCCAGTCCCCCTCAAGATCCCAGCAGAAGAGGGATACTGAAAAAAAACATTCGCAAGTATATTTAGGTCAGTGTTTCCCTCATGTGCCTGTTACCTTGTATTTAAAAAGATACCAGTTACCTGTAACAAAACCATACTCTCCAGATCTTAAGCAGGTCTGTGAGTATGAGTATTCCAACAGCTATTCTGATTACATTTTTGTACCTGTTCAAATCAATCTTTAAAATTATTTCTATATACACACCATGTCCTCTTTGTTCAACATACACCCGTTGTCGATAGCATGCCCCCAGGTTCTATATAGGGAAATCTAGTGGAGACTTTGACCATCTCACCTCATTGTAGGATGCATTTTGATTTCTATCAAACACCCTTCCTGGGTAGCCTGACGCTTGCTCAGCAGGTTGCCTGGGCGGGTAGTACGAAGAGGAGCTTCTCTGAAAGACAGAATACTTGGCATTAGCCGTACTATATTCTGGCCTCCAACCATGACTTTATGGTCAGCACTACTCACACCCAAGGCTATTACCCTTGTTTTAAGGAGATGGCTCTTCTACTAGACCCACAATGAGATTATTCTGGCATCTTCTTTTGAAATCTCACTTTAACAACTACAAGAATATCCACATTTTGTAGGCTATCCAACCCTCCCCTCAGGACTCCCACTCATGACCCTGGACGTGGCCACAGGGTTGTCTAGTGTTTGAAAATGACCAGCACACAGAAAATGCCCATTGACTTTAAGCTCCCCTCTCTGAAGTCAATATTTATTTGTATTTATTTATATTATCACATTAATGATGGCCAGTCATACAGGGGGATTTGGGGGGGGGGGGGGGTTGAGGGAGGGAGGGGAGCCTAACAAACCCTTTTTCTTCACCAGGGTGTAGGTCAAAGAGTTTTCACTCAACCCAAATAAAGACTGCACAGCAAAATATGTGCACGTTTTAACACTAATTTGATGGCTCAGCAGGCAGGATTGACTTGAAAAATAAATTCAAGTTTAAGACGTTAGATGTCTACCTTGATGTTGTATGGGATTTAAAATGGGGTGAGGTCAAAGCACTTGGTTTTATCTCAGCTGAAAAGACTGGGGGGGGTGCACAGACTATAAACCCCTGAGGAAATCCAGGGTCAGGGGAAGAAGGCAGCCTCCTCCTTAGTCTAGGCAAGGTTCAAGTGTGGCTGAACCCTTTACTGACCATCACTGCACTCCTAGATTAGGAATGTTTTCTTGTAGTTTCATAATCATAAATAATGTCTAGTGAGGGCAATGACTTTTCTATATCCTTCCTAGGCTAAATTCCAGTCTGGAACAAATAGGGAATTTCCATGGTATCCTTTTGCTGTCTGGAGTTAACTAGTTAATCTATCAACTTAGGTGAAGTTTTAAATACAAACATATCCCAAAATGGCAGCCTATTTGCAAGGAACCCCATGAAATCGTACCAAGCATGTAATTGAAAGCGCAGTATCTGAACTATCAAACTGACCTGCTGGTCTTGTCCTCTTGGCGCAGATGGGTTTTGGTCCACTCTTTGCAGTGCCCGTAGTTTTTCAAGTAAAAATTTTTTATCTTTTCCTTCCTATAGTCAAGACATATTTGATCATTAGCTGGAATGGACTAATCATCCTTGAGAGGCTCAAGGCCTATGAGTAACCATTGACCAGAATAGTCATTAAAATTCCTTTTATTCTGAAATAGTCTGTCTACAGAGGGAGCTGCAGCAGCACAGCTTGAAGGTAAAAATATTTTGCAACAACTCTATTTGTGAGTTAAGTTTCCCTGCAATTCACACGGGGGAGGGCTCCCACCCTCCCTTGAACCATCATAGGAAAAGCAGATTACAGCTCCACAATAGCAGAATGAGACAATCAACAAGAAAGCCAAATTAAAAAAAAAATAAAGCTGAAAGTCAAACTTACATTAGCAATTTGCTTTTTTAAGAGTTTGGTCATGGTCTTTCTTCCTTCTATTATTTGCCAGTGAAGATAAGTAATAATTCTAAACAAAACCAAAACAAAAGTCCAATATATGAGCACTCATACCCATGAGTATTTCCTCCTAGTCATTGCCTAAAAAAAGTTATCTTGTTTATTTTATCCATTAAAAAATATATATACATATATCTATACATGCATATATATGCATATACATATATATATATACACAGAGATATAAAAAAAAAAGTATGTATACAATTTCACAAGGAATGGCAAACACATGAAACAGCTTAAGACATTCTCTTGGAAAAGACCCAAAGATTTACAGATTTGTATTCAAGATGAGAGGTACAATTAAAGTAAGTCAGCAATACAAGGTGCATTTCAGATAACAAATAGGAACCTAATGGTCTTACCCAACTTTGTGTCATTTGCTTAGACACATGCCTGGACCTTAAATCACGACACTGAATACTTATTGCTTCCAGGCCATTCCTGGTCCCACTAGAATGAGTGGAAACTTGTTTTATAAAAACAGGTTTGGACTCTTAAGTGAGTGCATGGCCCATGCTAGGAATATCAAGCAGTATAGCTAAAACATCAAACCCTACCAGTGCGCAAATTGCTTAATATGCATAGTTTTGCCAAAATAATTTATTTCAGCCAAGGGGACAGTATGTGAATTCACCTGAGATTAGCTGGAAGCAGACTGCAACCTACTTATTAGCATTCCCCCATACGGTGTGCTCACTTTGACATGCTGCCTGTGCACCACCTTGCCATTCCACCGCAGCGTCCCTAGGGTAGTTCAGTTATTCTTCACATGGTATCATCTCCTCTAATGACTCCACTGATGAGAAATGGTGAGAAAAGACAAAGCAACCATCTCCCAAACTTCTGGTTTTTATGTCACTCAAGGTCCTAGTACAGATCTGGCCTGTATTGCCTGTGCTTGTGAAAGCTTGCTCTTTCCCTACTGATTTATTCACCTCGGGGGGCGGGGGGGGCAATTTATCCTGCCAACTGTATGCAGCATGTTCCCTTTTGCTGATGTTCCTAAAGCTAAGTGTGCCAGTGGTAATAAGATCTGGAGCCTCGGCAGTACTAGACTAGAAATATTAAATTAAAAACAGTGTATCCTAGAGTTAGCATGAAGCTGGTTTGTAAAGAGCTTTGGCATCCTAACATAAAAGGATACTTCAAATACACACATTTCTAATATATTAGCCATTTCTGATGCTTTAAAATGCACTTTGTAATTTTTTTTTTAATTAAGAATGGCTATGGCATAGCCAGTTTTTTCCACTTCAGGTCCTTTTCCAGTGCTTTTCATTAGCAGGTACTTACAGGACAACAACAGAGAGGACGAAGAAGAAAAGTTCACTGCTAATTAAGTTATGGTAGATCCACACTACCCATTTTGAGGCAGTGTAATTTTCCAGTATTTCTATCCACTCAGAGACTGCAGCGTACATAGAAGACAAACCTCTGAAAGGACCACATTCTTCTGAAGGTTTTAGCCTGAAAGTGTGACAAAACAGCTACTTCAAGCTTCATTATTAACCAGTGATTTAGCTAATATTGTGATTTTGTACAGCAAGATGCTCGTTAGTTTGCTATAGCCCTCTGCTCTCTTTGGACCCTCAGGGAACTTGCATTATCTATGTTTGATTTTTAACTTGGGTCACTCTCCAGCCATTAAAATGCCCACCCCAGACTACACAGTGAGAGAGAAAAGACCTCGCTGCAATGGATTGGGACCAAGCCCTGTAAACACAATCTTGACCTAAACATAACAAGTCAATCACTGTAACGCAAACTACAGCAAATTGAAAATCTGGATTTTCAAAGTTTCACCACAGGTGCTTAAGGGAACCATCATTTCACCTTGCCTTCGAGGACATGAGTCACTACAGATTTCAGTAACAACAGGATGTGGTGAACTAAGGCAGCCCATAGCAAGAATTAACATTTTCAGGTAGGCTGAAATAGGAAAACGTTGTTTGCTTTGAAATTGAACCACTCCAGACAGTCTGAAATTCCCACTTGCCATCTGGAAGTGTTTGCTCTGAAATATTTCATCCCACCCAGTTTCATGTGTAGCCACCTGTCTTTCTAAATCTTGAAATCACATGGCTGAGAATTGCCAAGAAAAAGAAAAGGGGTATCCATGCTGCCCTCATTACTGTGGCCGGAGTAACATGTACATATATGAAGCAGCTTTAAAATACTGGTAACAACCAAGATGCATTATTGCAGAGGTCAGTACTGCCTGAAAAAAGAGCCTCTGAAGTTTGTAAATAATCCAGAAGTTGACCTCAATTGAGTTTTTCCAGGTGTTTCTCCACTGCAGAGCCAATATGGCCTATAATATAAATAAGTCCAGGAAACAGGACTAGGTCGCAGATGCTTTTAAGGAGAAGGAAAAGACAAGTTTGCCATGATATTTAAATAGGAACCCAAAACTTCAAGGTAACTTTGTGTCTCCTCCCACTTTCTTAGGGGACAAGTTACTGCATTAAACACATCCTTGCAAACTCACTGAGCATGTCTTGTTTTCAGAATACAGAACATCTCATGAACATCTGAAACCTTCCATTAGCAATTAATATAGCTTTCTCTATAGAAAAATGCAGATTCCTCTGGCTGGTATCAGGTCACACAGCATAACATAGTAGGCTTGAATTCCAGTGACCTTCCATACCTCCAGACAGTGACTCCAATGACAGACAGGACTCCAAGAAAGGAAGGGAAAAACAGCAGGAACATGAAGGATGTTGTCATTTGAGCAGTTCTCCAGACTTTGCGAGGGGGTTGGCAATTCATCAACAGACTGACCTTTAAAGAGATTAAGGTACACTGACTCTTGGAATGGTGTTACCTGCCACTTCAAGTTGATGTTTAAGTCAATGCCACTGAAATTGCTGGTCACAGTTGCTAGAATAGCATCTATCAAAAGTTTCCAAGAACTATTTTTATATGAATTTGATAGATATACTATAGTTTGAGAAAACTTCAAGAATATAGTCTTGAAATACTAAGAGGCAAAACAAGGTTCTGATGGGTTTTTCAGGACTCTGTTGAGTAGAGTTTGCTCTTGTAGCATATGCCAGCCTACTGTTCAGGGAAGTTTGAATCAATCTTTCTAGCTATAGCTTTGTTGTTCTACATTCAACACTACAAACTGTTCAATGACCCAACAATCTAGTCATACTACTGAGACAAGGAATTCTGAAAAGAAGAAACTTCCACCATGATCTTTAGCTGAATCACCCCGCTTGCACTTAGATAACTTGGGGGGGTGGGGAGGGTGTGCTGAGGAGTAAGCGGGAAGCTAAAGTCACAGCCACAGGCTGAATGTCTATATTGACATTTGCACTTGTACACCGTTAATTGCCCAGCCTTTAATTTTACTACTTTATTCTCTCCCCTTTCTAACTGTGCTCTTAACCCCTCCTATAACCCTTCCACACTTTTCGCCCCTCTCAAATTTCACAGGTGTGTAATTCAAGGGCGTGCATCTAAATCATGTTCCTTCAAAGCAACACACCCCCCAAACCCAATAAAAAAAAACCCTGCTCCCCTAATTGCAAACCCCCACAGCCTCCAGACAAAATCAGCACTTTAACGCAATGAATTCTGCCCAGATTTCAAACAGTGTAAGTTTATGATGACTACATGTAATGCTTGTTACCTTTTTCACATAAAATACTATAGAAAATGATATCATCTGGATACCAGGCAGCAGAGGTGAGAAGAGGATACCAATCCTACAAGAAAGGATTTATAAGAGAAAAGTTAAATCTTCACTATTTACCACACAGCTCTCAGTGCACTGAAAGCAGAAAATATCACACCAACTTCATACACAATTAGTGTTTGGTTATTTGGAAATATAATTATAGTAACAATCATCCTGTAACAGTAAGTCAACTTTTAAAAATATGCAACTTTAAACATACATACCTATATACATGTCTGCAAAACTCTGTTGTAATTGGAGCAACATACTCACTCTTAGAAATAAGGCATCTTTTCCAGGGTTTAATACTGAGACTATTTCAACAGGAACACCATCCCAGTGGGGAAGAAAACAAAACTCTATGATGTTTCTTTTACAGGTTTCTCCCAGACCAGGTGGCCACAGGGTAAACTACTGACTAAAGTTATTATTATTACCTGCGTAATTACAAAGAGAACTGGCAAGTCACAATCCTTACAAAGGTACTTAATATGTCATCTCAGGCATTTATCCTGTTCTTTTCCCCGTGATGGGAAGCACCCAGAAATGTCAGAATAAGAATGTTCCATGGTATTTCTAAGTGCAAATGAAGTTTTGGCTGTAAATGTAACACTTACCAGGTCAAAGTCTGTGCATAGATCAAATCTAAAACATTTCGTCCGATATCAAATTCTGGCAGCCCCAGGCTCACACAGACTGTAGTTCCAATAATTCTGAGGAAAAAAAACCACAAACCCACAGCACAATTGCATCTGCTAAACGATAGAACCCTTTGTAGAAATCTCTACAAATGACCTCCTGAATACACGCATCAATGATGTGGGGCTGCATTAACCACGTCATGCAAAACAGCCACAGCTTGTTGATTAGAGAGCACATCAAAAATAAAACAGAATTTGGCAAAAGCAGATTCCCATAACCCATAGCAAGGTTGAAATAAGACCTAGGATATTTTTCATGCAACTGCCCCCCCAAAAAAGAAAAAAAAAAGATTTGTAACTATATCAGAAAAGTATGCTTACGCTTAAAACAGTTGAAAAGGCAAGTTGCCTCAGTACAAAACTGTAACAGCTTTTCAGTTCCTGAGTCCTGAGAATTTTCAGCCTTAATCAAAAAAATGAATCTTGTAGACTGATACTCTTAATATATCCTAAAGTATATCGTACTTCAAACTAACTGAGGTTGCAGGTAGCTGAGACATAGACAGGTAAGCAAGTACTCAGAGGATTCCTAGTGAGGACCAACAATCCCTTTTTATCACCTCCTTTTTCCTGAGCTGGGGAGATTCAGTTTCTGCTTGTTGTAGCAAGAACAATAAAGATTTTGGTAACTATCCCATTTTGCCTTCAATACAGGTCTTGGTACCACCTTATCAGCTGCATCATCAACAGTGTTTCAGGGCTGGGCTTTCAGGGGGTTACTCTGAATACATACAAATAAATAGGAGCAATTGTACTTTTAATCTTTCACAGCTTTAAGTCTGGTGCTTTTGCACAGCTTAGTGGAGGACATTCATCACAGCTGACACTGCAGTTTTGGTACTGTGACCTTTTGCTGGGAGGTGGTTTCCTACCTGAACAGAATGAGAACAGAAGGAGGATTAAAGTACACTGGCAAAAGCTGTGGAGAAAAAGTCTTCAAGGGCTTCTCAATGTTTTTTTTGTGTTGATTTAACATAAAGTTAACAAAATCCTACCTTGTAAACCACTCTTGCTCACATCATGTGCAAAGGGCAAACAATGGATCTCCTACACAAGTATGGCCAGGAACCCTAAATGTTCTGTAGAGCTGCCAAGCACTTAAATACTCTACTACCTTAAGTCATAAATAGTGTTTGGCAATACGAAGGTACACACAGCAGATGTCAGAAGTAACTGACTTTTTGCTTACACACTTAGCTGTATTCACATTCAGTTGAAAATAGTTTCTCCTTACCATGCTGCAGACCTCTACACTTGAGAATCATATTACATCCTTAATAAGACTGATTAAAATAAGATTTTAAACTTGTGTGCATTCAGTAAAGTGACGAAACTAAGAGGAAAAAAATTACAGGGGGACATACCAAGGAAAGCCAGCAGTGTTCCTGTGCATATGCAGAAAAGCAAGGTTTTCTGCTTGAGACACCTGGTCCTTTGCCATCCCATTCAGGAGATCCATGGGAGTACAATGTGGCTTCCTCCCTGCCTGTATTTCCATCTCCAAAGGAAAAAAGGACACATTGGGAGAGTAGAACGGTACACCCTCTGACCTCCTCCTAAGAAGGAGCTGCAATATACACGAGGCATGTACCCAGAAACTATGCCTGGTAGAGACAACCAAGGAAGCTTCAGTGGTGCCACAGCCATGCTTCTGTTGGACTTCTTTTCTCACACTGGAATAAAGGACTATGTCTTTGGTTAATTAATAAAAACAGAATTAGAAAAGTAGTACTCACCTTCGTAAAAACTCTCCAAAGAAAGAGCCAAGCAAACAAAACATGAAGTCAACTACAACAAGGCGATAGATATCTTGGCCAACCAGAGTTTCCCAGCACTTTAAGTAGAAGGGAAAAAAAAAAAAAAAAAGCACATTTAAAAGTAAAAAATCATGCGATTCTAACATTGTTCCCAAATGCCTGGGCATCTGAAACTTGGGCTACGGATGAAAGATTTGCTAGCAGCCTGACTAATCATAGTTGACCTCTCATTGAGCAATGCTGCAAACCAGCTGAGACCTGAGTTGGGTGATTCATTTTTTCCTACAGTTCATTTCTCTCGAGATGCTAATAAAAAAATGTTAGGGTTGCAAATTCAGCTTTCCAAGACACTTCATGTACTTCTCTCTGCCAAAGCAAGCCTCTTATCAAAGTGGTTCCTAAGCTGGCATTGTAAGTCAAAGATTTGTATTTTTGAAACTTTACCTGTGACTCTGATGCAGCCACAATGTTAAGCCAGTAGTAGCACAGTATTCCAACAATTGATATTTTCAGGATGATATTTCTAAAAAAAAAAATTTAACAGTAACTGCATTGACAGCTGGTCCATAAGCTTACTGGAGGGAATGTCGGTGGGATGACCGTTGGTTACACTTTATTACCTCCTCTTACAACAATAGCATTGCAGAGTGCCAGGACTAACAGGAGCTCTCCCTGGAGCTTAGGTGCAGCATTATTCTATTGTCCTGGCAGAAGGGGCATGACAACCTTGGCACAAGCCTCTGCTCAACAAGCTGATGGTTGGATGTGTGGGCACCACAGGGAAGGAAGGTCTGAGGGCCACCAGGGGTTACATGGTGTTAATTCCAGGCATCTGTATTTAAGTAAGACCTCCTCACCCCTCTCTCAACTTCCCTTCCTTTCCCTGGGGGGCCAACAGCCCAGGGGCTATCTAGTGAAACTACTAACAAAACCAAGCCCAGTGTTACAGTCTGCCTAACTGGGAGGGAAACCATATGCCATCTTCAGGCAGAAATGGAACACTCCAGAGGGCTCACAGAAGACAAACAAAACATGGAGGGAAAAGTGTACAGAAGCCTTTGGAGCAGATGAACTCTCCTCCATAGCTCCCTACTGCCCACCACACCACCTAGACACAGCTTGCTGTCAAAAAGAGTCAGACAACTTCAGGCAAAAAGCACTAAGAGGTGATAGCAACAAATACCTGGTAATAGTGACATATATCTGGTGCCCGGGAGTCTGAAATCTCTCCAGGTGTCCAAGCCATGAGTAGAAGAACGGGATGAATGCATTGAGGAGAGATGTGGCAACAGGTAGCACCAACATGGCAGCTTGGCTCTCCAGGTCATTTTTATGCTCTTTCACAAACAGCTTAGAGAGAAAAAATAAACAAACAAAACCCAAACCAAAACAAAACCCCAACCAAACCACCCCAGCTTACAGCCTTAACCAAAATGCTGCCTCAAGTTGTGTCAACAGGGAAGACACCTGGCACACCTCCCTGTATGTTCTCAGGTTAGAGACTATCATGTTTTATAGGCCCATGCCCAGCAGCACAGCAACCCTCTCCCCTTCCCCCGCATTACATGGGACAAGGGTGGGAGCCCCAGCTTAAGTTTAGCAGCTCATAGGCAAAGGAGAGGCAGGCCTTGCTGAGGCTTCTTCTTGTTGTTTCTTTCAAGGTCACCAGCTGCACTGCACCTAAGCTAGCCATAAGTCCAGGCGAGCAGCTGCTGGGGTGAGGGTGGAGATTTGCTCAGATGCCTCAGGTCCTACACTCTAGCCATAGTCCCCAGTGGTGCAAACCTTTGCAAATCAGCTTTTTAGGTACAGCAGAATTTGTGTTTGCATTGGCAGAAACAACAGCTGTGCTTCCCTACAGTTCTAGTAGTGAACAGACCACTGCTTGCACTCAGTGTAAGATACCCATGTGGAAAAAAACATCTCCAAAACCAGAGTGCAAAATCTGTCCTTACCTTGAGGTTATTAATGGAGAGAAAGTAAACACCAGCACAAGCAGCTACTGCTGTTCCCAGGGAAGCAACCCAAGAAACAAGATGAATAACAATACGAACAACTCTCTCTGTTAGAGAAAAATTTAGAACTTCTCGGTTTACGTCAGCTAAGTCCTCCTGCAAGGAAACAATTCCTAATGAAGAATTCCTTAGTGAACAGCATAAAGCAACACTTCTTTCAAGTAACTAGTTGAGAGACTGAATGAACTATTATTTCTCTAGAAGATGGGCAGAGTAATATCCTGGGAACATTTACTGGACAACTTTGTGTTCCTATCCTAAAAGTCTTTTCTCTTGATGGTCACACTGTATTTCACAGATAATATTACAAGCCTGCCTTTTGTTTACTAAATGGTTAAATCGCAGGAAGGAAAAACAGCAGAAATATTCTGTTTGGCAAATATTTAATAGTCACAGAGATTCATTCAGTAGAACAGAAGCATACAAATATTTATATGTAGCTTAAAGAGAAAAGAAAAACAAGTAGCTAAGCCAACTCCAAGAGTTCAAACCAAATGAAACTTAACAGTCAGGAAGATTTAAGTCTATTAGGAACAGGACTAGCATGCTTGAGTCACTCTGCCAGAGACTTGTATGTGCATACACAAATTTGGATGCATAAGTCAGTCTCTGGCAGAGTGACTCATGCAAGCTGGTTTTGTACCTTTCTACCTTTTTGTACTTCTTGTGTTTTGTACCTTTATTTGTGTGCCGAGATTCTTTTGTGTCAGCTTCACAGCTTTTTCATTGGTTATATTGAAGTCCCAAGTGCAGAGAAGTTTACTAGCATTTCCAGAGCGTGTATGAGGGTTAGTGAAGTTCCTGGAGAAGGATTTTGCCATGCTGCAGTGAAAATTAAATTTGTGAGATGTGCAATGGGGAAATACATCAAGTCTGTACAGCAGGACAAGAAGGGAGTTTTGTCAAGTTTTTCTATCCCAACCCAAGGCTACTGGACCTATGTCAGAGCATGTCACATAAGACAACATGGAAAATAAACTTTAGTGTAAGAAACAACTCTCACATTTCCTTCTCCTAGTTGTTTCTGACAATCTTTACCTCTGGAAGGCCACATCAATACCAGAAGATATTAAGAGCAACAGCTTACAAAAGGCAAATCATGATATTCATTGGTTTGAACTGGGATTCTCTGCATGTCCTTTACTATTTTGCAGTTATTGTTCATTTGTTTAATAAAGGTTTGATTTCTGGAGACTGTCTTTTGAGCAGAAACTTCTACTTAAACTCTAGACCTGGAAATAAAGACTTAAAGAAACATACTTGGGTAATTACTACTGCCAACCATTGACAGGGTCAGTTTTTTTGTTGTTGTTTTGGTTGTTTGGTTTGTTTTTGGTTTTTTTCCTTAATATAAGTGAAATAAGAATATATAGTTAGTTTACCTGAACAACAAGGTGAGAAAACAGATGACAAAATATATTCCAACACTGAAAATATAGGCCAGCTGCATGTTGTAAGATGAACCATTCTCTATTTTACTGATTGTAGCATTGGTGTAAAAGCCATAGTAGAGTACTGTTTGTTGAAAATAACCCTGAAAAGATATGGACATCATTCAGAATGTTTGCTATCACCTGCATATGGTGGGAAGTATCAACATCTGAAACCCAATTAGTGGAAGTGGGAGCTGTCCCATCCCCTACTGTGAAATCACAGGTGTGATTAAATTTCTAAATATCAGGCCTTTTGTTTTCCTTCTATCAGCTAAAATCTTCCATAGTTTTGAGAGCTTCTAGAGATATATAAATGACTTGTATTTTTCTTAAGGTTCATGTGGCATGGTCATGAGCATTCAACACCTTTGCAGGATTTGGTCTTTTCTGAAAATTCCTAAAGAGGGAAAAGCTTAATTGCTTCTTCCTTAGGAGCAAGGTTCTGTACTGACAAATTGTATCAACTATGAAGGAAGCAGGAAGGAAGCACATGACATTCAACACTAGAGTTACTACACTATAGCTGAACTCCTGCAATACTGACTGTAGTTTGCAAAGTTAAACAGCATTACTACAAAACACAGCACTTTACAAGCAATTTTAGAAGGAAAAGGCTGACACCCTTCCTCCTTAAAAAGATCTGTTCTCAACTAAGCATTAGTAAGAGCAGAGTCTTGTTTATTAACTAGAGAAATCCTTTAACAACAATAAAATTGGCAGATTTTTTACAGCAAAGAAGGAAAAAAAAGAGTAAGTCATCTTCTCAGATCACTTAGTTGATGAATACTAGTAGAGTTAAAGCAGCGCAAAAATATTCCTTTAAAAACAGCCTGGGACTTTATTCCCTGAATGTAAAGATCTCCACACAATGAAAAGATCCTCCTGTTTCCAGACCCCACTGAGTTCAGCAGGTTGCCACAAAGGATCTGCATGTTCCTTGGTAGAATAAAGCTTTGGAGATAAGCAAAATTCACAGGATCACGTATGGAAATCTGCACTGTATTTTCAGAGGAAAATTAGCATGGGAAAAATGTTCTGCTGAAGACTATTGTAGCTATCTCTGGAAGGCCTGGCTTCCTTTGTGTCTCTTCCATTGCT
This sequence comes from Buteo buteo, assembly GCF_964188355.1. Taxonomy (NCBI): domain Eukaryota; kingdom Metazoa; phylum Chordata; class Aves; order Accipitriformes; family Accipitridae; genus Buteo; species Buteo buteo. The sequence continues at coordinate 9,644,575 of NC_134197.1, forward strand.
TTCTGAAACAGTGGTGAAAGTCTTGAAATAGTGCCAAACACAGCAATCATTTGCAGTGAGACAAATGCATCAGAATGAGTTCCATTCATCTCACCCTGAGTCAATGTTTGTTGTAGCTTCTTTTTCAAATATCTACTAAATATTGTTTCTAGTTACGTAAAATTCTAACTCCACCTCTTAATAAGTAATACTAACTTTTTCACATCATGAGTTTTTAAAGTAGATCTGTTGCACACAGCACTAATACAAATCTGTTATTACATACTTACAGCTCCAGTCAACAGCTCCAGACCCATGAATGAAAGGTTATTTGGTTCTGCAGCAACAAACTGAGGGATTGTGATGAAACTGAAGTTTATGAGGAATGAGAAGATGTTGAAAATTAGCAGCCACTTCAAGAAAAGAAAATAAGAAAGAACACTTGTTCCAAACTTGGCACCAATGATCTTCAGAGTCTTGTGCCATAACTGCAGTAGGTGAAAATATTCTGACAAGCTATTTCCAAATCGCCGAAATGACTGAAGTGCAAAAGAGGAGAGAAGAATCTCAGCAAGCAGTCTTAAACAGGACTCAAATTCACATAATAAAGCCTCACATTTTTTACAGTTCCGTTTTGATGATAAGAACAGATTTCCCCCACTACATGCACCAGAAGATGTTTAACTGGTGTTCCTAAGTGCTACCATAATGCAAGCATTATTAATGAATACTGCAGCAATTAATTGGCTCTTTGGTAAGTAACAAAGCAAGATACCAGATACCTCTGGAGACAGTGATAACATTGCAGCTAAAGTGCTTTACTGTATTGTGACTGACAGAAGTTTCTGACACTTACCACTACTGTTCCCTGCAGACACTCTGTACAGCAGGAAAGTTGAGTACTGTGGTGCTTTGATTTTTTTGTTATTTGTTTAAGAACTTTATTCCTGTGGAAGAACAGGGCAGGGGTGATAAGCATTATAGTATGGGTTGTAACTAAAATAAGAAGCTGAAGAAGCTGCTACAAACAGAGTTTCACACATGTGCACATGAACAGAGTTAATAAAACATGGAGATGTTCTGCTGGGTTTTTTTCTATTAGCTGATACCATGGCTCCTGTACATGCTATGACAGCATGTTCTAACCCCTCCACTAATTCACTCTGGGAACAAAATTTAAATATATTCTGTGAAGAGACAAAAGGATGGTTGAGACTATGTGGTCTCTTCTCTATTTTCAATGGCCAACATCCAAGTTTCCTTTGAAAAGAAATCACAAGTCATCATTCACAATCAAATCTCAAGGCCTTGATATTCTGTTTTATATTACCATGAGAGATTCTTCTCACCCAGAGAAAGGACAATGAACCATCTTTAAATTATTTTCCCTTGCAAGACGTTAACTTTTTAAAAGTGCACTAAAAAGTACTTTCAAAGTGACAAACTAAAGCTGAGCAGATGGCAAACACCCATATTTGATAGCTAGATATTGAAAGTATAGTGTTTGTAAGACTAAACAGATAAACTTTTATTTTTACCTGATCTCTCTCTTTTTTTTCATGGTCTCTGGCATCTTCTGGATTGCTTTAATCCTTTCACTGGCAGACATACTTGCAAGATTTCCAACTAACTCTTCCTCTGCATAAAACCCATGAAAAATTCAAATTTTGGGATAATGATACAGTAATTCTTACACAAAATCTAAAACGGATATAACAACGTTCCCCATTTTCACTGCTACCAAGGTGTGGCAAGTTCTGAGACTTAATAATACTCCTCAGAATATCATCAGCTCCATCGGTACTCTAATACAGATCTAAGTAAGTAGCACAATGCTGAATGTTAAAAATTAAATATCACTTGTCTGATGCTTGTTTAACGTTAATACAAAGAGCTGCAATATACAGGAAAACAAAATACTGACAAACTCCAAGATTCTGGTCTATTGCTTGATCACTGTTTGATAGTTACATTTCTATGATGCTACATATTGACTTGAAAGCTAAACTTTCGTTTTATTTATTCTATAATTTTAGTTGATGCTAATGCCCAAACTTAGCACTATCTATGAAATACACAGAACGGTATTACTTGACAATCAGGCTGTTTTCGCGTGGTTAGAATTTGATGCTTCCAGACACAGTGGCTGAAAACAATCCATTAGCTGCTCAAACAAATTCTAATAGAGTTTAGCTTTTCTTTCTAAAATTTAACACATATTCACACTCCACTGTGCTTCATTTATCACGGGATTTTAGTGTGCTAGTAGAGTATAAAAGATTAATCACTAGTGTTAACACAAAACCAAGCTGTTGCCATAACCACAGAAAGACTGTACATGCAATTCTGGTAATAAACCAAGAACCATATCAACCACACCATCCTTGTGCGGGATGCTATTTAATATTGAACCCCTTATCTAAACTCCTACCTTCTTTGCACACTGGATCTGTTTCAAACAGGCTGGAAGAAGTCATGAAGATGTCATCAGGTGGTCTTCTGTTGCGTCTCTGAATAAAGCTATCTAAATAACATGCACTGTTTAGTAAGTACCTACATGCAAACATATACTCCCCCACTCACTTTGTTCCTGGTCATGCTTGACGACTGTATACGCTTTTTCAGATACATGCTGGAAAAGAGGTACTGCGCCCAGCCTTCAGCCATCATGGAAAACTGTGTCATGTATCTCACTCATAAATGCATGCATTGATTATTCAAGACCTTCTTCCTAGAAGACAGGTCCTTTGTTTAAAAATCCTTCCACCGACTTCAGAAGGATTGTTTTAGAATCACACTCAATCACACTGAATAAGTTTTATGTACCAGATTTCCATTTCCCTGGGGCCAAAATGCAACTGTTCTCTCAACCTTCTTTCATCCAATTATTCAAACACCAGTGACTATATTCCTTAAATGCACCCACCTTCCAGCTATGAAGCAGACGGGTTTAGCCACAGCTTTCCTTGCCCCACCTTCCCAGTAAGCTAATGGCCAATCTGTGCAATGTTACATCCCTCTTTTGAGCTTGACCCTCTGGTGTGGAAGGCCCCAACTGACTGATGTGCCTGTTAGTTAATGCACATGGTGCAGGCTCCTTCACCATATTTACTGTTTAGATCTAATGATTCCCTGATGTTAATGTAATTTCTACTTTGAGCCAACTTCCTTTGTAGCAATTAAAAAGAATCAGAAAAACGTCTTGTGCAGGTACTTCTTGAACATTCAGCACCCAGACATTTATCCTGTAGTTGATTGTGTTGGAAACTTTAATAACTTCCCATCAGGTATTAAAAGCCATGCATGATAGTTAATGTTTGGAAATGTCCTATTTCTATGGTCACTCATGGAGTGAAGCTTTTCCAGGTACCAATAAAACCATTGCTTTTTAATACGAATACAGGATTTTGCCAAATCAGATCTTAACATAAAGACCATGTTCTTAAAGATGAAAAAGAGAAAAAAAAAACAAGAATCGCTCACTTTGGGGGCACAGAGAGATGGTTTTTTCAATGCATCTAGGTAACAATTCCAGAAAAGAACTCTTAATTACATTCCAGAAGCAGCAGAGAAGAACTGAACTGATTGTAACAGAAAAATTACATTATATGGGAAGAACAGTTCTGACCCAGAACATGAACAATAAACTACTATGCTAGCCTAAAACGGAACCCAGATTATACTATTCCAGATGCCCTGTATTTTAATGAATATAAATCTCTAATTTCTATTATAGTCTAGAATTTACATGGAGCCAACAGAGTGAAAAATTCAATAAAGACAGTCTCAAAAATGCAACCTATCCTCCCCTTATTTCCTCCTACAATGAGCCTCTTCAGATAACTTTGTAAGTTTATTTTATGTTGACCCACATATAGGGAGTTTGCGTTAAAATGGGTAGGCATTATATCTTTCATTGCTCAAGAAACAAAGATTGTCACCTTCAGAAAGGTATTGAAAAATTCAGCTACAACAATGTAGGATAGTAAAAGAGAGTTTATGCTTTATGATTCTTTTATTATGGTAAGATCTTCATACCTGAACCAGAAGGCTTTTAAATATTTATTATTTTATGGGGGCCAAGACTGACATGTAATATTCTGATGTACCACAATCCTTATGTCTTACCTTCTGATACATTGGAAATTCTGCGGGTATAGGGGCGATCCAGCAGATGGAAGGTAGAAGGTGGGCTATATGCCAGTTCTGCCTCAGGCTCAAAGAAAAGAGTATCTGTTGAAGGGAATCAGAATTATACAGAAAGTTGTATACTGCTATGGATTATTTACTAACACAGAATATAAGCCCTATTGACCAAATACAGCTCTACTGCAAACACAGCAATATTTCCCATTAACAAAACTCCTATATCTCACTTCAACATACATCCTAGTAATCACTGACTTATGCAGTCCATACAAGTCAGTATTTACTGATCTGTTAATACAACAGACAGTCCATGGATCTGTTAATATAACATCTGAACTACTAGGAAAAAAAGCAAAAAAAACCCACTGCCACCACATACAAATATATAGAGAGTTGAGCTTTCCAGAGCTGCAGGACTCCCTCAGGACAGAGTAAGCCATTATTTGTTCCAGTGTTTCTGTAAGCTGTTCATATGAGAAATTACATACCCATGGAATTTCCATACAGACTTCTGCTTAGGACATTAACTCCCGGTAAACCTTCACTGTATTCAGAGCTATGTCTCATGGAGGCCATTGGTATGGCCAGAGGGTAGTTCTGTCCTCTTCCACCATGTTCTCCACGGAAACCATGCAGTGAAGCATCATAAGGGGTTTGGCGAGAGAACAAATTCTTTTGAGGACTCCTCCTGTGTGAGCAACAAAAAGGAAAACCCTGAGTGCCACAAAAACTCTCCATAGATATCCTTAATAAATGGCTACCTATTATCATCATATTTGAGTACATTATAAAACAAACTCTGATACTGCAAGGTATTTTGTATTCAGAACTCCAACATCATAATTCTGATTTGATCATCAACTGAATTAGAAAGACTAAAACTTTTCTCTCACCTGAAGTTTGGTTGGACTCTACCCAAACAGGAATAACTGCTTGGAAAACGAGGATGTCCATGGTTATAGCACATTGTGAAAATTACTGGAACTAAAAAACTATCTATGACATTATGTCATAAATCCTAAAATACATTTAACTGATAAATTCATCTAACATGTAAAAAGTAAATATGCCATTTCTCTTGAATGCCACCTTCCTGTTAACAGCTTTCAAAATTTGTGTCTGAGAATGCAAGCATAAAGGAGGGATTAAAATAATTCCACAAATCAAAACTCTGGAGAAAAACTTTCTCCTGCATATAATTAGAGAATTTAATTTCTTATGGCACAGTCACAACAGCAAAATTAAATAAACTCACCTTCTATCAATTTCCAGCGTCTCTGAGAAGTGGTAGTCTGGATTTTCAAAGGCTTCATTGTAATAAGACATGACAAGTCCTTGGTTTGAGGGATGAAATCGTCCTTATTTTTGTCTCTACTGCTTCATTACTATGTTCATGGAAGACTGATTACAGACATAATTACAAAACAGATGCAGGTACATACAAAAAGAAAAGAATGGAATGTCACTTTAACATCTTAGTTACAAGATTTTGCCACCCTGCTAACAAATAACATGAAACTATATAAATTGGAAATGGTTCTAACTTTGTGCTAATTACCATTGGGAAATCAGGGTCCACCACAAGTCACAGGTAAAACAGGAACTAATATTTCTGTATAGCAAGTTCTCTACAAAACTAAGGAACTGGAGTGCCACATGAAGTCCTCCCCAACACTGACAATGAAGCCAGGTTTTAGAAGCATGTCAAAACATTAAGAAAAAGAAAATAAGTTCTGTCTTTCCTCCTCATACAGGAAAAAACAAATACACAAATTTTCTCCAAGTACTACTTTTCCAAAACCAAAGAGGAGGTGAGGTCTGCCTACTTCCTTACTAGCTGTGGCATCTCTAAGCCTTAGTTCTGAACAAGGGACCCACTGGACCACTGCTATGTACAGAGCTGACATTATTTAGAGACCCCCTCTTAATGAGGGCTCTTCTAATGATATAATGTCTCGATCCTGTAAATAGGTTTGGGCTTAGCTTTATTTCTCACAGAGTGCTCCATTTTAGTCTTAAGCAAACCAAATGTGGTCAGAGTTTAATGAACTGAAGTCCAGGTAAGTCAGTGAAAAGAGAACCTTATATTAGAAAAACAGAATCAAAATTAAACAGGTAGTTCTTGCACTTAATCAAAGGTCAAACTCAAAATTAAAAAAGGAAGCAATTTTTAGCATTTGTTCTTAAAGGCACCATGCCAAGTTTGATCTGCTGCCAAGCTATTCATCAACAGGGAAGGAAAAAAATAAACAATAAAGGACACATCTGGCAAAAGCCATCAGACCTTGCTTTCAACTCAGCTCCACTCCCAGAAAAGCAGAGCTGAATCTCATTTAACGGTACAGTCTCAACCAACTTTTCTGTCTGCAGTGGTTTTTCTTTGCAATTTCTACTGCAGTAAAGATAGTATCACATGAAGAAAAGCATCTTCAAAATGGATAATTGAACAGTGTCTAGTTTCTGAAGGCTTGTCAAAATCTTCTCGTTTTGCCAAAAGAAGGTCTTAAATTACTATTGTGTCATTTACACACCTAAAGATCTTGGAAGACAGTCTAAAATCTTGCAGTATGACATACAGTTGTAAAACACTGCCCAGGTTTTGCACATTGGCCTGCAAAGAGATTTGCATATAAACACAGGTGGTTGACTGAATTCAAAGTCCTACATTTTAATCAGAACATTGCCTACGCTTTCATTATAGCATGATGAAGCATGTTATAGAATCATAGAATCATTTAGGTTGGAAAAGACCTTCAAGATCATCGAGTCCAACCATCATCCATGCCCACTAAACCATGTTCTGGAGTACCTTGTCTATGTGCTTTTTGAATACCTCCAGGGATGGTGACTCAACCACTTCCCCGGGCAGCCTGTTCCAATGTCTGACAACCCTTTCAGTAAAGAAATTTTTCCTAATATCCAACCTAAACCTCCCCTGCTGCAACTTGAGGCCATTTCCTCTCGTCCTATCTCCAGCCACCAGACAGAAGAGACCAGCACCCACCTCACTACAACCTCCTTTCAGGTAGGTGTAGAGAGCGGTAAGGTCGCCCCTCAGCCTCCTCTTCTCCAGACTAGACAACCCCAGTTCCCTCAGCCGCTCCTCATAAGACTTGTGCTCCAGGCCCCTCACCAACTCGGTTGCCCTTCTCTGGACACGCTCCAGCCCCTCAATGTCTTTCCTGTGGTGAGGGGCCCAAAACTGAACCCAGGACTTGAGGTGCGGCCTCACCAGTGCCCAGTACAGGGGAACGACCACCTCCCTGCTCCTGCTGGCCACACTATTTCTGATACAGGCCAGGATGCCGTTGGCCTTCTTGGCCACCTGGGCACACTGCTGGCTCATATTCAGGTGGCTGTCGACCAGCACCCCCAGGTCTTTCTCTGCCGGGCAGCCTTCCACCACTCTTCCCCAGGCCTGTAGCGCTGTGTGGGGTTGTTGTGACCCAAGTGCAGGACCCGGCACTTGGCCTTGTTGAACCTCATACAATTGGCCTCAGCCCATCGATCCAGCCTGTCCAGATCCCTCTGTAGAGCCTTCCTGCCCTCGAGCAGATCAACCCTCCCTCCCAACTTGGGGTTGTCTGCAAACTTGCTGAGGGTGCACTCGATCCCCTCATCCAAATCACTGATAAAGATATTAAAGAGAACTGTCCCCAATACAGAGCTCTGGGGAACACCACTTGTGACCTGCCGCCAACTGGATTTAACTCCATTCACCACAACCCTCTGGGCTCGTCCATCCAGCCAGTTTTTCACCCAGCAAAGAGTACACTTGTCCAAGCCATGAGACACCAGCTTCTCAAGGAGTATGCCATGAGAGACAGGGTCAAAGGCCCTGCTGAAGTCCAAGTAGACAACATCCACAGCCTTTCCCTCATCCACTAGGCAGGTCAGCTGGTCACAGGAGGAGATCAGGTTGGTCAAGCAGGACCTGCCTTTCGTGAACCCATGCTGGCTGGGCCTGATCCCCTGGTTGTCCTGCACATGCCATGTGACCGCACTCAAGATGAACCATTCCATAATATTCCCCCGTACTGAGGTTAAGCTTACGAGGCCCACATCTTCAGCAACCATACCATAAAAAAGCATACCAGGCAATTTGAATATACGGTGCATCACCCATCCTTTCTGTAAATAGTGGAATGTGATTATTGCCACAAGAAACTATAAACATAGTCCCCCCTAGGTGAAACTTGTGTTTTTTTCAGGCAACAATTTCATACCTACAGAGACAAAGTGAAATTCTCATGTATTCAGAAAAGTAATTAGCAGAGCCTCCTCTCCTTATCTTCAAAGAAATCCAATAAACACCCGAGGAATCGAAGGCTCTTACATAAAAGTCATGGGAAGTTTAAACCTCCTGAGAGGTATGCTGTCTTTGACAGGATCCACTTAGCTCTTGATGATCTTTTGAGAACTAGCTTAGAATATATATGAAGTTTTATACAAACGCTTCAGGAATTAGTACATTCTGCCCTTATACTCCATTAAAAAGCATGGAAACAATTCTTGAAAAAGATAATCATGGTCTTCTGCAGAGTTGTTTGGAAAACTAAATTTCCCCCTATAAAAGTGTTTTACATTTCAAACTGTAATGAAAAGCTAAAAAGGAAAAGATTAGTTTCTCAGGGGAAGAAAATTCTTAGACGATTCTCTTTGAAGAGTGTGCAAAATGACATTTTTCTATTTTTTTAACTGGTTTCCCAGGAACCCATCTCACTTGGACTCAGCCATCCAGAAAGCTGGGAAGCCTGCCAGCAAGGCAGCTGGAAAGCTGAGCACTGATCTAAAGAGCTCGTCAACTTGCCTGGTCTTCATTCAAACTGTAGAGAGAATGGCTATTTTGAATGGCAATGTATGGGTTGTGTAGAACCAGCATTACCCAGAAAAAAGCTAGTAGGAAGCATCAACCAGCTCTATCAACCAACTTGCTGAAGCACAACCAAGCCAAAAGAAACAGATCAGCCTGGCTAAAAAAATACATCCATCACTTCTTCCTCTTACTCATTTTAAAGACCTCCAGGCATATCCATAAATGCTTGCTAAGACACTCAAATATGCCCAGGACAGACTGTCTACTGGTTGCATCATTATTCACTTTATTTCCTTTGAGTCTTAAGATGTGCTTTATGCCAGGATTTCCATGAAAATCCACAGGGACATTTACAGTCTAACACTGAACCCAGGATCTGAAGCCACTGTTTTTTCTCCACTCCCAAAGTTTTAACGATTTTAAATAAATTCCCCATGTACACTGAGGCAAACTCAAATCTTTGCATTTCATTCCTGAAAAAACTAGAGATTTTCCTCTGCGGCCTGAAAGCATAAGATCCCAAACATTGAGGCATTTGGAGTGAGCAAGAACATTAACATGGATAACCCATATGTTTCTTGACTGAGGCTGTAGTCACTCAAAGATTACTATGCTACCTGGTACCTAAATGCTGTAGGGTGGGATGGAGGTGTCTATGACCATACATGCTCAGGGTGTACCGGTGGCATGCCAATCCATCCACTTGCTCCATCCCAAGCCCAAAGATCATGAGAAACTCTTCTTATCAAATCAGATGCCTACATTATAGGTTTGGTTTGGGGTTTGATGGATTGGCAGTTTGTAAATTTCTGACCAGTCATAGTTCATTGGAAAGAACTCGAAGCAGGTAATGCTTAAGCTAAACCACCTCTTTCTTCTTTTTGACCTATGATGGGATGCAGTAAACCATAGCTCCAAGAAAAGCTATGACATTCAGACTTAGCTTTCCCTCTAAAAAGTTATTTTCCAGAAGAAAAAAAAAATACAGCTGGAGAACAGAGGTAATTTGTGAAAGAAAGATAGAAAGCAGGAGCTTGACAAATCTTCCCTTTGCAGAGTGGTGTCCATTTGTTGGCTGACATTTTGGATTTCGGCAAGCAACTAGACACATCTTGTGTTCCTCCTCTGGAGGACAGAAGGCCTTAAGATCAGCAGGTTTAAAAATCATCGATAGGTAAGTAAGTTACAGGATAGGTGGAGAGTGGGTGCTTTCCGCTTAAATCATTCAACATGCACTGTAGCGATATAGAACAGGAAACTCCAAACAGTGTAGACTCAAGCTTCTGGATCATTTCCCAGAAAAATAACTGCCTTCACGTCACAGACCAACAGCCTTGACAAAATATTCCAGGTTAGTTTCATCCATTCCTGTACAGGTAATTCTCTGCTATAGCCACTAATCCTCATTTAGAATATAAATCAAACAAACATGAATGTCTTGCTAAAATAGCACTTTGTCCTGGTATCAAGTTTCAGGAAAGCCACTGAGACCTTCAAGTCCTTTACCGTAATTCCTCAGTAAAAAGGATTACATAAAGTAAATTCTACTTACACAAATCTTGAAGAGCAATGGAAACAGTAAGTTCCATTACATCCTAGTTGACTTATTAGTGTTGAATGAAGGGAACAGAACTCATGGAAGAACTGGTTCAGAAGGCTGAATGTGCTCTATTTCCATAAAAATCTTTTAGTTTTGTAGGGTACGACCAGACAGGGCTTCACTGTTACCTAAGTTATTTTTATTCATGAATCCCTGTCCTGTTTAACGTGTTCCACACATCTTGATACTGAAAAAATCAGATTGATTTCTGGAAGCCAAAAATGACTTTGACAGACAGACCAGAGTTAAAACTAGATAACATGTTGCATCAGCAACCAGGTTCCAGTACTGACCACTACTCTTCCACTGTCTCAATTCCAACAGTTTCAACACTGCTGCAACAAACCAGGAAATCCTCTCAGAAAATCTAAAGAGCCTGTGAACTGATGCTAATCAAACACTACACTCAAGAAAACTTGATCTTTAATTGACATATTAGCAATCAAATAAGCGTGAATCATACACGGAAGTGAAAGTCACTTACCTTTTATGCATATTGCCAAAGTACCCAGTCTGCACTGACAAATGCCACCTCTTACCGGCCTTCCACTGTGTTTTTACTGATGTCAGCAGAGTCAATTACAGGAGCCAACCTCAACTTTGTTATTTTAGACCTTCAATCAATTTCAGCAATGTAAATTGTCCCTCTGCTACAAAAGATCTTCCCAGTGAAAGATGACATGTGCTAGCACTAAAGACTCATCTGCTTACTACTGCATAGGCAAAGGACAGACAACCAAATTGGGAAGGGAAAGGAGAGAGTGACAGCATCCCCATTACGGTCGCAATGCTGCTGCCTCTCCCAATAGCTTCTTGGGTCTCGAGCTCACAAAGGAAGGTAATTCCTAGTCCCATAGTGCAATGCTACCTACCAGAATTCAGATCCCATCTTCCCTGTCCCCCCAGCCCTTCTTGGTGAGAGTGGGGTGCAGAGCTGCAGGCAGGCAGGCTGGCAGCAGCAGGCAGAATAGTGTCTGTCTGACATGGGGGAACATCCTACTGTCAGACTATCTCTGCCCTCGGCTGGCTGCTCCCATTGCCTGCAGCTACTGCCTCAGCATCACAAACTCTGCTCCTTACCTGCTCTTTATCCATTTTTTGCATCTATTCGTTTGCCTTGTCCTTTCCATTTAACATTCCTCTTGTAATATGCCCCCCTGCCCCCCCCAGTAAGACTACAATATTTTCATCCTGTTCACTTTGTTTTAAAGTTAAATCCCTTCTATCACCTGTGGCTGCTTAAATACAGCTTTTGGAGAAGGACTGCCAACCACTTTGTGTTTGCAGTGTCTCAAGCAGGATTCTACTTCTTCACCTGAGTTTAGACACCTTCATTATAAACACGCTCCTGAAACATTAAAAAAATCGTTACAACATACAGTTAAATTTTAGTGTCCAGTAAAGTGTCATAAAGATGTGGTGCACACTTCAGAGTTTTTGCTTAATGGCAGTGGATGAAAGTTCAGATACTTCATTAATTCTATGAAATTCATAGTATCCTCCCTAATCTACCACACAAACCCCCGCTTCTCCACCCAAAAGGCCCCAAAGGACCACAATTCTTATGGACTGAAGTACATATCACAGTGATTTTGCATTATCTAATCCTTTCCCCAGAGACCCCTTTGAGAGCAAGTCTTTTCGTTTGCTGCTTTGTTGCTTTTATTTTCTTAACTCTGACCACAAGTTGCAAACTTAATCCACTGAGAAAATTACGAGCACTGGTAAAGAGGAACAATCCCGGGTATATAACTACTAAAATTAAAAATAGGGAACTGAAGAGTAAGAACAGTACACCTGGCAGAGAGAGGAAACATTAACAAGAATAAGAAACTGTGAACAAAACTCTGCAGTATTTCTTTAACACTTAAGAGACATTACCTCGCTCATAGTCTGACCATTATGGGGAAAAAAAATCATACCAGTGCAAGTCAGTCTTGTGACTAAATTTCCAAACTGCAGACTATCACATTCTTTGTATGTAGCAGGACTAAATCTTGCTTTGCAAAACAAGTTTTTTAAGTCTGTCTATTAACCAACATTACCAGCTCCTTGTATTTGAACGAAATGACTGGTTACAGAAAAAAAGGAAGCAGTTTTTGAGTACCTGTTTGGAATTAGTTTTCTGCTTTCAGTGGAAAGGCAGCCTACCACACCAAATCTATTAAAGGCATGAGATACTGTTTACTAGAACAGTTCAAACGTTTTGCCTTAAAAGAAAGCTTTGTTTATTCTGTACTTGCAATGGATACCTATCCAGTTTAAATGCAACCTTCAAATTATACTTTAATGAGTAGTATCAGTTACAGGAGTCTCATTCACAAGTTCAGTTGGAAAAGCTTATGAAAACTACATATATAGTCATTTAGATAATAAACAAGATTTTAAAGAAACATGATGTTGTTGAACTAAAAAAAGGGCATTGTTCTGTTTGTAATTTCTAGCTTAACTTCCTGTTAGGATATTGTCATGTCATCACTATTTGCACAAGCAGCATTTAAGATGACCCTGAGGGAAAACAAAACCTATTCACAATATTCTGGCAAATCATCTAAGAAGCTAGAAAATGGCTGGGAAGAACCAGTCAGAAGAAAAGAGAACCAGTTTCATCACAGGTTTCTCCTAACTCTTCAAAATCCTTATATGCAGTTTTCAAATTGTTGGACAAATAATTTCACATAAACTAAATACCTTTTTTTCAGACAAAATGCACCTACATTAAAATGCAGTGTAACATGTTAGTACGTTAGGGTTCTATTCTACAATGAACATAAAGAAGCTATAGACTATACAAGTCACAATTAGAGGTTATTTCACAAAAATGTGAACGGGGACACTGCCATAGAGTGCTAGCTCCTGTTATGTCAGCTCCTACAGCCATACCACACCACCTCACCACTCTACTGCTTTCATGGCAAGAATAAAAGTCCTCCCGACAAGCTTACTCTGCGGGGCGGGGGGGGAAGAAACTGAAATAAATTGCTTTGGGTGGAGTATGGACATACCAGCCCGGAACAGGCGCCATTTCAACTACACTGCTTAGCACAGGCAGCCTGCTGGTATCCTTATTCTGTGCCAGGGCTGTGTCGCATGGGCAGGGACTGACACATCACACTATCACACCTTGAACATGGCTCTACAACTACTGACCAGCTGCTTCTGCTACACAGAGCAGGATCAGGGTGCTGTCAGTCCCAGGACTCGCAGAGATGACTGTAGTGATGCTAGGTCAGTGGAAGCAGAAGATAGCACAGCTCCCATGCAGTACCATGGACTGCTTGCACGTTTGCTTAACTAATGGAGCGTTACTAAGGGACAGAGACTTAGCAATAAAATCTTGGATGTAAAGATTTGGCTTTTGGATGTATATTTAATCTTTGCATAGAAACGTTTCAACCTTTGTAGGTTAGGGCATAAAGGAAAAAAAAGCAATGCTGCGAACGGAGAAAAAGAGAGTAGTATTTAAATAGTAAGCCTGCTTGTTTTGAGGGAATGACAAAATGATTGACCACAAAGAGCATGAATACTTAAACCTGGGATTTTTCCCACCTATTTAATACAAAAGTACTTCTGGCTTCCCGTCACCTATTCTAACACACAAAACTCACAGCCTCCTACTTGGAAAATGCCGCGCCACACTCATTCACTAGCTAGCAGACTCAACACGCAAGCTACACCAAAGCAAAAGCAAACGTCACACTGCAAGCTAGCGATCCCAGCAAGGCTGGTGCAACATCTCACAGACTGAAGTGTGGCACACCGGCTAAATACATCAGGGAAGAACGCTGCTGTTAATCCCCCATGGGACCAACCCTTCCAGCTGAAGACAGCGGAAGCTCCTATGTGACTAACGGGGCGATAAAGCTGTGAGGTGCTCTGCAGCAGGGCTGATACCAAGGTCAGGGCGGTGCTCCGTGTGGCTACCTGCCTCTCAGATAGCAGAAGCCGAGTAGATGCCTGAGCACGCACGCAGTCCAGCCGCAACAGTTCTATCACGCTAAATTAACAGCCAGCATTAGTAAACTGCAGTCGCCCGTCAGACAGGGAGTTCGGGTGACTCCTCCACCTCCCAGCCCCGCCGGCGGAGAGCTGGAGCAGACCCTGCTCGGACCCCCGCAAGCTCCGGCCCCCGGCGACCCCGGCCCTACCAACCGCTGCCGCGACCGCAGAGCCGCAGCGGCGAGGGGCCCCAAGCCCCGGAGACGCCCGGCCCCGGCTCCAGCTCCGGCCCCGGCCCCTTACCTGCCCACCTGCCGGGAGAGGGCTGCTTGGCTCCGGCTCGCCCGCGCCAGCTGCCTCGGCGTCCGCCGTGGACGGCCCGGGAACCGGCACCCGTTGGCCCGGGGGCGGCTCCTCCCGGTGCCCCGATCCCGCCTCCGGCCCTGATAGCCGCGGGGTGCCGCCGCGGCCGCCCGCTTCGGTTCCCTTTCCCCCGAACGGGCTGTGCGAGGAACTGCATTCCCCCTGGAAAGGGGGAGCGGTAGTCCTGCTCTCGCAGCTCAGAAAGAGAAAGGAAAACAACAAAGAGAAGTCCATTTCGTGGTACCTGCTAGAGAACACGTTGCTTTATTTCTATTTCATCTCCAGGATACTCAGTTGCCTTCCATGAATTTAAACATGCTTTGCTTTTGACCTGAATCGCAATACCACCACAATAAAAGGACAAAGAGAAATACTTTTCAGACACAGGATGTGTTACCTTTATCCCCGTTGACCTGGTTTTGGCTGGTATAGAGTTAATTTTCTTTCTAGTAGCTAGTATAGTGCTATGTTTTGGATTTAGCATGAGAAGAATGTTGATAACACACTGATGTTTTCAGTTGTTGCTAAGTAGTGTTTAGATTAAGTCAAGGATTTTTCAGCTTCTCATGCCCCGCTAGCAAGAAGGCTGGAGGGGCACAAGAAGTTGGGAGGGGACACAGCCAGGACAGCCAAGCCAAAGTGGTATTCCATACCATGTGATGTCATGCCCAGTATATAAACCAGGGGGATTTGGCTGGGGGACAAATTGCTGCTCAGGAACTAACTGGGCATCGGTCAGCAAGTGCTGAGCAATTGCACTGTGCAACACTTGTTTTGTATATGCCAATTCTTTTATTATTATTATTATTGTTATTATTTTCTTCCTTTCTGTTCTATTAAACTGTGCTTAAGTCAACCCACAAGTTTTACTTTTTTTTCCCCAATTCTTCCCCCCATCCCACTGGGTGGGGAGGAAGTGAGTAAGCAGCTGCATGGTACTTAGTTGCTGGCTGGGGTTAAACCACAACACCTGGATTAATCATTCGTAGAGCAGAGATAAAGAACAATCTTGACCTCACATATTTTTATTTGTATTACAGGAAGGTTTATCTAGGGGTGAAGAAAATAGTTCATGTTAATACAGGCAATAATTAGCAGGTCCTGGATGGGGAATTTAATACCAGCTCTGTCTTCCTGTACTCTGTAGGGACCAGAAGGAACCTCTTCTCCTTCAGTGGACACAGAGAGAGTGATTTTTCTTGTCTTCCTCTCAAGAAGACATGGGCAAAACTATGGACTGGATAAAGCTACAGCTGAGCACCAGGCAGGGTGTGATACGAAAAAGCCAGTGAAGCGCTGGGGTGGTGCCTCTTGCAGGAATTTCTGTCCCAAAGCAGCTCAGCAGGGATGCCTCCATTACTTCAACTACTCTGTAGCAGCTGGATCTTGCCAGCTGGACGCAGTGTTACCCCAGCACACCCACCACACAATAGTCACTGCCTGGCTGGAGCCCAGTATCCTTCCCGAAGGCTAATGCTGTCCTGTGAACAGAGGAGCATCCTCAGACTGAATGTGGGGCTCAACAGCCACCACCAGGACAGGCACAGGTGAAAAGAGAAACAGGATAAGGACAACAACACTGGTTCTGCTGTCCCAGACCTGTGCTCTGCCCATTACATTTTTTTTCCTTTTTGCTAATACTGTGCAGAATTATAGAACCCCAGCCACTTTTGTGTTAATACAGCTTGTAACATCTATCTGGGCATATTTTTATGTCCCCAGAAAAACACTCATCTTAAAACTTCCAGCAACTATTCCTAAGTAACTTCTCTGGTCAGCAAGATTAAAAAAACCCAAACAAACGAAAAATACCCGTTAACCTCTGGATTAAAGGGACCCTCACTAGCCAGTGGGGAATTGGTAACAAATCAATTTGCTCCGTGTTCAGAAGCTGAGCTGTTGTAATAGCCAAGGATCACTTTTACCAAATGGTTAGTGTTTTTCCAGTTCCTAAATTGGGTAAAACACATCTACCCTGTACTAGACACATTCAACATAGACTTAAGTGAAGTATTCTAATACTACTTTAAGGTTACGTTTTGCCCAAAGCAACATTCCTGGCATGACTGCAGAGGACTTGTCTGCAGATCTCTTGTACTGATCCAGGAGCTGCCTGCATGCTGCACAGGCCACAGGGCAAAGCACAGGGGTAGTCGAACACAAGATCCCCCCCCAAATTAAAACACTCAGAACTTCCCATAATGTTTAGAAGCATTTTGGGGCTGTGGCATTGTGAAGAGAAACGATAATAAAAGAGTCCTGGAAACACATGGTGTTACCAAGTGTGACAGACAGATCTCGAGCATCAAGGGAAACGGTATACAGCAGTGGCATCCATGCTCAGCACAGACTGAAAACTGCTGCTTTTGTGAATAAGGTATATTGGACAAATAATGCACGAGGGGGACCTACTGCACTTCCTGCATGTGACTGTTGGGCTATGGCAGAATCATCCGTTCTCTCCTCCTCAGCATGCCTGTCTTCCTGTTTTCCCACCTGGGATTGCTGCAATCCACAAAACTCACTGAAACATTTCCAAGCGTCTAAAAAGCTTTCTCAACTAAAAAAAAAAGAGAGAATAAAGAATGTTCTCACAAAATTCCTGGGGAAGTCAATCTTGTTTCAATTCCTCCAGTCTCTATTTAAATTTGTTCTCACGGGGTCATTAACCCAATACTTTTCTAGCACACGGAGTCATTAACCCAATACTTTTCTAGCACATGGAGTATCAGAAAGAGTCTAATTAATCAGCAAGTATATTACTTACCTTTCTTCTTTGTATTCTTAGTGGTAAGAAAAGGAACACAAATAAAAAGTATAACTGACACCCCAGATGACACCCCCAGGGAAGACTTACATCGTAAGTGTTGCTATTTAAGGCAGAACTGGCACCGCTCTATGTTCACAGCCAAACACAAAGACAGCCCACGCTTGGTTGGCTTCAAGGGACTAATAAAAGTGGCTCTGGTGGTGCAATCCACATTCATATCTGGCATATGAATCGCACACTCAGCATGAATGCTAAACAATAGCGAAAGATTTTTCAGGAACGCTACCAAGGGCTTTCAATTTCCATCTCCTGAATTTTCAGGAATGATCAACTGGAAGTTGTTCACACAAAGCCCATGAAATGTGACCCTCGACCAAGGAACCAAAATCACCCGTGTAAACGGGCTTCACTGAGGTGTTCAGCTCTGTTACAAACAAGCTGAACCTGCATGCCCTCAAGCTGAAGCACAGCCCAGCCTCTCTGGAGGGCAGCAGTCAGTCACGCAGTGTCAGCCTTTGCTATACAAAAAATCCCACGTGGGAAAAATAATCCTGGAGATCTGTGAAAAGGACAAGGGAAAAAAGCAATAGGCTTGAATCCCTGCCCTCTTGTACTAGCCTCCAGAGCGACTTATTGAAGGATGAGGGCAAGTTATAGCTTATTCTCATGGAAAAATAGCTAAAAAACATATTATATTCTAGACCAATCTACCAGCATGAAGGCAAGAACACCTATGAAACAGTTTGGGGTTTTTTTTGTTTGTTTGTTTCTGTTTTTTTTTTAAAGTAGTTCAGTGCAATAAGGAAGTTCCTGTGCTTTAATTCCATGTGTCTGTATTTCACAATTCCGCTTAAGATATATCTCTCTCCTCTGCCAGTAATACATCAACTTACTGATCATAAACATGTACAAATTACTTTGAGAACTTACATTTTTATCAATAACATTTTATGGTTTTATTATGAAAACTGATTATCCACATAGATTCTTATTGGTAATAAAGCAATTTGAAAATCATATACCTGAGCTGATGACACACAGGTGAGAGAAGAAACATGCTCATTTATGTCTGATTCACCACCCTGAAACCTAATGATGACTTATTTTTAAAGGTACTGCAGAAAGCAGATGAGGAACGTTCAGAAAAATCTGGGAGACAGTAAGAAAGGCTAGAAACGCCTTCCCCCCCCACCCCCATGTAACACTGTGGAAACTACCGGAGGTTTCATTTTCTTTTTCATCACACATGCTGTTATTGTCACACTAAAGGCAAGAATTATTCCAAGAAATAAGTCTCTCAGGGATGCTTACTACAACTTAACACAAAACCCACCCTCACACTCAGATGGAAAAAGAGATCCAAGCATCTACTGACTTTGTTTGCTCCAGTTCATACTCAGTTTTCACACTTGAGGGAAAAGCCGTGTTGTTTCCACTGCAGCCCATGTCACTGGATCTGGTCACTCAGAACAAGCTATGGAGTTTGGGCACGCGGCCTAACGGGAGTTGACCAACCATCAGAGTTTGCAAGAAGTTTTTACAGCACCCAACACCAGCATGGACATTTAAGATGAACAGAAGACGTCGAAACAAAACCTGTTTCTAAGCCAAAGGTCGGTGGGAGACGCCCGGCAGTCAGAACACCCCACAGCCCTGCACGCGGGGTGCTTGGGCCCTACCTCACGCTAACGGAGACGGTGGTCCGCCAGCAGCGTCCACATCCCGCTGTGCTTCTTCACGGTATTTTTAAAGCCGGCCCTGACCGAGAGGAATAAAAAGGCTCCGATGTCGCAGAACGCGAACCCCTTACTTTAGGCCCACAAGTCTGAGGGTACAAGGCGATGCTACGTGAGGGAGGGGGGCCACGACCGAAGACAGGGCCCCGGCTGCGGGAGGCAGCGGGCCCAGCCCGCCTCAGCCCCTCCCCTCCCCTCACACCGGCTCCCGCGGAGCGGGACACGCCGCACGCCCCGCCAGGGCGCCCCTGAGGGGCGAGGGCGGCGGCGGGCGCCTCCTGCGGGCCAGGCGCCCCGGGGAGGGCGGCCCCAGCGGGGAGCCTCGCCCCCGGCTCTCCGGCGGCCGCCGCCCCACAGCTCCGCCGGCTCCGTAACGCCCGGAAACAGCAGCAGCCGGCGCGGGACTGCGGCTTCCCCAGCGCGGACATGAGCGGGCTGGGGGCCGCCGCGGAGCCGCCGGGATGGCGGCTGGGCAGCGGCGGCAGCGGTAAGGGGGCGGGGGAGGCAGGTACCGAGCGCCGCGGGGCGCAGACGGGGAGGGAGCGAGCCCCCACCAGCGGCCGGGTGGCCGCCCGCCGCTCCGGCAGGTGGCGGGGGGGAGGGAGGGAGGGAGCGGCGGCTGCGCCTCGCCTCAGCGCGGCGGGGTCCCGGGGGGCGGCCGCGTCGCTGCCGGCCGGGCGCCCTGTTGTGGCGAGCCCCGCGCCGCAGCCCCTGTGCTTCTTCCCTCTCGCAGAGGTCTTTCTCCCCGAGGAGACGCGCTCCGCCGCACCTGTGGATTTCCTGCAGGAGCTGCCCAGCTACCAGTCGGCGCTGAGGCGGCGGGCCGCCGCCGGGGGCACCCAGGAGCGGCGGACGGTCCCGCGGGGCTCTGCGGGGCTCCGCGCTGCGGAGGCCCGGGGGCCGGAGCGGGAGGGAGACGAGCTGGCTGCCCGCCCTGCGAGAGAACTCCCCTTGAGTATGGCGGAGAAGAGGAGACTGAGGTGAATCTTTACACGCTGTTTTTTCCCTTTTTTTCTAAAAACAAAAAAGGCAACAAAACCCCGAACTCGTCCTAAACACAACGTAGGTGCGATGGAAGGCTGAAGCAGAATTGCGTCTGTTTCACCCAGTGGCATGCGGTTTTGACAAGAAGCTGCCCAGGTACCCGGGCCAAAGCGCGGCAGGCTCCCTGTGGCACCTCCGGCTGCAGGAGCGTGACCCGGTGCGCTTGGCTGGCCGCGAGGGAGTAGCTGACTGGGGGGAGGAATGGAGGAATAGGTTGAACTGGAAGAAGTGAGTCAGAATTGAGGACTACCTGCAGCAGCCAAACGCGTTTCTCGCTGGCTTTTTTTTTTTTGCACCTCGGGGTTTTGTGCTTTTGAGCGTCACTGTGAGTTATCTGTCATCAGCAACCCCCTTCTGCTATGCGAGTGCTGCTGTTCCTGCTGCTGTTCTCAGCGTTTCTTGCAAAATACATTGGTGCTCTCTCTGGTGTGGCTTAATACAGGTGGAAAGAAGCTTTCCAGGACCATTTCTTCCTTTTTTTTCCTGTATCGCTTTTTAAATTGCTCTTTGCTGTGAGCTCTAGGCAGTTCCTGCCCCTCTGGTGGTAACCCTCAGCAGGGAGGGAGGGGATTGCAAAGAGCATGCTTTGTCCTGCCTGTATTTCTCTTCTTGTTGTCTCGTGTCTTACTGCTAGGCTGAAAGCTCCTTGGAGGAGAGAAGATACAGTATGTGTTTTTATGTTGTCAGGAAACAGTACCTGATTTAAAGTGCAGCTTTGTAGTTGTGGTTATGAACCAGGAGAGAGGTGAAAGTACAATTAACGTCTGGTGCTCCACAGGGAATAAGAGTTACTTGCTTGCAAGAGTAGCGGGAAGTGGGTTACAGCCTGACCCTGGAGTTAAGTTTAACCCTACAGCCTTTACACAAAGAATAGCAGATGATCTAGGTCATGGTAAAGGAAAGTACTCAATACATTGAATTTTTATTTGAAATTGGATATCTAAAGCTCAGTTCTTCAAGAAAAAGGAACTGCAGTCCTGTGGCAGTGGTGTGTGTTAGGAATGGAGTTGGGATGTCCCAAGCTTGTTTACACGTTTTGGTGCTGAGAGATTCTGGTGGGGCTTCTTGGCACTTACATGGATCAGTAGGCTGTGCACATTGTGCAGCAGCTGCCAACACAAAATGCTTGATATAAATGTCCTGAAAGCTGAACACTCAACTTCTGTAACACAAATGAGTATGCAGCCCACGCCTCTATTTAAAATGCAAACCAAACACGGGCCAGATAGTTCTCCAAACTGTCTGTTTAAAACACTACATGCTGTAGCCTGTAGTTTCCACAAAATGAAATCTTTTGAGAGTAGCTGTATTTGCACATAAAGATGAGGTCATCTGCTGCCTGTTTGATTGTTGCATGTAGGGTTTAATTTGGTTTCTTGCCAAAGCACTAATTTTACTTTCAGATCAGAAGAATATGGAGACTTTGTCAACATACAGCACACATAGCAGTGGCATGGTGTGGCAGTGAGTCACGCGCTGAAGTAGGGTTGCGTACAAAGTCTTTTAGAATTGAAACCTTTGTCTTATACTCTAGCACAGTGGGTGCTTAACTGCTGCCCTTCTTCAGTGGCATCAGAGGCTGGAACAGCATTTGCTGCATACAAGTCAATCTTCAAGCTATGTTTCTGGGATGTTTTTCTGTTTTTAAAGTTTCTTAAATGAAAAAATAAAATGCAAACTCTGAGCCGCTAAGAATTCTCCTTGATGCTGTTGCTGACTGTGCAGCAATTTTTAAAATGCAAATGTATGCATATAGCATGAAAATCTGTGAGAGGTGATTAAAAATTATAGACAGTTTGTGGCACATCCTCAGTGTTTGTTTGCAGCTTACACCCCCACAAATGTTGGCAAAGAAATACTTTCTCAAATACATTGAGTTGGCACTTTCCAGCAACTTTTTCAAAATGCTATAAAAACTGAATAATTAAAAATGAATAATTTTAATAACATTTGTTTTCTGTTATGTACTGGAAAGTGATACAAAAGTTAGAATTATAAAATCCAAATTAAATAGCTCTTTATAGCTCTCTATTTTTTTTTACTTTTTTTCCCCCAACTTATTTTGACATTTCATTCTGATTTTGAGATCTGTGAGTATTCTACAAAAAAAAGAATATTCTATTTTGAACAGATGCATTTATAACATTAAAAGAAGAAAGCTAAGCATTTTAGAGAATTTTTTTTAAGACCCCCTTAGTGAATATGCTCTGGTAAGAAGTTTTGAGGAAAGAATCTTCTCTTCCTTTTCCAGCCATTTGTAAATACAAAATAATTAATGGCAACTTCCCCGAGATCCTACCAGGAAGTTCAGCTACATATTTTCTCCTGTGTTGTGCTATTGTCAATTGGATATTTTTTTTTTTCCTCCAAGAGAGGCAAGTGTTTTCTGTGAGAGGTCTTAGAATATTTGAATTAATTTGATGTCACAGTTACTAGGAGGAACAGATAGGGACAGCTAGTGTGTGTTACTCCAACTTTTAGCGCTGTACTATCCCTCCAAAGGCTGCAAGCAGGCTCCATTGTGTTAGGCCCTGTTACATGTAGTGAGAAAGTATTTCTTGTGCTCAGTAACTGTATTTCTTGATTCTTAGGGACTGTCAGCAGGCTGATATAAAATATTTATCGGGGTGGAAGCAGTGGAAAAGAACTAGCAGTAAATCATTGAAAAAAGTTCTCAATGAAGTCAAGGAGTTGTTGTCTTATCTGGAGCTTTGGCGACATGATATTCACAGCATAGAAGGTATTTATTGTCCGATGTCAATTTCTCCTCTTTAAAATTGCTTCTGTTATTGGTAGTTTTACATGTGTGAGCATAGTTTCAGATATAACTGTATGTGTTTAAGAAGTTACCTGTTTCCCTTATTGCTGATGTAAAATCCATGATAAGGTAGAAGGAAGTATATTAGAGAAAATTATTAAAAAGTCACATTTCCATTTCTGTTATATTGCTAAAAGCCTGCAGTACTTAAAACTAGCTTTAGTAATGTTTCATCAGTTAACTCAATGTAACTGAAATGATTATCTGCTCATTCTGTATTTTCAGTGGTTTTGTTGTCTTAATTATTGGCACATGTTTCTTTCATTCCCAGGGAAATTTGGCACTGGAATCCAGTCCTACTTCTCCTTCCTGCGTTTTCTGGTCCTGCTGAATTTTATAATTTTTATCCTGATGTTCAGTGTTATTACCCTTCCCAGCATCATTTCTAAATATGGAATATTCAACAGTAGCTTTGCTAAAATTCCTCCAAAGAACATAGGTAAACAACTTCTGTATGTACTGCTGCTGATTATAAGATTCCCCCCTTCCGTCAGCTTCTCCTCCACCTCCCCAGGACAAAGAGATGCTTTTTTGTAAGAACTTGCCATGTTTGAATTAACTTGATCTTGCTGTTTAATGGGCGTTACCATTTGAGTGACTTTTCCTGCCTTTCTTTTGACAGAGCCTCACTGCACAGTTTATAAACCTAGTGGTAATAAGGGACTTGTTTACTTCTATACTTACCTCAAAGATTTGTTCAGTGGCACTGTAAGTAATTAGAATTTTTTTAAGTTTCTGTGTTTCACTTAACATGTAAAATGTGAAAACATTTTACTTGGCAAATGACGCTTTGAGAATTTTGAAAAATGATAAGGCATATGCATCACTGGAGTGTAAATTAGCCTTTATCTGCGGAAAGGGGAGTTTTCAAACTGACTTGCAGTGAGTGTCCACAGGGCCTGGTTGGCCACATGCTGCAGCCTACACCTCCCCTCCCCAGCTGCTAAACATTACATATTCCGGAGCACACTGCCTATTGTGCTCTCTGTGTAGGGTCTCAGTGTCCTTGTCATAGAGCTCTTTGATTGGTAGAGGGACTTTAAGCATGTAGTGTCTGTATTACAGTTTGGTAGAGGCAATGTCAGTATTTAGAAGCTACGGACTGTTGTAGCTTGCTGGGGGCCCAAATAGTAATTCTAAATTTACAAAATGATTGCTTAATACCAGGTTGGATTTACCTGGGCAGTTGCTGCTACTGTTACAAATTCCATTTAAACTTAATGTTTTCACAGGGGTTCCTTAAAGAGACAAGTTTGTTTTATGGCTATTACACAATAGATACTGCATGGCTCAGTAACCTGAGCTACAACTTGCCACTAGCATATCTGCTAGCTACATTTGCCTACCTTGGATTAAGTCTCCTCTGGATAATAAAAAGGTAAACAAGTTGATATACTTTATTTACTGCTACCTATTGCATAGTTTACGTTGTATTCTTGCTTGTAGGGAACATGCTACATTCTAGAACTGGTTTAGATGGAAATGGAGAAGCTTTTGCTTGAGGATGCAGTGCCACAGTAGCCTTTGTCTGTCTTTGGGAAACTGAGCCAGCAAAATAAATAAAAATAAATAAATTTGAAGTGTTAGTTTTTCATATGTATGCATACATATAAATAAAAGACCCTCAACTGTATGGTAGTTGTTGGAGGATTTTCTTTTGGTTTTCTGTTTGTTGTTTTTTTCTTCTGCCATCTCGATTTCCTGAGCTAGCTCTTTGCAGTGTCAGAGAAGCACTGGATGAGGTGAGAAGGTATGACTGAGGCTAAGTGTGGAGGGAAGTAACCTGTGTCAATCACAGCTTCAGCTGACTTTGGTCACTGCAGAACCTGACACTGAAAGCTTCCCAGAGACTTGCTGATATAAAGCAAATGTGGCTGTTTGCTTGGGAGGGATGGGCTTGGGGAGAGGGTGTCATTTAGTCTTTGATGAACCAAGTGTGCTTTGTTTCTTTTCCTGTAGATAAAACATGTCTTTTCATGAATGAAGTGAAGTTGCATTTTTCTCTAGGTCTGTGGAAGGATTTAAGCAGAACTTGGTGCGTGATGAAGACCAATTTCAGAGTTACTGTAACAAAGTCTTTGCAGGCTGGGACTTCTGCATCACAGATCCAAATGCAGCACGGCTAAAACATCGCAGCTTGCAATATGAGCTCCAAGTGAGTAACTTTCGTTTTTCTATGATTATGGTTTCATATAACTTAGATGGCTAAGGAGGAGAGGTGTATAACTTTGCAGATAATGGAATAAGGATAAGAAGGATTGAAGTAGTTTATAGTGGGGGCAGGGCTACCCACATCCTCTTGCATACTTTTTAGGTAGCTAGAATTGTGGCGCAACATGAGAAGGATTGGCAGTGAGGATGACAGCCCTTCCCCCGTCCACTGGGGACTGAAGCCAACCTGTTAGCTGCTTATCTTATGTGCCTCTTCCTGACACTCAGGTCTTGCTTCCTGTGTTAGTTTCTACATACTCCAACAGGAAAAGCTATCCCAGCTTTGGGCAAGACTCTTGTACTGTCAGGAATCAGTTTGGGTGTACTGGGTTATAAGTCCGCAATGTGAATAAAATTCAGATGGTATGCTTCATACAAGTTGAGAGCACTGTTGCAGTAAGATATTAATTCAGGATAAATACTGAAAGTTTTTATCATACTGAAAGTATGACACACGTGCACATACAAAATGCTGATGCAGCTAATAGATTTCCCAAATCATAAAGCTCTCTGAAAAGAGAGTCTGTAAGGCTTTTCTGGTGAAACCAGTACTTTCTTTTGCTCTCTGTACACTGGAAGCAGAGATTTGTGTAGTGAAACAACTACCTTTGAAAAGATACTTCCACTTCAAACCACAAAGCAGTAATTATGGATTTCATAAATTACAGTGAGTTGCTTTCTGCTGTAGTAAAGTTCACAGTCATCTTTTCATCATATAACCAGAGCGTCCTTCACTTACCACACTTCTGCCTTTAGAACTCACACCTTAGAAGAACTTGCTCCTTAATACTACTGTTTGAAAGAAAGACTGAAGTGAAAAATAGCTGACAGGACAATGAAAGAAAAGCTACACATCTACTCTCTAAGAATATTTATAAATATAATTGTCATTGCGGTTTTATGAGGAAATAACTCCTCAGAAAGTACCTGGGTAGTCTGTGGGTTTGCCCAGGTTAAATTGCCTTCACAGGTGATACTGTATTTTCACATCAGCTAAGGTGAAATATATCAAGTTTACATGACAAGGTGCTCAAGACTCTGCTTCTTTCTCTGTGCCATCTCCCAATTTTCCTTCACAAAGAGTAGGAGAAGGAGGTTCGAGCCATAGTGGTGAGGACTGGTTACTTACCTGCAGAAGTAAAGAGATGAGTAGGCTGATTTAACTGGTTTCAGAGTTTAGTACCAAGCTGAGATCAGTCACTCACGATAAACAAGCAAGTTGTCTTTCTGTCCTCAAGGAGATATGTTACTGATATAGTAGAGATAAGAGGATTACGAGACACTTGTCTTTGGCTACAGGGCCCTTGGCCTGAGGAGACTGAGCACACTGGGGCTTCCACTCCTGCATGGACCTGTTTGTGTCAATGAAAAGGCACTCTCAGTTCGGTGTGCTTGGGCAGGTGGTGGGGTGACCTTCCTAGAAGAGGCTACGGATTTGCATGTCCCAGAGGTAGAAGACACGGTGTCAAGTGCTGTATGCTGCACCAGAAAACTACACATCCTTTTTCTATTGTTTGTAGACAGACTTGGAGGAAGAAAGACTGAAGCAAAAAATAGCTGACAGGACAATGAAAGAAAAGCTACGCATCTACTCTCTGAGAATACTTATAAATATAATCGTCTTTGCAGTTTTATCAGGATGTTTTTACTCTATTTATAGAGCAACTGTCTTCTCTCAAGAAAACTCCAATGTAAGTATCAGCCATGACATTAGAACAGATTCAGTCGGGGCTGGTGATTACAGCAAGAGGAGCTATTGTGAAAGAGTCAAGTATCCTAATATAGCACCTTTCATGTAAGGGATCTGAAAACACTTTCTACAGACTTAGATTTTTTTTTTTTTGGTAGGAGAGAGTGAGAAAGATCAAGAACCATGTGCAAAAAAAACCCAGTGATGTCTTCCTTTGATGCTGAGGCTTCTGTGTCTTGTGCCTTGGAGCTAATGCAGCTGACAAGAAAAGCAGCCCTCATTTTCCTTCCTATGTAACTGTTCTCACCTCACTGTGATCTGCTAGTACAAGTGCTTGTGTGTCTGGGCAGTGAACTGGCTGAGAGAACTGATCTGGTTAAAACAAGCTTTATCGTGATCAGTTTCTTGATCTGGTTCACTGCTCAACTGCAAAACTGAACAGCAAGGGAAGGGGAGAGTAAAGATTGTGATCTGTATTGTGGCTTGAGTTACAGCTGTGTGGGGAAACAGGAAGGCTTCAAACACAGAGCGCTTTGCAGAAGAAAATGTTCTTGCATCAGTAGTGGAAAGAATCAGGTTAGGTGGGGTTCTTAACCCCTGGCAGGACAAGCAGATGGGAAGAGCAGTTCAGAAGCAGAACAACAAGAGCAGACAATAGTTTCAACAATTCTGCAACAGTAATTGACTTCTCTGTAGGACCACAGGGTTGAATTAGCCTGACATGAATGGGGACAGCATTTTTTCTCTCCCCTCTGTTCATTGGTGATGTGATGGGCACTGGCTGTGTATGGGAAAAGTTGTGCTCGTGGTGGACCTAACTCTTAACTTCCGTAAACTGCCAGGATTGCAGAGACAGAAGCAAGAAATGGGGACTAAAGAAGTGTTTGTGTCAGAGGTATTGTTTGAGGCAGAGAAAGGATAGCACAACACTGAACAACTCAAAAACCAGCTTCATTTACTGTGGGCTTTATTTACAAGGGTTGATATCTTGAACTTGCCTAAATGAGTAGGTAGAGGAGCTTGTTAAGATGGTAGGAAAGTCAGGGGGGCTGTTTGGTTCCAGTGCAAATAACCTGAAAAGTGTCTGAACTTTGACATAAGTGTAAAAGCCGGCAGCCTTAGTGCTGGGATAGACAACATAGTCACATGCAAGCCTTGGTGAGATGAGCTTTTTCAAACAGAAGCTTTGGGAAAGCACAAAAATACTCATACCTGGGGGTGGAGGGAGTTACTGGTGAAGGAAGTAGGAGAAAGCAAGAGTGTGTAGCAGCAAACTGCAGAGATAGATAGCAGTGGTCTGGCTTGTAGTTCCAAAGATAGGTGGAGGATGAAGACAGAGTAGAAGATGCTACCTGAATCCTGGATAAAGAGGCTGGTGGGTAGCTGGAGAGAGCATGATGTCAGGAAGGTGTGTTTCTCTGACTATTATCTTTCTCTCATCTCTTCTTGTACAGGACATCAGCAATACAAACTTCCAGGTTAATCTCTTACTGCAGTATTTGCCTTCCATGGTGATCACATTGGCCAACTTCATTGCTCCTCAGATCTTCTCATTTCTGATCAGATTTGAAGATTATTCACCAGCCTTTGAAATCAGGCTGACGCTCATGAGGTAAAGACATTTTTATTGTGGCCTTGGATATTTCAACAACATGTTCTTGGTAAGTTATAAGTATTGTAAACATTGAAATATCAAGAAGCAGAGAGGTTGGACTCTACACTGGAGGGCCTGGGCACTGGAAGCCAAGCAGACATTGTTTAACTTACATTTTAGTTGGAAGCTTTAATTTTAAATCTGGAAAGAGTCTCCTGTTTTGATGACAGTACAGTGCAGTTGTTTCAGTGTCCAAGTTTTTCTCTCAGTCCCATTTAGCTGTGTGATCTGGACATCTTCAACAACCTGAATAAATAGTTGGCAGAGAGCTGTGGCTGCAGAGCTGTGGATTCAAACCGTTTTGTGTGCAGCAGTTCCTTGAATGAGTAAATGTGTGTGTACAGCAGTGACTGAACCATGGCTTTGCTCAAGGCCGAAGTTAAAAGTTTTGGGATAAAAGATACTTCAGTGTGAGAGCATGAAGAACTAACATTTGGCAGCTTAAGGCAGTAAGATCTGGGCTGAAGCATCTGAACTTTGTCAAGCCCCTGTGCTTTGTATTTCCAATTTGGCCAAGTGCCTCTGAAGGTCTGAAGCCACGTGAGAAGGAAATGCTGCACACAGAGTTCTCACCTGGCCCCTCAAATTGTACTTGAGAGAATTGCAGCCCACTGCAGCATCAAGATCTGCAACTGAAATGACTGATCTAGGAACAATACCGAGAAAAGGAATAAGGGACTGTAGCCTAAAGCAGGGAAGGTGAAAAGCAATTTAACTTACTACTAAGGAAAGAAATGTGTTTATTATCTAGCTGGCCATTCCATTAAAGGTGTACAACCCTTTTGCATTTCAAGCCTTCCTTGGACTCCTGTACAAGTTGAGCCAGGTGTTAAAATGGCCCTTTTTTTGGCAAGTTTGGAATTGGGTTTTGCCTTTCTTCCAGGTGTGTCTTCGTGCGGTTGGCTAATATCGGTGTTCTCTTGTTCTCGCTGTGGAGTCAGATCTCCTACTGTGCCACTGATGAGTGTAAGGCCTGTGGATACAATTACGAACTCTATCCTGTAAGCGGATATATCTTGGTCTTTAATCATCTGAACTTGTGAACAGAGATTTGTTTTCCATGAGATTTGCTTGTCTATAGGTATTCAGAATCAGACCTGGGGTTGCCATTCATGTTATACCTGGTGCTGATTCTTACTGCTTGGTGCAAACCAGTACAGTTCTTACGTATATCTTTTGTTTGTCTAAAACTCTGATTAGAACTAGTCCAGTAGCAGATTATTGTTTAGCACAGACTTTGTCACTACCACGAGAATTGTTTGAGGTAGGTCTGCTTTGGAGACAGTTGTGTTACTGCCTCTTGCTCCAATAAGACAAGTGGTCTTTCCTCAAAAAAACCCCACCAACAAACCTACCCAAACAAAACCCAACAAAACAAACAAAAAGCTTGGCATGGAAGCTCTGAAACACTTAAATATTTTAGAAATGGGAGTTAATCCAGTTTGAACTTTATGGTGTTAACTGAGACGTTTGTTGCTTTAGTGATTGACAGATTGATTTTTCACTTGTTATTTAGACTCCTAATCTTATTTTTCCTGACTTGTTTTTATAGTGCTGGGAATCTGCAGTTGGGCAAGAAATGTATAAACTGATGATATTTGATTTTATTATAATTCTTGCTGTGACTCTGTTTGTGGACTTTCCTAGAAAGTAAGTATCTCTGCCTTTTGAGCATACTTTTGCAAATGACACATGAAACACGTTTTCTTTCTTCTGTTATTAATTCCCTCTATTTCTAACCAGATTACCAGTTTTAAAATAAAACATAAACATATTTCTGGTGGTTTGAGCACTTGTTTGCTATTCAGATGGCTGTATAGGTTTTGATATCTGAGTCTTTTTTTTCTTCCGACATTTTTCTGTTATGTTGTCTAATGCCTAAATGCTAAATATCTGTGTGTTCCAAATGTGTTAGAATTAAGCTAAGCTCTATAACTTCAATTTAGAACTAATGCTATTCTTTGGTTTTAGGCTCTTAGTTGCTCATTGCTCTTGCAAGCCAGTTCAGTGGTGTGGATTGCAGGAATTTGGAATTCCTGACAATGTCCTGGAAATTGTTTATGGACAGACTATCTGCTGGATCGGAACCTTCTTTTCACCACTTCTCCCTGCAATAGCAACTATAAAATATTTCATCATCTTTTACATTAAAAAGGTAACAAAGGCATGTGGTAAACAAACAAAATTGAGCACATCTCTGTCTTTTGTGATACAGGTATGCAGTTGATTTAAAACAAACAAAAAAAAACCTAAAAACACCCAGGGTTGAAGTGTACTGGAAATGAGGTAATGGTATTCCATTTTCTGTAGGTTTTTTGCTTTTAAGAGAAGGTAGAATTTTGCTTTGAAATCAAGCAAACCAACATTTTAATAACTATCTGTTCAATTATTTGTCTGGTTTTTTTTAAATAAAATCTTTTTATGTAATAAAACTAGTTTAGAACACTTTTCTGCAATAATCTGTTTACTAACAACACAGCTTAGAACTTGGACAACATTCTGCCAAGCTGCTAAAAATTTGGAAGCAGAATGGAAAATCCACGCTGGGTTGGATGTTCAAGGTGTGATTTCTGCATACCAGAAGCTTTGCTCTGTAACCACACAGCTCCTCGATGCGTCAAATTCTTACTGAAACTTCAGTTTTTAGAAGAGGGGATGTATCCAGTGAAGATGTGGCAGAACAAAGCTAAAGGCTGTGCCATGGATCATACCACCAAATGACTATGTCAGTTGACTCTGTGCAAGTGTATGAGGCCCTGTCCTGGTTTCAGCTGGGATAGAGTTAATTTTCTTTCTAGTAGCTGGCATAGTGTTATGTTTTGGATTTAGTATGAGAAGAATGTTGGTAACACACTGATGTTTTCAGTTGTTGCTAAGTAGCGTTTAGACTAAGTCAAGGATTTTTCAGCTTCTCGTGTCCCGCCAGCAAGAAGGCTGGAGGGGCACAAGAAGTTGGGAGGGGACACAGCCAGGACAGCTGACCCAAAGTGGCCAAAGGGGTATTCCATACCATGTGATGTCATACCCACTATATAAACAGGGGAGTTGGCCTGGGCGGGGATCGCTGCTCAGGAACTAACTGGGCATCGATCAGTGAGTGGTGAGCAATTGCATTGTGCATCGTTTGTTTTGTATATTTCAATCCTTTTATTATTACTGTTATTTTATTATTATTGTTATCATTATTAGTTTCTTCCTTTCTGTCCTATTAAACTCTTCTTATCTCAACCTATGAGTTTCACCTTTTTCTTTCTACTTGTCTTCCCCCATCCCACTGGGTGGAGGAAAGTGAGTGAGCGGCTGTGTGGTGCTTAGTTGCTGGCTGGGGTTAAACCATGACAGGCCTTCTGGATCAAATTCTTACTCAAACTAGGAGACATTGACTTACACCAGAATGTAAAGTGTTCTTGGCCATTTTCAGTCCATGTACATCAAAGGAAGGATGGTTACGTGATAGCTGGTAGCATATTTGAGAATGTTCAGCTGAAAATTCAGTTGGTGGGGAAGGTATACCTGGATGTATGTATGTAGATCTACTGGTAACAGTTTTGCTCGCTTTCCCTCTTCAGATCAGTTTGATACACACATGTAAACCTGCGGCTAGGCCTGTCAGAGCATCAAGTTCCAATTTTTTCTTCTTGGTGGTGCTGTTGATTGGGCTTGTCTTGGCTTTTATTCCTTTGGGAATCAGCATAGCACAGTAAGTGACAATTTAACTTCTGTGAAGTTCACATTTGTTCTAAGATTGTCAGTTCCCTAAAAACAGGCACACAAGTTTGGAATGATAAATTGGAATAAAATATATGGTGTATAATAAATCAAATTATAACTTAGTTCATATAAACAAAAATTACAGTTTTAAAGACAAAGGACACTTTTACCCACTGGCAAAATGGTGCTGGGCTCGTGTTGGATTATTTAATCATTACATTTTGGGGTAGCATCTCCTTTCTGTTCTGCTTCTTTGACAGTATCCCCTCCTCCAAGGCATGTGGTCCGTTCAGGAGTTTTAACACTTCATGGGCAGTTGTTCCAGATACAATACTTGGATTTCCAACAGGTCTGCAGCAGGTCCTTCATGGCATAGCATCAGAAGCCTTTGCAGTGCCTTTTTTTATGGTCACTTGGTGAGTACTGTGGAGACCTGATTCAGTCATGCAGCTGCATTGTTTATTTCCTTCCTTACTGAACTGATACCAAACAACTATAAGACTAGATTTTCCATCTGCAGTCAAAAGCATCAAAGCCCGTACGAATCCTCAGCTCTTATGTCTTTGCCCGTGTGTTCACACTCATTAGCTTTATTTCAGCTCCTCTTGCATGTCCCATATCCCACACTTGTCTTTTGAAAAAGTGTTAACTGCAAATCATTCTGCAAATTAGTATTGTTAGCCCTGTGATCACAAATTGTATCAGCAAACCTTGGTTTAAAAAAAATAAATCCCAACAACAAAACCCCCAAAACAGTCATACTGTAAAATAAAATTCAATATAGGATCATAGAATTTTTAAGGTTGGAGGTCAGCTGTAGAGATCATATAATCCAGCACCCCTATTCAAAACAGAGTCAAGTAGGGCAGGTGTTTGGGAACCATGTCCAGTTAGGTTTTTAGTATCTCCAAAGGTGGAGACTCCACAACCTCTCTGGACAACCTGTTACAGGGTTTGGTCACTCTTGCAGTAAAAATCTTTTTTTCTTAGGTTAAAATGGAATTTTTTGCATTTCAGTTTAATCCAACTGTTTTCAGATCTTGCAGCCTTGTTGCCTGATACTTTCTACAACGTCTACACTTGAGAAACCATGCAGTTTATTTCAGACTCCACCCAGCCTTTTGTTCCATAACACATGTTTATCCGTTCTCCTGAATGGAACCTGTTACTGCGTACACAGGAAATATCAAGTCCTCTTTTTTGGTTTGGGATTTTTTTTCTTTTTTTACTTTATCATAAAGCCTGTGTAAGAGGTGGAGGATGACTTGCACTGCTACCCTCCTGCTTATTATTTGGAAAAGAAAATACATGATTTATATAGGCATTTTTTGCCATTCTAGTTCTTGGTACTGCTCGTAATCATTTAATGCACTGTGGATAATCTGGGTTACAGATTACAGCTGGAATATGTGCTATAAGGAATGGCTGCAATTCTGATCTGTGGCTGCTTACCATAGTTAGAAACCCCAATGGGAGCAAAGAGTTACTCTAGTGAAACCTCATTAAACTTAATTTCCGAGGAGCAACCCCCCCATACATACACTTAGAGCAGGGCAGGAACTGACAGTCTAGAGAGAGCTGTCAGAACACAACCTGTAACATCTGAAAGTGGCCGTGCCTCTACATCCCCTAGCACTCTGTCCCTGCCTGCTGACAGCACAAATATCTCAGCAGGTGCTTTTTAGCAGAGCTATGCCCAATCTACCCCAGCTGTATATTGATTTTTTTAAATTTTTTTTTCCTCCAGCAGCTTCTTATCTGAAGCAAATGCACAAACCAACAATTCCTCTAGCCCATAACAGCCTTTTTCTGGCTAATTCTGTTTTGCATGCTGTTAACATATAATGTTGGGTTGTCGTTTGCAGCCTCATTATGTTCTATATTATTGCCTTGGCTGGAGCACACAAACGAGTGGTTGAGCAGCTGAGGGAACAACTGGTTATGGTAAGATTTGACCCACTTGTCTGTACCCCTAAAGTTTTCATTGTTGTGTCAGTAATCAGGCATGCAGAGGAACAACAGTTTTTGTAGTCTTCTGGATACTTGGTGTTTACACAGGCAGTGAAGAATGTTTTAGAATTTACACAGGAAAAATTACTGAAGCACTATAGTATTTCTCAGTCTAGTTGGTTTTCCTGGGTATCAGCTGCAACTGCAGCA
Organism: Buteo buteo; assembly: GCF_964188355.1. NCBI lineage: Eukaryota > Metazoa > Chordata > Aves > Accipitriformes > Accipitridae > Buteo > Buteo buteo. The sequence continues at coordinate 9,679,215 of NC_134197.1, forward strand.
AGGTCTGGTTATAGAGATAGGCCTCTGAGAAGTGGTGTCCCTGGTCATCTGTTGTCTTGCTTAACTCCGCTCATCTGCATGGGTCTCTTTCTGCCAAACAAGAACCTGAATCTTCTGCTTTCTGTCCCCTCCACCATCTTACAGAACCCCCACCTCTATTTCCTTCTCCACTCTCACAAACAGGCACCCAACTCCCTACTCTTCCCTCCAGGCCTATGTTTCTGCTGCATCATGTCTGGTCTTATTCCTGAGCACAGGTCTTTGCGGTCATCAAAAGCTGCTGCCATGTTTGACAGCCTTCACACGCTGTGGTCTGTCAAACTCTGCTCTAGTCAGAACCTAGCCTCAATAGTAAGACTTCTCACTTTCTTAGGAAGTAGCCCATTTCTTGGTGTGTGCTTCTTTTAGATATGGCATTTAACAACCTGTCCTTAGAAAAACACTGTGCTAGGGAAAGATTTTTGAAGAGTAAGGAATTTAAGAGCAAAAGCCTCACTGCTTTTTCAAGGGTTCCTAAATCAGTTAGGAATTCTGAAAATCCTTGCATGCTTTTTATTTTTGTTTGTTCACCGTTGTTAGGCTTCTTTGGAAGTACGGTTTTAAGTTTTTAGGTGTATGAGAAGTTTTTACTAGGCTCAACGCAGGACTGTTAATATGTGATCTAACATTAGATAAATGAATTCAAGACTGTTGTGAACTTAAAATTGTTCAGGCAGTTGAGTGTATGCTGGGAGCCACTAATTAGAGTACAATGTGGTGAGTGCACCTATTTATTTCTAATAAAGAAATGAGCTTTTCATAGATAACTTGTACTACTTCTGTTCATCTAGAGCTTACTTTTTATCCTGTCTTTCCAGGAGAGTCGTGACAAACTGTTCTTAATCAGAAAGATAACAGAAGCTCAGAGCCGTCCTTGAAAAACACTAAAAGTCAGAAGAACTTGACTTCCTGAAATTCCCAGAACCACTAGATAAGAGTAGAAGCATCTGCAGCACTTAAAAAACGAGCAACTGACTGGCGCCCTGGCACTGCAGTCTTAGTCTTGATTATGCTACTGGGCCTTGGAAGTTTCCAAGCCTGGAAATTTAGTTAATTTATATTGTGTTAGACCTGTCCAAAAAATTGTATAGTAGGACACTTTGTTGCTGCTACAATTTCAGGGTTGTTGGAGTTTAAGTCCCTATTTTTTCAGGGGTTTTGGTAAAATGGGGTCAGAACTGAAATTCTGTTTAATAACTTTGTACTGTTTTTACAAATTATGCTTTAAAAATGGGGGGGGTGGGGTGGGGGAAGTGTGGTTTTACATGTTTCCAACTCACTTCTCTCTTAAAACCAAAGAGATGTATGTCAGTATTTTGAAATAGTGCACAGGAGAAGAAAACATGGCATGGGTTTGAAATCAGTTTTCTAAATATTTTCAGAGAAGAGATTTTGATACTTACTTTGCTCTGAAATAGTGAGTGCAGTTGAACACTGGATAACTTTGCAACATGGTTCAGAGAAAACAAGCTGATAAAAGAGCTGTGAATAAACCCTGAGATATAGGAAGAGACCACCGGTCGGGTCACCCGGCAGTGCACGTCTGTCACAGGGAAAGCCATTGCTTGGGTACCAGCCTCACTGCTGTGGAGGAGCTTTTTTTTTTTTTTTTTTTAATTTCATTTTTTTAATTTAAATGTGTTAAGGCATTATTACTTGTGTTTTATTCTTGTACAAACGTCTTGACTACTGTTCTCTTTGTTCTAAAATGTGAATGTTTGAGAGTTTAGTTATAGTTTGGAAACACAGCATTCAGAAACTTATGTGTCAGTACCATTTAAATTCACGTTTGTTCTTGCTTAAATTAAATGATGGAGCTGTGTGACTTGGAGGGAACAGTATGTCTCAGGGGACTGCTGTTTCCTTTAGTTAAAGATTGTTCTTAAGGCTTTGCTGTGCAGAACTGCGTGTATTACTTGAAATGTGCCAGTAGCACACTGCTAGCTAGTATGTGAGGCTATTCTTTTTACATCGTGTTTCGGAATGTTTTCTGCCTTCATTTTAAAGACATTAACATTCAATAAATGATACTACTCTTTTTTTAGATACGACGCCTGATGGGTTTCGAGCGGGTTTCCTTTGCCCGGCCTTTCCGGGCCCTCAGGGCCCTCAGCTCGCGCCGCCGGCCGCTAGCACCTCCGCGCCGCCAGGGGGCGTCCGGCGCTGCCGCTCGGGGGAGCGCCCCCTCCCACCTCCGGAGGTCGCCCCGCCCCCGTTCCCACGGCAACCGGGGGACGCCGGCCCTGACTGACAGCTCCGCTCTCCAGTGCGGCGGCGCGGGGGAGCCGATCGGAACCGTGATGGGGAGGGACGGCGGCGGGAGGCCGCCCGCGGCGATGACGTCGGGGCGGCGCGACGCGACGCGACGGGGTCAGCGGGATGGAGGTGGCCGCCGCCGTGGCTCCGGCCGTGCGGCGCTCGCTGGGGCCGTGCTGGCCCCTCCGCTGCGGGGCGGGTAGGGGCTCGGGGCGGCTCCCGCGCCGGCCCACCCCCCAGCCTGTCGGGGCGCCGCCCTGAACGACGGCCGCGGGCCTCGCACCGCCGCCCCGGGGCCGCCTCAGGCCGCCCCGGGGCCGCCTCAGGCCGCCCCGGGGCCGCCTCAGGCCGCCCCGGGGCCGCGAGGGGCAGCCGCCCGCCTCGGCCGGGGGCTGGGCGGCGGCAGAGCTCGCGTCACCTTTGTCTCTCCGGCAGGTCTCCGGGGGAGATGGCCTTTGCCCGCCGGAGGGGTTTCCCTCAGGCTCTGCAGCACGCGGGTGAGTCTGGAGGGCATCAACAAGCCCGTCATAGACCGCATCATCCGGGTGGACCATGCGGGGGAGTACGGGGCAAACCGCATTTATGCGGGGCAGATGGCCGTCCTGGGTAGATCGAGTGTGGGACCGATTATCCAGGTTAGTGGACCTAAAAGCCATCGCTGTGTTTCTGGTTAACGTGCGTTTGATTAACAATGGCCAAATGAATTTGTAAGATGACAGCTGTACATCTTTTTCTAAACACGCGGGTTTATAAAGAGTGGCGGGATTACTTGATAAGGGAGTTACCAATACTACAGCTGCTGCGGTATTGTCACAGAGACTCCTGTCTTGCGAATGTTTTTATGTTGCCAGTTTATAACTATCCTCATCTGCCCTTCGTCACCTTTTTATTTTTGTGATGTGAATAGTGTTACCTCTGCGGTTAAAGTGTGAGGGGCCTAAGCTGTTTTGGTTTTTTTTGGTTTATTAGTTTTACTGGAAATCTTTAATGTTTCTGGTTTTGTACTTTACTGTGATCTGGCTCTTTTGCAGCAAATGTGGAATCAAGAAAAAGACCACCTGAAAAAGTTCAATGAACTAATGGTTGCATACAGAGTTCGTCCTACTGTTTTATTGCCTTTTTGGAATGTAGCAGGTTTTGTTTTAGGTGAGTTTGTGTTATTACTGTTATTGTTGTTTTATGAAGCCTTCAAATGTGTAAATTACTTGTATTGCTTCAGATTTCATTGTTTGCATCTGCTTGGTACCACAATCACAGGGGCTGGAAGTGCTTTACTTGGCAAGAAAGGTGCAATGGCTTGCACAGTGGCAGTGGAAGAGAGTATATCGGATCACTACAATAGCCAGATCCGAACTCTTATGGAAGAAGATCCAGAAAAGTACAAAGAACTACTGCAGGTATTTAAGTATGACTTTAAAAGTAGTTTAACCAATTCATTGAATTATCTAATGTGACTTCAGTCTTTTAAAATAATATGCTCATAGAACTTACAGTAGTTCTTTTTTGTTCTATCACTTAGAATGTTGAAGTCAACAGAAACTTTAAGTTAAAAGGATGTTTTTTCCTTCAGCAGCACTGAATTGATCAAGCACCAAAATTTAAAATGTATGTTGGATTAGCTTCAGCATGCTTTCAGTAATTCAGCATTTCCCTTTTGATTGAGAGAACTATACTTTAATTTTGATTGCTTTTAATTGAAAGGAAGGCTTTAGAGGGGAAACAAAAGGAGAAGATATGTGTAGTAACATTTTGCTTATACGGGATATGATTATATAGTTCTAGTCTTGAATACTGTTCAGAGCGTGCAAGGAGCTAATGTTTGTTAGCTCTGCAAGAAAATTATTTCCCAGGTATTTTAGGCATCAAACTAGGACACATTCTTGTAAGGGTGCTTGTCAGAGACTGACCTGTTTCCGCATGCAGGACATTGAGCTCATTTGTGCTCTGTTTGGTGGGAGCTTGCTTTAGGGTCCCTGTGTTCGTTTCTATCTTTGCTGACTATGTTCAGTTGTGCTTAGTTTAACATGTAGCCAAGTCTGGTTACTCCAAATGTGTCTTCTTGTTGCAGAAATTGTATCTGAAGTAACCCAGGTTGTGCTGACTTGCACAAGGGAAATACTACCCCCGCAAATAAAGACTATAAACTGAGAGGGCACAAAATGAAGAGAAAAAGCTAAGCAGCAAGGTTATTTACAGTGTCAATATGAGGAGGACTAGCGATGAAACCAAAAGCAATGTGAACCTGTTGCGTAGGGACAATGCTTGGCTGTCTGTAAACTCTGAGCACTCTATTAAGCAATCCTAGTTATCTGCAAGTATCTTAAGAGAAAAATCTTTAAACCTTTTTGTCCCAGTTGAAAAAATAGAAGAGAAAAATAGTGTTCTTTAGAGTACGCTAGAATGGACAAAAGCCCTGTTGGCTTACAGGGAAACACGCTTACTGATTATCTGGCAAGGCAGGGACCTTAATCTCATTATTTAAATTGTCAGAATAATTTGTATGTGTGAAACTAATTAGTACTACGAGTTACTATGACTATAGATTTTCTTGAAACAGTGAAAAACACAGTGATATGTTAAACAGCAGCTTGGTTTTTAAAGACTTTTTTTTCTGAGAATATTAGAAGAACTTTATGTTTGGGGAATGCTGTAAATAATTCCCTTCTTGCTAAATTGCAGATTCAGGTCTTTGAGAAGGTTTTAAGAGACCTGGGCCTCAGATGCCTGTCCTGGTGCATGCAATGGTCAACAGCATATAGTTTTGTATACTAGCTGCCGTGATTTCTTTGCCAAGTAGACTTGCTAATTAACTGCTGTTTTTAAAGATAATAAAGCAATTTCGAGATGATGAACGGGAGCACCATGACATTGGGCTTGAGCATGATGCAGAAGCAGTAAGTACAATGTTAACTAGTTGGCACTGTTAGCAAGGATGTAGATGTGATATTCTTATTTGCCTTATCCAGTGACTGTGATGTAGTTCTTTATTTGAGAAATAGAAAATAAGGTGCTTGATATTCTTTCCCAAAGATAAATATAAGAAAACACTGCATATTTTAGCTTTCATTTTTCTAGAACAGAATTGAATCTGTTGGAGCTCGTTTCAAGTGTTAAAGTGATTGTGTCTTCCTAAGAGGTGTCCTCTGAGCAGTTTTTAATTTTATTTTAAGTTTAGATTAAACATTTTTGATAGATAAGGCTAATAAGTGCTATCCATACAGCTGAGAACTTGAGGCATCATCTTGGTAGGCAAACACAACCATGTTAGGAAGTGTGAAATACTGAACTAAATTCTGTGCTCCCTTGAATACCATATGAGGAAAGTGTGACTTCTCTCCTCTTTTTTCACTTGTCTTACATTTGTGGGAACGTTCCGCAGGGTTGATAGTTTTTAATTTAGTTTTCTCTAAGGTAGATTAGACTACGAATGCAGGTGTGTTTTGATGGTTTGGGTTTTCTTGTTTCTGTGGTTCACTTTGTTTTGGTTCTTTTTGTTTTTATTTTATTAGATAATGCTTACTACTCCTTACCACAATCTGGTTCAAACAAAACACTTCGTTAGATGTATTTAATCTTTTATTCTTTGTTTTACAGGCACCAGCTTATTCAGTTTTGAAGACAGCTATACAACTTGGATGCAAAGTTGCAATATTTTTATCAGAAAGAATTTAGTGATATTTTCCATAATGTTTGTGGCAATAAACTGTGACACAAAAGTGTATGGAAATTGCACAAGACTATTAGTTATTTTATTCAGCCTTTTAAAGTTTTCTTCACTAAGCATCTGATTCAGCCATTCTTTGTCACATTGAGTACCTGTTCAAAAAGTGTCTATATTGAAGTCACTTGAGGTAAATGTGAATGAAGATGGCAGAATTGGGTCTGTATGAACTAAACCTCCTTATTCAGAGACTGTTCACAAGGTGGCAGCAAAATATGTATGTGTATATACGTGATTTATATATATAATATATGTCTGTGTATAGATACACACACATAAAAATGAAATACATTTTCTGTTGCCTTCAAATTTATATGTACTTGAAATAACCTGGAGCTCATCAGCTCATTTTAAAGTGGTTAATACTAAGTAGGATATTTTTGAGTTCTATTTTCAGGGTAAGTAAATGAAGTACTAGTAAGTATTTCTTTTCAGTCCGTCTTGAATAAAGATTGGTATTATAAGACTTTTATTTGAAGACTTGTTTGTGGTTTTTTGGTTTTTTTCAGGCTCAATTCTGAATTATTTATTTAAGTAGAATTTTTCTTTCTTTGTTTTTTTTGTTGTGTGGTTTGGTTTTTTGTCTTTGTGGGTTTGGGGTTTTTTTTTGGGGGGGGGGGAGCAGGTTGTTGTGAGTGTGTGTGTAAGGAATTGATCCCTGATACAAAGCTGGTGAAGAGAGCAACTTGGAGCACCTGTGGAATTGCACTTAATATTCTGTTAGAGCTTTTAAGTTTATCTTACTTTGCTTCTAGTCTTCATTGACTCTTGAATAGAGAAGCTCTTGCTTTCTCCATGTTAGAACAATTTCTCCACGCTTTCTGCTGGCATCCTGGCATGGAGCAATAGAAATAAAAAAGACAAAGTTGTGCATGTCTGTTCTGTTAAATGCTAATTGAAGATGGTAAAGGTACAGCAATGGAATTAGAATGTCTTAGACTTGTAGGGATGAAAGGGACTTCGTGCAAGATTGTGTCTCTTGTTCTTTATATCTTAAGAACATCCTGACCATTCTTTTCCTATTGTAACATTATGGAAATAGGATAACTTTCCAAATACATATGGATAATATAGAAGATGCTGATATTTTGAGACAAACATTTAAAGTCCCTGTGAGAGACTTCCATTTTTATAGCTGAGAAGTATCATCTGTTGACTATATATGGTAAGGGAGGGAAACCCTATGAATAAAATTGTGGGTCACACAGAAAGCACATATCCATGCTTTTCCTCTTATATCCACACTTATAAAACTTTGGGGAGACGCAGCTTGCTTATGTGCCATAAGCTAACTTTTTTCCCAGTTTTACAGGTTTTCCACTTTCTACGGGTTTGTGGGTTTTGTTTTGTTTGTTTGGCTTTTTTTCTTAGTAAGAATAGTTAAGCTTGACAGATCAGGGAGCAGAATTTCTTGCATCTTGTTTTCTGGTTAAAAAGCTATGATGTATTAGAAGTCGGTATTTCTTAGCCCAGGCAGTTGGGTATAACTAATTGAACAGGTCAGCTATGGATGCAGGATTTAATGGGTATAAACCTAGTTGAAAAGGAAAGAATTGGAAATCAAGAAACAAAACAGTAGCAAGTGTTGCCCATTACTGTCATAATGAATGGGGCCACCGTTGCCAATCTTGACTTTTACCTTATATGGCAAAGCCCCACAGTTATATTGAGGCCAGTTAAGTAATTTGATGAAGCTTTGCTGTGTGCTGGTTCCAGTTCTGTTTTGCTGACCAGATGCTATGAACTGGCTTTGTTGCTGCTTTGAGACCAGAGGAGGATAAGAAGTGCGGAGTTGCTGCCAGGAATCCGAGACCTGTGGAAGCATCTCGGAGCATCTCAAATCCAAGCACCTGGGAGCTTGCTGAGGGTTCAGACAGCCTTTAATCCAGGAACATGGATAAAAAAAAGCTACCTTTTTGAGTAGCTCTGTGTTTGTACTGGTTGGTGTGTAATTTGACATGAAAGACTTCTTAAAGAGGATTATTTACCTTTTTTTTTTTTTTTTTTTGTTAAGGAGCTTAGACTGAAGGTTAAATCTTAGTATAGAAACTCCTGTATGATTTATTATGACTGACACTTTATACATTCTTTAAAAATAATTTCTATCACACCATTGCAAGTATGGCCTGGTTACACTCAAACTACTGAAGTTATTTACATTGTCCAAACAAAGTAGTGGTTGGTTCTCCTATCTGTGACTGGTTTGCACACCTACTGGAATAACTTGACTTGAGGAACTCAAAGCTAAATCCCAGATTTCTCAGGGACTGCCTAATAAGAAGATGGTTCTAAGGGATTCTCGTTTTACTTGCCTCAGCCCCAGACAGTTGCGAGCAGCTTGCCTGTAAACTTGAGTTTACTAAAGGTATGTTGTATTAGACTAACACAGTATCTTCCCTAACTTGACTGATTCTCTGAACGAAAGTTACATCTAGCAGATTTCTTGCCTTAATTTCTCTAAAGCATTCAATATGCTGGCATGCAGAAAATTCCTAGGTAATTTGGAGAAGAGGAATCAGCACACAAGAATGGTTAATTGAAGTGGCTAAAGGGCTAACGAGTGGTGTTGAAAGAACATGCAGTGCAGTCATGTAAGTCATGGACTTCAATAATTGAGTAAAAAGAGGGAAAAAAGATTGCTTGTCGAATAATCCATTGTAAAGTCTTTAATAACAGAGGCAGCATGGGACAGCATCTTTTATAAGTCCATTATTAGAGCTGGGGAGGGAGGGCATCAGTATGTTTTGACTCAAAGCTGGAAGTTGCACACCCATGCATACAATGGTCTTGTGATACAAACTGGAAACCAAGCCAGACAGTTTCCTGGTTTCTTAGCCGTTACATCAGGATTGAATACTGGACAAGGCATCCGTGGGGCTTTCCTAGATAGATGGTACTCAGCTGAAGCCTGATATTCTCCAAGTGGTTACAGACATCCTCTGACGATGTCTGTGGTGGTGTCCAACAGTTGTGGAATTTGCTGCTGACATAGAGAAGCGTTCATGTGATCCTTTGTCCAAGATACAGGTGGCCTCCAAGACTATCACACACTGCTCGCTTGGGGCAACAACATTTAAGAGACAAATCTCATTTTTAATGCGTTTAGTTTGGCCAAAGGCTGGGAACATCAAATACCAGGAAATCACCATGTGAGGTCGGTGTGTTTGGCTGTATCTGCAGTAACTGTGAAAGTGCTCACAGCAAGTTCTTTGTCCTCAGCAGCTGAAAACATCCTGCACATTTGAGTAGGCTGTCAGACAGTAATACTGTCTCTAGCTGTGAGCATAAAATATGAATCGGGAGAACAACTCTGCTTTATGCTCCCAAGCAGGATTTGTTCCTTCTTTTTACTGGAGCAGCATATTTGTGCCCATCCATTAAAGTGTGGGTGAGCTGTTCTGCCACTTCCATTGGCTGTGCATTTCCCTGCTCACTGGCAGTTACTCTTTTTTTGTTAACATAGAAAATGGAGTTGCTTTTCATTTTCCTCATGCAAAAGGGATGGTTTTTTGTTTTGTTTTGTTTAAAAACCTGTTTCAGCTTTTGAAAGACTACAAAAGGTGGTAGAGGTCACAAAAGGACTAGAGATGCTCAAGTGCTGTACAGAACTTCTATTGTACAGCTGCTACAAGGCTGCAGTTTCTTTTTTATGTTATTCTGAGGCAGAACTAAAGCTGACTGATGTCAGCCATCGCGGCAGGGGTTAACGGCAGGCAGAGGCCAAAGTATATAGCTTATACAAGTCTGTTGTCATAGTCATTCTCCATGAACTCTGGTCATGTTGACAGAGGAAAAGGAACTTGGATCAGACAGGGAGGCTGTGGAAGGCTGCATTTTCAAAACGGAGTGGGGAAGATGAGAGGGTCTTCACCGTGCCTTTGGGTTTTGGGGCTCCCTTCTGAGCCATAAGATAAGCATGTCATTTGGGTCTTGTAATATGCAGTGGGATTAAATCCTTCCCTTCAAAGTAATGAGGGCTTCTTCTCGCTCCTGTGATAACCAAGGGCTTGATCCTGATTTTCTCCTCCAGAAGGAGAGACAGTTTTATTTTTCAGTGAGGAGGAGCAGAGAGTATCCATCTGTGTGTGCATAGTGCTATAGGGCTGTTATCTGCTCCTTGATCAGCATCTCACCTCTTGCTGTTTTCTCCTGCAATCAGTGCTGGGGATGATCTGGCCCCTATTCTCCAAAGCTGCTCTGAGTCAGAGATTAAGGTAATGAAGGTGCTTGGAGGCGAGTGACACAGCCAGATGGTGCGGCCCTTGTGCTGAGCATTGGGGCTTTTTCTGATGCTCTGACAGCTCTGAAGCAGGATCTCTGCACCGTCTGTAGGCACTGCCCTGGCTTGGGAGGAAGAGAACCCAGCAAAGGAAAGCAAACAGGCAACGGCAGCTCTGTCTCACAAAGTAAGAAGGATGGTTATGAAAATTCAAAGCAGCTCTGAAGACCTGTCACCCATTAGTAACAGCTCTAGAAAGCTACCAGGGTGGCAAGGCGCGCATGATGCCACAGCGGTGTAGGTCTGGCTGTGCCACTATGTGTTTCTGCCTCTTACTGCCGCAGCTAGGCTAGGCAAAAATCAAATCCCCCGTGGCTGTGATTAATGTGGTGATGCTGACATAAGCTGAATGGACTTATGCCATGAGTTATGTAAAATGGGACTCATAAGATTGTTTGGCAGAGAGCTATATCTTTGTCTGAGATGATAAATATTACAGATAGAAGAAATATCAGATCCAATGGGCTTGATTGTTGTCTGGAATAAATCTGTGTGGCTCGCTTGAGCATAATAGAGTTAGTCTTGATACAGACTGAGGATATGCCAGACAATTTCTATGCTGGGGATGATGTGGATTGTATGCCTCTATTTTTTCTTAGCATTTTAGGGGTTATTTAATCTATACAGTCCCTTGTGTCTGCCTTGGTTCTTGACTTCAGGAAAGATATAATTTCAAATTGTGAGCCAGTTGTTTTTTGTCACTAGCTTCAAAGTTGTGGCATGACACTTGCATTGAATTCTGCACATATTTTCAGCTTGGGGAGCTTAAAGGGTTAAGTCAGAAATATTGGCCAGTTTAAAGGAGGAATGTGTGTGATAAGGGATGAGATTGTGTAAAGATACCATTTTTCTATTTGATAATTCAGTTTCCCCAGTGTGGCTGAGATGAAAATCTGAATAGATTTAGGAGAATGACAGCAGCTTTGCAGTTGTACTCCCAGAGTGACAGAACTTAACTTGCATTGAAGAAAACTTGCTGACACTCCTGTTTAAAGTTGGGGGGCTGATCTGATGTTGAGTAAGTGAATTAACAGTTAATTGGAACAGGTTCAGTGGGTAACAGCTCTCTAAAATGACTGTGTTAGAAGGAAAATTCCATTTGTTGTCATTAGGTGCTTTCAATAAATGCAGCCTCCAGTTCACTTCAGGTGTTTTCGAGAAGTACCACCTTATCCTACAGTTTTACAGAGCAGAACCCAAACCTAAGCAGACCAGGGGATGGCACCTCTGTATCCGGTAATACAGCTTATGGCAGCATCATTATTTCATCATGTTAAGATGCAGATGAATACACCTATGCTGATATTAAAAAAGATTTTTAATTTTTTTTGTGCTAAATATCTTTGTTTCACAAATTAAGGCCATGGCACTGCCTGTACTTGTGCTTGTTCTTAACTGGAAGTAAATGATTTTCTGATGGAAGCCCAAGAATCACGCAGTGTTGCTTGGAAGGGTGCTCCGGAGGTCACCTCGTCCAGCCTCCCGCTGGAGGCAGGACTGCAGCCAGCACTAAAGCAGGTCAGCTGTGATTTTTGTCTAGCCAGGTAATGAAAACCTCCAAGGACAGAAATTCCACAGCCTCTATGAGCACCCCGTTCGGTGCTGTATTACCCTACCAGTGATGCTTCCCCCCACTGACCCCCATCCATCCTGAACCTTCCAAGATGGGCTGCTGCTGCTTGTTATGTCATGTGGCACCATGGAGAAGGTTTTGGCTCCGCTACCTTGGTAAATACTCTTTGAGTGGTTTTAGGTGACTATTAGATCATTCAGTTCTTACCTTCCCAGTGTAAGTGTCTTCCACCAAGCCCTGTGCTAAGGAGCAGCCTCGGAGGCGGTGAGCAAGGTGGTGGGAAGCAGGGCATGGATTGGGGTGCGTATCTCTCCTCCTCTTACGGCGGCATTGTTCCTGCTGCGTTTCCACTGCAGTCATGGCTTTCACAGCAAAAGGTACCTCCTGGCAGGACTGTGTCCCCAGGAAGGAGGGTGCAGACCTGTAGCTCTTCTTGCAACCCCTGGTTCCTGACCTGGCACAGAGGAAAGTAAGAGATGCATCTAGTGACCACCTTGACAGTCTCACTATTTATTTTAGACTGCAGGATTCAGAGGAATGCCTGAAGCTGTCTTCTTTCCCTGCAGGTATTTTCTACCCAACTGTTTGCATGTCAGCGATTTGTTTTTTTAATGTTACCTGTGCCTAGGACAGATGGATTTATTGATTTGATGGTACAGATAGACATGTGCAGACCAAGGTATTAACAAAAGCAAGTCACACACACACTGGGTGTTTTTGCTATTTAAAATATATTTTCTGGCACTAGATTATTTCTGGCACTAGAAGTGCTTTTCTGTTTTCTTTGTGGCCACTGGCCAGCCACCTGCCAGGGACTGCTTGGGTCAGAGCAGAGGCAGCAGCGGGTGAGGGGGATTTGAATTTTTTTGTGATGCATTTTGAAGTCAAGCTCTGCCAGCTGCATTTTAGCAAGCTGTCATGAATTTCTCCCAAGTTTGTGGTTTGAGGGCAGCTGTATAGTCAGAGATTGCTAACTGAGTATGCAAATGGATAAAACATTTAGTGGAGTGAAAAGCATTTGCTTGTAGGAGCAGACAGACGTGCAGTGCCAAGGCAGATGACTTGGTCCTGTTGGTCTTTGTTGCTATCTCCGGATTAAAGTAAATTTCCTCTTTAAACACTAGCCTATGTCTAATTTATAGCTGTCTCTCATCTTGCTGATAGGGTTTCCTCCCTCCTGTGGGGGCAGAGACACACTCCAGAGACGGCACCCGGCTCCTGAGGAAGGAGAACACACACAACTTGCTTTCGCAGGACTAGTGCCCGGATGCTGAAACACAGTAGAGCCTCTGCTCTCCGGATGTGTTGTCCAAAGTCTGCCCACGCCAACGGCTGTGGATCCTTAGGCAGGCACAGCAGACTCCCACTCTCCTCTCGGGAGCCATGCTATCATGTTTAACAAACGTCTCTCCTCCAGTAGCCTGCAGCATTCCCATGAGAAAAGGGCTTTGCTTTAGGGCTGGATTAGGAGACAGCTACCGGGTGCGAGTCTACTAGAGATGTAAGTTTATGCTTGGCTCTAAACCCAAGAGCAACAGGGATAATCGGATGCTCCAGGCTAAACGTGTTCTGAGGCTTTAGTGACTTGCCTGTGGCCACCTGGCAAGTCTGTGGCAGAAATACACTGGAAATACAATTTGAGAAGAGTTGAACCTCCCAGGTGTCTGTACTAAGTGTAGAACACTCCTGGTATCTGGTGAAAACGTGCAGACTTTGCTGCTTTTAAGTGTTTTTATCCAGCAAAAGAACAGCAGCAGGACTTAAAATCACTGGTGAGATTGTTCTGCAAGTATAGCTTAATGGGGCTTAATTCCAGCCCTGACCTGGAAAGCTAACTGCTAGTGACAGCTGAGGAGCTGTCTTCCACATCGCGTCAGCCCACATTGTTCTGATTTGGCAGGAAATTGCAGTTTACTTGAGGACTTTGAAGGTGGCTGAAATGTTGTGATTTTGTTAAAAAATATAACAACTGTCCGCTTTTCAATTCCTCCAAGCCAAGTATCGCAGCAATACTTCCTAATGAGAAATAATTATATCTCAATTTTAAGTGACACAAGTGCTATTGTTTACACAAAATGTGAGAATCTAGTAAGACATCAGGCATATGTTTAGAGGGATAATGCATGAGAAATCAGTTCTTTCTTCTCAGGCAGCTAAGCCTTGCGAAGGAAGATGACAGATACATGTGTTTATAGACAGACTCTAGAGCTGGCTGTATTTGCTTATCATTTGTCATAAATGCAGAGACTTGCAGCACAAAGTACTAGTACGGCATAAGCTGGAACATATGCTCCTCTCCAACAGATGTGGCATGAATCCTAATGCTCACTGGATGTTTCAGGTTGGTGACCAGCAAGAGGATTTATCCTGGTAAGCTAGTATGAGCAACCTTGAGCCTTCCCATGGATTGTTGCCTAATCCATTGAAAAAACTCAAATGGAGCAGACAAAATATAGCCTGGTTTTCAGCTTGCATCACTGGCAATTCATAACTGCTGAGGCAGCCATCACCTGGACCTGCCTGATACGTTGCTTGGATATGATGTTGCAAAAGTGTTGGGATAAAAATGCTTACTTGAAGCTGTTGCTTTGAAGTGACCTGTAGAGTGACCTGATAGTTCAATATTACTTTCCAATTGACTCATTCTCCATGGATTTGCATTCAAACAGAAATAACTCCCCACTCACAGTGGTGAAAGCCCTGTGTCTTGTTTTCAGTGACTTTCCTATTAACAAGAAAATCCATGGTTATATTTTTCCCTCTTTTTATCTTCCCTGCACTTACCAAAATACATGTGATACTGATATAGCCTTTGCTTTTAGATGTGTTATAATACACCCTCTGTGTGCCATCTCGTACTGAATACTTATTCCAGGCTGAGCTGTAGGGAGTTAAAAATAATCAGCAGAACTGTAATACACTTGTCTTTCTGATTTACTGAAAAAAACCCCAAACAAACAAACAAACAACAAAAAAACCCCACCAAACAACAAAAAAACAAAACCCCGAACATTTCAGTTACGAGGTCTTATTTTTGCAGACAGGAGAAAAAAATAGAAAAATTACGTACATGAGTTGCATGTGTTAGGTATGAAAACATAGCATAAAGCCAAGAGGAGAAGTTTACAGAGGAGATTTCCTAGAGAATATTCGTCCACGTTGTAAAACGAATGATAAATATTGCTGCATCTGGCAATTATTATACCACACTCTGCTCTTACTCAGTGTTCACCCTGTTCATCTTAGGCAACACTTACTCATTCCGGAGTTCTCCCACATACCAAGATATTAATCTGCTTCTCATGCAAACAGTCAACAGTCTGAAATTGCTACAACACACCATCATGGACTTGATTCAGTAGCTGTTTTTGTTTGCTTTCTTTTGTTTGTTGTTAAGGATAAAGAATCCAAAGCAGATCAAAGTCCATTCAGTCTCTCGAGCTGGACCCATGCCCCCATTTCTCGCCCCTTTGTTTAGACTTGCATGCTATGAAGTTTCAGAAGTCATAGCCACCACCCATCTGTATTTGCCTTAAATCAAGCAACTTCTTAAATGGATTTTAGGTGTTTCATTTTTCTTTGCTTTGCTGGGCATAAGTTGGGTCTGATTTTTCTGTGGGCTTTGCTTTCCTTGGCTTCTAAAATAATTTTATAAGGTGTTGCTGATTTGAATCATTAGGTCATTGGGCGAGTCCAGCTGCGCCCCTTATCCAGCGGTGCTCTGCTTGAGGGGGTTACAGAAAGGATCAAACTCTTGGGCTGAAAGTAACAAATTACAAGTGCAAGTATTATCATGACAATTGATATTGATTATTGATGGGTGAGTGAAAGTAGCTATGCAAATGCACATCAGCGCGTGCCTCTTACTAATACTATATATCTCTGCTGAGCCGAGGAATGGGCAATGTGCCTTTTATTCAGAGAGAGAGTGTTCACAGAGGTAAGAGCTGCTATGGCTTGTGAGCACCAGCAATGAGCCACGTTCAGGTGTGGAGTCGACTGCGCCTGGTAGGTGACGAGCAGACAGGTGGTGGCTGGAACGTGGCTGTAGTTGGAGCCATTTACATTTAGGAGGGCCGGCAAGGCCATTTTACTAGCCATGTCTTCAAGTCCGCTGGGTGCTCTCCGGGGATGGAGAGAGTGCACAGGCGTATTTATGCCTTTCCCGGACTCGAAGCCTCCAGCCCTTCTTGGTGAGCTGGTGACAAACGGCGCGTTCACACTGCTGAGCGAGCAGGAGCTGGGTTTCCCTGAAGCAGAGGAGAGGTGGTTTCGTGCTGTTATGATGACTTGCAACGTGGCTGGAGGCCAGGAGAAGACAACCTGGCTGCCATTGAGCTTCCGCATACTGGGCCACCACGCCCCATTCAGGTGCATTTTGACCTGGATGGCTTGCCATTTGCTGAGGGATGAAGATGGGCACTAAAAGTAAGTTATGTTTGTTTCTACCCCTCCCTCCTGCCGCTTCTTTGATCAATGGACAGGGTATAAATGGACTTGTTGGCTGGCTGTTTGGGACATAACTATCATTTGTACAAATACCTGCCTTCAGTTGATCTTATGATTTATTTAGTCATCTACTCAGGGAGTTAAAGCAGTGCTGTAGCACGTGTGCAGCTGTACGTGCAGCACAAACTACAACTGACAGAGGATACTGGAGGCAAAAGGTATCCAAGAAATCTGCTGGTTCAATATTGCTCATTCAAAGTATTTAGTGAACAGCTTCAAGTAAGATAAATGTCCAAAAGTCCATGAATGATTCATTAAAACAAGGGAAATAAATCTAATGAAGCATTCAATCATCATGAATAATTCATTGTACTCTAATATGTTTAGGGGGTGTATTTAAAATATATTTCCTAGGCTTGTAATTCATAAACCTGACAAAAAACCTGATCTAGAAAGAGGGTATATTATTTATTCCAGACCCAAAGGCTGGTGCTGAAATTGTGTGAACTGAAATCTCTGAGTGAGTTCAGAGGCAACCCTCGGTATTTCATGCTTCTTAAATGACTAAAAATCTTCCCGCAGAGATGAGTTGTTAAAGCTCCCATCAGATCAGATCCCAGAAAAGCTGTAACCACAGTGGAGCAAAAGGTAAGGAAATTTCAAGTGTGTAACTTTCAATATCAAAGTGCTCTCAGAGAGAGCTTGAAATTTGTTCAGCCTGAGGCATCTCTCCGTGAGCCTCTGTCATCTGTCATGCCATGGCAGCAGACAGAGCAGAGAGATGGGAGGGGAATAACACATTCATATGTGGACAATGTCATGTCATTTAAGGAGCTGCAGTCTGAGCAGCGGTCGTGTTTTCAGGTTGGTAACCGTTCCTCTTTATTTTTCAATTCAGGCTTTTCATACTTTGACCACCACGGATACTCCTTTTTTCCGCTGCCCTAAGGATCAGCAAATTATCACGAGGGTGACTGGTGACGTCTCTGCTCTGCAGTGCCGCATCCACGGTCCCTAATGTGTGATGCTGCAAAGGTGTCTGAGTCTGCTTAACACTTTTTATGTGGTCTTTTACTGCTACATGCTTTCTCCACATTTATGTCCTCCTTTAATTATGAGCATGGTCTTCTCCGTTCAGAGATGACCCGGCCATAAAGATCCCAGAGGCACCAGTGACCCTGCTGCTAGGGAAGGTGGTGGTGTTGGGCACTGCCACGTGAGCCCGATGCTGATGAGAAGCCATCTGCAGGGAGCCAAAGGGGCCTCGTGTCAGTGGAGATCAGGTGCCAACAGCTGCTGAGGAGGACGTCTCAGCATCTTCCTTGCTCCTCTGGAAGGTGCTCTTGTGTCCCAGCTGCAAAACCTCCCGCTAGTTTCTCCAAGCGCTGTAAAAGCCCCCAGTGAGGCACCCACGCACTTGCAATAGTAGGACCTCAGCCAGGTCATGGACCTGTCCCTTCCCACTGCTGCCAAGACAGGAGAAAACCAACCTTTTGCATTCACCGTTCTCCTCCCCCGTTGGCAGGTACCACTTCAGAGATGGCAAAGGGAACAGGAGACAGAACATATTCCTGGAGGTAAAGTAAGAAATAAAATGCAGCCATGAACCAGCTTGTTGTAGAGGCAATTTGGGCTTGACCTCAGACTCCTTTAGGTGAGCCTGTGTGGTTCCTGTTGTTTTGGTGAGCTTGCTTTGCACTTATATCTACATGAGATGGGAAGGACGACTCGTATTTTACAGTTCCAGGGAGTACGTATGATGCCTTCTGTATCATAAATTAAAAAAACAGATTTAAATTGAATTAGGTAGGACACGAAAGATGATCCCACCTCTGTTCAAGGGGTTGGCACCCTTTGACACCAGATGTAAAAATAGCTATCATTTAATGAGCTTGTCTGACTGGCCTTAAACAAAAAGAGATATATGCTGCACTTGCTGTCTTGCTAATGAAGTAATTGTGTTGCTTTGCATCGATCTGTGGAATGTTTAATCTTAGTTAAAGGGGCGCAGCCTGAGGAATCAGTGTGGAGGGATGCTGGGAAGAGATCAGGTTTAGCCTTCCTGGTAGGATTTCAGACTCCAGTGCTGTAATGCTGGTCCCCTCACAGGGCAGCCAAGCAGGTAAAGAATTTCCCTTGAAGCAGGAAGATTCTATGAGTGACGCTGATTTTTAGGCATGATTTAAACAACTGCGTGTGCAGACATCTCCTATACCAGGCACTGTGCTGCAAGGTTTTCATTTCAACCGATGATGAGCAGTGCCCGCAGCAGCCCCCCAGCATCTTTCCACCCAAATGGGGTGGGCCAGAGCAGTGCAGAGGACACTGCCCTGCGTGGGATGGTGTCGATGGGGTGGCACTTCCCGATGGAGATGCTGCCAGCTGGGGCTTGCTGCCGGGGTCCCTGCATAGGTGTCGAGTGAAACTTCCCTGAGGCCAAGGACCTCTGTCACAGTCCCTCTGGGAACACGGGTGAGAAGCAATGCTGTCTCAGGCCTTTTTATCAGTTTTGGGTTGCTTTTCCTTCTCTACAGGCCACTTCCCTTTTAAGCTATGAGCTTTTCCCCTCTCTATGCTTGATGGGATGAGGTACAGGTCTAGGACAAGGCTTCCTACAGCTACCAGCGCCCTCCAGCCCCGCAGAATGGGTGCTGTGAGCCAGACCATCAGCTTTTCCCACCCTAATTGCTGAGTGCCGATAAGCCGGTTTCCCTGGATTGATCTTCCCTCCCTCAGGTTTCCTGCCATGCTGGTTTTTCCCTCCTTTTCCCTGGGTGGGTGGTCCAGCCCAGGCTGATCAGGAGGAGTGTCATCTGAGCCAGGATCATCTCATTATTTGAAGCTGTAAGCCGGTAACAGAGCTTGTTCCCTGTTGTGCGCTCGCCTTTGACTCTGCGTGCTCTATCCCATTGCTTTGTGCCGAAGCTTCGTCTTTGCAGCTCGCTGCTGCAGGTTATTTGTCAGGCACAAAGCCCCTTCTCTAATTTCATGGCAAGCTTAGGGGTAGACAAGCCCAAAGCTGAAAGACACAGAGGCCAGGCAGGCTCACGGCGAGGACCCGGTAGCAAGAGTCACTGGAGGGGAGGCAGCTGCTGCTGCTTTGCTGCTCTTTAAAAGCCATCAGTGACACAGACACAGTGCTGCTGAAACCAGCGGAAAGCTGTGGGATGAGCCCAAGGTCTCTTCTCTAACTCCCTTGCACTGGTTTATGAAAAACAGAAGCTTTTTTATTTTTGTTGTTGTGGTTAAGGTGATACGTATCACTGAGCAGCAGTTTTGACTGTGTGACTCAAGACTCTGCCAGGATAAATTCAGAAATACTGGTAGACGGGATTTATACGTGTAGTGGTGAAGGTGAGGGAATTTTTCACCTGCTTTGTGAAAACTTATATTTTTAAAGTTACAAACCCCCAGGTGATTCTCTGAGCAGCTGATGCGGTTTCATCTTTATTGCTCTCAAGTGGAACGAGATGGCTCGGCAGTGCCGACGTCCTGCTGCAGCCTGAGGACCTTAACAGGATCTTTCTTGTACGAAATTGCATACATTAATGCTTTGGGCCTCTGCTCTGCTTCCCAAAGGCCAATTCCAACCAAATTGATTGCAAAGTTGTTTGGAGGGGGAGTGCTGGACAAACAGCATAGTTTCCTTGGAAAGCAAAGGGAAAAGTGTGTTCCAATAATGTAAGCAATAAATAGCAAGTTGAAACCTATGTTAAATTCTCTTTCCTCAGCCCTCTCTTTGGTAGCAAACAGGCATTAAAGATCCAGACCTATTTAAAATGGTCCAGTCTTGCTAAACTGATTTTAAAATCAATCAAATGGCACAATAACCCCAAACTGGTATAACGAAACTGTTACAATCCTCATTTAAATTACTCTGCTTTAATCAGCACGTTAGGGCTCAGCTATGTGATCAGTTTTTATCAGTTTAGCAAGTTATGGTGCAAACACACGTTTAAGTGACTTACCATTAATTAAGCTACACCATTTCAGTCAGTGATTAAATTTACATTTGAACACACACGCGAACATGTTTAATTAGATTGGTATTAAACTTTTTTTTTAAACTAGTTTAACACAAGCATGTGCAAGGTTTGGCTCTACCTGATGCCTTTTAAACCTGGGGGTTACCTGGCTCCGTCTGGGGGTCCTCAGACCGACAAACTCTGCTGAGCCCTGGGGGTGGTGGAGAAAGGAAAAGGCTGAGCAGGGTCCTGCACGCCAGGGCCTCATCCTGCCACCTATGCTCTTAGATAAGAGCCTGAACTGCAGTAGGTAAGGCCACAGCCACAGGGTTGGTTTTTGGCAGCACGCTCCAGCAGGGTGCTGGGAGGACCAGCTGCCCTAGGAGAGTTAGCAGGGCTTGTTGGCTGGAGCCTTTAGATACAGCACTGGAAGCTATACATCAGCATGGCTGTTGTCATTCATATGTGGATCACATCAAATACTGAACTTAAAGAGCAAGTGCAAGACTTATGATTTTGACCCGGAGAGGTTTCATGTTTCCATTTTCAATGTAAGAAACATCTCTGGTGGAAATACCTAAGGGTATTTCCATTCACAATTACTGTCGATTACCCTTCTGTATGATGGTTGTATACTTGCACTCCCTTTGCTGGACTCCCTTTCCATATGATGGTTGTATGCTTGCACTCCCCTTGCTGAAAAATGTTTCCTTTCCGTGATGCTGTAGTTGGCTTTCTTCACAATACCAGCAACTCCAGCTCTCTGGAGGACAGGTGATGGCAGTCTCCCATGCTCACAGCTTGTCAGACAGAACTCAGCATGCCAACCGACACTAATGTAGATAGGCTGGGGTTTTTTGTTCCTCTTTTGTTGCTTGGCTGGAAACATATAGGCATGGCTTCCTAAATGCCAGTGTACTGGGTAAGTATAATTACCCTGCTCACACAAGTTTCTATGCAAAAAAAGTTCTTGAGGGTTTTCAAACAATATGGGACAAGCTGGAGATGAGCTAGCCGATGCTGGTACTGTTCACCAGCGCAGAGCCAGGGTATTTCTGTCTGTGGTAAGGACAGGCTTGGGCAAGAGGTTGTTGTATGAATTACTCAGAAAGCCATCTTTCTGCAGCAAGGAAAGCCTGTATTGTGCTATACGTGGTTTATAGCAGCCAGCTCTGCTTGCAGGCTTTCTGATTCAGAAATGCTACATCCTGCCGATAGCTAGTGAGCAAACGGACTGGCAGAGCTGGCAAGAACATCCCACTTATTAAATAGAAAATATTTTAAGAGAGAATGTGCAGTAACACCCCTACCCCCAAATTTGTCCATGTCCGTGCATGTGCTCTGGAGGTCTGGCTCTCCTTGGTCCTGGGCTGCTGAGTCTCCTCAGCTGTCTGTGGTAGCAAGACACCGTCTCCAGTTCTCCCATCCCTAAATGGGGACGTGGTCACCCTGTTGCTGTGACTGGCAGAGATTCATTAGTCCACAATACAAAATGGATTCATATCTGCCTGATCATGTTGGTTTGTGCTGTAACGAATAGTATCCTGTAAAACCTGAGAGTCAGAGGAATGGCAGATGAAGGATGTTTATTTTGATCATGGCATCTCCCTCGCAGGACCACCCAGTGAGCTGGGGGAGATGTGCTAGCAGCTTTGTTTCAGAGGAAATACTTGGAAGAGTAATGATTGGGGCATGAAATTAAGTGACCGATCTTTCAGAGTTGTATTTGTTTTTGCAAAAGTTATCGTACTTTTCTGCTATAGGCTGTTTAATAGTTCATTATAATAAGTTGGAAGTATAATCCACTCACTCTAGAAGAGCAGCTGTTTGTCACTGGTGCAGGAAGGGATCCCCATATAGTTCCTCCTGCACCTGCAATAGACTACGTGCAGCTTTGGTTCACTGGGGCAGATACCGACCTCAGACAGCTGGTAGGAGGTCTAAGGCTTGTGTCTCAGATACATCTTGAAGGCACCAGACAAATGTCACCTGTCTGTGCCTTCTGTCTTTCTGCCAGTTTCTCCTGCCTACTCAGATGGTGAGCTTGCTGGTGCAGATCGCTCTTCCTACGTCTCAGGCAGTGTCTGGCATACTGTAGCATTAACCGATCAGTTACACAGATGTATGAAATACTGCTAATTGTGGAGAAATTTTAATGGATGCTATATACCCAACACTTCCTTTTGCCTCTGAAAATCTCCTCCAGAGATATGCAGATCATATATACTGGGATACGTATTTTTAGCTCAGAGTTGTATGTGAATAAGTATAACATTAATCCTTATTTAGTGAACAGGATACCCTGGATATGGGACATTCTGAAGCAAGTGTTTAGATAACATCTATTTAAACAATGGGTGATTTAAACAATGGTAGTAAAAATTGATGTTGTGAATTCTCTCTGGTCCTGATTTTGAGGTCATGGTTATTAGTGTACCATCTATCATTTTTCTGGAGGATGCAACTGCTGTTGAAAACCTCATAAACTTTTTTTTTTGTCTCCCCAGTTTTATACAGGAACAAGGAAGACTACTACTAAAGTGAAAAATGAGGAGCATCAGCATTATAAGTTGCCAGCAGTGGAGTTTATAGATATTTTAATCCAAACAAATGAGCTGCTACTTCTTTGGGAGACACAGAAAGAGAAAAACGAATCTGATAGCCACGACAGAAATAGATGTACTGCATGTGGTCCAGCTCTTGGGAAGTGGTGGAAGACCATGCAGGAGAGGTGAGTCGCATCACTGCAACTTGTTCTCAAATTCAACATATTCTTGTTACTAGAAGTGACAAGAGGAGCAAAGTACTCCAGACAAGATAAAATGGTTTGTTTCTTTTCCTCTGTGATGGGTTGTAAAATGCAAACTATGGATAAGCTGTGATAATGTGGATGAACTGTATCTGTTGCAAAGTAAATGCAGCCCCCGAGGCATAATTTCAGTAGGACTGGCATGATGGATAATGAGGAATGATGCTTGTCGCAATTTGGTAACTGAAAGCAGTTTTGTGTTTATGACCACTTCAATTCTGGTACAGCAGCCACCAAATGCCCTTAGCTTGTGCGAGCTGATAGATGGAGTGCCACTTAAATTGGCTCTTTCCAAGTAAGGTCCAGATAGTAAAGCCGAGCACCGTGTGAAGTCTCCCACCTCTGACATATTCAGTGTGTTGCCCAGAGATCCAGCCTGTGCTCAGGGAGTCATGAAGCAACCAAGGTCCCGGTAAATAGGCCATTGGCCATCTTTTATCAGCCCCAGGCTCTACAGCTCTCGTCTTCCTGAGGAGGTAAGAAAGGACTAGCTGGTAATTTGAACAGTGGTAGTAAAAAACAATGTTGTGGATTCACTCTGGTCCTGATTTTGAGGTCACGGTTATTAGCGTAGAACCTTTTATTCTGCACCTCGAGTGAGCCTGCACCAGCACCATCTGGTGCGCGTACAAGCACGTGCTGAGCCGGTGTTTGCACTGGCGGGTCTGGCGTGGCTGGTTGCACGCTTTCTGCCAGCTGGCCCCTGGGCTTGTTCCACTGGCCGGGGTGACACCTGCATTTTCTCCAGCCTATGGGGCCCGCGGCTGGCTGGGAGGCTGCAGCCGTTCCCCTGTACGCAGGTCCCACAGTAACAAGCGCCGTGCTGCTAAGCTCTAGGTCACTCCGTGGGCAGCAGCTGCCTGACAAGCACAATGGGTCATGCCAGCTCCTGCAGATGTAGGTGTCTGTCTCCTGAGCATGGTCATGCAGCTAATCAAATCAACCTTGCATGAAAAGAGAGTGCAGGTTGTCTAGAAAAATTGGTATGCCTGTAGCAAGACCTGAAGGCGTGTGAAACATGGTGGGCTTGAGGATGTAAAAAAGCACAGGATAGTAAAAATTGAACGTATGGACCAATGGGTTCATAGAGTTCAATGGTATTTTTCAATAAAACATCTTGAAGGATGGGTTTCATACTACCACAGTTGTGCTTTTTTACACATTTTTGGGTTTTCAGGGTGCAGAACAAAGTGAAGTGATGGCTCACAGGCAATAAGCAGCATGATGAATGTTTTTGTCTTCTTATCCAGCTTTGTGAAGAAATACAGGAAAACATGAAACAAGGAGTGGGGAAGAAAGATGTTTTCGCTTCCTGGTTGTTTTCAAAGGCTGGTTCTGGAATGACACTTCTGAGTAGCACAGTTGTGGCTTCAGCTGTGCCACAACTGTCAGGAAACTCGCTCTTGGTTGTGGGGCATGGAATATTGTGCTGGTTGAGATATTATAAAATTGCCTAGTTTCTTACCTTTACATCAGCTTTATTTTTAATTAACCCTCCCCCTAAACTCCTGATTGTAACTCCAAGGGTCAGCATTGGAGTGGTTAGGAAATCTCTCTGTAGCTTTCATGAGTACTCTTGACTCTCACCCTGGTTTGGTTGCCTGTGAATTAATTCAGGCTGCTTGACTTTGGTTACCTAGTTTGACTTTGAGTGCAGCATCTTGGCTATAAAACATAAGCTTCTTTCTGTGAAGTATGATCTTTACGCACTTGAAGTCATGCTTTGTTTCATAGAAAGACGAATTACATAACCAAACATTTGTACAGCCTTTCTCTTGCAATTGGTTCCCTGACCCGTTCATTCCTTGTTACAGCATTTTTAGCTAGATCTCAAGTTATCTGTGCAGAAAGCAGGGGGAATGAATTCTAGAAAGAAAACAAGAGCAATACACAATCCAGCCCTATGGTCAAGAAATCCTGTGACGGACAAATGCTGTATAAGGAAGTCTTGTCCCAAACAGGAAAAATGTCAGAGCACCTTGATGACTGGATCTATGTGGTACCATGTGGCACAATTTTCCTTTTCTCTAAACTTGAAATGCTGCCTTTGCATCTTCAGGTAATTGGAATCTCCAAAGACTTGCAGCAGCAGGAGCTCAATACGCTTGTTTTTTAGGTTTAGTCATCATCACCTTCGTAGAGGACTCTTCAAACTAAAGCTAGCTGGGACACAAAGACACATCCAGAAATCCAGCTCGGTTACAGTGAGGATGGTACAGCCCATGAGGGAGACATCATACGAGGTATGAGGAGATGCAGGTTGAAAAGATCTCTTCAGACCTGCAGTGCCCTGAATAAGTAGTTTGGGTGAAGAAGTCTTAGTGACAGACAAGTCCCAGTGATTTCTATCGGGTTTAATGTGACCGCTCAACTCTCCAGCAGTGAGTGCCTGGAGGCTTTGCATGTGCAGTGATGTTTTTGTGCCTGTCTTCTGACCTGAATGTTCAGCTCTGCAGTTTGTGGGCTTGGGATGATGCCCGAGGTCGCCCTGTGTGCATATTTCTGATGGACTCTCGATTCGTCCATGTGTTTTATGCCGAGGATGATGCTGTGGGCAGAAGTGTTGTGACAGTCACAGTTACCAACAGCGGGCCTGATACTATCCTGGCTGTCCCACAACAGATGAGGCCAGAAGTCCCTGTGCAACAAATGAGTAACTTCCCCCAGGGTTCTTTCTTCACTTTTAGGTTGTCGGCATCTGAATAATTTGGGCACAAGGAAAAAAAACCGGGCTTTTGAACGATTCGACTGTAAGCAGCTGAGGGCAGCAGACCCTCCCCACCCTGGTGAACTGGCGGTGAAGACATTGCTGCCCCTTTGGCCCCCAGACCCTCAGGCAGAGCTGTGAACGGGAGGGACTCCCCTGCCGCGGGACGGACCTTTAACATTTTTATCCGAGGAAAAACGCGCACCGTGGAGCTTGCGCCATGGCACGGCTGCCCGGGGAAGCAGCGCTCCCGAACTTGCCGTCCCCCTGATGCGGGGATACGGAAACACCCAGTTTGACACCAAAAAAACCCCCGTGCAGCGTCCTGTTGCGGTGAGGGGGGACGGACACGGAAACGCGTCTTCGGTGCCCGCAGAGCGGCTCCCGCCCCGCTCTCGGGGCCGGTACAGGCGGGGGGACGCGGCCCGCCGGCGCTCTGCCCGAGGGGAAGGCGCCGCCCGGGCTGAGGGGGAGCCCGGCCTCCCCCGTGGCGGCGCCCGGCCCTGGGGCGCCCCGCGGCTCGGCCGCGCTCCCTCAGCTCCCCCAGGAAGGAAGGAAGGACGGAGCGGGCGGCGCCGCTCCCCGCCCCGCGGGCGGCCCCGGCTCGGCCCGGCCGGCCCCCGGGCGGACGACGCCCCCGGCCCTCACGCCGCGGCCGGGCCCGCCGCCCGTGGCATTTCCTCTGAGCTCACTCGGCGGCTGACGCGGCGCCGCTTCCCTCGGAAGAGGAAGCCTCGCAGCGGAGCGGCGGCGGCAGGCAGGGGGACGCGCGGCGGGCGCCGTGCCGGCGGCGGGGCGGGGGGCAGCGGCGCGGCCCGCGCTGGGGGCGGCCGGGGCGGAGGAGGCGGCGGCGGCGGGGGGGGGCGGCGGCGGCGGCGGCGGGCGCTCCCCGCCCGCGGGGCCGGTCGGCGTCCGCCCCCGCGGCCCGAGCCCCCGCCGCGCCGTGCCCGTCTACGCCCTCAACTTGCGGGTCTTGTGGCCGCTGGCCACCGCCGTCTGCACCGCGCTCCTCTGCCTCTACCAGGCCCTGCGGGCCGGCGCGGCCGGCGAGGGCGCGGCGGAGGCGGGCTCCGTCCCGCTCCTCAAGGGCTCGGCGCTGCTGCTGCTGGGCTGCCTGCTGGCCCGCTGCTGCGGCGCGGCGGGCGGCGGCGGCCCCAGGCCCGGCGGGGTCCGGCCGGCGGCGGGGGCGGCAGGGGAGTCGCGGCGCGGAGCCCTGGAGAGCTTCTACGCGCGGCAGCTGCGGCTCTCGCCCCACGTGCTGGGCCACAGCAAGGCGCACGTCGGGCGCGTCGTGGCCGAGCTGGTCCGCGCCGCCAAGGCGCAGGGGCTGCAGCCCGGCCCGCTGGCCCTCAGCCTGCGCGGGGACTTCGTGCGCGTCGGCAGCGCCTACGAGCAGCACAAGGTGCGCAGCCCCGACTGCTTCGACATCCTGGTGCCCCTGCGGCTGCCGGCCCACCTGGAGCCCCGGCCGCGCTCCGCCGACGGGCTGGGGCCGCGCGGCGCCTTCCTCTGCGGCCTGCGGGCGAGGGCCGGCCGGCCGCGCCGCTGCCGGCCCTTCGCCGAGGGCTTCTGCGTGGAGCTGCGGGGCCGCAGCCACCTCTCCTCGGGGCTGGTGCTGCGCTGGTTCCAGGGCCACCTGCAGCGCTGCCTGGGCGCCGTGCGGTACCGGCTGCAGGAGCGCTGCCGCGTCAGCCTCTCGGCCTGCCCCGGGCGCCCGCCCACGCTGCACATCGTGCCCTGCTCCGACTACGTCTGCTGCCACATCTCCATGGCCGTGCGCCTCATCCCCGCCATCCCCCTCGGCGACGCGCTCTACCTCACGGCCCTGCCGCCCGAGGGCCCGCAGGGCCCCCCGGCCCCCGAGGCCCTCTGGGGCCTCAACGCCTCGCGGCAGGAGCAGCGGCTGCTGAGCTGGCTGAAGGAGCAGGCCCCGGCCTCCTCCTGCCACCTCAAGTGCCTGCAGATCCTCAAGGGCCTGCGGGACCTCCGCGGGCAGGGCCTGGAGGAGCCCTTCTGCTCCCAGTGGGGCCGGGTGCTCTCCTCCTACGTGCTCAAGACGGCCCTCTTCTCTCTGCTGCTGCGGGGGCCCTTGGAGGCCTGGGACGAGCGGTTCCTGGTGGAGCGGCTGGAGGACCTGGTGCTGTACCTCAGGGACTGCCTGCGCAAGCAGGTGCTGATGCATTTCTTCCTGGGCAACGCCAGCCTGCCGGAGGCCGTGGCGCTGCCCCGCTTCCTCAAGGAAGCCGCCCCCGTGAACTTGCTGGCCGCCTTTGACGGGCCCACGCTGGACCTGGCCGCCTTCCAGCTGATCAACACCTGGATCCAGGCCCCGCACCTCATCAGGATGTACAGCAGCCCCCGGTACTTGCGACCGGTGCCCGCCCCGTGCCGGCACGTCGCCGAGGCCAGGCAGGAGCCGCCGGGAGAGTGAGCCGGTGGCCGGGGGAGCCGGCGTCGCCCGCGGACCCTGCCGGGGCAGCGCGTGCTCCCAGCCTGCTGGTCCGTCGAGAGCCCGCGTCTGCTGAGGAAGGTGGGACCCATTTAAATGTGGTTCTGTGGCTTTGTCCCTGACCTGAGAAAACTAGGAAACCAGAGGCCAGGACTTAATGAAATTGTGATTCTTGTTTTCTTTTAATCTCATTGGTTGCTCGTGGGAAAATTGTGAAATTGCTGGGGAAATGCCTTAGTCGAGAAGCGTTACGTTCAGTCGACTGTTTGCAAACCTGACTTTAACAGCCTCAAAATGACATTTCTGGAAACCCACGTTAACTTGTTGTCTTAGTGGCAAAATTGACCTTTTTCTGAGATTTGGTTTTTATGATGCAAAATCCATTTGGGATTTAAAAATCCTGTAAGTGCAAACAACACTCTGCCCCCCCCCGGCTCCCCCCCACAATGCACCAAGATGCTCTTAAAATGTGATGAGCGCTAGAGCGTGGGTGTTGGATCACAGTTTGAAATGCTCAATGACATGCTTTAAATTTCCTGTGTAATCGAATACGTTGTGCTGGATAGAAATATAATGCGTATGTTAATGTAAAATTGAGGGAAGAAGTGAAACCTCTCCGATAACAATATGAAGAATCTAGTTATACGTTTCTGTGTTCAAGTGAAGGTTATATTGAAGGATTGACATATAGGTAAAAGGAAACAAATAGCACTTTATTTTCACAAAGGCCTTTTTTTTAGGATAATTGGCTGCACTAAATATTGCTACAAGAAGGCATTAGTATTTTGTTAAAGGAATGATGTTTGGATCATCCCAAGGAAAACCTTTTTTTAAGGAAATACTCTGAGGGTCGTTTGTTTGTGGGTTGTTGTTGAGTTCTATTTTTTTCCATCTTCAAGTATTCTTTTCTTAGAATTTGCTTTACCTCAAGGCCCAACAATGAAACAAAGAAATTCTGTAATGTTTTTTGGAACAAACCTTGAACGAGTCCAAATCTCAGTGCTGTAAGCAGACTGCTGCGCCCTCCTGCTCTCCGGTAGGAGTTTGGTGGGATTTCTGGATGACTGCCTGACCAGTTGTCTGATTGTGGCAGTGTTTTGACCAAATAACCGGATGGGAATTTCTAGTACTGTGCTATAGCAAATCGTTATCTTATTGCGGGGAGGAGGAAGTGAAATATTTCAGGGTACTTCAGAATTATTTAGCACTGATTCATGGTACAATGGCAGTCTTAGACTATGGATTCTGGTGTACTCTAAACAGAAACATTAGCCAGATAATTCCCATTTCTTGTCTGGTTACGTCCCAGTCGCTGGACTAACCCGGCGAGTTGTAATGCAGCCAGCTCTGCAAGTGTCCGTAGCTCTTGGTGCAGGGACCTGGTGTACGGGAGCCTGATGTGTCCCAGGGTGTCAGCGAATTCAGAATTTCAAATCCTTGCTTTATTGGTCACCTGCTCAAGTATTTGGTGTATTAAGACCCAAAATGTGTTGCCAAATTGCTGGTGCTCTGGAAGCTGAGCGTGTGCCTTATTATTCACTGTACTGTGTCCTAGGTGAGCAGTCTGAAATGAATTATAAATGACCAAGTGTAACTTCGCAGAAGCTTTAGGATAACTTGAAGTTACTAATATAGTCCTTCTCTCCCTGATGTACACAGAGATACCGGTGTGCTTTATTCACAGTTCTACGCATCAGAGCACAAAACAAACATTGTCAAAATCTATGAAGCTTTATAAAAATCTATTTTTCTAAATGGAAACACTCCCTAGGCAGATGTTTGCCTACTTCTGTCTATTTTTTTAACTGCTCTTGCAGTCTTATTTTCAGGTAATTATAGCCTAGGTCACACCCGCAAGTTGGGTTATTTTTATATATGAAGCACTGTGCTTCTTTCTACAAATACAAATAGTGTATTTATAGGTAGTATTGATCAAATGTTCTTTGCACATGGTATTTAAGGCTAAGTGAGCTACCTTGGTGTTTTGATTTTTTTTTTTTTTTGGTAGTAGACCATGATACGTACTATTTTTGCACACTTGTGCTACTTGGTATTTGAAATAAGATGCGGTTCTGCAGTCGACGCCATTGCCATTGAATCTTTTGCCCAAAGAAGAACTAGATGACTGGCCCAGGGTATTGTGGCTGCCTGAACTCGTGACATAAAAACCCTTTAGCTGTTTATTCTAGCATCATAACCACTTCAGTCAGCTGTTGGTTTGTTTACATCACTGCATCTCTGTCTCTGAAAAGTGATCTTTTTTCTGAAAAGGGATGCACATTTGGTGTGTGTTTAGTATTGCTGCAACACATGCAAATCTAATAGACTTGCTAAGGACTTTCTCACTAAAACGTAGTAATGCTGGGAAAAGACAGTTGCATCAGGAAATGCCTGACAAGGAGAGATGGTGGAGAATACAAATAGTTTAGAAAATGAAAGTTGAGCTGAGGGGTGAGTGAGAATGATGGTAAGCTCTCAGTGAAGACACACTGCAAACAAGCCAAAGAACACGGGGGTAAAATTGGAGGAGAGCTATTGAAAGCAAGGCGGATTTGCAGTGTAGGGAAAAGGTTTAAGTGGGTTTTGCTTTGACAGTATTTCCAAAGTGGCTGAATCCATCAGGGCCGAACAGTGAGGCAAACCTTCAGTTTACTAGCCGTGTAGGCAGACCTTCAGTGCGAGTTTTTGCTCAGTACGGCACTTATGAGTTCGTGATGGCTGGTCATGGGAGAAAATGTATGCATTTGCTTTAACCTTAGGCTTTGGGCAAGCTTTCTTGAGGAGAGCGGGCTTCCTGCCAGTAAGGCAATGTGCATGCAGTTGGTGGGAGGTCTGAGAAAATCTCTTAGACTAACTTGTGGTTCTGTTGTACAACTGAGATATCAAGTGTATTTTCTTTGCCTGCTATAAAGCATGCATTCATGAATACGACTGAGAAAAAAGCAGCTGATAAAAGTTGGGTTCTCTTATGGTATTCATCTTACTCCACAACAAACATGACAGCACTGGTACCTGCAGCGTGCTGGAGCTATTGTAGGGCCTTATCTGTAAGGATGTGTACAGAGAACTCGACCTACGTGAGTAATCCTGTGGGCCTTTTGCCTTCTCCCTCTCCTCCCAACCCATCGATACTGTACACAGAAGAAGGTTATGAATATGTATTTGTTAAGGTCATAACTGTTATAATGTATCATAGATTCAGCATGGTTGCCTCTGTGTGGTAAACTGAAACACAAACACAGAAGAAAGGGCGTGTTATTTAGTACTAATGTGGGTTCTTGGTTCTCGTTATCTGCAACCTAATTTTGCAAAGACTCTCTGCAAATGAAGTTGTTTTTATTGAACGTTGATTGGGAAGAAGAATCACACCTGCAGGAGAATAAGTTTATTTACAGTACCAAAATGCATATATATGGCTTCATTTTGTATTGAAAAATGCTGTGTATTTCTCAAAGACATCATTATTTCGTATCTGACTAAATAGCTCAAAAACATTCCTCTTTTAATTTTGAATTTCTGCAGAGTAATGTAAATTTTAAGTGTCTGTTTGCAATGGACATTCTTGGTACAACTATTTTTTGCTGGTTAATAATCAGACCAAAGATGAAACTAAGGTGTTCAGCTGCTATTGTTTAAAAAAAAAAAAAAAAAGTTTATAGGCTCAAAGTGTCAGCCCATTTTAATGAAACGTTTATAAATTCATTTCCTATTTAATATCAAAATACATTTGCACTTTTATTGTTTCCATAAAAAGTTGGTGGTTTTGTTTTAATGTTTCACTGTAGTAATAAACAGCTGTTTTAAAGCATCTATGCCTCAAGATTCAAATTCCTTATTATCTTTTTTCAGTAAAAGCTACCTGCAGCCACAAAACTGTGATCAGCAGGTTTATGTGCTCTTTAGGAGGAGACTACTAAAGTGGCAAAGCCATGGGAAAGCAGGAAGTCCACGCCTTGGGAGTTGTGCAGAGGGATACGGGAGGAGAGCCAGGAGAGAGATGAGAGCACGGCTGGCACCATCTGTGGAGTTGCTGACTTTTGAAATGGAGCACGTTGGGGTTTGTGGCCGTCTTGCTCAGAGGTTAAGAAGGATTCAGTTCTTGTTTCCCTGGCTCCAGTTTCAGGTCACTGCATAAAATCTGCTTTTTCTGGTGCTTAATGAAGAGCTAGGACTTCATCTTCATTTCACAGTATCTGTTGTGAGCTTTTCAGCGTGGCACGTACAGACACGTTTCTGTTCCAAACTGTTTAGGTCACACTTTATTAAATATGGAAAAAGTCCTGCTGAAGCCAGCAGGAGTTTTGTGGATGGGCCAGCAAGTTACCTGTCCTTTATTAGTCTTTGGTAAGATGCCAGAACTATACACTCGTGGCTTGTGCTGATGTTCCCTATTAAAGAATGAAATAACAGCAAGATCCCTAGCTTTTTAATCATTAAATCACAGCTAGGCTGAAAATAACTGTCTCCCGGTCTTTTTGTGCCTGCCTCGTACCTTGCAGGGAGTAGCTTCTGTAAGAGGGGCAGCAGTCATTGGTACAGTGCTGAGGCAGCCCAGCTGGCTAACGGACTTCTCGCTGGCAAAGACTGGAAGCATGTCATTCCTTTAGTGTCGACACCCAGTCACACAAGTCAATGCGAAGGAAGTGTATTTAGATCTTTACCTCTTTAATAACATTGTCTCTTATTAATGGCTTCCTTTAAAAGCAATAACCATCCTCTGGTCTCTGTTCGTTCCTTGCTCTGAAATATTTCTCTGTTTGAAGCCTGAGTTTCTATTCAGCAGAAAATCATTAAAGAAACATGGGAGTTTCCTTTTGCAATAAATCTGTTAACAAAAAATTAACTGGCCTAAGGACTTGCACGCTTTGTGTTTAAAGAAAATCCTGTTTGCATCCAACTCATTGGATAATTGTTTAAAACCTTTCCATCCCTGTGCAGATACCTTCCTTGTAATGCAGCCAAGGTCAGTAGTGAATTGCTGATTAAGTACTGCTAATGCAAGTTAAAGCTGCCTGGAGGGGAAGGGACTCTTATTTGTGCATCCCATTTTTATCAGGCTCCAAAAGAGTTCAGACACAAGAAATTTGCTTTTCTAGGCTGGTTTATTTCCTGTGTCACCTCTTTAAATGTCTGCCTGGTGAGTCTTCCCTGAGTTAAGTGACATTCTGACTGATGATAATCAGTTTGAGTAGCTGGCAGAAAAGCAGCCAGCCCCACTCTCGTTGGGGCGATAATGCTAAGAAGCTGGCAGTCGACAAAGGGGCAAGGACCTGCACACCTTTAAGCATGCGGATTCGCCTTCAGTGCTTGCTGATTCTTCAGAGCACAGCGCTCTGCTTACTTGAGGGGTCCGAGCAGCTCACAACTCTGAAATAAGCAGGATATGGAGGGCTGACCGTAGGTTGATCTGCCTGTACATTATATTACTATTGTGAGTTTCTCAAACATATGGTATGCCTAATTAAGAGACTACCTGTGCTCTCCTGTGTGTGCCTGCAGTGTCCTGTTTTAAATATGTAACCAAGAATTGGCATATTTGCAACTGCTTGATTCAAAGCACTGTAATACTCTGTCAGCAGCAGAGTTACAGATAACATATGTTCTCTATCTGTGCCACAGTCTGTTAGGTTTCAAATAACGATTTACATGCAAAACTCTTAAAGGTTGTTACAAACACGTATGCATCAAATATCATCGCATACCAGTGTTCTGTGTTAAGGAAGCCTTATTTTTTTCTTCTTAAAGGATAGCAATGCTGATTCAGAGAGTCAGAAAATGTCTGTGTGCTCAAGTTACAGGCTGCATTTCTTGAGACCCCTGGGAATTTCCCCCGCCCCCCCAAAACCAGTATCAAAGCTGCATAGAGAATACTCAGTTCTCTGGGCTGCACTGGATGTAATATGCGTTTGCTAGTGTTTTCGTGATACTCGTGATCCTCTATGGGCTTCTGTCCCTGCCACAGAGTCCATACAATAATCTGGGCGGGGGGGGGGAAGGGGAGCTAAGGAATCAAGAAGACCAGACTCACAGGGATTATGCTGTGAAGGTTAGTAGCTATCAAATCAAAGAAGAAAAATTACCCTTATGATGGACTCCTAGCGGAGAAAGTGGAAGAGTTGCTTTGAAGAGTCTTGCTGTACTGATAGAAACCCACTAGCTGTAGAAACAGAGGAAGGACAGTAGCAGAATCCAACAAGATAGCCCACTTCTCCACTGCTATTTCAGTCTGCTCTTTCCAGTTTCAAGTAGGGGAGAAGAGGAACTTAGAGCTGAATTCACTGGCAAATCAGTGTGCTTACTAGCCACGCTTCAGGGGAAGGCAAGGGAGAAGGCAACTCTTCACTCACTCTTCCAATGTTTTTTTCTGTGCAAAATTAAAACACTGAAATACAATACTCCCATCAAGGGAAGGAGTGTTCGGGAGCAGTTTGCCAGTCTGTCCCCTATCCCAGATGCTGTCCCAGATGACAATCTGGGATCACTGGTTTTAAAGACAAGTCCTGGTCGAAATTCAGCTAGGTTTATGCATGCTGGAAACTGCTTTTGAGTTTCCTAATTCCTGCTGGCATGGCACAGGGAGCAGCTCCACTGCCTGTGCAAGTGAAGCGCTGGAGCAGCAGCTACAGAGGAAATGAGTCATTCCTCTATTTCTGTTGCGAAAGACTTCTCTGCACTGTGCGATGCATTTAGGAATATATTCTTACTGCTTCTTGGAATTTCTCCTCCTAGGACCACGTTCAGGCATACAAACATCAGTGGATCAACAGGCATGTTACAGACTTTTACTTCATTTTAAATAAGTTGTGCAGGCTTGGCTTCTGTGGGGAGGTGTTCAGGGTCTTCCTCGAGCTGGTGTTTCATGCAGTTCTCAGCTCCGAGCCTGTCCGCTGGTGGAGGAGCTGCTGCCAAAGAGGCGGTTGTATGAGGGTATCGGTGTGTCTTCTGAGCATCTCATTTTGTCATACACCCTTGGCGGCTTGTTTAAGTGTGTTTCAAAAAGAAGAAACTTGCTAGTCATAAGGATTGTGAATCATGGGCACTTCTCCAAAAAAGTATTTCTGTACAGCGCCTGTAAGTGTTTTCCCAGAAGCTACTTGAGCTCAGCAGCCATTCAGACCCTACCAAAACTAATGACATCCCCTGAATATTAAAAAAAAAAAGGGAGGGTTGGGCAGGAGAACAGCAGCAGTAGGCTCTGGCAAACCGATAAACCTATCTCTCCCCTTTTATTTCAGTGTGTTGCTTTCCAGAGCGCTGCAGACATGTTAAACCGCTTGTTGGTGGGATGGCTGGTTTAAGAGGCACGGTGCGTATGAGGCATTACCTGGTAAGAGAGCATCAGTCCTCTCTCCGTATCTCCTCACTGCTGCCCTGGCAGGTAGATGACTAAATAAAGTGGATTGGCACCTGTTGTAACTTCTGCTGCGAGAACACAGGAGATCTTGGTAAGAATTCGGCAAATTGTCCATTTTCAAATCTCGCAGGAGTCTAACTTGTTCAGCAGCAAAGCAAGTCTTGGCTGAAGCTTTGTATGTGCCTAAGGATGAGCTGCTTCTAACAGTCTGCTTATCTCTTGGCTCCTTGAGTGGCTGTCTAGCTTGAAGTGCAGAGTCTTTGTGATGTCCTGCACCTGGCTGAGTGCACCAATTCCAGCAGAGCAGCGGCAATGCAACTTTACCATGACATTTACCCCTCACATTTTACAGGTGCTCCTTGAAATGTTCCCACTTTTAGTATAAAGACGTGGTGGGTGCCAGAGGGAGGGAGGCTGGTAGCAAAACACGCTGACTTCTGTGGTTTGCTCCTTGGAAATGCTACTAGTGCTCCAAGAAACCATACAAATCTTGTGTGCAGAGCTTGTGTGAGTAGCGGTGTTTTAAATTTGCCTCTTGAAATTGTTCTCATTACCCAAAACGTTTATAGGGGCACATAACGAGCTTTCAACTCTCCAATAATTCCTCAAGGAAGAATCGTTATGGTCTTCCAAAACGATTCCTGTGTTAAGTGGCAATTAAGAGCTCATTATAATGAGATGCTGTGGTATGAAATTAGTATCCAACTTAGAGTGACAAAAGAAACTTGCACATCGATAAGGTGGAGGGGAGATGGTGGGAGAAAGGGGAAAGTAGGGAACACAGCAGCTACGCTTCAAGGAGGGGCAGGTGCATCACCTTGGAGAAGATGGCAACTAACTGGATGGTCATCAGAAGAGTCAGCCCTCAATGGAAAACATGGCAGCTTTTCTGAGGGCTAACTCTGGGATTTGCGTGAACTTCTTCAGGCAAAGCTTTCAGGGCTTGTAGATTTTGTGGAATAAGATGTGGTTTGAGCACTGCTTTGTGCTTTCTGAAATGTCAGCTGGTGAAAGCGCTGTACACCCATCTCTGGCAGCTGCAGGGGTACAATGTCTGCTACCTGAAAAAGGGCTGTTTCGGTGGTGAAATTCATCTTTTCACTTGATAAAGACCTTTACAATGAGACTTTCATATCAAAGGGCTCTGGCAGCACAAGAGTTTGAGTAACTATTTGCCTGACTGCCATTGGAGTAGCTGCCTGTGAAGTGCATAGGTATTTTATCTGAATAAAAGTTCTTGCTCTCACTGGTTAGCAAACACAGCTGCCCCAGAAACTTGTGAGTTGCAGAGCAGAAGGTTAATTTTGTGTGGATAATGTGCTGCTCTGATTGAACACAGGAGCCTGCACATACCAGGTACACTGTCCTGGCTGCTCTGGCACACCTTTGCCCCTCAAGAGCAGCTAGGGTTTGTTTTCAGCAGATTTTCC
Organism: Buteo buteo; assembly: GCF_964188355.1. Taxonomy (NCBI): domain Eukaryota; kingdom Metazoa; phylum Chordata; class Aves; order Accipitriformes; family Accipitridae; genus Buteo; species Buteo buteo. Next base: position 9,716,246 of record NC_134197.1, read on the forward strand.
CCCTCTGTGATGGGTCTGGGTTTGCAGAGGCGGCAGGCCCTTGCAGCGAAGGAAGCAGACGGATAACTCCCTTCTCCCTCCCGCATGGTATTTTCATAACCTTTTAATGGCATCCGGCAGAATGGGGACAAGATGGCGATCACATGCTGGCCACAGCCGTTCCGTTTCTTCCAATGGCAGAGGAAACCAGGATGAGATCAGATTTACTTTTTCCCCTTTTCTGCTTGGAAACTTATTTGTGTTGCTAATGAGGTCCCAGGTTCAACACTGTAAAAGGGATGCTGCAGGGAGGAGGAGAAGTAAGCTTCCTCCCTTGGGAAGGGGATAATGCAGTCCTTCACTCATTTAAACTGCTTTTCTGAGGTCAGTGGGCATGCAGTCTGTCACCCATGATGGCAGGTGGTACGGGTCGAGCTACTGGCACAGTGGGATGAGGTGGCAGGTAGGGCTGGACCCACACCAGGACACTGCTCAGGAACAGAGACGTCTTCCCTGATGGCATCACTTAGAATCATAGAATCATTTAGGTTGGAAAAGACCTTCAGGATCATCGAGTCCAACCATCAACCATGCCCACTAAACCATGTCCTGAAGTACCCCGTCTACGTGCTTTTTGAATACCTCCAGGGATGGTGACTCAACCACTTCCCTGGGCAGCCTGTTCCAATGTCTGACAACCCTTTCAGTAAAGAAATTTTTCCTAATATCCAACCTAAACCTCCCCTGCTGCAACTTGAGGCCATTTCCTCTCGTCCTATCTCCAGCCACCAGACAGAAGAGACCAGCACCCACCTCACTACAACCCCCTTTCAGGTAGGTGTAGAGAGCGGTAAGGTCTCCCCTCAGCCTCCTCTTCTCCAGACTAGACAACCCCAGCTCCCTCAGCCGCTCCTCATAAGACTTGTGCTCCAGACCCCTCACCAACTCGGTTGCCCTTCTCTGGACACGCTCCAGCCCCTCAATGTCTTTCCTGTGGTGAGGGGCCCAAAACTGAACCCAGGACTCGAGGTGCGGCCTCACCAGTGCTGAGTACAGGGGAACAACCACCTCCCTGCTCCTGCTGGCCACACTATTTCTGATACGGGCCAGGATGCTGTTGGCCGCCTTGGCCACCTGGGCACACCGCTGTGTGCTTGATCAACTGCAAGTTACTGGGCACAGTATGGGGGGAGGAACATAACGTGCTGCTACCCATGTAACACAGGGAGCAAACCCGAGATCAAACATGTTACCATCTAATCTGTAAGAACAGGTTTCTTCAGGCAGACGCCCAGGGGAACGCCCAGCGGCAATGAGGAATTTTATCACCTGGATTTGAGCAGACTTTTGCGTATGAGGTTGGTTTGGTCTGTGATGAAGATAGGTTTGCCTTCCAAGTACTGCTTTGAATCTGAACGGTGGAGAGCACAGTGTGTGTTGCTGTGTGTAGTGATTTTGGTTTCCATTAATATCCAGAGAAGAGATTCCTCGTGAGAAGGAAATTTTAATTCGGAAAGGACACGGTTCATTTATATTGGTTGCACTTAGCTGGATTTGCAGCCTCCCTCTTCAGCAGAGCTGCATCCTACTGAAAGCACTGCGGGGTAAATGCATAGGAATGGGGAGGAGGGAAAAAGAATCAAACAGCAGAAACAGACGGGTGAAACCAAGGTCCCTACAGGGCAGAAATATTCTGTAATTCCATTTATTTCTCAGCTACAGCATTGCAGTTCTTTAGAATGCAAATTACCCCTTTAACCCACCAAGTTTAGCCGTACTGCGTGATACAGTATTTTGCACATCTGCTTAACGAGATGGGAAAACCAGATGTAACGGTCTCTGCTGCTGTGAGGGGATGATTGGAAATGGAGCCTTTTGTAATAAAAATAGTCCTGCCCTTTTGAACCTGTTGAATTCTGAAGTCGATGTGGGCATGTTTTTCCAAATGATGGTTTGGTATTTGCAGCTGAATGATCCTAAACTCTTTCCCGTAGCTGTTCCTGTGCAGCTCAAAAGTGGGTTTTATTGCTGTTGATACTGTTTTTTTCCAAAAGTTTTAAGGAATCTCTATTTTTCTGTTTTGGTTATTTGTTTCGTAATTTAAAAGCTTTTCTCTTACCAGCCATATTTAAATGTTTTTAGTTAACTTCTGCTACATTTTACAGCTGCACAGCCCCAGGGCTCAGCTGTAAAGCCCTGCTGATTTAGCTGAAGAAAGTGTGCTTGACCACATCTGTTTCTGTGTTAACTTACGTCTTTAGGCCACTGCTGGAAAGGAGAAAACTGTAGATGCCATTTCCTCCCCATTCTCTTTCTAAGTTTGATACAGTTTTTAATGTTCATAGAAAAGGAATATTTTAAATTGTGACCTATTATATGAGTGTGAATCAAATGGGAAGAGTTGTAGCACAGTTATTCATAGAAAAGGAATATTTTAAATTGTGACCTATTATATTAGTGTGAATCAAATGGGAAGAGTTGTAGCACAGTTATTAATAGAAAAGGAATATTTTAAATTGTGACCTATTATATTAGTGTGAAACAAATGGGAAGAGTTGTAGCACAGTTATTCAAACAACTTCCAGGGGATGAGACTGTTCTTCTAAAATAAGTCATCCCTGAGTTTGTAATGCAACTAAAGCTCTCAGCATTTATCTTACAATTTTATTCTTGAGTCTCAGAGAGATGACCTTGAGTGAGTGTGAGACTGAGTTTGCCTTATTGTATAAAATCCCACACTCTGACCTTTTTAGAAGATACTCTCTTACTTTTTAAGGTGAGCACTGGAAGTATCTTGGGTATCTTTACCTCTAAAGTTGTGTCACTTTGGAGACCTGGGCTCTGTTCCCCCTTTGCTCAGACCCTCGCTGGGGTCCCACTACATCCTCTGGGGCTTGGGAAGCTGCATCTGCAGCTCCCATCCAGCTCCTCTTGGTAGGAATGACTCTTGTTCTGCTGAATTTGTCTTCCTGAGAAATGGGGATACTACTCGGCTTCAGAAAGGCTGATGTTGCTTGTTTCTCAGTCATTAGATTAAAACAAATACTAAGTAGAACTTTTCTTTAAAAATAGAGCTCACTTCCTTAGGAATTTGTTTCAGTGGGGACTGTGAGATATTCTCTCTGTAATGATTTATACTACAAAAATAGCTCTGTCCTATGTCTGCAAACAGTTAGAAATGTGAGCCTGGAAAAGAAATCTAGCAGCTAACTCCTTAGCCCTACAGCTTGAATAAACCAGTTGTAAATGAAATGAATTACAAAAGCAACTGAAAAACTCAATTTCCCTATAAATACAATGTTCTCTCCTCAGATCGCTGAAAATGCTCTGGGCTTTTTAGCATGACCCAAAGCATACCGTGTCCAAGCTTTTTTGGCCTCAATGCAAGGAGTGAGCTCCAAAGCAGAAGAGTCCTGTCCAGCCTTCTCTGGGGGACTCTCCCGCTGCTGAAATTGCACCGAGTCGGGGGGACCCTGCGAGCAAGCGAGTCGCAGGTCACAGAGGTCCTGTCTTTGTTGCAAAATTAGGTTGTCAAAAGAACGTGACCTCAAATTCATATTTACACATGTGACCTAGCAGTCACCATTTGCCTTCAACACTGTCAGCTGATGACACTCGGCTCGCGCACAGTGACACGGCGTGAAGCCACCGAGGGCTCCGCTCCGACGGGACCAGTGCTGAGACACGGTCACCGTGTTGGAATGGAGCATGACTTCACCGGGCGGTGACGGCTCCCGCCGGGGACAGGTTTCCTTTGAGCAGGATCTTGGATTCGAGTGCCTGATACAATAATATGTGGTGCCTGCTTCCTTGGAGGCCGCGTGCACTTTGGCTGTGGTTTTTATCTCTGTTTACTATAGAAATAGCTTTAGTAGATTATGCTGCGTCATTCAGTTCCCTGCCAGAAATGTATGTTAAAGACAAAATAGAAAGCGTGTGAGTGCAAGAGAGTAGCTGTAAATTTTATGGCATAAGCAAGGCCATTATAAATTATATGAGGCAATGAGGTCTGAGGATTTTAGATCAAATTTAGCCACTTCATCTGGAGACTTAAGAAAAGAGAAAAATGTGCTTTTACTGATATTGCCAATTAGGGAACGGCCAGGTGGCCGGTTAATAACCCAGATGCGCTGCAGAAGCCGCAGCATCAGCAGAGGCTGTTTCTGAAGCGAAGCAGAGGAGTGCTTTCCAGGGCACAGTGACAAGCCGGGGGAACGCCGGCAGTTTCCTCCTGGCTACAGGCATGAGTCGGGTACAGGAGATGTGACAAGAGGGAGATCCTGGGGTAGGTAATGCCAAACCAGAAAGGGATAACAGCTTAGGAAAATTGCAGAGAAGGAGGAGGGGAATGCAGTGAATTCTAAAGAACAGTTGGCTACCGAAAATGCAGAAGCCTGGGAAATGGTATCTTGACTTCAAATCGGGCAGATTCACAGATGTCCGTGGAGTTGGTGGGCTAATTTAGAGGCAGTTGAGACCAAAGGCTGGGTGAGTCATGGAAATGGGTTGTAGCACCTTCCCCTTCTGTCACTAGCTGGAATCTGTGTCTATCACACTGATGTCAGCCCAGTTCCTGCTGGAAACTGCATCATTGCTGGCACAAGACCCACTGCTATGACCCTTGCATGCCTCACAGGGCCAGAGCTTGGGACAGAGGCACTCGGGACGAGGCTTCTTGCTGACCCCTGGAGCGCACCAGGAATGATCTGGGAGAAGGGGATAACCTTTCCCTACCCCAAACAAAGCTGTCTGGGCACACTGCTACGCGGGAATTTGGGAGAAGGAACTGAAGGGATCAGCACGTGAGCCTGGGTGGCAGCCGGCAGTGTTTAGCTTGCGCTCTTGCCATCAGCAGGAAGCAGAACTCAGCTCAGGTCACTTCAGCCATTTTCTGCACTTGTAACGAAGCATGACACAGACCCTGACACCGAGTCAGTCCTAGAGCTAGAATAAATACAGGTTGCTACGGCAAAGTCAAAACTAATCCTTGCTGCCGAAAGACTGAGGCGTGGGGCCAGCAAGGCAGAGCTGTCCTGCCCCAGAACAAACCGTCCCTCTCGCCCACACTGCGTGTTGGGTCTCTGCTGGGATGCAGCTGGGAGTAAAGGCAGGAGAGTAGAGTTTGCTGCTTTCTATTTCAACAGCTGGGGTAGATCTGCTTCTCAGAGCCTGGCTTGCACTCCCAAACAGGGGTATTTACCCAGGTCCCCCCACCCCACCCCTTGTGCTACTCCACTTCTTGGAGTCTCTGCGTCAGTGCCTACCAGCCCTTCGTCTCTCCCAGCTGCAGGTGTAGGGGACAGTCCTGCCCCTGGTCGCCCAGAACTTCTTGAATAACACCTCACGGACTTGCCTTTTCAGGGTACAAACCCAAGGCAGAAAAAGGCCTGAAAAACCACAGAGGGAAACTGCATTTCTATGCAACCCACAAGGAGACAAACACGTTGCTAGAGATGGCTCTGGAAGAGTGAATCGAAGATGCCTTTGTTGGAAGGATGATGCTGTGGGGGAATGAAGCTAATCCTGTAATGACGAGAGAAGCTGGACCTTTATGGGTTGCCAAGAGCAGTGGGGAAGCACCAGCTACAATGGCTTGCCATCTATAAAAACATCTGGAGATAAGAAGCTTATTTTTAGGCAGAGTGGTAGCCGGCTATTCCAGCAGGCTCAAGTGATGATGATAAGGATTTGGCGTGCGAACAGCAGAGTAAGACATCTCATCTTATCTTGCACCACCTCGCTTTCCCCCTTGCAGCAGAAAGCACTGCCAATTGCTTTAGGAGGATTCAAATGAAAATCCTTTGAAATAGCCATCAGACTTCTTTCCTTTTCCTTTCCTTTCTCCGCTTTTTCAGAGTGATGCTCTTCTCTCTTAACTTTACGGCATGAAGCAGCTGAAAGTCTTTGACTAGGGTTTGGAAGACAGATGCAGGCATGGCATTTTGAATACTGGCAGCCCTGGTTCTGGTTTGTCTGAGAAGCTGCTGAACTGATTTGCTGTGATGGAGGTAGATTTTGCTACTTGCTGGGCTGGTTGTAATATTCAAGCGCATGCTCTGGATGCAGCTGATGTTATTCCCAATGTGTATTAATATCAGTAAGAATAGAAATCCATCATAAAATCATATTCTGCAAAAGCAGTGTTAATTTCCTTTTTTTCTGCACAGAAATTTTGCATTTGCTAGCCTTGCCATCTCCATTGTAGCCATTCCATGTGGGAAGTATGGAATGTGTCTTATCAGACACAGAGCGTGCACAGCAAAGGACATCCAAAGGTTATGTTGTCATCATGTCAAATGGGTCTGTTTATTCTGAGTGCTGTAGAAGCAGAGCTTAATCAGAGCATCAGCCATATGCAGATTTGAAATTAGATTTTACAATAACCACCTGTCTGCTGTTTTGAATCCATCATATTCTTCGGGTTAGAGCTGTGTTTGCTCAGCGAATATACGTGCTGGGAGAATGTAATCTAAAAGCCTTCATGCAACAGTGTAAAAGGTACTTAAATGTATGTATATGTACGAGCGTGCAAGGGAAGCACATCCATCTTACGGCTTTGTGCTACAGTCCGCTCCTAAAGCATGGGGGGGGGGGGGGGGGAAGGCATTTTTCCATGTAAAAATCAGTAGTATTAGCACCCCCCCCTATGAAACTGCTTTTGCTCCTCTTTTGGGGTTCATAATGCTTATATGTGTCAGCCAAAAAACTGTTGGTGACAACTGATGCAGCATTTGATCTTTCTCTGTCCTAAACCTTTTTAAAGGAGTAAGTACAAACATGCACATGATGGTTATAGAGCGAGGCATGCCATAGTTTTTGTGACTCACAGCATTCTGCCTTAAAGGAGTCAAAAAAATCTGTCTGCAAAGTTTAAGCCTCTCTCCACTACTTTGCAATATGGGGAAAAAAAAAATAATCCATGTGTTCGCTTATTGCAAGCTGCATCAAGGCGGTGGTGAGTCAAGATGAAAAGAGCAACAATATTCAAAGTAAAGGCTGACATTTTAAACACCAGCACTTGGAAAGAAGTGGAATTAAAAAGAATTGGAGAGCAAAAATTGACAAACAACTTGTACCACAGTTTAATCATATGCTCAAAACTGCCTGAAACAAGTAAGTACTATGGGTTTTTTTCTTGCTTATCTCCGCTGTGGTAATTATTCTTCTAAAGCGGTAGCTGCTATCCCTGGGGAAAAAGAGAATTTATTTTTTTAATTCGGAGTATGGCCCTTCCCACGGAAGTCAATGGGAATTTTTTCACCGAATTCAACGAGAACTTAAATGGGTCATTAAATGAGATAAGTAACGCAAGAGCTTTCCAAAGCCATCCTGCCCCAGAAGCTCCCTCCTTGCCACAAGGAGCAGTAGTGACCCGTGTTTTTAGGCTGGCCAATACTTGAAGCTGTACGTGTCCCCTTCTCCAGAGCAGGGAGGACCATCCCAGTGTTTTCACCATTCACCCCAGTAAACTGAAATGGAACGGGGTTGTTGTGAGTCGGGGAAGTGCCCTGTAGCACGCGGCTGCGGACCATCCAGCTGGGCTGAGCTGTAAGCTGCTGCCTCTTGCCTCCCTCCCTCTATCCAGGGTCTAGCGTAAATCCACGTGCCGGGAAGGTGCCAGAAGTGGAGCTGGAGAGTTTCCTCAGAAGCTGAGGGCAGAAGCCTTTGTTTACAGCAGCATGTCGGGAAGCCTGTCATTTGTGTGGTACCAAGGTGGTGCTGAAGAGGAACAGCCCCAAATCTCCACCTTTCCCGTGCTTTCCCTTTCCAAGAGTTTGACCTCGAAAGAACGTTTCCCTACTTGAGTTCTCCAGGTCCAACCACCCGCCTGGCGGGATTTGCCCATCGCCGGGCCACGTCCCCTCCGGCCCTGCCTCTGGCTAGGGCCCGACGCCTCAGCAAAGGGACACGAAGCCAAGCGACGCGACGCTCGGCGCGGTCTGTGGGCTAAAAGCTCGCTCCTTGCTGCGGCTCCTCGCCTTTGCCCGGGAAGATGCGAGCGTACGTGTTTTAACTTTGTCGGTTCGAGCCCGTAAAACGACTCCCGCCTTGCGTCGAGAGCACCTCCTCACAGAGCGAACTCCCTGGAGGAGAAGGCTGCTAGGAGAACCGCTTCCTCAGACAAGGCCGCCGCTCCCCGCGTCCCTGCCTCCGCTTCTCCCGCCGCCGGCTCCGCGGGGGGCCGGGCCGCGCCGCCCCCGGCCGTGTGGTGTCCCCCCCCCCCGGGGGGCCAGGAGGGCTTCACCAGCCCTGAATTTCCGCGCCGGGCCCTCTGGAGGTCAGTGTTTGCCCGCGCTGCGGCGGACCTGTTGCAGCCCCGCGGAGGCTCGGCGGGCAGGGCAGGGCAGGGCGGCAGCTCCGAGCCTCCGCCAGCCCCCTCAGAGCGCCGACCGGGGGAGGGGGGGTTTGGGGAGGGGGTGTCCCCCGGCCCCCGCGCTGCCTTGCGCGGCCGCGGAGCGCCGCAGACGCGTCCCCGTCCCCTCCCGCCCCCCGCCCGGGGCGGTGCCGCACCGCGGGGCGTATTGCGGCGCGGGTGGAGCGGAGCGGAGCGGAGCGGCGCGGCGGGAGGCAGGCGCCCCCCCCCCCCCCCCCCGCGCCCCGCGGAAGATGGCGTACATCCAGGTGGGTGCGGAGCTGAGGGGGCCCCCGGGGTGAGCCGCGTCCCTGCGGCTGGGCTGGCTGAGGCGTTGTGTGGTGGGACTCCCGGCGCCGTCTGCGGGACGGGGGTGGGGGGGGGATGTGTGTCGTGTCCCGTGTCCCCCCCCCCCCCCCGTGCTCCTTGCCCGGTGCGGGTGCGCAACTTCGGGCTAACTTCTGGGGAGGAGTTCCCGGGGAGGGGGGGCAGGAGCGGATCCCCGCGGGGGACGGCGGGCAGCCCTCGGCCCTCTCTCCTCGGGGAGGGGGGGGGCAGTGGGGTGGCCCCGGGTGCGTGGGAGCCCGGCCCGAGCCCGCACAAGGACTTCTCGGAGGGAGGAGGGCGCGGAGCCCCGCGGCCAGACCCAGATGCGCTGGGGACTTCAGCGGCCCCGCGGGGGGGGGGGGGTGGGGGGGCAGGCGCCCCGGGCTGCGGCGAGCCCCAGCCTTCGGCGTGATGGATGGGACCCCCCCCCCCCGCCCCAGCAGCGTGAGGCTGAATTAAATTCGGGGCTGGTTTAAACCCGGAGCGGTTTATCCCCGCCGGCCCTGCGGCTCCAGCCGCCCGTTTCCCATCTGTAGCCCCGCAGGCTGCCGCCCAGTTTTGAGATAAACCCGAGCGGGGAGTCCGGGCGCTGACAGAGACACCCCCTCTCAACGCCACCCGTGACCTCCCTCCCCTCCCCATCCCGTGGGGACGTGCCCCCCCCCCCCCCCCCACTCGGGGCAGAGCCGCCGCGGCTCCCGGCGTGGGGGGGGGGAGCGGCGGGCGCTGCCCCCGAAGGGACGGACCGGAGCCGGCCGCGGGTGAGCCCCGCCGGGGGCGGCGAAGGGCCGGGGGGGTGCGGGGTCCCCGGGGGCCCTTCGGCTCGGCGGGGTTCTCGAGTGGGGCCGGGCGGGGCCCCCGTGGGCGAGGCGGGGGTACGCGGGTGGGGACGAGGGCAGGGGGGAGAGCCCGTGGTCCCCTCCCCGCGGCGTTAATCGCCTTGGGGGGGTGGGGGGGTGCGTGGCCGGGGGGACCAGTCCCCAGGCTGCGGCGCCCGCTGCGGTGGGGCTTGTGAGCCTTCCCTGGGGGGGTAACGGCGGGGGCACAACGCGGTCTGTCACCAGTGGGGACCCCACCCCGCTGCGGCATCCCCAGGACGCCGCCACGGCCGGTCGTAGCGGGTGGGTCGAGGCGGTCGTGATGGGTGGCTGCGCTGGCTCGGAGCAGGCGACCCCCGCGTTGGGCCCAGGCAGAATGGGGAGACCGGACCCCTGCGGCGAGGTGTGAAGGGGAGACGCAGCCCTGCCTCGCACCCAGCTCCGGGCGAGGGGGTGCACCCGGGGCAGCCGCCGTTGGCCCTCGATGAGGGTTCGCTCAGGGCTGGAGGCTCCCAGCTGGGTGGTTCTCTGCTCGGCTGGCTTGGGACATGATGGTGCCTCCCCGAGCCGGGGGCTGAGCCCTTCTCCTGGGGGTGCTGAGCGTGTTGCTGCAGCCGTGCGCCCTGGGATCCCCCGGTGCCTGCTAGCTGGTGCGTCCTCCCCTTAAACCTCTGCCCTTCCCCAGCCCTGACCCTCCGCCCGGTGTGAGCGAGGTGGACGAACACAGCTGGTCGTGTTTGCTTTCCTTTCATGGGCCCCTGCATTTGAGCCCTGTATGGCGCTGGTTACTTGTTTACCTCTTACTGTACTGTAATATTTAGCTCTTATTTCTGTCCTCCTGTTCCCTGGTGGAGATTTGTGGGTGGTCACAGACTCACTTTATTATGGTGCCTGTGGGACCGGTGCGTGTGCTCTTGGGGCTGGTGGCACACAGGCGTGGTTTCGCATCGCCGGTGGCCCATCGTGGCCAAGGAGGGCTGTTTGACACAAGCCTACCGCGCGTCCCCGCGGGCCATTCGGAAATGCCACTTCCTTCGCACAGCACGTGCTACGGCGTTCGATTGTGTGGCACGGATCCAGCCGCTTCATTTTAGAGCAATTTAAATATTCTCATTGCAGCATCGCTAAACCGCTGTAGCTTTGGCTGCTGTGCTTTGGCTGCAACTTTGCATTAATAAGGAATCATAAAGCCCTTTAAACCATTTAGAATTTTCTTAAACAGTTGGTCCATGGGTATCTGGTAATCACTGTCTTGTCACATTGCACTGCAGCATTTCCCATCTCTTAATCTGTGTTTCTAACAAGTGGTGGCCTTTTCACCAAGCACTGGTTTTCAAGAAGTTTAAAAGGGAGGCTTGCACTGAAACATGGTCCATGAGAGAGTTTTTGGAACTAAAGGCAACTTCTGCATCCCAGCTTCTTTATGAAAGGTGGCTCTTGTCCCTGTCATGAGCATAAAGCTAGAAACCAATTTCTACATGTGGAAGAGTCGTAGGGGGGAGGGGTGTTTGTTTTGTGTTGGTTTAGTTGTTGTTTTTTTTGTTTTGGTTTTTTTTTAGGGATTCCCCCTTTAGAAAGACAGCCAGGACAATTAGGAAACCCTTAGACATTATCAAGGGAAAGCGATAGAAAAGACATTTCAGCAGGGTCAAGTATAATATTCCAAGGGTGGCTTTGTGAATAAAACACTGGCTTGCGATGCCTTCTTCCTTTGCTGGAGATTTTCTCTGTGACTTGGGGGAAGTGGCTGTTAGTGCAGATTTTCAAACTGGAGTGCATGACTCCAGTTTTAAGCACTTAACTCCTGTTTTTCGTAATCTTTAAGTCACATCTGAGGATGAGACTGAAGATGCCCAGCTGCCTCAAGTCATGTGTACACAATGGAGAATACTCAGAGTGTGGCCCTTCCTAGGAATGTTGCTTTTAAGTTGGCATTGAAACTATGTTTATATGGGCCGAATCTGGAGGAAAGCCTTTTTTTCCACTGTGGCATCTAACTGGAAAATTTGGATATGGTTTGCTGTCAGCAGCAAGTAGTTGCTGCAATTAGAGACAGGTTATTAAAGAAAAGAAAATAAGTGGTTGCATGTGATAGCCTGTTAGCAAGGGGCAATGAGCAGGGTTTTCAAGCACCAGGATCAGTTTGGGAATTTCACTCCTGGGGAAGGAGGAGCAGAGGGAGCTTGGTGGGGAAGGACTGGAAACAGCAGAAGCTGATGACTGGTCAGGAGACCTCTCCTCCTTCTAACATCTACAAGGTACTGTCTTGCCAGAAATTCAAGCTCATCCCAGGCCGGGGCATGTCATGGCAGAAAATTTAAAGTTATTTGAGCATTGCTAACCTGTTTTTGTCTTTTTCATTTTGTTCCCCTTTGCTTCATCCTGGATGTCTAAAGGACAGTTGGAACCAATAAATGAGGTGAGTTAATCTGATGATTCACTCTCCGCTCTGTCTCCTCACTCCGTCCTGAGGGGATTGTCTCGTATTTTCTGACTCTTTACTGATGTCCTAGATATAAGTAATGCACCGCATTTTGGGCTGGTAATTTTTTTTTTTTTTGCAATGTTTAGATTTTGTTTATGGAAAAAACTGTGTTTTACTGGAGGAAAAAGAAATGTTCTGCAGAGTCTTCTCTGCAGATCTGCGTTCCTCAGAGGAAACCCCTTTGTGTGGTATGATAGTGCCCTTGTATTGGCACACTTATGAACACTGCAGATGTCTCAAGCATTTTGGGGGGAATATCTATGAAGAAAATCTCACACGCTTTATCTCTTCAGCTTTATAGGAACATTTCAAGGTCACATACAGTTGTAAAGCGACTCGACCCTGGATGTGCACGTGCTGTGCTCTTGCAGCTGCATGTCTCCCCCCATGACTACGGAGCGATGCCCTTTATTAGCAGTGCCCTTGTGCTGCTTAATGAGCCTTCTTACGAACTGCAGAAGTTGGAGCTGGCGTGGGTGGGAAATGGGCTAAGGTTTGGCTTTCTGCTCTCTTGAAGCAAGCAGAGCTTTGAAGTGGAGGGAAGGCTGTAGGGATGGCATGGAAATGGGGCAGCAGCCTGTTGCCCCTCCAGTGGGGTGCTCCCACCCTGCGGTTGTAACAGCAGAGGAGCACTGTTACAGGTGATGCTGCCAGTACCACCGTGGAAACCTAAGAAATTAAATAGTTTTCTGGGTCAAGGTTCATTGAAGGTTCTTCATTAAATTAATCATCATAGCAGAGGGGAGGCATGTGGATAGTGTGCTTTTGCTAATCCATTTCAGTGGCGAGTGTGTTGGGCCGTAATGCTGCACGTGTATGGATCGTACAAGTACTACGTACCGATACATCTACAGGGGTGAAATGCGTTCACATTGCTGTGTTAATTAACTAGACCCTTGCCGGATTAAATCGGAGCATTTGCTTACCTTCTGGTTTTAATTCCTTCTGTTGTACGTTTGCCGATCTATTAGTTTGTTGATGTGTGTGAAAGAATAAGCATGTTTCCACTCTAGCATATTGCTATGCCATAGTGTTTTGTAAATCACCCTCTTGCCAGCCTACATAATAATACATTGCTACTAGAGGGAAAATACCTGCGGTGAATGCTTATTTTCCTGCCTTGTTATGGCATCAGTGAAGTTGGGCTGGTAACTGCATAGCACTTGTCTGTTGATATAGATGGAATAAATATAGTTCTTAATGTTCTGTTGCAGAAACACAAACATAAATACAGCTGAATGTTATTTCTCAATAGCTATTGATGGGTTGTAATCTTGTACTTTGGTTTCCAATGGCTTCAGGGTCTGCTCGCTAGAATCTCGGATCTCTTGCTGTGCCGGTGGACTTGTAGAAATTGTTGTCAGAAGTGTTTCGACTGTAGCTGTTGTCAAACAAATGAAGATGAAGTTGAAATCCTGGGACCTTTTCCTGCTCAAACTCCAGCCTGGCTGTAAGTTTAGATGCACAATTTCCTAGCTTTAACTGAGGAGCAGGGCTGCTCCTCTGTGATGAGAGTATTGATATGAAATGGCTATAGGACATTCGGAGGATGCCACGTAGAAAGGAGGAATCTCCTGCTGAGGGTGGAAACGTAGGCCACGCAACAGCAAGGTGAAAAAGGGCAGCCCTGTTAGCTCAAATAGTAAGGTTAGTCTTTGTAAAACACTTTTCTGATGGGTATGACGGAAGTTATTTTGTAAGCTAGCATAGCAAGTTGATAATTGGTTTAGCTGCGCACCCTTTTCTAAAGATGCTTTTCATCTTCAGTCCTATTTCTTCTTCAAATGGACCAGCCCTTTGGAGCACTTCAACTTAGCTGAAATGCTGATGAGGTGGTTTTGAAATATTTTCTTATCCTAGTGTGAAAGTGGTTATCATATAGGCAGATGAAAGGCGTACCTCGTGCATGCTCTAAAGGGGAAATTAATTTAAAGTTTCATTTAGCAAGACTTGATCTCCTGCGTCATCTTAGTACTCTTCAAGATTTCCTCTTGAATCATTAAAGAACAAGAGCAGCAGCACCAGGTTTTATCTGGGGCTTTGATTATGTATTTGCAAGTCTATTACAAAGAAAGCCAGTGAAGTCTTCCCTGGTTTACTCCCTCTCAATTGGGAACCTGCAGCACAGGTGACCCTGTGGAGGCATTAGTGAAACCAAGAAGGGAGCAGAGGTCTCCTGTCTTTTAGTGGTTGCTGTGTCGGCTGGGCTGGGCTGTCTTCTGTGAGAGCAGATCGTTTGATGGATGCAGCTTCAGAGTGTCCAGAAGCTGTGGCACAGGAGATGTGTATTTAGGGCATCATATGATGCTCAGAAGTTGGTACCTAGGCACTGAGACACTCAGTGAATTTTATCTGGTCCTGTGAGTACCCACTGTTATTCTGTGTCAGGTCTGGAAGGTCCATGTCTTGGTGCTGCATGAAATAAATTGTCTCATGTTTACGTCGCAGTCTTGTCTATATACTCTTCTGAATCCAGGTAGAATAGGATGGTGATTAATACTGAAGCAATAAAAACAGAGGTGTTCAAGATGTGTTAGAGCGGTTTTTAAATGTGGAGCAGCATATTTAAGAGTCTGATGTACACCCAGAAATGGATTCACCTGCAATTAATGGGAAATGGAAACAAAATCAATGCTAAAGAGGAAAGCATTGTGCACAGGAGAACACAGTGATGAGCGTGCAGTATTGGACGTAGAAAGATTGCTGCAGGAACCATTACGTACTTGGGAACAAGTAGCTGGCTTGTTGTGGGAGGATGCTTCAGAGTTTTTCTGGTGTGCTGAGGAGCAGAAGGGACATCATGTGTGTTTGGGGGTGTGGGCTGGTTGTCCCATGGTGTAGTTTTTGACTGCTGGATCCTTCTGTCTGGCTAAAGGGGAATTGCAAGCATTGAAGCTCTGTTCTTTTTATCTCAAAACTTGGATGTATGGTGACTTTGCAGGTGAGCTAGACTTTGTTGCAGGCAGAGAACATGGAGACCTTTGGACTCATAAAATGCTCTCTCCAGCCTGTACTGTTTTCCAGCAGTCCTGCTCCATCTGAAAGCCTCTACAATTAACTTATTGGCATGGCCGTAAGCAGAAGACAATGCGCTCTGAAAAAAAAAAGCCCAGTTCTTCAACCGTGTTGCGCTTTATGCTGCACCTACTCATGCTAGCAGCCCTGGGTAGGGTCCCCAGGACCTCAGCCTAGGTCACGTATCCACCTTTCCTTCCAGCTTCAGGTGATCTGGTGCAGTTAGGGTCTCCCTGGTCTGCTCTAGTGCTGAGAGAAGGTGAGTTCCCAGGGGTAGTGCCTGAGAGGGGCAGCAGGAACCAAAGAAGAGGACACGTGAGTGAAGTAGCTTTGCTTTGCGAGGAGCCATGGATGCTGCCGTGCCTTAGGATCACTGAAGTCACCATCTTCTCTGGTGCTGTTGCAAATTCTGTGATCTCTAAGGACGCCTGTTAACACACGTTGATGTGGAAGCTGGAGATCAGGCTTTGCTTGCTTGAAAAGGCTGTTGGCTCCTCTTCTTGAGCTGAGATGGACCCAGGGTGGTGCCAGGGAAGATGGTGATGCTTTAAGCTTCCAGGGTGACTTTTTTGGAAAATGGTGAGGGAACCCAGAAATGAGTCAAGTGAGGAGAGCAGAGGAGATACGGAGAGGGAAAGGAGCCGAGGGGATGTGATTGAGAGGAGAGGGGGAGAAAATGAGCCTGTAGAGGAACAGGACTCTGGAAGATGAAGAAGAAAGGAGAGTAAAAGGCAGGAGACAGAAACGATGTATTTTGTTTGCTGATCAATAGGAGGGCCACAGTTTTTGTGTGTGCGGGTTTAAGGTGGAAACGATCCCATGCAGCCTCTGCTGGCTCAGAATTCAGAAACCAAAGATTTCTGTTTTCCCTGTGTTGATCTTACACTCTTAAATCTCTGTATGTGTTTTTGGAGGTAGGAAACAATATCTGGAGTTAGATGTGTGAGCAGAGTAAGAGTCTGGAATTGGGCTCAGAATAAGGTGTTTAATGGGTATGTTTTTAAGTGCTCGGAGATCTGTGTATGCCAATTGACCCCTTGTCCTTTTATTTCTTTTGTTTTTGAAAAGGGGGCTTTTGGATTCAGTGGAAATCCCTAAAATGGAAGATGGATTTGACACCACCATATTCTGCATTTAGATGCATGCACTGAATTTGGGAACAAATCAATTTATTGTATTCTCTGCTTGCAACCTGAAAGTGTTTTAAAAATAGATCTAGGTTTTCAGCTGAGATCTTTCCATCTTGCCACTTCTTCATGGGCCCAGGACACTGGTGTAATGCAGAATGCAGTTTGCTCCTTCCTTACCTCCCCACCCAGTCCCTAGGGGAAAACTGCTTTTATGGTCTTCATTGGCGTACTAGCAAACATCTGCATGCACGTGCTTAATAATCCATCCTTTATTTTTCACCTGTAGGTTTTCCCTTTGGCAGCTCCGAGACACTTCATTGTCCTGGAAATTCAAGAGGGGGCATTAAAGTTGCAAGTTTAAGCCCTTCCTCTTGGGAGACTGGTGATTTTTCTCACTTTCTGAATTTTTTACAGTAGCAACTTAGGAAAAAAAATTCTTACTGAAGTGAGTCTAATTGTATTGACCTGAATGCATGGTTGCTTCTTGTTATTTCATGAGGAGCGCTTGCATCCTGGTCTTTGCATAAACGGGCTGGGAATGAGGGGATGTGTTGGAGCTGCCTGTTGCGGAATATTCTGCACGAACCCCAAAGATAAACAGTGCAGACTGTGAGACTGAATTGAAATCAAGGACGCGACTCCTCTTCCCAAAGGTTCGGATTAAACAGAAACAGCAGCTTTAACCAGAGCCAAAGTTTATTTGAGGAAAAATTATTGTTGGCTCAGTAGCAATTTCCTTACTAAAGGTCATCTGTATGTTATTAACTCACTATTACGTTTACCCGTTGTAGAACATCCTTAATGCCTCTCTTCCTGATTCCCTTTTCACCCTGCCTTCTCCTCGTTCTGTGCATTTGCTTCTCAAACAGAAGTATATCCAAATGCTACCTATGATTGTGTAGACCTGCATTTAGGCATGAAAAAGCTATTTGTGTTCCAAGTACTGATTATATGTCAAACCGTATGATTTGGACTACCTTTAATAGGCTGCAGAATTGTGCAAATATTGTATGCCCCTTCTAGCATAGGGTTTGGTTTTGATTATTAACAGACTTTTTTTTGATGTGGATGAGTTGTGTGACTCTGAATTGGTGAGATTTGCATGGATCCTGCTGTGAACTTTGTGGATTTGGATAAGAATTTCCAGTTTGAATCTATTTTATATCTGGGGGGCCTTTTCTGCGAGTTTACTGCTTTTTGCAGAATATATTTATTGCTTTACTCCAGTCATTGGTTACTAAGGCAAATGATTCAACATATTTCATTTATACCCAACCAATCCATGCACGTAGAAGGGGTGAATCAGGGGCAAAACTTGCATAGTATTCCCCTTTGCTTTGCTCATTTCATGCTGACGCTCTCCTTCTGATCTGCTGCTATTTTTTGGAGTAGTCTGTCTCATGGATTAACCAAAAGGCTTATTTTGCATGATGCACTACACGTCACGTACTGTTGCGTGATTTCATTTCTATTGGCAGCTGCTCCCCTCTGAACGTGCAGTTGGAGACTTTATCTCCTGTAGTTGTTACTGTCTGCTCTTGCTCTTCTTTCAGTCAAGGCTGGGAGGTCCTGACTGCTTTTGTGAGCCACTGTGGCTGTGACACATTGACGTTTTTAACCAGAATGTTGTTTTATATGAAAACAACATATATACATTTATTTCATATATATATATATAAAGTATATAAATTTTTATATATGAATATATATATATATAAAAACAAACAGACTGAAATGGGAATTACACATAGACTTCTTTATGATGCAGTCTTCTGTTGAGTCTTCTCAAAGATGCTATAGCTCTCATCAAAACTTACTTTGTTATTTAGAACCTGCCAACTTCCCTGCTCCCGCCGAGACCCCTGGGCAGTAAAATTACTGTCTGGTAAACCTCTAGTTTATAGAAGTGGATAAAAAGCAGCCAGTTATTTTAAAAGGCATGCCAATAAATAGCTCTTAATGAATTATATTTATAAGATCAAATTTTCAAACCTTAGTGGTGTACCTGCAAAGCGATATTTTACTGAGAGAGGTGTGTGGTAGGTTTGAGATGTCTGAACATGGTGGTTTCCCATGCTGGTTCATTCCTAGTGAAGTCAGTGCTTCCAAAGTGTAGCTGTGAATTTACAGCAATAAGCTACTGTTTGGCTTTTGTGGTTTGTGGGGTTTTGTTTTTCTTTCTTTTTTTCTTAAAGACAAATATAATACTTCTGATCAAGATCTGAGTCACACGTGCCCATGTGGCCTGTGTCGTGCTCTAATACTGATATAACTCTGTTTGAAAGACAGGCAGAAAGATAAAGAATCTGTTTTTTTGCATAGGTCTGAAGTCAGTTGCTCAGCCTTTTGCTTGCCAGATAGATCAGGAGATACCCTGCAGCATCCAGGGATGCACACCCAAGATTAGACCCAGAATACTGGAATGCGTTTTTATTCTGTATAGACTCCTTTTACTCGGTTGAATCACCCAAAGGTCTCTCGTTATAACAGGATAAGCAGCCAAAATGAGGACAAAGATGGAGACTCTGATAATACAATCAGTGAGCTGCCTCCCACTCTTCAGCATGTTTCCCCTGACAGAAGGCGGTCGTCTTCAGATGCATCACGGTCCACTTACAGCCTCACGAGGCGGATTTCAAGTAAGGTCGTCCTTCCAACTTTAATGTAATTATTGTGGGGAAGAAAAACTGTAGTGCTTGCTCTTTCATCTTTTAGACAGGGAATCAAGTCAAGTTGAAGGTACATTGATTAAAATCTCATCCTGTTCTTCAGGAACGCAGTGGAGGGGGCCAGCCCTGTTTTTCTTGCTGAAGCATATGCGTGGTAATTCCATGTGAAAATGGACAGGGGGGAAAAGTGTAGCTGAGCTTGCACTTCAGTGTAACTAAGGGTGCTATTAATTCTTGGCAATGTAATGGTGAAAAGTCCCACTGGGGAGCCTGCTGTGCTGGGCATTGCACAAACACAGAATAGCTGTACCCAAAGAAGCACAGGTTGACTTGCACCTGTAATGGCTTCAGTTGAGTTTCTAACAATCATATTTGTGCATTTCTCTCATTTAGGTTTAGAGTTGAGGAGGCCAAGTTCTCCATTAATTGACATTAAACCTATCGAGTTTGGAATAATAGGAGCTAAGAAAGAAGTAGTTCAGCCAACTGTCCTGCGAAAAACCTATAGCCCAGATGACTATTTTAGAAAATTTGAACCAAGACTGTACTCTCTTGACTCGAATAGTGATGATATGGACTCCTTGACAGATGAGGAGATCTTATCAAAGTATCAGCTGGGCATGCTGCATTTTAGCACGCAGTATGATCTTTTGCATAATTATCTAATAGTGCGAGTCATTGAGGCTAAAGATCTGCCTCCTCCAATTTCTTACGACGGTTCAAGGCAAGACATGGCTCACTCCAACCCCTACGTGAAGATCTGCCTTCTTCCTGATCAGAAGAACTCCAAGCAGACTGGAGTGAAACGCAAAACGCAGAACCCTGTGTTTGAAGAGAGGTACACATTTGAAATCCCCTTTTTAGAAGCCCAGAGAAGAACTCTGCTTTTAACCGTAGTGGATTTTGACAAATTCTCACGCCATTGTGTTATTGGCAAAGTGTCAATGCCCTTGAGTGACGTAGACCTTGTGAAAGGCGGACACTGGTGGAAAGCCCTTGTGCCTAGTTCTCAGGTAACAGAATTTATCAGATTATTGCCACAATTTTTCTCGCTGTTTTTTTGTGCAGTTCTTTGGCTTGTTGGCAAGTAATGTGGTTTCTGATTAGTTGTTCTCATCTTGTTAATATAGCCTCTGCTGGGTTGAAATAATGTGGGCCTATAACTGGTCTTACAACCAATAGTGTGAGGTAGAGGAGCTGTCTTTCATATTCAAAGGAGGTGGCGTGGCAAAAGAGCCTATGTCAGCTTTAACGAGAACAACTCAAGACTGCTTTGGAAGTCCGCACCTTTTGGAAGATCTTTGTTGTCACTGCAGTGGCCTGCATCCATTCCCAGACACCGCAGCCATGCTGTCCCATCTGGGTCACTCCTGTGGTTGTTAACATGATTGTGCTTTTGGGGGCATGAGGGGAACCCCTGGTGCCAGTTCAGTAATGATTTGATTCAGTAAAGTGTATAGAAGACAAAATCTCTACAGACTTGTGGCATAACGCATGACCAAAAAATTGCAAGGTAGTGGTAGATTTTTCATCATGTCCCTGAAGGAAATAAACTTGCCATAGATTTTGCCTGATGTAAGTGGCATGTTGCTTGTATGCAAGTTTGAGCATCTGTTTTTGCCTAGATTCAACCATCCAATGGGATGGGAAGAGAAGATGTAGAGGGTCTGTGTGTGCTTCCACATCTGTTCTCAGGAAAGGGCCCTGGTCAGTGCCACCTCCTTGCCAGCCAGGAAAAGAGCTGTTCAATGGGAGGGTCTGAGCTTTGCAACCAGGAATGGCAGTTGGGTACCAAATTTGCTACTAGCAGCATCATTCACATAGCTAGAGGCACAGGACTCGGTAAAAAGCCAGGCTAAGAGCGTGGCATGAGCAGCATCTCAAACGTTTGCGCTAAGGACAGGAGTACCACTCAAGGCTGGTAGAACAGCGTTGCCTCTCCCAGTTCCTTGCCAGCTCTGGGATTGCAATTTCTAAGTTGTAGAGCCTTTGCTGAATCAAAACCATGTGTGAACTTGGATGGTTCACATCTTGATTTTTATGTGTTCACAAAAGGGTGGCATAGCCAGACTTACTAGACGAGATGAACAGTAAATCATTGACCTCACCGCTGATTTACGGTGTGTGTCTGAGAGTCTGATTTGGAGTGGAAACTTGTGATCAGACACTTGTTGAAGTAAAATCCACCGAGCAGTGCTTATACATGGAGCCAGCTCTGTCTGACTCTGGTTTGCCCCCGTTCTGTGTGCAGGGGGGCTGAGAGCACTTCTATCTCTTGCTCAGACCTTCTGCAGTGTGTAAGGGGGGAAAAAAGATCAAGACCCCTGATAACTGCAAGAGAGCTGACTAGATCTGCTCTAATAGAAGTAGGAGCGTTATGGGATTAGCTTGAACAATGTTCAGGCAAAAAGGAAAGTTTTGAAAGTTGTGCCCAAATCAAAATCCTGGGGTCCCTGAGCGTTTCTTTATGTAGGACATGTCCTCATGTCAGTGGGATCTGTAGTGGGGGGGTGAGGGGACAACTGTGTTATGAAGCGGTTTGTAAGGAAAATGAACAAGGACAGATATTCCTGGGCTCCCCTCACTGCCTGGGCCTTTTCCCCCAGATATTCGTGGGCACCCCTCACTGCCTGGGCCTTTTCTGCCAGTGTTTGTTTACAAATGCCTGCAAAAATATTTTCTTTTTTTTTTTTTTTTTTTTTAATTTTTTATTAGTGGTTCATCATAGCCTCTGCATTGTGTATCTCAGGACAGAGCTCTCCTCTTTGCATCCTGTTATCCTTCTGTGATTCACACCATGCAGCCTTGCTTTTTTTTCCCCTCGGCTTTTGCATGATAAATACTTCTCTGTATTATGTATCTTTTTATTAGTAACATGGATTCATTCCACAGCTAATGCAAACCTTGATTAGACAAGATCATCTCTGCCTTCGTGTGCCAAGCTCGGGGCCAGCCCTTCCTCCCTCCCTCTCCAAAGTTTCATTGAAAGCTGCTGCTGTTTTCAGCAGTGCTGTCTGCTTCACCAGGATTCAAGATAAATGATTTAAGCAGAAATTGGTATTTCTGATATTTATAAAAGGAAGGAGAAAAAAAGAAGACTCCACTTAAATGGGCAGGCCTAACCTTACAAGCCTTTTGCATTTATCTGCTTGCTATCATATGGAAAAATTTCATTTAAGCAAAAAGTCCTTTGCACCTTGATTAGTAAAGTGCCTTGTTTTGGTCTTGTCATACTTCCTTGCTCTTTTTACTTTAGCTGGCAGACTGCAGCTGCAAAGAGAACAACAGTACTTGTACTAGGACATCTAGGGAGGATGTTTGGTATCATCTTCCCATGTTTTCTCAGTGATAAGATTTTTAAAGTTCATTGAATAAGGTATATTTTATCTCAGTGGTGCTTAAAGTTAAATTTATTGATCAAAAGGTTAAAATAAATCCTAGAAGAAGTAAAACAAAAAAGCTTATTACTTTGAAAAACTGCATTTTAATGTCTTTCAATAAGAGTGATGCTTATGCTAGAAATTAGTGAGGTTTTTTTGATTGCTAGCTGGAAGATTCTGCCTGTGGTATGATAGATTTGACATGCTGAGAATTTTTTTTATACTTCTCACTGTTTTGCTTGGTTAGTTGAGGGACAGACAGGCTTTCTTAGTTTCTTGTTGGATTGAACCTGAGTCTGCTGAACTGTGCTTTGTGTTGTGAGATCGTGATGGAGAGAGACAAAAAAAATCTACACGCAATAGCATTTTGTTTTGCAGAAGGTGTCGTCGGATTCTGGAGAGCAATGCAAAGCCGCTGTGGTGCAGTTCTGATCATTAGCTGATGAAAACTTGCCAGGCAGGGTTGGCTGCCCCGGGGCTCTGACACGGAGCAGCAGCTGGCAGCAGCACCCCCCCAGTGATAAAGATTGTGTTGGAGAAAATGCTGAAGCAGGTGCTTGGAAAGCCAGTAACAGGAGGGAGAGAAAAACAGACAGTCGTAGACGTGATATGTAAAGATGAAAGAGACAAAATACGTGATTTTTTTTTTTTTTTTAACTGGCATTTATAGACTGAAACATGATGAGCTGGAGAGACGGAAGAAAGTGAATCCAGATGGCAGGAGCTGTGGAGAAGGTTTTCTCTCCATACCGGTGGGAGTGGGATGGGACAGGGTTTGTGGAAGAGCAGAGAAAGTGTCCTAAATGGTATCAGCTAAGATGAACATCTCTTTTGTGCTTGCTGTATCCACCTGCAAGCCATTGCCATAGAGAGTGCTGATAAAGTCTGGTGCAGAGTCCTTGTCCCACCATCACACTGAGCCCCGTCAGCCCCAGAGCTGGGACACTGCCTCACTTCAGGACCGTGCCAGCATGAGTGAGCCCTGCTAAAAAAGACGGGGCATGCCAGCAATCTTCTGGTGCGTGCCGTGTCGGCAGGGATGGGTGGGTTTCTCCCGGGCGGAGGCACGGTCCACCTTCTGCAGCCAACAGCTCTGTTGACTCCACTGTGCCAGCTGGACCAGGATAAGCTCCTTAGGCCTGTGGATGGGACATACAGCTCCTCAAAGGGTGAAAGCCCATCGTCATTAATAGCAGAATATCTTCATTACCATCTTATGGAGATGCTTGTTAACTAACCGCCTGAGAACTTACCTTGGGTGTAACGAGGCGGGCTGCGCAGCATTGCCGTGCTCGTTATGTCAGAAGTGGGTTGTTAGAAAACCCGATTATGGGCGAGCAGTGTGCTGTCCTCTCAGCCTTGAGGAATCAGTGCAATAAACCACTTGATGCTAAGCTTCAGGCAAAAGACTGTACCTGTACATAAATACTTTTTTAGTTTGAGTCATGCAGTGAGCACTTAAGGGGATTGAGTCCAAAGCGGAGGCACAGGGGAGCTGCCGTCCAATGTATCGTCAGAGCCAGCAACTAAGCAGAAGGACTTATTCCTTGTAGAAAATGTCAGTGCAGGTATTGCCAAATTCTTTATCCTTGGTAGTTCTGGGAGGCTTTTACTTGCAGGGTAATTAATGTGTTTCTAAAGCGCACTAGCTGCTCATGGAGTAGCTCTTGAGTCCAGTCCCCATAGGAACACTCTGCGCTCCTTAAATATCCCCTTAAATGTGTGTGGCTTTGCTTAATTACCATGAATGAAGTTGGCAGGCCTTGCTGTAGCTGGGCTCAGATTCGCACATTTTGCTGTTAAGATTAATTCTGAAACACATGTTCAAGACCCCAAGTTTTATTGACATATGATTCATTTCTCTTTTGGCAGATTTGAGTGGGCAGGAATAAATGTTTTAGACCAGCAGTAATGAGAGCTTGGAGATCATTCTGCAAAAGCAAAAAAAAAATAAAAAAATTGTCTGGTCGTGGTGGGAAAATAGCATAAAAATTCCTTCTCCCTTCAAATTAAGCCATTTTTATAGTAGAGGGAGTATGTATTGGACTTGCTTTTTTAACTTTGTACTGTGAGTGCACTAGAATGAGCTGTCAGGTTTTTACATTCAAAATGGTATGTGCTCCACAAATGGAGTAGCTTTGCTGTGGCAGCTCTCTGCAATTTTTGATGCCCATCTCAGGGATAAGCCTACAACAAGTACGGCACTGTTCTTACTGTGCCTTGGCTGGAAAGGAAAAGGAAGAAAGGAATTTGAAATTCAGGTAATGACTCATTTTGGAGCATTCCTCTAGGGTGCTACTTTGAATTCCACCATGCAGCCAGGTGGTTATGGCGTGCGGCTGGAGGCTTCCAGTTTTGGGTATACCAGGTTTGTTCTTGACACCCTTGTTCTTTGGCTTATCCATTGCAGCCCTGAGAAGGAGCCATCCTCGGGGAATGTTGGTGATACCTTGCATTTGCTAGCACAGTGTATTATTGAAATTAATGCCAAATGCCAGCATCCATCTCTTGTACAGGTATAAAGCATTGGACAGGCAGAGACTTGGTTCAGAGAGGTGGCACAACAGTTGACTCAAGGCTGTGTGCGTCAGTCAGTGTGGAACTGGGGTCCATGTTTGTGACAGTCATGGGAAATTAAATATGAAAGTGAATGTTGTCAGGGTTTTTTCCTTTTCTTTTCTTTCCCCCTTTTTTTTTTTTTGTGTGTGGTTTTTTTTTTTTTAGCTGTCCAAAAGCTTAGTGGCTGCTTAATTAAAGGAATGATGCAGAATCCCTGATGATGAACGTGGATTGATTGCGTGGGGCTATGCTCACTCATTAACAGGGTGTTAAAATCAACCTGGCGGTGTACCTGTGTCTGGTGGGAGAGATGCCCTGGGCAAAGCCTGGCTGGAGGCAGGATGCCACCACCCTGCAGGTCACTGGAGTTGAGGGAACTGTGATGGGATGCCATGACAGACACTTGTCCATCACGATGACAGCATTTTTGGTTCTTAACCTGTGGTTTGTTGTCGTATTTTAGCTTATGATATTTTACCATCTTTCTTTCACTCTGGATCTTTATTTTTTCCCCAGATGTGTTTCAGTGGTTTTTTTCCCACTTTCCTCTTCCAGTCTTTAAAGCTCCAGCACTGAGAAATTTTTCTTGATCATTTTCTCTTCTTTATCCTTATTTGTCTCTTCTGCTTCCAGCTGTTATCTCGGTCTGTGCTGACTTGCCTTCCCCTCTGTGCTGTTCACTCCTTGCCCTTTCTGCAGAGGACTGGAGTGCCGTGGGGTGTATTTTGCTGAGGATGAGCCCACAGGAGGGGTTGTTGGGGGTTGTGGACAGGACCTCTCCCTAGGAAATCTTCTTCCCAGAGGTCTTTGCACAGGAGGGGCTTTCTCATGGCTGTCCAAACTGATGCAAAGCCAGTTAGACTTCAGAAGGGATTTTGTGACTCTTTTCATTATACATCTACTCGGCATCTGCTACATAGGTAACACTGTTCTTATCCATTGGTAAGTATATATTTTTTTTTCAGGTTCTGGTTCTTAGTAGCTCAGCCTTCCTGAAATGATTGCTGTGTGTCACAGGATGCTGTAGAAAGCCTGTTAGAGCAAACTGTTCTAAACCATCAGTTTTCTAATGTGCCTGGAGGTACCATCACAGATAACCTTGAGGAGGAAAATCAATCTGAAACTTCATTAGGAGCGTTGCATAGATGTCTGTGCTGATGTAATGTGCTCTGGTTCCTGTTGGGAACCGGGGAGGGTTTCAGCTGCAGAATTTTACTGGTGGTGTAGCAATGCACAGCAAACAGTCGGGGGGGGGCTGCGAGGAAAGAATTGCCCTGATCCAAACAAGATGTACAAATGGCATTAATTAAAAACTCGCCTTCCCTTGAGGTAGTGTCTTTGTGCTTCAGAGATGACGGAAAAGAAAACTAAACTTACACGTGTCTGGTTCAACCCAAATGGTAACTGCAGAAGGTTCTGGATCACAGGCGAGCCCAAGGCTGGAAATCCAAATGACTGGCTGTGTGATACAGCTGCAGAGAGGAACAGCCAGGAGTGAAATGTTAATCAGAGCTTCAGGAGAGTCTCGGACTTCCCAGACTTGGTGTCACTCTGGCACCTCATCAGACAGGAAATTGCTTTTCCATGGTCATCTGGGATCTCGGCGCAAATCAGCGTGTCATCAGCATAACAATGGCAAATGAAATGATGCCTTTTCATGGCGGTGCCTGAGGGGTAGCTCTGCACACTGTGTTCTGTGAACAAAATATTCAAGGCAAAACCAACAGCATTTTACTTTCCTGATGAAAAGACCTAGGAAGAGTAAAATTCAGGCACTTCCTTTCCCTATGGTGAACAACGCGCCGATGATGCCTCTTGCGCGTAAAGTTGCATCCCTCTTCTCAGCTCAGCCCCTACCAAGTCTGAGGTTTGGGGACACTCGGGTATGTGACAAAACAGAAGCCATGCTTCTGTGCCTGCAGTCCCCCAGCAAGACGTGCCTTGACGCCGTTGCTGGTAAAGATGCCTATAAAGAAGGTGATGGGCATGGAGGTCAATGGTTATGGCATCGCAGAGTGTTTGCAAGGTGCCGGTGAGCTCGGTGGGTCCGTGGGCTTGAGGAGCACCCTGTGCAGCTCCTGTGGCCCCACGAGCCACCCGAGACCTCTGTGGCCACTCGTCCCTCCCTGAGCTGAGCCTCCTGCCTGGCCCGTAACAAAAGGGGTCCTGTTTTTTTCCATCTCACGGTGGACCCCACTGTGCTCCCCAGTTATCTCCGTTTTGCCTGCCGACCCAGCGAGTCTGTTAAGCCACAGCTCCGTCTGCATCCTCATCTTCATCTCTGACACAAACTGGGCCACCAGCGTGTCTTATTAGCAAGACTGTCACATCAGCAAAGGTACACTGTGGTGTGAGCTTGTCGGGGAAAGCAGGGGGAACTAAAACCTGAGGAGGTATGCCTTGTACCTCAGGCTTCTTGGAGCAACCTGTTAATTCCTTGCTTGTTTGCTAATGATGACAGGTGACCAAAGAACAGGAGAGAGCTAGCGAGCGTGGTGCAGCACGGCACGGTGGAGGCAGTGCCGGTCCGACGTGCCGGGGAGGAACGTGTGGTGGCTGCTGGCCATTGATTCGTTTTCTCGAGTGCTTGATGTCCCCTCAGGCACCGTGGCAGGATTTGAAGCACATTTCCTAGATCCTTGCGGCTAAGCTAGAAATAATGCATTTATAAGATCAGAGCCAGTTCACTGCTCGAGTTAAGTGCCTTGAAAAGGCTGAGTCACTTGTGTGGGGAGGTGAGCTATCCGGGGATCTGGGTTTCCTTCTGAAAACACCTTTTGTTATCCCTGCAAACGCTGCTGGTGCTCTGCCTGCAATGGGGCTGCTGTTTTCTTGCTGGCTCTGAGCACACACATCCTGCCTCTGTGGGCTGGATTGTACGTTCCTTCCCTTAGAATAATTAACAGAAATCTGGGCACACTTGAAAAGCGTTATAGGGCAGAAGGTGCTATTGAGATTTGGGAAATTAGGCCTGATCTGAGACTCCTTAAAGCTGGCGGTAGTCTGTCCGCTGACTTCAGTGGATCACACTTACAGAGTATAGCATTTTATATCTCGCCTCACTCAAATTTAAGCCCAGACAGTCAAAAAGATTTTTCTAGAGGTGCCAATATCCATTAGGTTAGGTCCTATGGAATTTAGTTTTACCTTGACCTAATGAAGGCTCCTGGGTTAGGCAGCAGCGTGGTGGTTACGTTATAGTGGCTCCTTCCATAACCTCTGCAGGGGTTATGGGACACGGTGCTGGGGACACTTCAGGTGGGGGTAGAGGCTTCCTTCTCCTGCCTGTGCCTCGGTGGGTGTTACATACCCGGTCTGATATTGTCAGTGCATAACGTGGGGCAATTTTTAAAAAATGGTGTATAAATGTAAACGCGTCGCAAGTGTGGAGATCTGCCTTCCTTTGCTGAGCTTCATCGCTCCTCCCTGACCCAGGGAAGCCCCTTAATTCCTGCAGGTCTTGGATAAAGTCAATAGCTTCCACCAGTAGGCAAATCCAGAATTACCCCAAATCTTAATATGGATTTTCAGCACTCTCAGCTTGAGGTAACTTGAAAGGTCCTACATCCCTGCCCAGTGCCAGCCTGCCTCCTGGCTGTGCCAGAAGTTTGGTATTTGCAGCCAGAGCTGTTTGATTGTCTCTTCCCAGCAGGTAATAACGTCACTAATTAGTTTCCTAATTTGTGCTGTCCAAATGTACCTGAATTTCTAGGAACTAAAGCCTGCGTGGAATCCAACGCAGCGGTGAATGCAAGTGGAAGTAGGACTGGATATGTTAAAAATGTTGTTGATATGTTATAAAAAATGAGCTGAGGTCGAGGGGTACCTCAGGTGGATCCTGTTGTGGGTGCTGCAGTGCTTCATTACTGTCCTGGTAATAGATTTAGAAGTCACTGACTGTTCTTGACAATAAACACGTCTTCAGGCTGTTCCAGCCACAGACCCAAGAGGAGAGGTTTTGGGAAAATCAAGCCGAAGATGATAGTTTAAATTAGATAGATGACATTTAAATGACCTCAGATGTGAGCTGTCTTAGATCCTTACATTGTGCAGCCATTGGGCACAGTGGTGTCTGTAGGTATGGCTTGACCTTGCAAAAGTCGTGAGCATTGTGTGTGTATTGGGTCAGGTTTGTGTTGGGGAATGGCTTTCTGATGGAAAGAACTTAAAATACCATATATTGAACAGAACTGTGGTATGGGAGTTGGCAAAGGTTGATAGAAGAGGAGTGCCTTCTTGGTGAAGCAAAAATACTGTAGCAATGGAAGAAAATGCCTGTGGCGAGTGTGAGTGTGTGCTGTGTAGTCATATACTGCCACATAATGTGACCAAAGAGACGCTGGGACAAAAGGAGTTTGGGGTAAGAAATCAGATGTTTTTTCCCATGGGGGAGCAGGGCTGTGGGGAAGGTCAGGCAGAGGTGGGCCAGCTTGGGGTGGATGCTGCCGGCTCGGCTCCGGAGCTGGGTCCTGGGGCAGCGGGGCATGAGGAGGGCACGCGGGTTTGCCTTACGATCTGTGATGTAGGTCCATGTTTTTTACCCAGGGGCTGAGTCAGGATGCTGCTGTACTCGCAGCCTTTGCCCTGCTCCCCACATGGCGCTTCCCTTGTCCTGTGCTCTTTAAACGTGTGGGGTTAAACAGAGGGGTTGCTTTGCCAGTTCCTGAAAGGCAGAGACCTTTCATGTGAAATCGAGCAGCCTACTGCCATATTTTCTGTGGAAAGCCAAAAAAAGGACATTGAATTCAACTGAATTGTATTATAAAGCATCGGAGGTGCAGGACTTCCTCAGCTTGCCACCTGCTCCTGCGTGCCACGCATGTCCCTCTGCCTCTGCTGGGAGTAGTCAACAGGAACAGGAGAGGAGACAAAGTGCCTCGGGGAAAACTTTTAATACTATTACCTGACATCACTTTTAGTGCTTGGCTCGTTAGGTGAGGAGCCGCATGGCCTGCTGTTAGCAGGAGCCGTCCTGTGCCGCTGGCTGGCCAGGCAAGAGGTGCTGTGCTGCTCCTGGCGGAGGGACGGGGCTGTTCCCCGAGTGCCTCCTCGGGTTCAGTCTGAGCCCTCTGGTTCATCTGCGCTCGGTGGAAATTGTGCTTTTCCATTTGCAGCTGAATAGCTGTGAACTGGTTGGGTTTCCCTCAGTTTCCCCAGAGCCGTTGATAGCTTTGCCAGGGATGGGTACCCAGGGTGCTGGCCCATCTGCTGATGAACCTGTTCTTTGGGTCAGTTCAGGCTGTGACTGTGTCTCGGAGCTTTTTTCTTTATTGTCTACCCAGTCCTTTAGTCTCTGATTTCTGTAATCTAATATTTGGGGCATCAGTAAGGATATTTAAGCCTTTTGTTATGATTGCAATACCACTGCAGCTCCTTTTCTGTTTGGGAATGGGCTGTGACCATCTGATCTAGGCTTGGTGTTGAACCGTTTGGCTATTTGGGATGAAGAAGTAGCTCTGCACTCCCGCATGGACCTGAGACGAGGTGGATGGATCAATGCCTTGCCTGGGCTGGCTGGCTGGCTGTTTTGTCTCCAGAGTTGTTTCATTGTGTGTATTTTGCATCCAAGAATAACAGCATCTCGGAGCCAGGTCATGCTAAGGGGGAGAAGTTATTTTAAGCTGTCATGTCTAAGGAGCAGTGATGTCAGTTCTCCAGCTTTTTTTTTTAATTACTAGTTTTAAGCATCATTAAGTAAAAGGAAAAGAAATAATGGCTGAACAGCTATATTGATGTGAAGCTGTGGCTGCGGTTCAGCCTGATGAACAGCAAGTTAAGCTGTGCCGTGGTCTCTGGGTAGAACAGGCCGTATGCCAAGGGGACATCTCTCCTGAATTGCCTTCCTGTGACCCAGGGGTGCATTAACCATCTCATGCCTGAACTTCCCAAGAGGCTGATGTGGTCCTTGGGGGCTGGGAAGGAAAGAGGATGTCTTCTCCAGTAGGTCCGTGTTTTGTACGTTAATTAAGGAGGTGAGGTTGCTAAGATCAGAACCACCTGGAACCGTTCAAAATGAAGCAGGTAGAAACTACTGACCTTGTATTCATTCCTCCTTATAGGTCCTCTTTGCATGACCGCTGAAAAGGTGGTGAAGGATCAGTGATTAAAGAACAATCTTCGCCTGGGGATAGTATTCTTTCTTGTTTCTGCTCAGCACGAGGTACCACCAGGTGGTTCTTGGTTGCAGTTTAGAGCGTGACTAAAATTTATTTTTCAGGCACTTAGACAAATGGGATTTATTTAATTTCTCTTCCTGCTCTTCCCCTCTGAGCTCTGTTCTGAATTTCCATGTTCCCTTTTCCCTGCAGAATGAAGTGGAGCTAGGAGAGCTGCTGTTGTCACTAAACTACCTACCCAGCGCGGGAAGACTGAACGTGGACATCATCAGAGCAAAACAGCTTCTTCAGACAGACATGAGCCAAGGTTCAGGTAAAGGGCAGTGCATTTCTCACATTACTCATGCACAGATTATATGTGCTTTTAAAGCAGTTAAGTGGTGAGGCTGCAATTTGTGGGGGACCCGGGGGATTTGGATGCTCAGTTCCTATTAATACAAGGCTCCTGATATTCATTTTATATATATAGCCAACAATAACGAAAGTATTTGGAACGCTTATCCTGTGATAAAATGGAGGGTGTGAATACCTTTGCCATATTTAAAGTAAAAATCTCTGAACAAGGATGAGGTGAGGAACCAGGAGCTCTACATTACCCCCGTGTTGTGTTCTGTAAGGCAGTCCCTTTGTGGCGGTGCTGTGTTTTGCAGATGCTGCATGCTGCCTGCATGTTAATGTTGCGGTGGTTTCATTTATGATATCTAACTGCTGTGTGGATGCTGTGAGGTTTTTCCAGTGTCCGTGCATTGCTCCCTGCTGTTTATGAGCGTGCTGCCTGGTAATTGCTTCATGTGTATGTCCTCAGGTGTTTTTCCCTTGTTCCCTGCCCCAGCCACTGGTGCTGCCAGAATATTGGCATTTTCCAAAAAGAACAGTATGCTTGGCCTCTATCAAGGCTGTCGTGAATTGTGGTTTTGGCAGCGAGTGTTTTTAATCCAGCTGCCTGACTTTTGTCTCCACTGCAAATCCCTGGGAACGGCGCGGTGGTACAAGTCCCAGTCATTTCCAAATGCTGTTTTCCAGCATGGTCCATCCCTGCGGTGCCCAGCCTTCACGAACCGTGGTACTGACTCACGACACCTGTAATGCAGAGCCTGTGTTTTGTGGGTTTTTTTTGTCAGATCCTTTTGTGAAAATTCAGCTTGTTCATGGATTAAAATTAACAAAAACCAAGAAGACCTCCTGCATGCGGGGGACGATAGATCCCTTCTACAACGAGTCCTTCAGCTTCAAGGTTCCACAGGAAGAACTGGAGAATGCCAGCCTAGTGTTCACAGGTAAATGGGGTGGTGTTACCGACTTGGCACGGTCATGGTTGCCTCCGAGGTGAACAAAGAAGCAGTTGTGGATGTGCAGATGAGCCCGTGCAGCACGGTGTCTGTCCCAGTAGCCACCCTGCAAGGGGTGACCATCGCTGGGGTCTCCAGGGAAGCCTAATTAGCTCTCAGTCCTCTGCAGAAGCCGTTCCCAGCATTGCCACCTGATGGCTGGAGCTGGCTGGGAGCACACCTCATGGGTCCTGTGCTTAATTGGTGCCATTGGGAATGCTTTTGTGCGGAGGAGGAGGAGGAGGCATTAATTGCACTTCTCAGCGGCAACCAGTTTGGGCATAAAGTCAAAAATTAGAGGAATGAGAGGGAAGTATTGAATGATCCCAGAGCCCAAACACTGGCAAAGATAACTTCTGGTTCTTGACATAATTTGCTGGTGAGATGATGCAGCTATAGGTGTTTTGACACTGACTTCACCTGCTTTTTAAGAAGGTTTATTCATGCCTTTATTTTTAAAGGGCTTTGACTCAACGCCAAGCCCTGCGTGGCGCAGCTGAGCTAGACCAAGACACAGGCCACGCAGGCTGTGGGCCAGGAGGAGTCCCAGAGCTAACCCCACTGAGAGCTTTGTCAGCGCAGGAGATGTTTGGCTGGGTTAGGAATTCCTATTTTTAAACAATTGCTGTATCTCCTATTTTTATTCTCTAGGCATGAATAGAATTCTCTAGTCAGTGGGAACTGGCAACTGGGCGTGCTGCTGGGAGCAGGAATAGCAGAGCACAGGGACGAGTCCCCGGCTGCGCTCTCGCCCGCAGGATGGGCAGCAGCGGTGGAGCTGAACCGAGGCCGTGGACCCGGTGCGGCCGGTGGCCTTTTCTGCCGTTCCACAGCGTGGAGGTCTTGAGCAGGGCTGCAGGGACCCCTAGGAAGCGGAGGGTTTCCCTCCCGTGCCGTGACTTCACCCAGCCCATGTGTGCTGTGGAGCTCGGGCACCGTCAGGAGCAGGGTCGGACCTTCTCGCTCTCTGGAGGAGCAGAGGCGCTGGGCGCTGGGACCCACGTGCTTCTGCCACACTGGGCTCCCATGCTTCACAAACACGTTTTTTGGCAGCTTTCCACCCATTACTCACCATCTTTTGATGAAGAGAAAGGAATCTGCATCTGAAAGAACATATTTTGAAGTGTTTTTTAATTTTATTTCTTACATGGCAGATACACGTGTCAAAGCTGGTACAAGGAGCCTAATTCCAACCCATTAGTTTGTTTCCAAACATGTTATAACAAAAGCAATGCTGATCAGCAATTTAAATTTTGCCCTTCATGCTCAGAAATTTCCTCAGCAAAAAGTCTATAATTAATCACTGCTTTGCATGCACGTCACCCTGACTCTACCTTGCATGTGCAATGATGAATTTGTTCTTGGAAGCTTCCATCAGGTGATACTGTGACAGGCACAAAATACTCTTTTCTTTGTTTTCCCCTTTTCCTAACAGAAGAAGAAAAGGTAGAGTAGCAGCTCTATGCAGTCAGAAGGGTGAGGGGAATATGCTGCTCCTCACCATAGCTGGTGAAGTTAGCATTAATGAGTGGATGTCTGATTATTTTTTTTATGCAAATTGATGTCTTCTCAAATAAGTCAGTGGGAAGTTAGCTGATTTATAATCATATGTAATGCAGTCAGATTTCAGTGGTGTGCCTTTTAAGTGGTGCTTCACTTTCGAAGTGACGTGTTGCCTGCTTTAAACGCTGCAATACATAAGCCCAGGCCAGAAATGTCACCAGCAGCTCCAAAGCTGGGAAGAAGCCTGCAGAGCTTTTCGGAGGAGCTGCAGGGCCAGGTTCTCGTGGCCACTCTCGAACTGAAGGGTGACGCGGGGCTCGGGCACGGCACTGCCGTGGGCATCGTTGGGCTCGCTGCTTTTGCTGCGGTTGGGACTCTGTAGTTTGAGATACGTGGTTTGTGTAGCCAAGATATAGCTGGGACCGGAGGTGTTGGTCACGTTGTTGTGTGTACAGTCTTCTGCTGGTTCGGTGCTTGCGCTGCCTCCTGTTGTTAGAGGAGCCAAGAGCCCGTCTTGTTGTGAGGACCTTTGAATCAGGGCTCCTGCACAGGCATCTGCGGTGTCATGGGAGTGAGGTGGTTCAGGGGACACAGTGGTGGTGAAGATGCTGAGCCGCGTTCAGTGTTCACCTACGTGACGGAGGTGCTCCAGATGTTGGTGTGTCCCCAACAGGGAGTGCAGCACCAGCTTCTTCCTGTGTGCATCTATGAGGATTTAATAAAATGAGTATCAGTGTGCAGCTTGGCTGAGGTTCTGGGATGGGGATGGTGGTATTCCCCATATAGCTGCCTTCTTGGCATGTTAGGGTATTGCACAGCTTAAAAGCTTGTAAAGGGCTTTGGGAGCTTTTGTTAAAAGACAATAAAGAGCAAATGGTTGCCAGAATGGAGAAGCTGTACCTCACAACATGAGGATCTTTTTATTATTTTGCATCTTTACAGAGCAGGAGCATAAGCCATGTTCTTTTTTTCTCTAGGTTTTTTGTTTCTACTTGGGGTTTTTTTTGGCTGCAGTGGTGGTTCTTTCTGTTGCGTGTTTTGTGGGAGTTGTTTTTTATTTCTTATTTTTTTCAGTCCACAGCTCTAGTCCATTAGGTCAGTTAATTAAATTTGCTGTTGAGTCAAAGTCCAATTGAAAAGGGAAATAATCCTGCTTGAAGGGTGCATGATGATGCTTTGAATGGAGAGAGAGCTGTAAAAGCAGTCCTGGGAGCCACAAATGTGAGTATATCTTCAATAATTTAAAGGAACCTTTTTTGTGGCTTTGTATTTTGGACTCAGTCTGCAGCTGTCTTTACATTGGCTTGGCTTCACTGGAAAGCAGTGGAGCCGTGCCAGTCCCTATCAGCTGAGACTCCTGGCTCCCTCTGTGTGGCTGGTACCACACTGCAAAGTAAGGCACTATCTAGACGAAGTAAGATTAATTTTTTTTTCCCTGTGTATTTTTCTCCTGTGCATCTTGAATCAAACTGTCTGGGTTTAGTGCACTGCGGTAAGAATTTATGGACCGTTTTGCTGCAACTTCAGCAAGGACCGTGTGCGCAAACACTGGATGGATGGTTTTCTGAAAAGCACCATTCTGCTCCCTGCCTTCCTGGTGGTGCTCTGGAGAGCTGGACTTTGGACCAAACGCAGGGTTGATGCGCAGCTGGACTAGGAGACGGGCAGTGGGTGCCTCCAAGATGGGGTGCACAGGGTGAGCTCTGCATTAGCCAAGATTTGGGGAGGGTTGGGCTAGTTCTTAGATCTTTCCTCCTCCTTGGACATACTAGGATTCAACATGGTAAATTATTAGCATTTACAGACCAAAATGCTTCTCCTTCCATGTTGGTGCAGGACACCTTGTACCAGCTGCCTTTGTGCCTTCCCCTCTGTTCCTAGCTCAGATGCTTACTGGAGCTGTCATGAACTCACGTGTCCCAGTTTAGTGCCTAAAATGAGCTGGGATGCGCTCAGGTGGAGATGTCCTCTCCAGAAAGAGGCATCCAGGGTCAGGATCGCTGCTGCAAGTATTGTCTGTTCACAGCTTCTCACCAAAAGAGGCTAAAACCAGGAAAGTGATTGATACTTATAACAAGACTAATGTCCCGACAGAAAAAATGATGAGTGAGGCAACAGCTAGTGGAGATGATGTTTGATTTTCATTTACTCCATCAAACATGTTGCCTAGGTAGTGAGCATCTGTAACAGAAATGCACTTTTTGGGGCGGTTCTTTTTTCCACTTTTTGGTTTTTGGCAACTTGACGCATATCCCCCATGTGCCACCATCTGCTCGAGTGCAAGCAAGTCATGGGTTCACCTCTTGCAGAGAAATGGGGCAAGCTTTAAAAAACAGTATGTTCTCCTAACCACATATACCTGTGAACAAAGGTGTTAATTATTCTTTGTCCCACAGTAAGGGGAAGGTGGAGTTTGACCCTGGCAGCAGGGCTGTCAGCTGCTGTCTGAGGTCATTTCCAAGCAGAAAAAAGGATATTTGAGGTGCAACTGCAGCCTCTGTGCTCAGGAGGGCTAGATGCTGGGTGCCTGGAGACACCATGTTCTCTGCGCTGGGGGATTTTGGGCAGGCTGTCCTCTAAATCCCAGTCTAACCTTCAGAAAGCCTGGGCGGTGCAGCAGGAGGTAAGATGACACCTGAAATCCGA
The DNA here is from genome assembly GCF_964188355.1 of Buteo buteo. Classification (NCBI taxonomy): domain Eukaryota; kingdom Metazoa; phylum Chordata; class Aves; order Accipitriformes; family Accipitridae; genus Buteo; species Buteo buteo. The sequence continues at coordinate 9,752,554 of NC_134197.1, forward strand.
GCACTGTGGTATTTTGTTAATGATTATAATGTTGTTAATAACAATCGTTGGTAACGCTGTTTGCGTTGCAGTAAAACCCAGATGGCCCAATAAAAAACACCAGCGTTTCAGGGCAAACTGCATCTTGGTGACTCGTTAACATCTTTTGATGATTTACCATAAAAAATACAACCTTCAGCACTCACAGTTAGGTAATATATGTCTCCCTGAGATCCCGTGGTGACTCTGTGTCTCTTTCTCCATCTAAATAAGCTCTTGTACATATTCACATGATGGGATCTATAGGTCTCGTGAAGCGAGCAGGGTCCCCAAAGAGGGAAAAATCATTTTTGTGCTCTGGGTACCGTCTGTGCAAACACAGAGGGAAAACCTGCTTTGCTGTCTGACCTGGCTGGGAGCGTAGCTGGAGCTGGGACAAGCATCGGGGCTGATGGTGCCTGATGGAGAGCAGTGGTGGGGCTTGTCCCACTGCACCGTTCCCGTGGGAAAGGTGGCCCTGGCTCCAGCAGGACAGGATGCCCTGCCAGAGGAGGGAAGCAGGCTGGGGCAGGGTTTGCTTGTTGATGAAGAGATCGGTCTCGATACATGCATGGCAGCTGGTGAGTACTGGCTGAGGACACAGCTCACAGGCACCCTCTCTTCTGAACCATTTGTAGGATCTTATATGATTATCTTCACTTTTCAGTATGTTTTAAAATGGGCTGTGCCTCTGTTTTCTATAAAGATTTAGGACCTTTTTTTTTTCATTTTATTTCTTTTTAAAAGTATTTGAGTTCCTGAGGGTCCGTTGTTGAACATTGAGACTTTGCACACCTATACCTGTGGTTTCAACGGCTACTGCAGTGGGGCGCTGACAATACCATCAAGCATCTCCGTGCACTGAGTGCTGTAACAACATGTGTCTTCCCTTTGCTGGTGATCGCTTTCATGCTTTGTCCCAGGGCTCTAATTAACTTCCAGTTAACAGTCAGTACTTGATTAAAATAACAGATCGCTGTTCAATAGCAATATAGCTGGTTCCTCTATTGGCTCATTTTCCCTTTCCCTTGGCCTGTGGGAAAATTTAAGGACCATTTAATGAAGTTTGAGTTTTTAGAAGGGAAGAAATTCATTGTCGGCGTGTGTTGCTAATGGTGCAGTTCTGGGTAGTTTGGTTTACTTTCACTGAAATATTTTCCTTTTGAAGAACTACTGCCTGTTTGAGCATATTTATTCCTTTTGTAGCATCACAGCTTGAGAGGAGAGGAATTGGGTCTTCCTTGAAATCCTGCCTTCTTGTTGGAAGTGGATGTTTTGGGATGTTTCTCTGTCTGGAATAAATGGTCACTAATGGCACAGGCAGCCCCTGGTGAGCACAGCTCTGGCCCGCCGTCACCCTTCACTCCTGGGGATGTTGGAGATGCTCTGGTTGCAGACCAGTTTGGTTTTTGTATGTTGTCTAATGAGCATTTTTTGAACGTTCAATAGAAAATATTTTGGGATGCTCTTGATCCACACGACAGAGTGTCTGGGGCAGTTGGTGGCGGTGGGGATGGGGGGGCGGAGAGCAGCCCTGATCTGGCAGAAGAGGCTGTATGGAGACGGGTCAAGGCTGAAGGTGGTCGTCAGCTCCAGACCTCACCTTTCAAGAGAGCCCAGGTTAGGTGGAGGGGCAAATTGCTGTGCCAAAGGCTTACAGCTCAGACCCACACTTACCCATCGCAGCTGGAAATAAAACTAACTAGGATTCATGCTGGGCCTCCAGGTAGCTTGAGTCCTGGTTGAGGAGAAGACAGCTGAAGCTCCTCAGATCTTAAAACTCTTTGGTTTTTTCCCATCAGCTCTGGTGGTCAGGCTTGCGGTGTAGATGCTGGAGACAAGGTGATGCTTTTGGTGTTCGCCTGCGCTGCATGGGATTTGTAAAAGTCCCATGAATGGGATGCAGAGATAGCGAGGCTTTTTAATGGTATTTTTGTAATTAACAGGCTGATTTCCAAATGTCCCAATTAGCTGAGCAGGTTGAAGGCTGATAATAGTTTTGTCCTCAGGCCTCTCCAGAAATACACCTGAATTTTGATTTGCCTAGCCATGTGAAAGCATGACCTTCAGATATCAGCATCGTCTTTAGGTGCCTGTTTGCAGGGATGGAAACTGCAATGTGTTTGGGGTCATTACACATCTCCATTTTGACTTGCTGCTTCAGATGCTCATCTCTCCTTTCACCTATTGCTTTTTCTTTCTCACAAGAAATATTCAGGCACTTTGTCTTTTGCAAACATATATTGGGGAGAAAAAATCTCTAATATGTGAGGCAAATGAAACTGTTTTTTTTTCCCTGTGCTGGAACACGGGAGGAAGAAGTGGTTTCTGTTTTGAAATGCTATCATGTTGGACACCGTAACATCTCTTAGATGGATAGATTATTAGGCAACTTGCTGCTAGAAAATTGTTTCTTGTTGTCTATTAGATGTGTGTTTCTGAAGTATTGGACTGTCTGTATATTCCACATATCTGGAGCTCAGAAGCAGAATCTAATCTTGCGCTTAAACCTGTGTAATCCTATCTTAGCCAAAGGGGAAAAAAACATTGATGTCAGCACTGGATTTTCTGGGGATTTACACCTGTTTAATTTAGATCAGAATTTGGCCTTTGTGTCTGGCGTTATAAAATACTTCATATATTTATGCACCAGACACCATATGGTCCGTGCTGGGGTCTGGGGAGAGCAGAGTGCTCCTGGCCGGTGTCTCCCGCGGTCCTGGCTGCTTTACTCCGGGCCCTGTGGGCACACGAGGTGACCCAGCAGGTCTTATGAGGACATCGCCTGTTCTTGGGGTGGTGGGAGAGGGGCATGGGGAGGTGCACTGGCAGCAGGAGACCTTGGCCTCCTGGAGACCACCCTGCCTGGCAGAGCCTCTCCGCGGCGGGTACGATGCACGGGCTTCGAAACCCTCCTGGAGGAGGAAGGTCCCCATTGCTCTCCGTCCTCCAGATCCCCATCGGTGGCTCGTTGGTCCCCGTGAGAGGTGCCGTGTGTCAGCCTGGAGCAGGCGAGAGCAGAGCAGGCAGCGAGGGGCGGCTGGAGATGCTGCGTGTGGTCCTGCGGCCCCGATCCTGGTCTGGGCTCGCTCGGGGAAGATGCTCCAGGGATGGATTTGGCTTTTTGCAGCAGACTGGCTGCTTTAACGAGGAGGAGTGAAACGCTATTGATCCTGGTGAGAGCAACAAGATGCTGGTGCTTCCTGAGCCAATCTGTTGCTTGCTTAGAAGGCAAAATTAGATTCTTCAAGTGGAGACTGACTTAGTTAACAACAGTACCTCACTGCAGACATGGCAGAAACCGCCTGTCCTGGAGCTCTCTGGAATTTTGGGGGAATCTTTTTCTCCTAAAGAAAGGAGCAAAACCTCCTCTCTCCAGGCTGATTGTCAGCGCTTGCTCATTTTGCCAAGCCCATTAATTTAAGCAGTGTCATGCCTCTCTCGACCTCAGCGTTTCATCTTGTTTGGCTCATGCCGTGGTGAAAGAAATTGTTGAAACGTCTCACAAGGCCGTAATCTTTCTGTGTATCAAATGAGGAAAAATCTCAGTGGCAGTAGCCGCTCTGGGCGGTAGAGCCGTGTCTGGAAATGAAATGCTTGTGCCTGGCCCCGTGGCTGTCAGAGGAGACGCGTGGACGTGCCGGCAGAGGCTGCCTCTCCCGCGCGGCCATCCCTGCCTTCGTTTACGGGTGCTGTACGGCATCGGTGCTGGAGCCTGTTCGTGTGAGGTGTATAAATAGGCATGAAGCCATTCATGTGCTTTGTTGGATCTGGGGCCCATACTGCAGAGAATTAAGATGTGATTTAAAAAAAAAAAAAAGGGAGTTGGAGGTGGAAAAAGCCAACTGTAGATACTCCTTTTCAATATCCTCCAGGCTGGTGGAATAGATGCATGCAGTCTGTTATTCCGGTTTCTCCTGATGAGATAATTTCATGAGGTGTCGTCCCTGTGCATCCTTGAGATCTGTGCAAGACACGCTTGTGCTTTCACGTTTCCCTGCGCTCTCCTACAGGACTTTCCTCTCCCTGAGGCCAGACCCCAATTAGCCAAGTGCCTGGCTTGGGGTGCTCCGTCAGGTGCATCCGTGGGGTCCCCTTCCAGGCTGCCCCAGCCAGAGCACAGGGGCTGCCCTCGCAGGAGGACGAGGACGGAAATGGTTTTCAAAGAGAGTTTCCTTGGTGTGGTGGTGTTCTCCCACGTGGAGCAGCAGCTGGACGCTGGAGCTGCGGTGGGTCCGTGCGTGGCCAGGATTCGGCCACGCGCTTAAGCGGTTCCAGTTCCCTCTGGAGCAGGGCAGGCACAGACGTTGCAGGGAGCAGCCTCGTGGAGGAGATGCTGGGAAGCGAGATTTATGTGCACATCAGAGCCTGATAGAGATTAAATTGATAAATGTGAGACCACTGCATCTTCTCCTGTGCTTTTCTCTCTTCCCTACTAAGTATTACGGCCCACGCGCAAGGAGCAAGGGGCAGAATTTGGTCCATACCTGTGATGTTCACAGCGTGCATCATTAGTCCTGCTGCTGCCTGCTCCTAGCAGCACCCTCTTTGTGCTAAACAGCTTTTTAATATTGATGTCAAGGAGTTCAGAAGTAGTTTTCAGACCTGCTTGACCTGACAGCTCAGACCCAGGAGCTGATGGCAGAGCACAGCGGCCAGCATGGAAAAGGCTGAGCATTGGTTTCCGCCTGCAGAGGATGAGGGATGAAGCGTTGCCTGCGTGAGCAGTGTGAGCGTGTGAAATAGGGCGCTTTTTGAGACCCTGCCGAGCCCTGAGACTGAAGTGGGGAAGTGCAGGGAGTGTTGATGGGTCAGCGCTAACAGGATCGGGGTTCCTGCCAGAGAGACCCCACGGTCTCCTGAGACCTGTGTCCTCAGGGAGACTCCGCCGCTCAGTTGCCTGTGTGCAGCCTCGGGCACGTCTTGGCTTATTTTTCCCTTTTCCCCTGGTTTGGCTGTAATCCGAGGATGCAGCTGGGCACAGTGTGCAGTGTGGCTGCCGGCGCGGGACGCGGATGGCTGAAGGTTTCTGGCTGTGGGTTTTGCAGCTCACAGCACAACGCCAGCCGGCAGCCAGCACGGCTGTTGGGGTGCAGTCGCGGCTCTGGGCTGCAGGGTTCCGTGTGCCTGTGCTGCAAAGCCCTTGCAGTAAGAATATTTACCATGTAGGTGTTTATTCAGTTTCTAGCCTGGGGGGGCAAGGGTATCAGATGAAGCTTTTACAGGCTGTGGCAACAGCGATTGCAGGTGTATAATAATGGGTTGGATGTTTTTAACGACTTTCATGCCTGATGATTGACCCAGGCACCCAGTCTTCTCTAGACCAGCTATAAAAATGAAGCTGGATTTTTGCTCCTTAGTATTTAGATTGAATAGCTTTATCCTGTAGTGGAAAGGAAAAGGGCAGGGCCCTCTAATTCCTCTGGGGTTTCTCCCACTGGGGAGCTGGTTCCTGTGGCTGTGTCTGCTGGGAAATGCGCCCCGCAGCAGCAGGCTGGCTCTGGAATCGTGCCGGCTGGCACGTTGTGCTGCAGCGTCCTGTGTCGGAGTGGTGCACCTGAGCCGCACCGAGGGGTGCTCCAGTATTTAAGGCGTTTTAAAATATGCAGGATGCAATCAAATTGCATTCATTAAAAAAAAAAGGCAAAAAGAAAAAACTTTGGGGGCAGTTAGCAAGTGGGTGGTGGTGTGCTGTAAATAAGCTAATGGCAGACTAGTATAAACTCAGTGAGGATGTTCTGCTTGATGTTTAGCCTGAGTAAGAAGGCAGATGAAAAACAGAGGCACGTTCCTGCTTGTTGTTTTTCTTCTCTGCGAGTTAAATGGTTTTGATTGCGTTGCCGGTAACTGATGTAGGTGACTGAAGAAGAGTTACGTTATTTGTGCCGGAGCTCCCACCCACCCCAGTGTGCTGAGATTTCTCTGCCCGTTACTCCCGGCGAGGCAGTGGTAGAGGCGAGGCTGCAGCAGGTGCTCCGGCAGCTGCAGGCGGCAGCAGAGGTGCTGTGCGGCCGTACTCGGCGGTGCAGCGTGGCCGTAACTGCTGAGTAACTGCTGGGCACATCTGGCAGAGGGTTTTCAGGAGATGCAGGTGCTTTTTGGCCCCATCTGAGCAAGGTGCTTCTGCATAAAGCTTGTCCCCCATCACATAAATGGTACTGATAGCCTTGAAGTTAGCTTAAGGAAATTTTCTGAATTAGTGCTCCTTCCTGGTCATTTCAAGGCTGCCAATATGTTCAATCAAAGGATGAATTAGTATCTGAAATGCTAGCTTAAATTTTACTATTGCACATAACTCATAAATCACAAATACTTTGCAGTCATGCCCTTCACAGGTACTCGGTTTGCAAGTCTCAGTGTAGAGGCAAAGGGGAAGATAAAGAACATTTTAGCTGGATCTAGTGCTGGGGCTGATGCCACCCAGGCAAGCTCACGGTTCAGAGGCAAATGCCAGGTTACATAGCGACATGCGAAACTGTTGACCACTGAAAAGCAATTCCACGTGACTGCCGTTGGTAGGAGGCAAGGGACAGCTCAGGCTGGAGTTGCACCTGGAGCCAAATGTTGGAGCTCCAAGTCCCATCGCATCTCCTGGCAGTCCCTGCCACTGCTGGGGTGCAGCTCTGGGCTGTGCAATGCCCGGTACCCGCTGTGCCGTGCTGCTCAGCCGTACAAGGAGCGCGGCAGCCAGGCTGGGGGTGCGACCCAGGCGCCCCTCCTGCGCAGGAGCCCTGCGGGGGACGTGGGGCCCTACCCCGAAGAAAAGTTTCCTGTAGCACCCAGGCCCCCATCAGTTTGAAATGGATCACTTAGGAGCGCTGCATCGATAAGTATATAACATGAAAATGTTTTATTTACATCACTATAATGGGTTTGCGTGGCAAGGTTTTGGTAGTGGGGGGACTACAGGGGTGGCTTCTGTAAGAAGCTACTAGAAGCTTCCCCCATGTCTGACAGAGCCAGTGCCAGCCGGCTACAAGATGGACCCACCACTGGCCAAGGCTGAGCCTGAGCCCATCAGTGACAGTGGTAGTGCCTCTGTGATAACAGATTTAAGAAGGCAAAATAAGTTGGTGCAGTGCAGAAATGGCAGCTGGAGACAGGAGTGAGAACATATGAGAGAACCAGCCCTGCAGACCCCCAGGTCAGTGCAGAAGGAGGGGGAGGAGATGCTCCAGGCGCCGGAGCAGAGATTCCCCTGCAGCCCGTGGGGAAGACCCCGGTGAGGCAGGCTGTCCCCCTGCAGCCCAGGGAGGTCCACGGGGGAGCAGATCTCCACCTGCAGCCCGGGGAGGACCCACACTGGAGCAGGGGGATGCCTGAAGGAGGCTGTGACCCCGTGGGAACCCCGCGCTGGAGCAGGCTCCTGGCAGGACCTGTGGCCCCATGGAGAGAGGAGCCCACACTGGAGCAGGTTTTCTGGCAGGACTTGTGACCCCGTGGGGGACCCACGCTGGAGCAGTCTGTGCCTGAAGGACTGCAGCCCGTGGAAGGGACCCACGCTGGAGCAGGGGACGAGTGAGGAGTCCTGCCCCTGAGGAGGAAGGAGCGGCAGAGACTACATGTGGTGGGCTGACCCCAACCCCCATTCCCCATCCCCCTGTGCCACTGGAGGGGGGGATAGAGAAAATCAGGAGTAAAGTTAAGCCCTGGAAGAAGGGAGGGGTGGGGGGAAGGTGTTTTTAAGAATTGGTTTTATTTCTCATTATCCTACTCTGCTTTGATTGGTAATAAATTAAACTAATTTCCCCAAGTCAAGTCTGTTTTGCCCATGACAGTAATTGCTGAGTGATCTCTCCCTGTCCTTATCTTGACCCATGAGCCTTTCATTATATTTTCTCTCCCCTGTGCAGCTCAGGGGGGAAGTGATAGAGCAGCTTTGGTGGGCACCTGATACCCAGCCAGGGTCAACCCACCACAATCGCATTACTTCAACCCTTTTAATGGACATAAGTGAACCTTTGCTTTTATATTTCAGCATTTCTATTATAAAGAGGGTTTTTGTTTGTTTTTGTTTTTTTTTTAAAGAAGCCTTTCTGTTTCCAAAAGAATCCCTGAGTAAAGAGCAGCTGCAGAAGGAATTGGTTTGAACTCTGCTTCCTTAATTGCTTTTTGCTCTGTGTTGGCCTGGAAATGGATATTGCTATTGTGTAAATTACTGTGATGGTGGAAAAAGAGCTCATGAGATCAGGTGTGTAGTTTCTGTCCGGAAAATGGGTTTCTTAAATGGAAAGCAGTGTCTACCTGTCTATAAGCAGAGTCTGGGTCAGTCTGAAAACGCCAAATGATGATTACCTCATTTTCTGCTTCTGGGCAGCTCCACAGTTACTGTTTTTTGTGGCCAAGGGCAGATTTAATCTGAAATCTACTCTGAGCTCCTTTCAGGCTCTGGAAGGGGATGCTCAGACATCAGGGAATACAGCTCGGTCCACTTGTACCGTAACCCGCGCTCAGAGTGTGGTCCAGCACCCGTCAGCTGGACCACAGGGGCTTCTCCACCTCCACCGGTTGTGGAAGAAGCTGAAAGGAAAGAGCGGGAGCTTTTTTCCTCCCGAGGCTGAAGACGCGAGCTTGCGCGGAGTTGGCTCCACTGCAGGTGGGACTCTGGCCACGGTACGTGGGTCGCTACCCACGTGGGTGTGCAAAAAGCCGAGGGGCTGTGGCAGAGCCTGCCCAGCCCCAGGCTGGTGGCCCCTCGGCAGCTCTGCAGGGTTTTCGTGCTCAAAGGGGCACCCAGGTCTCTCCGCAGGTCCCTGCTGCGCCGGCAGGTCCCCGTCCAGCCAGGGCAGGGCTCAGCCCCGGAACGGTGTGCGGCTCGCCTTGTATCTTGAAAAGCTGTCATTTTGGGATCGTGTCCGAGCACCTGGGGGTCCTGGTTGGTACATCAGCGGTACGTATGGGTTCTGTATGGAGAGTGTGATGTTAACCCCTTCTGCTGGGCTTTGGAGCAGGCTGAAGTGTCGGGCATGAGTGTAAATGGTGTAGTAAGCGTCATGGCCAGTGCATGCTTATTGGGATCCAAGGACACAGTTCCTCATCTGTTGAGAAGTGACTGCTGCAGCAGAGGAAGGAAAAGGGGAGAGCTGCTCCCCCCCCGCACCAGGACAGGAGCCCGTGGTGCAGCGAGGGCCAGCGACGCAGCCAGCCTCTGCTTCCAGCTTCTCACCTGGGCTCATGGCCTCCTACAGTTTTCCTTTCCAAGCTGGTCTTCGAAGAACCGGTGGCAGCAACAGGGAAAATTGTGCTCCTGAATCTGAGCAAAGGGCTTATTTTTGCAATACCAACTTTAGCACCTTCTCCTGGGTGAGGTCCACGCAACAACTCTGTGCAGCTCAACCATCAGCAAATTTGCTCAGCAAATACTGGCCATTTTAAGAGTGGAATAAAGCAATTAGCCTTCGAGAAAGGCATGTCCTTGAGTTTTTAAAGGCTCGTGAACTGATGAGCGAAACTGAATTTTTGGCACACAAAGATCTCATCTTTTGAGAAAGCTGCTGTGGTGAAGCTGTGAGTTTGTAAACTTGGGGTCGAATCTAGTGCCACCTCTTATGGTCTGTGTGTGAATAAGCATTTGGCCTTGGAAAATGTCTTCCCTGTTCTTCAGCAAGGGAAGAGAATTCTCTTGGTGCTATCTAAACTAGTTAACGATAGAAGCAACAATGCTTGTATAATTAGCCCATTAATACCCTAAAGGAATCAACATGCTAATTACCTGACGCGATGAGATTAGCAAGATGCTTTACAAGAATTCAGAATACTTGGATCAACAGTAAAATGACGGTCCCTTTAGCACACCGTAAACTAAAACTACTCATTTTACACTCCTGACATGGATTATTTTTGAAGAATTGGTATGCCTGGGGTATGTCCCCACTGTTAATTTGTCATGTGATTAATTGATGGCCTTTAAGACTTCTTGGTTTAAATTATTTGGTATTGTCTCCCTGGATTAGGCTTCATCTTCTTTCATTCTGGAATAAAAGAATGGAAAAAAAGGAAGAAAAAATCCTATATAAAAAATAAGGGAGGCATTTGGTTTGGGCGTACTTTTATCTAGTTTTATCACAGTATTTGATTTCTCTAGGTTAATAAATCATAGCAGGACATTTAGCATAGTCATACTAGCTACAATTATGATCCATTGCCTTGTAGGAGAACTCGTTAATAACTCTGACAAGGTGTCTACTAGTTGGAGATAGATGGCTTAAAATTCTTCACCACGTCCTCAGAAGGTGGCCTTTCCAGACAACATCAGCCTGGGCTCTTGACAGGGGCACTTCATCGGCGGCACGTCGCAGAGAGCTGATGGCATCACCCCTAGATAACTGATGGCGACAAACAGAAGAGATGCAGTCTTCCTCACGGGGGAGGGGGCCGTACCCCCCAATTCATTCTTAACTGTAGTTTGAAGATAGACTTACAATGCTCTGAGTTTCAGGGTAATTTCTTTTTAGAGCAATTATTTGGAGAAATGATTTGGACATTTGAAGGTTTGCTGTTACCAAAAATATCCCCAGGTAATTTTATGAGCAGAAGCATCTCAGCCCATAAACTGTGTGTGTCAGAGCTGTCGGAAGGTATAAAGCAAGATGTAACCTTGCACAGCTTGGTTTTGGGACTGCACTGGCAGGTGGCACCTGAGTCACCCAGAGCAAGATCCCGTTTCGGTGCAGTAGCTAGGAACCAGCCTTTGCAGAGTATGGAGATGGTAGATATATGGAGTAGCACGTTAAAGTAACGCTAATTAATTGCGGGATACGTTATAATAGGAAATACACAGCCTTGACAGAGATGGGTGGCTAAAAGTGAGGTCGAGTGCTTATGCTCGGTGTCCTGCCTGCCTGGAAGGGTGCGCGCTGCCTTGGGGTGCTGCCATGGGGGATCCCAAATGTGGCTTTGCTGCCAGCGCTGGTTTCCAGCAGCCCTGGAGAGCTGGCGCTGCTGGCAGGGGCAGTGGTGACAGCGCTCGGCTCCGTGCCACGCTCACGGCTCCAACACCAGGCTGTGCTCCCCCTTTGAACTTGCTCTTGCTCCACAAGCCAGGGTGGATTTGGAGCCCCTGCAGACATTTGTTCTTAAAAATCCCTCTCTTTCCTGAGGAGATTTTTTAATCCTTAATATTCCAGCCAGTGCCCGTGGATATCCTGGCTTCAGCTTGCACAGACTTTTTGTTCAACTTTCTAATGAGCTGGGGCAGGGCTTCAGTTTGCAGAACACAAAGTGCTTTTGCTCCTGTGCGGCAGCAGTGTGCAGCCTTTCCCGGGATCAGGCCCATCATTAGAGTTTGCTGCTGTCTGCGATCTTTTGTTCCAGGAGACTGGGCTAATCCAAAGGACAGGGTGTTGGGTTGATGTCTCTCCCTCAGTTGCTTTCCTGGACTTTTAACAAGTAGCTGCAGCGATAATTACGGCAAATCGTTTCTGTATAAACATCCCGCTGACAGCCTGTACGTGTGTGATTCCTGTCTCTGAGTCGGGAAGGCTATCGATTAGTGCTGGAACGGTTCATGACACTTGCATTTAGAGGACAGTTTGAGATGCTGCTGCTTCATTTACCCAGGTGCGGGCTGCTTGGCTGCTTTCATCATTTCACAATGCCCAGGCAGAGCTTTTGGCATTTGTTTACATGATGTAATTCTACTTCAAGGCAAGGTTGGATGGGGCTTTGAGCAACCTGATCTAGCGGAAAGTATCCGTGCCCATGGCAGGGGGGTTGGAACTAGATGATCTTTAAGGTCCCTTCCAACCCAAACCATTCTATGATTCTGCTTCACCTCTTCATGCTAAATACCACGATAACTGCAGATTTGCATCCTGTTTATTTGAAGTGTATTTCAATTGTAGTACAGCTTATCTTATTTCTTCCAAACTCCTGATTTGGTCCCTCTAACGTTTCTGAGGCGCTGGGTTATATACCAAAACCGCTGGTGTCTGGCATGCTGTGCGAGGGGGCAATTGCAGGACGTTTGGCTTTCTGGGGGCAGGGCTGCGCGTAGACAAGTGATGCATTTGCCTTGACCGGTCTCCGTTTCTGCTCTCCCCAGTGTACGGGCACAACGTGAAGAGCAGCAACGACTTCATCGGGAGGATCGTGATCGGGCAGTACTCGACAGGAGCCCCCGAGTCCAACCACTGGCGCCGAATGCTCAATGCGCACCGGACGGCCGTGGAGCAGTGGCACAGCCTGCGGTCCCGCGAGGAGTGCGACCGTGTCTCTCCGGCATCCCTGGAGGTAACATGAGGTGGGGGACTAACGGCAGCCAGACCAAGCAAGCGGACGAGGAAAAAAAAAAATAAACCACCGACCGAAACACCCCACCTCACACCCTACATGCACCCCACAGCAGCTCCGTTGGATTGAAGCGGCTGCCGGCACCCGACCAGCCGCGCCGGCCTCGGCGAACCACGTCCCGCCGGGTCCTGGCCGTTCCCCTGGGGCCACCAGTGGCCCGGCTGGCCGGCCCTCTGGCTGCTCGCACCCGGCACCGCTCGGCTGTTTGCGTCCCGCGTGGTGGAGCGCGTGGCCGGGCGGCGTGTGGAGGTGCCGCGGGAAGCGCTGAGCGGGTGGAGGAGTTGGGAGTTGCCCCCGCTGTCCTTCCAGTCCAAATCCATGGCTCATCCTCTCGGAGATATAAGTACCCGTGTGCTCTTGTTGGTGAACGTGGTAATTAGGCTAGAATATTTTTTTAAACGGTAGAACCTGTGGTGAAATCGATTCTGACTCCAGTTTTGTCCTTGTACTAGTTGCAACAGAATTAAGCTCCTGTTAGTACGTACGCGTGCATTTGTGTGCTGGGGCGCGCGTGTGGCCGTGCAGCCCCGCGTCAAGCGGATCCGATGTCACGTCAGCGGTGAGACCTGCCACTCTCGATAGCAGTCTGTGTGCGTCAAGTAGATACAGTAATGATATAGCAAAGTAAACATTTCCAATAGCATTTGTACCAGGAAAGCCAGCTCATGTCTTTTCAAACCTGTGTTGTGCAAAAGAAACCTGCTGCGGGGACTTTTGCAATTAAGAAGACCCAAAATACACAATTTCAGTTCTCTCACAGACTGCAGTGGCTCTTTCTGTGTTGTGTGTGTTAACCCAGGTAGTTCTCCAGGTCACTAAGTGAACTTAGCTACGGTCAAGCTGTCCTGTTGGTTGCTTCTGTACATTTTATTTTTTCACAGCATATTGTCTGGTATGATGCAGATTGTATATTTATTGAAAATAAAATTCTATTTAATTGTGCCACCTGGACTGGGATGATACTTGTTAGCAGAATTCATCTTTGTGTTGAGCTCCATCGGTTATGTTTATAGCACAAGAAAAGCCAAAATGTTGGTGTTTACCCCCTTGTTACTCTCTGCAGATGAACCAGGAGCAATTTGAGAGAAGCTGGGGACCTGCTGATAGAGATCGGTCAGGAGGGCAAGCCAGACGTGTTGGTCTCTCCAGAGCACACCCAACGCGCTGGGGGTCGGATGTGTCCAAGTCTCTGCACTGGGCTCTGGGTCTTGGCTCTTCGCAGGAGTGGGCCCCAAATTATTATTACTTTTTATTGCTCTATTTATCAACATTGAGATGGCACAAAAGTCTGTATCTTGCTTACAGCCCATTCAAGAAATCAAACAAAAGGGACGTTACCCTGAAGGACATTACCCAGGCTGAGCCTGGCCCATGACTTTATTGTCTTTCCAGGTCTTCGTTTCGGAGAAGGAAGGATCTGTTGTGCCTTCAGCAGTGTTTATCTGTGTTGGGCTGGAAAACCTCAGGGTGTTATGGATGGGTCAGCTCTGCCGCCGCATCAGTGCCGCTGTGCTCCAACAGAGGAGGTGGGGAAGGGCCCTGGGCTCTGGTCGTATCCTGCTCCCCAGGTGACCTGTGAAATTGCTGCGTGGTAGCCCGTGGCCCCTGCAGTGGCCCAGGCCCATGGCTCGCTCCTCTTCCACGCGTCCTGTGGTGCAGAGCCTTCCCGCGGCCGTGCCGGTCCCCGTTGACTGCTTGGGAGAGGAGCAAACCAGCGCACGCTCCGGCTGCCCTGGCTCGGTCCCTTTTTGCTAGAAGTGGGGGAGTTGCCTTGAGCAAAATAAAGGTGGTATTTGGAGCAAGGACTTGGGGCTGGGTGCTGGCGAAAGCTTTGCCTTTGCTTGTGGCCCTTCGACCTTTGAAACTGGAGGCCGGAGTGATGACAGTCCAGAGCTGGCACGTGGTGGGGCAGGCGGCAGTCATCTCCCTCCCCCCGTTCATCAAATGCAGCCCAGAATGAAATCCCGTTACCTCCTGTGCTCTTAATATTTTGATTTTTAAGAAGAAAACAATACATATATATGCCTATTTCACTTCTGTTTGTTGTTTGGCTGCTACAGTTAAGGACAGGTGAGTCTTACAAAGCCAAAAAAAAAAGCTTAGTGCTTGTTTGGGCAGATGTCGGTGTGTTGGTCAATAGTCCTTGCTGCTGTCCAGAGTGTTTGTGCTCCAGTGTGAAGGTCTGTGTTGTAACTCTGATACCAGCATCCCTGCAGCACGTCTTTGGTCTGGCACCTGCTCTGGTTTACAGTGAGTCACGGGTGTTTCGTTCCCTTCTGCGCTCAGAGCATCCCTGTGCACGTTCTCTGTGTGACAGCCAAGTCTGATACGGTGATCCTGCCATCATGGAAGAGGGAATGCAATGAATACAAGGAAGCTACAAGAGATGTTGTCTCCCCTCTGCATCCAGAAGCCATCTCTCAGTGGCTAGGGGAGGGTGACAGTGCGGACACCCTGCTCCCGGGCAGAGCATAGCACGGCCTTGGATAGAGGATGGCAAAGAAGACCTTGGTCATCTCGTTGGTGAACCATCGCCCGGTGGCTGTGGCTGGGGGTGAGCACAGGTAGGAGCTTACCTTGTTGGTGTGGTCGCGCACGCTGTCCCTTGGTGAACGCCTTCGCTTCTCACTGACCGCTGCACATGGCTCCCTGCTGCTCTCTAGCACAGCTGCCGTATGGCAGCAGCACAAAGCCATGGGGACGGCGGTTGCCACAGGGCTGTCCGTGGGCATCCTCTTTCTGAGTGTGTTGTGGATGCTGCGTTTCAATTCTGTCTCTCTGCAAGGTGAAATTCCTCTTTTGTCCCGCAGCGAGGTCGATAGCAAGTCTGTTCTCTGGCTTCCTCCTGGTTTGTCTCATCAATAAATCACGGTGGAGAGGGAGCCCACGGGTGTCTTGGGCAAACATGTGCTGTAGGAGGCCAGTCTCTTCCTGTAACTCAAAAAGATTCAGACAAGGGGCCGTGGTTTCAGCAGTCATTGCCATTGACATTAATGTTCTTCCACGCGGGGTCTGTGGGCAGCAGCATGAGCTCTGGGCATCCACGGAAGCTGACCTGAGACCTGCCACGTGCCTTGCTCAAGCACTGGGGGTGACGTGTTAACAGAAGGCACTCTTGCTCGTGAGGCTGTCCTTGGAGCCAGGAGGTATCTGTTTCACAGGGAGGGGGTTGTCATGTACATATGATGCCAAAAATTGGCGAGGGAAAGGTCAATAAAAGGAGGATGGAAGCACACCGAGGAGCTCCCGACGTGGAGGGCAATCAGAAAACAGCGTGGGCAGAGAGAGGAGCAAAAAGGCTGAATAAACGAGAGGTGGCTGCGCTCCTGGGGCTGCACCCAGCAGGTAAAACGCATCTCGTGTTTTGTGAAATCGGAAGGTAACCCAAAGTGCAGCTCTGCACGCGGGATGCGCGTGTGCTTTCCCAGTGCTGGGAGCAAAGCTGGTGCCCAGCTGCTGTGCTGGGCACGGAGCCGCTGGCGTGGGGGGGCGGCGTGGGGGGGCTCGGCGCTCCTGCCTGCGCTGCGGGGGGACACTGCTGTGGTGGGTCTTCCTTAGAAACAGGATTAAAATGACTCTGGATCTCTGCTCCCTTTTTAAGCACAAACATTTGTGCTGTGGGAGTAGATTAATATGCTCAAAGAGTTTTGTTCCATAGTTTGCAGATAATTGTTTATCCCATTGGCTTTATCTGGGGATGGCACACAGTTAAGAAGGGAGAAGGCATGCCTTGGCTTCTAATACTCTGAATTCCTTCATTTTTAGTGGTCTGATAGATCAATAGGCTTTTCTTTGAGCCGTATAGTTTCAGATGGAGGAATGGAACTGCAAATGGCAGGGGGGAGTTTTCTTGAAAGCTTTTATTTAATGCAAAGAAAATTTAATGTATGAAAGTTGATGGAATGAGTTGCTGTTTCTGGAGTAAGTCCGGATGCTTTACTATACTGAAAGCTTTGTGTCACCCCAAATTGTTTCTACTTGAATCTTGCCTGTAAAAACGGGTCATCTCAACTGAAAGACACACAAAATGCTGAAAATTTTAATCTGTAGCTAAGAATAAAAAGGGGATAGCATCGAGTGTGTTCCTAAGCAGTTCATTCAATGCTGATTTAAGGCATAAATTGGACATGGAGCGGGACGACAGAATTTCACAGTACTTGCGCCTATACTGTTTCTCTTACCAGTGCAACAGCTAGAAAAGGACTTTATACAGTATTTTTAAAAACCTGAAGTTTATTTCCAAAAAAACTTTGACCACAGAAAAGAGACACGCTAGTTAATACTGACTGTTTATAATGTTGACTGCTGCCTGATGCCGAAGGTTTTCTGCTGTTGAGGGACTGCATCAGCCCGGCGTGGACCTCGCAGGTGGGCACAGTGTGAGTTCCTGCAACAGCCTTGGACCCCCGGGCACAGCCGGTGCTTTCCCCTTCCAGGCTGTTGTAGTGTGTCAAAGCGTTGCCTTTCCCCAGTTAAATAAAAAAAAGGGCACAAAATGGGGCAGCAGTGGGTAAAACCCACCACTACGTGCCGCACAAAGCCTCGCACGAGGCCGCGCTCCCCCGCAGATTTGGGGACCCCCTCGACCCTCTCCCCCAGGCGCAGCCCTGCCTCCCCCCAGGTGCCCGGCTGCTGCGGCCGCAGCTTCCCCGGCCCTAACGCAGCCCTCGCCGTCCAGCGGCTGACCCTGCCCGCGTTCGAAGGGCTGCCGGCCTTGCGCAGCAGGGAAAAGGGGCGCGTTTTTTTCAGGCGCCCCAAGGCGAAGGTCTGCGCCCAGCTCCCCTCCGCGTGGACGGCCGCCAGCGTCCCGGCGGGGCACGCGGCGCGGTTGGGCACCGCTAAACTGGGGACACGTTACGCCTCGGGGAGCGATCGCGGGGGGTAGGTAAGGGATTTCCTCGCTCACCTGCGGCGTGCGCCAAGGGCTCCCCGGGAGGAGACGCGCGCCCCCGCACCAGGCCGCGGGTCGCTCGGGGTGGGATGCAACGAGCGCGCCCGGGCTCAGCCGGCGGCAGCGGGTGGGGAGGCGTGCGTCGCTGGGAGAGCCGCTGCTTTTGGGGGAGGGAGCAGCTCAGCGCCTATATCCACCTCCCCGCCAGCAGCCTCCTCTGGCACAGCCGGGAGGTCCCGGACCGAGCGGCGACCCCTGCAACCGGCTGCCCGCGGAGCTGGGGGAGCGCCCCGTCCTCCCCGCCTGGCCATGGGCACCGGGTGGGACGTGTGCGCGCTCCTCTTCGCGGCGTTGCTCGCCGCCCAGGCTTTCCCCCAGACGAACATAAAGATCAGCCAAGGTGAGTGCAGAGCGTTGATTGCGGCTCGGGGTGAAGGTAACCTTAAACTGCGACGGCTTTAGCAGGGAGCGGCGAGCGCGTACGTACCTCCTGCAGGGCCAGCAGCTGGCTTTCCCCTTTCTCCGACTGCTCCAGAAATCTCCGACTTTCTTTGAAATCGACTTTCTTCTTCACTGGGGGGACGTGCCAAGAGCAGCCCCGGTCTCTCCCGGGATATCGAAGCTGTTTCTGGGCTGGCTTTGTTTCTGTCTGTACGAGGCTGCGCTTTCGCCTTCAGCGAGGCGAGCTCGCGTGGCACGCTGCCGTGGACCTCCGGCCGTCCCCACCGTGGGTCCGGTGTGGATGGCGGGGGCAGCGGGCAGAAATAACTGCACGGAGGCACATGTGTGAGTGGTGCAGGGCTGCAGCCACACAGTAGGACAGGCTGGGGGTCCACTGTGGCTCCCCATTTATTTATTCCCACTTATTGCATGTGAAAAGTGGCCACAAATATGTGATTCCCCCTTATTCCCCCCCTTTTTTTTTTTTTCTGAGCTGTTGGTGATGGTCACTGCTATATGTCACTTCAGTTTCTTGCAAACTTTTTCACAGAGCTGGTGCAAGTAAGAGTTGCTGCTCCGAGTTTGTTCGCACCCTGTTAGATTTATGTAGGAGTGTGAGCAGAAAGGGACTCCTTAAGTGCTGTTCAGTGACTTTGTGAGAAAAAGGCTCGATAGGAGCCCAGCTTTCCTGCCAGGCGCCTAATCCGTGGGAGCTTCACCAAAACTAATTAAGGAGGAAAAAAACTCTGCAAGATAACTCTTATCTGTTAGGGCCGGCTGCAGGAGAGCTGCTGCTGGAGTCTGCCGTAGCCTCATGACTCCAAACATACCTGGCAGAAGATTTGAAGCTGTAAAACCAGCTTGTTTTCAATATAGGATTTTAAAAACCAAAGCCTTCTGTGTGAAAGGATGTCACTTCCAATGTGCTTCAACTGGTGTTTAATATTTTGCTTGGAAATTTGTAACACGCGCCTTAAAAAACACTTCAGAGTGTGTAAAATGTTGCCCAGTTTTTTAATGAGCTTCACATCCATCAGTGGATACCATCCCCTCCAGCTCCATGCATCCCCCAGACACATGGAGACCAAAATCCCTCCCCTGATCTGCTTGTTTTGACGGTGGACACTGAGCCTGCGACTTTTTCATCTCTTAATGAAAGACAAATATCGCAAATAACACGAAGGTGGGATTGTTTGTCCGTAATGACTATAGTGTCAGGGTCTAAGGTCGTGCTCCTAAAGCCATGGGTGACCTCAGGCACCCCAGCATCACGCAGTAGCACTGTCTTAGCTCCTGCCCACCAACCCCCCGTTTTAATGCTTATTCTTTGGGTTTATTCAATAAAGAGGCCGTGGGCTGGTGGATGTGTTGAGGCTGCGGTGGGATGGAGGTCTGGCTCAGCTGGCACTTTGAACCCCCCAGCCTCGCCGCAGGCTGCTTCTGCCAAAGCTGTCCCGGGGGGTCCCGGGGCTCCCCTGTCCCAGCCCTGTCGTCTCACCCATCCCCTATAACTGCCCGCTGCTCCAGCAGTGCCGACACGGGGTAAAGTCACGCTGCTGGCCCTCAACTGGTAAGGGGCAACTCGGTGTTGGTGAGGACCGGGATGCTCGTCCTGAGCCCCAGCTGGGCAGCGCTCCCCATCCCTCACTCTCGGCATCACAGCCCTCGGGTACCAGCGGAGAGGGTCTGTGGGCAGCTCTGCCCTGGGAAGGACCCAGCCTTCCATCTGACAGGGATCTCCTCCGCTCTTCTCCGTTGGCATTAACTTCAGACAAGCCTCTTGGGCGGTGATGGACACCCTCCAAATGCAGCTGCTTGCCCAGAGCTGAAGAGGTTCACTTGCTTTTTCAGGTCAGACGGCAGCATTAGCTTATGGATGTGTCAAGGAGGGGGGGGGTGTTTCAAGACCATGCCTTTCAGTGAGGTGTCTCCTAACGTCTCTAAGATTTTTGGTAAGTCATCAGCTGTTGATGAAAAGGAGCTCTTCAATGCTCTGCAGCAAGAAGAGCATCTGCTGCCAGCACTGACCTGATCCGATCAGCTGTCCAAAATACTCTGATGGAGCTGCAGCTCCCCAGGAGTCCTCCTTGCACGGGCATCTCTTGCCAACCTTGTCCTAGCCCCAAACTTCATATTGCAAATCTGCAGATCGCTGGAGGTGAGGCAGCATTGCACCTTTAGATGACTCTGTTCAGGGAAAAAGCTGCTCTTTGCCAGCTGAGTCAGTGGGAGTCACGCAGTTGGTATTTTATCTTTTCCAGTAGCATCCTGGAATAAAAAAACCTCATGAAACTGGCTGGGATTTTCTCATTTAATTACTTCTAATTGGAAAGTGACCACTTGGGGAAGTGAAACTTTTTGGCAGAGCAGTGCCAGCTTCTGCAAGATTTTGACAAGTGATTTTCCTGGTGGTTCTGCAGTGGGTCTCAGCTAGTAAACAAAAAGGGTCCAGTTTTGTTGGCACTGACACAAATCCAGAGAGCACAAAACTCTTTTTCTGACCCCAAATTCTTGTTTTCCAGCTTTGCTGAGTTAGTAACAGCTGCCTGATATGAACCTTATCCTCAACCAAGTCTGGACATCTATTTTGCTGGTGCTGCGTTAAAACATGGCCCTGACCTTAAAACTGCTGCACTGTAAATAAGCAAAGGGAGGAAGGATTCTTGCCATCATTTTTCACCAGGAATTTGGGGACAAATGGATGAATTGGCTTGGGGTTGGCAGGAGCTCCCGTCCCACAGGCAGTGGCTGTGCTGCTCCTGCCCTGTGCAGAGGAGCTGATGCTGCTGGGTGTGAAGTTTTGCTGGGATGCTTAAAAGCAAGGATCTGGTCTAAATAGCCCCCAAATGCTTTCCTTCTCTCATTTTAGATCAAAATGCCATTGGCAGCTGCTGGCTTGGGTTATGAGGTTTTCCTGCAGAGTCATGAGCCGGCTCCTATACTCACAACCATACATCTGATTTCTTATGGCCTTTCTGCTAAAAATAGCCCCCAAACACTCCAGATAAAGCAGCACCCTCAATTGTTCCTGCCTGTAAAACTAGGAGCAATAGTTTTCCTCCAAAGAGACAGCCAAAGCCTCTGATCCTGACCTAACAGAAAAGATGCTAATTAAATGCTGACCTCCCATATTTTCCTTTTTGGTATATTTAACCTTAAATTCCTTCAGGCACCTCTGGTTCACTGAAGCTCGTCAAATTAATGCTACCTAATGGGAAGCAGTATGGAATAACAAAGAAGGACTGTCTCCATCTCTGACTCTGTTTCGGCCGCTCTGAACAAAATGAGGGTGATTTTCCCAGGCAATCGGGGTGCTGATGGACCTGGCTTGGAGCCAGGCCGCTGGGGCACCCGCTGCAATTAGCACTCGGGAGCGAAAGGCCCCGTTTGCTGGGGATGCTGCTGGGTTAAGCCCTGTGAATTTTGCCACCGTGCTGCTAGAGGTGAAGAGTTTGTCGAGGCGCTTCACAGCCTCTATAATAAAATCCCAGTTGCTGGGGGAGCTGGCAGCGCCTGTCTGCCGCAAACCCCCGGGGTGCCCTCGGCAGGAGGGAGCAGCGACCTGGAGTCGCTGTGAGCCGGGACCAGATCCCAGGCCTGCCCTGAGTGGGGGGATATGCCTCATCCGTGACTCTGCAGTGAAGCTGAAGCCTCGTCCTGTGGGTTTGACCCTCTGCCCTTGGTCTGCTTCGCTTTTGGTGGGGACAGGGACCCCTGGCCAGCATCATGGTGGGAGGAGGGCTTGGCTCCTGGGAAATCGCGTCGGTTCTCGGCATTCCTAGTCCTTCTGCTCTATTGCTACAATAGAATAATTTGCATTTCCCAGGGCCGTTCTGAGGTTTTTCCCAATGCAAGGATGGTCAGGTGTGTATCGGTGAGCTGAACCCTGCATTGCCCCTGAGCTGCCTGCAGCTTGGCCACCCTCCCCTAAAGCTATTCTGCTCATTTCCAGCCCCGCGTGTCTTATCTTTTTTCCTCCGCAGCCCATAACTAGTGCCGATGAGGACGGGAGAGCCCCTCAAGCCCCTCGCTGCTCTCGGCAGGTTTGTTGCTGTGGGGTGCAGAGCTGCTCCCAGGCACGGCTCCTCCAAAGGGAGTTGCTGGGGGTCCCCAGGTGGGGTGATGGGGTGACAGCCCCACGGGGCTCGGCAGTCGGCTCGGCCTCTGCGCCTTGCTCCGGAGGAAAAAAAGGCTCTTTGTGTTTGTGGTTTGTCGCCTGGGAGGGAGGTGTGACAGGAGGGACCCAGGGGCTGGCTGGTGGCTGTTTGTAAAACACTGAGAGATCCCCAGGTGGAAAGAGCTGATGAAAAATAAAATTATCGCCCGGAGCTGCCAGCACTGGCACGGGGAAGGATTCAGCTCCACGAACGCAGCTGCTTTGAATTCACCTTGCCTCTCCTTTTCACCACGCCGACGCTGCCCTCGCTGCTCCCACGTCCCCTGCTGCTGCTGGCAGGGCTTTGCTCTCCCCACCCTCAGGGAAAACCGTTCCCCCCAGCCCCTCAGTACCGGAGGGGCCTGTAGCACCACCCTGACCTTTCTGGGCTTGAGCCTGTTCCCTGCTTAGACAGTTTCATGGCACCTGACGTGTGCCATAACCCCCTGCTCCCCTCACCCTGCCCACCTCCCCGCTCGCTCCCACCGCGGACCGGGACCCCATGGGGATGCGGGAACTGGCTCCGGGGGAGCCGGCAATTCCCCAAGGCTCAAAAACCAGCAGCTGAGAGAGTCGAGCCTACGTGCCACGAGATTTGGGGGTTACGCGTGCGTTGGCGTTGGGCGGTGCGTTGTGTGCGTGCTGCGGGGGGAGCGTGACGTGGACGAGGTCAGAGGGACGCGTTAACGCCGCCCCAGTGTTTACACAGCGGCAACTGCAAAGGCTCCAGAAATGTGTCCTGCCCCCAAAATGGCCTCTTTTGGGGTAACTTCCCCGCTGTGCTGAAAAGTGGTGGGGGAGGAGGAGCGGCTCGGTGGCCCCCAGCTCTTATCTGGCGCTGGGAAGCAGATAGGCTGGCACCGCTCCTGGCGGCGTGCGCGCCTCGTCCGGCTATTTACGGGGCTGAAATCCAACCCCTGCCTGCGTGCACGCCTGCGTCCGGGGACACGGGGGACGGTGGGGGGCTTTGGTCAGCGAGGGGCTTTGGTCGGAGGGAGGAGGTGCAGGATGTCCTTGCAGGAGGGCAGGATGCAGCCCTGACCCCGCAGCTCCTGGCCGTCAGCTCCCATCCCAGCACGGCAGGTCTGGCAGCGCCTGGCAGAGGCGAGAGGAGCCCTTATCGCCGTTTGCCCAGTAGCAAAAGTCAGCGCCTTTATTTTAAGCACCCACTGCCTAAACCGATGTTAAACTGGCTTGAAGAGGCCCTCCCGGTTTAGGCAGATGCTAAAACCAGGACACCCATGGCTTTTGCAGAATTTGTTTGGGCTTCTGCAAACTTTTGCACGCCTTCTGCAACAGTTGGTTTCTCCACGCGTGCGTTTGGTGGTTATTTGCCTGGGTGAAGTGGGGGGAGCAGGGCTGGGCACTGCTGCCTGCGCTGCCTGCTCGGCTGCCCGGCCACACTGCCTCGTCCTCAGCTGCTGGATGTCCTCTGCTCTGCCCCCAGCCATGCCGGAGCCCGTCCATGCCTACTCCTGCCCGCTCTTCTGGACTGAGTACGAAGGCCATTGCTACCGGTACTTCCCCATCAACAAAACCTGGGCTGAAGCTGACCTCTATTGTGCCGAGTTCTCCATTGGCATCAGATCAGCCAAGCTGGCCTCCATCCACAGGTGAGGAATGCAGAATCTTGTCATCCCACCCTGGCACGGCCTGGGGAAGAAGGAAAATGGGGACAAAGTCCCATTCCCACAGCACAACCTCGGTGCCAGCTGCAGGCTCGTGTCCAAGCCTGAGCATCCCTCTGCAGCAGCAGCTGGGTCAAGTCTGATGCACTGGGCACACAAAGGCGACGTAAAAAAATGCCTTTTCCTGGGCTGGCAGGAAAACTGCCGTAGTATTCCCTGAATTCCCCAAAACTGCTTGGAAAAAGGGTAGACGTATAACATGATTACATGGGCTTTCCCCCCCACGCCCTCTCCCCCAGCTCTCGCCCACACTACACACCTCTTGCACAGACCCGTCAAAGTAATCAACAGCAATTAGAAGAGGGGCACCCATTTGGCCATGCAGTAGGGCTTAGGGGCATGCCTGACCATTTGCCTGACGTACCCCCTCAGCGGCTTCGTATTGCTCTGTTTTGCCAGCTGGGAAGAAAATGTCTTCGTGTACGACCTGGTGAACAGCCGCGTGCCGGGCATCCCCACCGACATCTGGACGGGGCTCAATGACCTGCGGCAGGTGAGAGCTCCCCGTAATCATGTGGGAAATGGCTTTGAAAAATTTACTTCCCTATGTTTTGCCTCTGGAAAGCCACTTGGTTTTCTTCTTCACTCCTTATAGCCCCATTAATTGGGTGGTGGCATAGGGTCTGTTGTGCAGCGCATGGGGGAAAGTTGTCATTTCATCCCATCCAGTCTGCTTTTAAAAGAAAGGTGTTACTAGAATTAATAGATTAACAATTACTAATTATTCACATCATATTTTATTAATGGATTAATAGAAAGAGTATTGTACTGCTGGTCCAAGAAGAGCAAATAAACTGAAAACATCTCCAACACCAAAAATCATGAAGTTTCATTGCTTTCTTGTGAAACTCTGCAACTTGTCAAAGCTGACACGTTGGAAATATACAGTCTAACATGTAACCATATAAAATTGAGACCATCAGGAGAACAGTCCCATGCCAGTAAATTTTTTGTAGATGTCGGGAAAGGAATGGAAAAGAAAAACAACACAGAATTGGGCGGGTGTGTTAAAAAATATATGGGTTTAACTTCTGGGCTTCCCCTTGTGTGAATGCTGTGAACGGTAGGGCTTTCCAAGGTAAGTTTTCAGTTGTAAAACCCAAATGTGCTGTTTGGCCTTTGCTGAGCGGCAGCAGTATCTCCCCGTGTCCGCGGGCTGTGTGGCACCAGGGATGGGGTCTGGGAATGGGACGCCCCCCCACCGCGAACACGGCTCTGCGATCACGGCCTCTCTCTGCTCACCCCACGCCAGGAGGGTCACTTTGAGTGGACGGACGGCTCCTCCTACGACTACCACTACTGGGACGGCAGTCAGCCCGATGACGGGATCCACTCCATCCCGGAGGAGGAGGACTGCGTGCAGATCTGGTACAGGCACAGCAGCGGTGAGTGTCGCACCGGGCAGCGAGAGCACCTGAAGTCGGACTTGCCTGTCAATAAATTCAATCCACTGGGGCTCGTGCTTTTCTGAAGAAGTTGCTGGCGGGCTGAGGATTTGCATTTTAATTTTTTATTATTATTTTCTTTTTTCTTTGCAGAGAAGGGATGTGTTTTCTCTTTCACCACGTACATACGCACACTCACTTTCCCTCCACTCACAGCCCATCTCCCTCTCCCATAGCAGCGGCAGGAGGGGAGCATCACTTACTTTGAAGAATTACTGAATTTAGCCAAAGTTTCCGATTTCCCCTCCCACAAGCAGCCTGTGGAAACACCCCTCAGTTTGCCAACTTTTCCCTCCCTCCCTCAGGCCAGGGCCATCTCGCTGAAGCGGGGCAAGACCCTGCTTGTCCAAAAATCCCACTTCACACCCTCATTTCCAGTGAGACCAGTCAGGTGTATTCAGACCTTGTGAACATACCCAAATGTCCTGCTCACTTGCGACCTGGTGATATTTTGGGCGGTATGGGACTGTGTTTGCAGCTGCCTCCCTGCTCCCCCATTTGAGCTGGGGCCAGGCATCCCTGCCAGCATCCGCAGGATGGGGATGGGGATACTGGGAGGGGGCACGGCTGGGAGCAGCCCAGCTGGGAGGACATCCAGGGAAAGCCTCCCGCAACGGCAGGAGGTCCCAGTCCCGAGGGCGGTGCACGGTTACCTTCTCGTACCTTTTTTCAGCTAACGCCTTGGGTTTTTTTGGGGGTAGCGCTGCGCTCCTGGAACGACAACGCCTGCGGCAGAGCCTTCCCCTTCGTCTGCAAGATCCCCTCGCTGGCCCTGGACTGAGGCTG
This sequence comes from Buteo buteo, assembly GCF_964188355.1. Taxonomy (NCBI): domain Eukaryota; kingdom Metazoa; phylum Chordata; class Aves; order Accipitriformes; family Accipitridae; genus Buteo; species Buteo buteo. The sequence goes on from NC_134197.1 coordinate 9,778,270, forward strand.
CCGGCGCTGCCCGCGCCCCCCCCCTCATTTTGGGTCACGTCTCCAGCCACGCCGGGGAAGAGCGGCCAGGACATGGCACGGGTGGCGAGAGCCGCGGAGCTGCTCGACGTCCCCAGCCAGACCCCGGCTGCAAAATTCCCCCTGGGAGTGCTGGGGGGACGAACCTGACGCTCACCCTCCCCACGGGCAAACGGCGGTGGGAGCTGTGTTAAACAGCGAAGGAGCCCCCCAAGCCTGAGCCTGGCTTTGGGTTTCAGATCAAGTATCGCAGCGTATTAGAGGAAAGCCATGATTTTATCAATACACCAAACCGTTAGCACCAAAAAATAGCCGTGTGTAGGAAATGATTTTGCCCGTTGATCCATGAAGAGCGGAGGAAAAGTGTTATTTTCTGTTAAGTTATGCAAAATGCCTCTTGTGCGTGTTATTTTTCTCTCTGCTAAAATAAACTGCAAACAGCAGGTGGAGGCTCCTCCGTCTTTCTAGCGCTCAGGTAGCAGCGACTCCCCAGGGACGTGGGGTCTCATGTGAAAGGAGCTGGTTTTACCCCAATCTGCTCTGTATTAAAAAGGTGTGTTGGGGGGGAGCGGATGCTCGGGAAGGTTTATTTTATTGACCCCAACCGGGTTTTGGGGTCCCCCGGGGCAGCCCGTGTGCACACCCTGCCCTTTGCCCGGGTCCCATCAGCCACGCGGCATCGCTGCGTGGGGTGCACGGGGCCACGCAGCACCCCACGCCACCCACAGCGGGTGAGCAGGGTTTGGCCCTGGCTGCTTTGGGCTGACTGAATTCCAAGGAAGGCGGGTGAAGGGTTGATGCGCAGCAGCTGAGGGGCAGCTCACCCTCACAAACCTTTCCTGGGTGGGGAGGGCTTGCGGCTTTCGGTGCAACCCTGTTTCCTAGGGAGGTGATGCTTTTTCCTGTAGTCGTTGCTGGTGTCGTCCCGTTCTGCCTTGGCACCGCAGAGGTACTTTTATCTCGCAGGTAAATCATTTTTGGGGAGGTGCGTGTGGTTGTGGCCGCCTCAGTGTGCCTTGTTTGAGTTGCTCAGCAGGGAGATGGGACCCTCCTCCTTGCATGTGGGTGAATTTGCAGGGCTTGGGTGCAAGTGGGGCTGTGATGGTGCCCAAGAGAAAGGCAGTGCTATCGAGGCAAAAACATGCTTCTCCCTCAGGGGACACGGCCGCAAGGGCACTACTGGACCCAGTCAGATGCAATAAATCCAGCGCTCCCTGGAGAGCCCCTGCAGTGTGACCTCTGGTCCCACGCAGCCCCGTGGCATCCAGGTGGCTTTGCAAGAAGCCCCGTGCAGAGGGGGCTGCCTCCCCCTCCGGCCCCTTGCCCTTTCTCGGGAGTGATGGGTCCCTTTTGTCCCTGCTCTGGTAAAGCCTCAGGGTCTCGAAGCACCAAAGCAGCTGGCACAGGCCTGGGCTGCCCTGTCTCAGCTGCTGCCTGCAAAGATGAGTAAAAGCATCCTCATAAAATGGTTGGGTCTCCCTTGATGTCACCATTTTAGAAACACAAAATTTCAAAACTTAGACTTTCCAGAGTGATTACACTGGATACAATGAGGTAAATAACTGAGGCTCTAGTGGGAGCTTGAAACTGCTTCCTCAGGTGTCAACACAGATTTCAGCTAAAATACGTTTCCACTTAGAGAGAAACTGCAGAACTTGGTGAGGGTAACAGTGGTGGTGTAAGTGGAACGTGTGTTGGAGCAGGTTTCTAAAATAAGGAAATATTGTCATCCCTGATTATGTATTTTTATAGATATAAAAATATTTTTATTTTAAATATATATAAATGGATAATACATATAAATAAAACTATATTATTTTTAATGGATTATATACACACACACACACAATCCATATATTTATATGGAAAGCAAGCATAGTTTTCAGTCCTGGACAGGAGACAACACTGAGTGTGGTTTCTGAAGGCTTTTGCTTCATCTGAAAACAATAAATTACATATAGATGATAACAGTCTATAAAGAAACCAGCTGTAAAAAAAAATGTTCTTGGATCCATCAAGCTAACAAAACGTCGACATATAGGATCTGGTTTGAGGAACCATTTTGGTCTCTGCCCTAGACGTCACCCATGGACGGGTCCTGTGCCCGCTGCCGGCACGAGGACAGCAGGGTCGGGCATCCGCGTGGCACGGGACACGTGTCTGATCGACTCCTGGTTCTGAGTGCCGATGCTGAAGGGTGATCCTGTCTCCGTGGTGGTGATGGGCCGTGCCGCAGGGGACCGGAGCCAAGGCAGCCCGCAAAATCCCCCTGGGACTTGGCCGTGCCCAGAGGCCATCACCTGGACGGGGAGGGTCGGGGTGCTGGAGGGGCGGCTGCCCCCGAGTGATGCTGCCGCACGGTGCCAAGCTCTGCTCCAGGCTTCAGGCTGCCTCTCCCCGGTTTCTTTTTCTTGTTCCTCCCATGTGCCCTGTTCAGAAGAGCTGGGAGTTCATCCCGGCTGGGGCTCCGTACGCCTCGAGCCAAAAAACCTCTTTTTTTTCCTGCAAGTGGCATGAGATGTTTCAAAAGAAAGGTTAAAACCTTCCCTTGGGAAAGCGTTTGAAGACTTGGGCCCTACTGTGGCTAAAAATATTGCTAATGGGGAAACCTATGAAAGCTGTCGACTCCAATTAACATCTTCATTTCCAGGTAAAAAGAACTGAACATGCATGACCTGAAAGTCAGGACCAAAGTTAATAGGGGCTTTGTTTTGCAACCCCCCCCAGATTTTTCCCCAGGCTCCAGGGTCCTTACTTAAAAAACAACACTCTCTCCTCACTAGTGTCTTCTGTTTCACAGTAATCAAGTAAAATTCAGAAAACAACAGGAGTTTTCACCTCCTTAATGAACTTCTAGTGGATCTGGTGAGGTCAGTGCTCGATGGAAGATGGGACGTGCCCTTTCCCTCGGCATGGACGGTCCCAGGCTTTGGGTGGCCGAGAGGAGCTCCAGCGCTTCAGGCTGAACTTTTTTATTTTATTTTTCTGTACTCCTTGTCCCATAACCCCTAACTCCCCTGTTTTCTTGAATTTCTCCATCCTGACTTGCCATATGGTGCAGGCAGTGGGAAACCTGGCAGCGGCAGGACTCTCCCACGCCTCTCCTGCACATCACTTGCAAGTAACTGATGCCTGAGGGTCCTTTTATGTCAGTGAGTTTTTTAGGAGCTGAATATCTTCCTTTGTAAAGCATGAAAGTTGGGGTAAGCCTGAGCAGTGTGTGATGTGGCCTGGGAGTGAACAAAAATAATTGTCTATTGGTGACAAATGCCTTCACCTTCCTATACCCCATTTCTTGGTCTGTAGAGACAATATTGCCCCCAGCCTCGGGCAGAGAGTGGCCCTGGCATGGCAGGCGGGAGCGATAGGCCTGCCTGCACCTTTTGTCTTTCGATTCCTTTTTTTTTCCTACTATTATTATTCTTCATTTCCTGAAATACACTGCTGGATGTCCAGGGGTGGGAGCTGCAAAGACAAGTGCTGAGCTGTCAGCAGCTTACCGGGGCACACCGGTGTTGCCAGCCTGCCCCGGCGCTGGCAGCCTGGTGATGATTTTCCTCCCCGGTTTCTAATCTTGACTGCTCAGACAGCTGGCTGGGCTGGGCTGAGCTGTCCTTTCCTCTATTAATTTGGTAAGATTTTTTTCCCCTGAAAATTACTGGGAGGATTGCACAGCTGAATCGAGAGCTTTTTCTTGTGCATCTCCTTTCCTCCCGCCCTGGTTTCCCTTGGTTTTAATTGCCTGAGTAGCGGCGCAGCTCCTGCCCTGGGGCGAGGATGCTGTAGAATGGTTCCCGTTCACAGGGAACAAAAATATCTCAGGGCCAAAAAAAGAGGCTTCCAGCAGCTCAGTGAGTAAATTATAGACGTTTACTGGCTGTAGCAGTGAGGTCCATCACCAAAAAACCCCCCAAACCACAAAACCGTATGATAAATGATGTCACCAATCTGTGCGACAGTGTTAGCATTAAACCTGCCAGCTTAGCGCATCCCAAACCGGTGCGGCAGGGAGAGACAGAGCAGCGGGCCGCGAACGAGGCAAGCAGGATTTGGCCCGGCGCTGCGTGGCTCCCAGCAGACGTTGGCTTAGCTGAGATGTATTCCTCCCGTTCTGCGGGAGGGTTTTCCCGTCCCACCTCCCACCAGCTGCTCCCAGGGAATGAGCAGGATGGCAGGAGCCGGCAGGGACAAACCTGCTGGGAAACCCGTCTCCGTCCAGGCACGGCTCAGCCCGGCCAGCCCGCGGGCGGGCAGGGGGCTCAGCCGAGACGGCCGTCAAGAGAAGGGCCGGAGGCGTGATCGAAGGTGGATTTATAGACCCTGCAAGCTGCTGGTGTGTGCGGGCACCTTAATTAATTGCAAAAGCTGGGTGAAACTTCAAGCAGCCCCGGTTCCCTCCCGGAGAGGGTCATTGCTGCCGGGGGTCCTCCAGCCTGGGGGACCCCGGGACGGGGCTGGCTCAGGACAGGGGCCGCCTCATGGCAGCATCAGGGCCCATTTCGCTGTTGATTGCTCCTCATTGGTACCCCAAAAGTCTCCCCCTTTTTTTGTGGCCAAGGATTTCCAGGCTTTTTGCAAAAACTGCCTCGGTGGGGAGCGCTGGCCACGGGTCCGCAGCCCTGGACCCCCTTTTGGCGCAGGGCTCTGCGGCACAGCCACCTAAAAAAGGACGGTGAAGTTTTTTATTCGCTGCTTTTGCTTTGCGGGGGCTCGGTAACTTGGCTGGAAACTTTCATTCCTGGTGCAAACTGTCAGAGACGCTGCTGATCAGAAGTAAAGGGCAGATCTAACGAGAGCGTGATTCCTGCTGGGGTTTCTGCTCGTAAAACCGGTCAGCCTTGAAGGCCACGGAGCCAAAGCGCAGGTGATGTGAGAGAGAAATGAATCGCAACTGGCACCGTGAACGTGAATCCCCTGGAGTCAGTTAGCGAGGGTGGAGCTTTTTTTTGGGCAGATTGCCGAAAGAGCTGATACTCCTCAGCAATACCCGGTTGCTGTCCCCGAATAAGGTGCCGGGTGCCACGCTCCTGCTGCGTTGGCAAAATGTATTTGGTAATCTGCAAAGAAGTCCGGTCCAGCTCTTGGGGTTACCATGGCAACTAGATATTTGCTCATTTGTATTTCTTGAAAATTGTGCTGGGCTGTTGATTGCATCGTTTGTGAAGCTCTTTGTCAGGAGGCTGATAGATTGTTGTTTGTCAGGGCTGTATGGGAGTGACGGGTGCTGTCGTTAAGCAGATTTCTGAATGGGAACTTTGCTGGAGCATGGCGTGTGTTATAACTGCATCCCTCCTGCTGAAACCCAGTAACATAACCCCTGGCCTAGGAAGCATGTGCTTGCTCTGCTCATCCCCTCTGATGTCCATTTGTGCTCGTGCAGTTGCTTGGGATAACGCAAAATACGAGTGACTCGCCATGGAAGACCTTGCTAAGAACGGGACGGGGGAAGGCTTGCAGGAGAAGCTTGCTTCTCACACCTCCGTAGCGTGGAGAGGACTCGAATACAAGATCCTCCTTTGGCTGTGCTCAGATATCTGCCCTGGGGTAGGAAGCTGAGGAGGTTTAACTCGAAGGTAGTCTGAGGTATCGCCGTCTCCCAGCGTGATCGGGAGCGGAGGCGAGAGCTGCGTGGCTGGAGGGGCCGGGGCAGAAGCAGCCGCTGGCCACGATGGGAGGGCTGTGGTCCTGCTCCTGGGGGGATAACCACCATCCTCTGCTTCCAGAGTGCGTGGAGACTCTGAGATTTGGGAAAATGCCAGCTTAGATGAAATGCTTACTTATTTTTGGTATTGCAAAGCCGGCGCTCGCTGTGGAACACTGGGAAAGGACAGTGCTGCAGGGCTGGCTTGAATTTTCAGAGGTGGCTGTAGAACAAGATGCGGAAAGCTTCCTTTTTTTTATTCTGAAGACAAAATTAATTTGATTTGGATGCTGTTTAGACTCAATGGCCATGGGTTCTCAAAAGTCTATTGACCCACAATCCAGCAGCAGTTTAAGAGCTCAGTGTTTGTTGTCAAGTATTTGTTTAATGGCAAAAATCCACTTGCCACTAATTCCTCTTTTATCTTGTTGAGATAATTAAATTAGGAGGCAGGACACCGTGGCAGGTCTGTAGATAGAAGTTGTTTTGTGCAGCTTGTCAGCATGAGGACGTAATTCCTTCGTGGGTTCCACGTCTGCTCAGCGGTGTTGGCACCGGTGCCCATGTGGACCGGGGGGCTGCCGGACCTCGTCCTCCCCATCACAGCCAAACTCCTCCATCCTCCCACCACCGGCCATGGGTCGCACCCAGCAGACACCGAACGTGAAGGTCACAGGCAGAGGGAGGGGAACAAAACGGCAGAAGTGGGGGTTAACGCAATTAAATGTGGTATTTCATCAGTGTGGAGGGCAAGTGCTCACAGGAAAGGGCTGTGGCCTTTATTAATCTCCAAAGCATCCTATGAAGTCACATCCCAAATAAATGCTGAATGCAAGTGACGAACGTATTAATCTAGTATGGAGAGGTACCCTGGATGTAGCTGGGTTGTGAAAATGATTATAATTTGGTAATAGCAATAAGATTAACAGCTCTAATGAAATCTTAAATGCCAGCTTTGTAACCTGCCCTTTTTTCTCCATTGACTCCATCAAGAGATCTGCTGTAGCTGTCTGGGGGGCTGCATGTCGTTTTGCATGTGATCCCTCTGATCACCCATGCACACCTGGCCCAATTGGGATTTCAGTATTATTTATTGCCCTGGGCCCCATAACCACACAGGTAACACAGAGCAGCTCCTGCTCTGGCAGTAACCCAGGCAGGGCGCTGAAAATACTTGCTCGGATTTGACATTTTTGGGTGTATTCTGCATCTACAGCAAATTCATCCTTCACTGCATGTTATCTTGGCCCCCTGGGTGCTCCCTGCTGCAGGAATGTCCCTTGCAGGGATGCCTGCAATAGCCATCGGGCTCCCAAAGCATCCCGGCGCTGGTGGGTTTGGTCCCTTCAGCCCTGGGTGTCCCCAGGACGTGACTTTGGGGAAGGACTGGTGAGTTTTTGGGGAAGGACTAGCGAGTTTGTGGCTTTGGGTGGAGCGGGGTGAGGCGATGGTGAAGGATGCTTGCAGTTTCCTCCACTCCTGGTTTTAGCATGCAACCATACAAGGCATCAAATGCCTGTCAGGGTGGGGTTTTTAACTTTAAAATGCCAGTGCAGGCTCTCACTGCTCGTATCTGGCAGCTACAGCCACCACATCCTCTCTCGCACTACTTTCTCCATTTTTCTGGTTTAAACTGAGCAAACCCAAAAAAAGCTGCTTTTTTGTTCAGACGGCTCAGTGCAGTGAATGACCCATTTTTCTTCTTGCATGAGTCACGGATCCTCCTCTGAAAGATCTCATTATTAATATGCCATTTGGGGGATATGTCTGAATTTTCCAGTCGTGGCGGCAGTCTTGTCTGTGCTCACTAAGGGAACCTATACAATTAATGACATAGGCCAAATGGCTGCACCCTAATGCAACGGATTCAGTATCTATGCATTTTTAAAGGATATATTGCTTTTTTAATGGGCATTTTTAGTTACAACATGCTTAACACTTTTTCCTTATTAGAAATTTGTTGAAATTCTTCTCATAATCAGGGGAAAGGGATCCTTCCCCAGATGGTATGTCTTGCAAAAGAGAAGCAGAAGAGGTCAAGAGAGGTATTTTTGGATGTGCAGAATGGTCACAGAGTGGGGCTGCAGCTCAGGGAGAGAGCAACCATCGCCCCTGCGTCTGGGCTGCCAGGGCAGTGCATCCCAAAGCCCTGCTCTTTGTCTTTTGCACAGACCTCGTTAAGCTGGTGGAGAAAATGACCCTTGTGAGAGACGTCCCCTGCAAGGGGAAATGCAGAATCCAACAGGAGGAGAAGAGTGTCGAGTTTATTTTGGGAAGAGACCAAATGCACCATCTGGGCTGGCTGAACCCCACCTTGGATGGAGGCAATATGCTCTTTTTAAAATGGTACCTTTATTTATGAGATGAAATACGTTTTCCCTAGCATTGGTGGAGCGCCTGCCTCCAAAACACCACCTGAAGTGTGACTTTAAACAACACCTTCCTGGTCTAGCAGATAATATGTTAATTCAAGGGTACCAAATGCAAGTTGAAAGAGGCTAACATTCCTCCCATTTTCCATTTGTTGGTTCCCCTCGACTGCACTGTCAAAACTTGACTTCTCTGGAGCATCCTGCAAATGCCGAGTCTCCAGCAAGCCTAGTGAAAACACTTGACCACATATATATATACACACACACACACATATTCATTATATATATGTGTTTAACCATATATAAATACACATATAGATATTTATGTATTGCATTACTATTATATCATGACCATTTTATGTACAAACACATGCACACATGCTCCGCATGTCCCACATCTTGCTCTCCCTTTCTCCCACCCCACGCAGATTAAACAGCACTGAGGTCTTTCCCATGGGCATTTCTTCTGTGGAAGAGTCCAATTACATCATTTTGAAGTTCCAAGTGACATATTTGATAAGATTTACACTAAAACCTAATTTCAGGCTGATTATATACCGTAGGAAGCTGCAGTGCATATCACCTCATTAGCCTGATTAGCTGGCTGAGCTGAAGGATGAGCGCTCTGTGCTCTGCTGAGAACGGCTTATAGAAGAAGGGCCAATAGTCAATAAGGATTTTGGCAGCACAGAGCATATTTACAGGTTTGGGGGTAATTCCGTTTACGGGGATTTTGGGATCAGCCAGGTGCTGGGAATGGCCCTGTGGATAAATGGCTATTTGTGCAGCTCAGCTCCGCTTGGAGACCGAGACATCCCCCTGATTAGATTAGTTTTGCACACTGAGCTCTGCCTTTTTTTTTTCTCCCCCCCCTCCTAATCCCATGCCTATTATTGTGGATCTGCTGAAAATAACAGGTCTTTGCCGATTTTGGAGCTGGGCTTGTGCGGGGGCAGAGCCTAGCCGTGTTTCAGCCCTCCCTGTCTCGCAGGGGAGCGTGTGGCTGTGCAGAGGTTCCATGCGTGGGGGGGTTGTACACGGGAGCTGGGGCTGCACAATTTAAATTATTTTAACCTGTAGCTTAGCCACTCACTGTAATTTTAAACAGAGGCTTTCCACGTGTGCCTGCCTGCCCTGAGGCTCTCAATGTGTGCTTAAAGCTCCACTCATTCAGTGGACAGACACTGATTTAGTGGATTTGGTGACAGTGCTTGCTCAGGCTCCCTGAAATGGCACCAAGCAGCTTGAGCATGTTGGGGACTCTGACCCATTTTCTGATTTGGGGGAGCTGTGGGATAGCAGCGTTACCTCTGAGATGTGCAAGAGTTTTCTAAAGAAGTAGGTGACAAGGGAGCCAGGCACGGAGCCCTGAGAGCCGGGGCAGTCGGCACCTGCCTGGGAGCGTGCCGAGGTCTGCCGAGGATCCAACCCAGCCATGTCCCGGCTCAGCCCTTCGTCGCTTCTGGGAACTCAAGCACCAGCTTTCTGGGGCAACCCATGTTGGTCACTGGTCTCTTGTGTCCCCTCCGGCATGGTGAAGGTCTGCCTTGCGCTTGTCCATCCTAGGAAGCAAAGCAGAGGTTATCTCGCCTGCAGCTTCGTCAAACAGAAACTGATGTTGAGTTCGATTAAAAGGTGGGATGGAGACTGAGAAATAAATTAGCCTCTATGGCGCTCATTGCCCTGGGAAAACCAGCACTTGGAGTTTGCATCTCTGGTGCCTTCTGGAGTCCCAAGCAGAGCTGCAGAGCTGGACAACAGGTTTGACATCGCATGCTTCAGGGATTGAATCTTGGCCCAATAAATCAGAAATCCAATTCTACCCAATATCTGGTCGGGAGGTTGCTCCAGGCCCTGCTTCAGGCGAGAGCTGTGCTGGGCCAGGGGCAGCTCCTCACTCTGGGGGGGCTCGGCTGTCACACGTGTGAGCCTCCTCAGAAGGTTGTGGCTCTTGTAGGCTCTTGTATTGCAAGTTATCATCATGCAGATAGTGCAGCACATCTCCACTGCATCCCTGGCAATCTCTGGCATCAGTATGATTTCCTCTGGCCACTTTTTGAATATGGTTTTGAACGATCAGTGTGTGTGACTCCGCAATAAGAATGCTGATTAAGTGCTACTTCCACAACCACAGGGTTAAATTAGTTTCAGCCGTCACCAATGACTTATTGAACATTTGTACTCCTGGATACTTCTTGTGATTTTCTTTAAATGATTTAGTCCTGAATTCAGAGTGGTTCCATTTAAATGGGATTTGTCCCAGCCTGATGGGCTTGTGTTGACGTCGCATTGGAGCTCGCAGTGGCAGTGCTGACCCGGAGCCGTGTGTGTTGCAAACGCAGTCCCTGGAAGAAGTCACTAAGGTGTGTGGCAATGGTAGATTGTTCCTGAATTGCTTCAAAAAAAAAAAAAAAAGAGGAGGAGAAGGCAGAGGCAATGATATATTGATAATTCATCTATCCCTGCCCGTGTGCCAGGTTCCCATTTCTAGTGTGCTGGAATGAACTCAGAACAACACTGTTAATGGCAGTGGAATTGCTTCTAGACTTACGTTTGTGTGGTTGAAACTACAATCTGTCTGTAGTTTGGGCTAAAACTGTCTGTTGGCGTCTTGGGAGAAGTGAGGCCACCCAGGACAGGAGAAGGAGGCACCCAAAACCTTTTTGCAAGGTGAAATCTCATCTCTTTTCATTTACCGAGGGATACGTGGTTCGTTGTGGGTATCTTCTGGCTTGGAATCACTATTAAAAAAATCAAACAGACCAAGCGTTAGTAGTGCAGCTCACATGGGTGAGACAGCAGGAGGGTGGGATGCTGGGATGGAGAGCATCCGTGGTGGCTTTCCTGGGGTCCATGTGTCTCTTCCAGGCACAGAGGAATGCGGGAGCCGATTTGCAGCCAGCCACGTGCCGACTTTGTTACCAGACGGGAGTCTTGCCATGCTCCCTGGTCTGGCACGTGCTATCTCTCCATCTCTCCATCCCAGATTTCTAAAAAAGCATTGCCATATGTTGTATGAGCTATAGGCTGTAGGGGATGAATCATGGCTCCCATGGCTGAAATGAGTCCGACTCCAGCTTGGATCTTGTTGTTGTCAATAATATATGACGGTTTAGTGTGATGATGTGGTGGCTGGACCGATGCCGCAGGGTTGGGGTCAGGACAGGAAGCTAACAGTGAAAGACCGGGATCGGACTCAGAGCATCCCTGGTCCCGCACAAGGTCTGGTCCAACAGCAGTTGAAGTCCCGTGGGCTTTGCTGGGGTTTGAGCCAGACTGCAGGGCTGGAGGTGTCCCTCAGCTGGGTGGAAATCCAGCTACTGCCCCTATTTTGTGGGTTTTCATTACTTGGGAGGGAAAATCCCACTTGAGCGGCGAGTTCACCTCTATACAAGCCTCAGCTTTCAAAACTTCACCAAGAGTTTTGAAGCAGAACTTACTCTGAAATGTCCTAATTCTTATGGATTATGGCAGTTTTGATGAAAACTGCTTACCTTTCCTGGTCTCCGTGGGTCTGAGAAACCAAGCGTGGTGGTCTGGGGGAGTGGAATTTGATGCTAAAGCTGACCCTGAATTTCACCCCAAACATGATGTGTTTCTTTTTTTATGTGTGTGATTAAAGTAAAGGGTGGGTTGGTTGGTTTTTTCCTATTATCACCTCCAACCAACCCTACAGGACCAGGAAAAAAGATAGGGCTGATTTATTTTCCAATTCCTTTGCCATGATCCAAATTGTTATGTGATCTGAATTTGGCCCAGTGGCATCTTTTTGCAAAGTGAAGGCTCCAAGATAAGATAAAATCAGATGCTATAGCTGGATGCTACAAAGAGGAGATGCGGGCAGGGCTGTCGCAGGTACCTGCCCTGCGCTTGCCAGACTGTGCAGTGCTGTCTTGGTAGTGAGGGTGCAGAAAGCTGCTTTACTGCAAGGACTTCCCAAATAGTGGGAATGGTAATTTATTAGCATTTCTTCCATTCATACAAGAATTAGTTGCTGGTGAAGGACTAGTTTTCTGGCTGGAGTGAAACAACTAAGAGTCATTTGGATAAGATGCTGCAGGTGAGAAATTGCAGCCAGATATACAGCAAAACCAGGACCTGCAGCAGAGCAAGGATGGGGAAAACAAACCTAAAAATTAAACCTGATCGGGATCTTTCCAGAAGAGAAAGGTAAGTACATGAAAAATAGAAAGAATTGGGCATTCTGCATGGGAAAATGCCCAGAGTGAAAAATCCCTATCAGACAGGGAGTAGTGGTGAGCAAGCCCACAAGGATCCAGTACAATTGTCAGAGTGGAATTGGTTACTGAAGAACAAAAGCAGTTTCCTCTCTAGTTCTCTGAATTGCCCTTGCAGCGATTTATTTTAGTTAAATTGTTCATCCCTGCTAGCTGATTTGGGGAACTGAGTTCTCTGCTAATGACAGATTTTTCATGGAGCCAAATTCTGCATTGATTTACTTTGTGCCCCTTCACTGACTTCCCTGGTGATGCCCAGGGTGTAAAAGAGCACAGCTCCCATGTGTCAGACTGAGAAAGATCCCTGTTTTCATCATAAAATGCCTTCTGCGATACTAAATAAGCAGTTTAAAAACAAAGCCTAAAATCACTGTTATTAAGCCATGGCTGCTGCTGGCCTCTGCCTTTTCTTGAAGGTTATTGATTGCTACTGTGGATAACAATTTTTCCTGCTTGGGCTTTCTTCTTCCCCAGGGAGCTGAGTTCCTGGCGAACTTGTATTTATCTGTGGCATCCTTGTACCCAGGGCATGGTGCTTGCTGAGGTGGCCAGGATGAAGTGTGGGGTGTCCCGGGGAGGATGTGGTGGCTCTGTGACGGCCAGTTTGCCCAGGGCCACTTGCCTCCCTGCAGCGAGCTGCTCTACGAAGCCTGAAACGCCGCTTGATGCCTGAAGTTGCAGCAATGCCGCTCTGTGATCTGAGGGAGGCAGTTACCATCGCTTATAAACATCCTGCTGAGATTAGATCTGTTGGTCCTTTTCCTTAGGAAAGCAGCTCGGCTCTCTGCTTTGTTTAAACACTTCAGCACAAGGCGGGCATCGGAGGAGCCCGTAGGATGAGTTACAGATGGGTACTGCGATAATGCTCACTCTGCTCCTCGCAGCACATCTGCAAATACACAAACAGTATGGCCCTCTTGTTTTTCTATTATGCTCATTTTGAACACGTAATTTCCAAACGGCTCTGGGTGTTTGGTTTTTCCATTAAACCAGACAAGGCATCCTCGAGTACCACCAGAGACCAAACGAAATGCCTGCCAGTGTAAGCAAATCTAGAAGACATTATGCTCTGCGTTTTGCAAGAGAGATGATAAAGATCCTATTTCCATGGCAGGTCTCTGTAATGTTTGTTGCTACTCATCCCCTACTGACGCTGCTGAGGTCCGGCTGGGGCTGTGGGCCAAATTCGGCCTGGGTGGAAGCGCTGGGCCCTCCTTGGCTTCTCAGAGGGTAAGGCAGTGCCTGCTGCGTCCTTGTCACTCCTGCCAGTGCTGGACCAGCACTGGGTCCTGCCTTTTAAGGAAGCCCAAAAATCAGTGGGGCTGAGATGTTTCACACGCTGCCAAAAGCAGCTTCCAGGTGTCACAGAGGCTGCCCCGCTGCTGGAGACACCTTTCCTCCCAGGCTGGTGGGACTCTATGTTGCACTGGGGTTATCCCAGGGTTACCCCAAGGTTACCCCACGGTGAGGCTTGCCCAGCTGGCACAGGGATGCCCTGGCTGCACAGCCCAAAAGGGGAGCAGCGGCTCTGCTCGCCCCAAGGGCGACAGCGGCACCCACAGGGACGGTGCACAGGTGCTGGCCCTTGGGCAGTGTCCAGCCCTGGAGCTGCTCGGACAGCATGGAAAATACCAAGAAAAAGGAGGGGAAAGGATGTGACTGCATGAGAGTTTCAGACACAGCGTCTGCCCCCGCAGCCTGGGGAGCACTGTAATGGAAACTCATCAGATCTGCAAAAAAACAAGGAGAAAACACTAAACCAAGCATGCTCAGTATGTTTTCTATCAGTTTTTATTTGCAGTTGGTCCAAATCCCAGATTCCTTGTTTTGTAAAGACTGGACCTGGGCTTTTAGCACACCTTGCTCTGGGTACTTGTGCTGGAGAGCGGCAGCTGGAACAGTAATGCCCTTGCAGAGCAGAGGACAGAAAGTAGTCGGGCTTAATGAGCCCCTGGCACATGGCAAGTTTTCCACGCTAAGGAAGACGCTTGATGCATTCCCTTTAAGTGAAGAGCCCTGACGAAATGTTTCCCGTAGAAGCTGGCTCCTGCGGGCTGCCAGAGGAGGTGGGTGCCCTGTGGGAAGGTGCTGCCAGCTCGGGTCTCCCCTTCTGTGACAAGCAGGGAGGCTGTGGCATGGTGGCATCTGCAGGCAAGGCCACCTTGCTGCCCCTAATTAATGCTGTCACTAATTAATTTTTGTCCCAGGTGCTTCTCCACCCAAATTTCCCATATTGGTAACAGTGGGCTGTCCACTGTGGAAACCCAAGCCAGAGGCTCCTGGGTGATGGAAAGGAGCCGCAGGTCTTCCCGAAACCCAACGCAAAGGAGCATCTCTGGTTAGTGCTACCACCCAAGCAGACACAGCTCACCTCAGAGGCTTTTCTTTGTAAAAATTTGTCATAATTAAAATATATTTTCCCTCCCCAGCTCTCACATAGACACCTTTCACTATTGTTACTTCTGACATGACAACATTAAGCAGAGGGCTCAGGTCACGCTCATGGTTCACACTAAATCTGCCTGTGGTCATGGTCAACTGTGAGCGGGGCTAAAGGGTCCGTCCCTCTCCAAAAGCAGTGCCCCGCTGTGTCACTCATGGGAGATCATTGCTTCAGGCCGGGAGTCCCCAAAGGTGGGAGTTCCAGAAGCATCCTGTAAGGGGGGTTATGCCCTGTGAGTTAAAATCCAAGTGATGTTTTAACCAAAACACTGGGAATTGGGGCGGGCCTGTGGCCGGGAAGGAGGGTGTGCATGAGGGATTTGGCTGGAAGTGCCTGGGGCAGGTCAGGTTGGAGCATCCCCCAGCTGCTTCGCTTGGTGGCACAGCAAACACCGGCCAGGGCCCCGCGGCAGGAGAAACCCAGCACGGAGCTGGGCACGAGGCTGCAGCGGGGGCCCCGGTTAGAGCCAGCAGCGCCGAGCAGCCGCAGCATTTCCCCCGCATTTCTGCCTGCCCTGGATGCAGCATTGCATGTCAGGTTGGTCACGGCCAGAGAAATGAAGTTTTTTCTTCTTAATTTGGCACAAGCTGACTTGCAGTGCCAGGGTAGCTTCCCCGCTGCAGGCTTTCCGGATCTGCTGGACGGGCCCCTGGGGGGCTGGAAATGCTCAGCCCCGACTTCGACCTTAATACACCGAAGATGTGATTATCCTAACGCAGCACAGCTCCTGTCGCGCCATTACGCCCCGTTGCTGATGGGCTTCTCAATATAAAGCGGCTTCCCCTGGGTGCAGGCACCCATGTTGCCCATGGTGGGGAGGGACTGCCATCTCCAGCCTTTCCTCTGCATGCAATGCCACGATCCGCTCTGCAAATCTGAATTTCCCTGCAGCTCTCCACCTCTCTTAGTTCCTTCTGTTTCCATAGGGATTATAAAGCAAATCTTTGCATCAGACTTATTGAAAGTGAACCTGGGTTTCTTCTGTTTGCAAAGCACTGGGAAGGAAGGAGGGATGGCTGCGATCCCGGGCGGCAGCAAGAGCCTGGCGGGATCCCGCAGGAACCGAGCCTTCACAGGGGCCAGTGGGTGCGTGCACAGCAGGCTCCTGGGGGTGCACACGAAAGAGCTCAGCAAAGTCGGACAAGAAATAGGTGCAGGGTAGGAAAAAAAAAAAAAAGCAAGCGGATGGAATCCCATGGTGGATTTATCACCTTGGGAAAGGCAAAAATCAAGACTGAACATTTTCTCTGAGTTTCTCTGCTTGAGCTCTGCTGGGGCACTTGAACTAGAAGAGGGTGTGGACCGGGGGCAGCTGGGACCTGCACCGTGCGGGGCGGCAGGGGAAGGAAGAGTCATTCCAGATGTAAAATTTGGCAAAGGATACTGTTAACTTTTTTTTTTTCTCCCCCAAACAACACTCAGAAGATGAAGAACAAGTCCTTTCACTGACACCTAGCAAACGCCTTGGTGGACAGCCCAGCACCCTCTCAGTGCTGATGGGGATGACCAAGTGTGCGTGAAATGATTAGTGCCATTTCTTCCATGGGTGGCAATGCTTGGTGGGGGCGAGGCCGGTGCTGCTGCATCAGGTGCCATACGCAGGCAGCAGCATCGTCCCTGCCCCGCGCGCTCGCATCCTGCGTGGCTGCCCCCGGAGCCCCACAGCCCTTAGTCTGGCTGCGTGCTACAGCAGGCGAGACAGGGAAATGTCCCTCCAATGTGCATCACCACTGGATGAAAGTTATACATGTTTGTATGCATTTGTAGGGAGCTACAAATTTTGCAGTGGCACATATGTGAGAGAGTGCTGCCATCTTTTGGCTATGCAAATCAGGAGAGGTATAGAGGAGTTATAGACGGGGCCTATGGCAATTTGCACTGGCTAGGAGAATGTTGCTTACGCAGTACTTTTCTCTGTTCTGTGTGTTTTTACCATTATTCCCATTACGATGTATTATTCCCTTTACCATGTGAAGTGACCCTGGGTGCAAGGGGAGACCCCAGAGCTATGCTCAGTGCTGGCCGAAGGGACATTTTTGTGGCTCCTGACAGCCCAAGCTGAGCATCCGAGCAAGTGTACTGTGTTGTGGGACACCAGCATCCCATTCTTCCAAACCAAATGCTTGATCAAGTATCTATTTTTAGTGTTTCAACCCAACATAGATAAAGATTTTCTGTAAATTTGAGAATTAGTTATTGAATGATGGAAAGTCTCAGGCTTATCTATTTGCTTCACTGGTGCACTGCAATATCTGGAGCCACGTAATTAGCACTTCCCTGGGTTTAAAAATGGAGTTTCCAATCAGCAAACAAGTGAGCACCCTATTTTATAGAGAGTGTTTACTCTCTGTGTGTGTTGCCCAGGATTGAATGGTAACTACTACCACTAAGCACAACAGGTTTCAGAAATGAACTTCAGAAAGTAGGATATCTGGTCCCTCTCTGGTGAGCACTATCCAGAGCTAAGCATGACTCACTCCATCCATCCATCCATCCATCCATGCATCCATCCCCACAAAATCCACCAGTGTGATGTCTCTCAAAGAAAACAGGTTATGCTTTGACAGGTCCACGGCACCATCAGCTGTAGAGGTTGTTTGTCGGCATGGCAGCCATTCTTTTTCATTTGTGTGGGTCCAAATAGCTGATCTGTGGTCCTTTGCCTTTGAAAAGGAAAAGAAAATTGAAATTATTGGAAAAAGGTAAGTGAATACTCGTGGCTGCTGAGACTGGATGTAGGAAACGCGACCTGACGGCTCGCTTCCCAAGCTAGGCTGGAGCCGAGGTGCCACCCATGCTGCGGTGGCATGTTCTGAATCCCACCGAGGTCGCTTTGTGCTGTGTGATGCTGGGAAGCACTGGCCATTGGTGCTCAGTTTGGCTCCATTGCGGCCGCAGTTCTGCCTGATGGTTTGACTGCAGCTGCGTGGTGCTGGGCTGAAATACCTCCCCAGGGGCTCACCCTGATTTAAACATCTCTTTTGGGGTGAATGTTTTTGGTAGAACAGCCCTGTGAAAATAGCCCTGAAAAGCTATCATGAGCATTTGCTCTATAGGTCACTCCTATTCTTCCCGTGGAGATAAAGCCAATATTTGAGCAGCCGTGAAAAAAGAAAGAAAAATTGCCTGGGGAGATTAGAGGGTCAAACTGCCAGGTATTTTGTTGATGCAGATGTGATCCATTTGAATGTGACATCTCTGGCAGTGACATAAGATGCTTTCCCAAATATAAGGCTGTCAATATATCACTTTACCAATACAGAAAAATAAATTTCAGTGATGCTGCACTGAAACAAAGTGAGGGGGGGACACAGAGACCTGCTCTGAGCTAATAGCCCATTGCTGAGAATATGAATGTTGAACTGGCGCATTTCAGGCTGTTTTTCTTGCCTCTGCCCAAATCAACAGTGGTGAGTCATCTCGGCAGACGGTATTAGCTGCCATGGTGTTTGCAGCGGTCCATAGTGCAGGCTGCCGAAACCCACTGCTTTCTTCTGCTGCAGACAGGGGTGAGACTCTGATCCCATCCATCCTCGGCATCAAATCGAATGGAAATGTGGTTACGGGAGCCGAAGACCCCATGTTTTATTTTCAGTACCAAAAGAAGCCGTGCCCTGCTCCCACACTGGGACGGGAGACTCTGAAAGATGGGGCAGAGCCTGTCCGAGCAGGCGCTGGGGAAGAGGAGCCGTGAGACGGGTGGCCCAGTGCTCCTGCCTGGCAAATCCCACAGACGCAGCCCCCCGAGGGGCTGAGTGTCATGGTACCGTTGTGATAGTGACACAGGAACTCTGCAAGAGGTAGCAAAGCAAAGCTCTGGCTTTAGCCTCCCCGCCCCCCTTTGGCCACCCCTGTGCCACCATAGCTGTTGCCAGAGCATCCCTGCGGATGCAAAGCCAGTGTTTCCCCTGCCCTCCCCCAGCTGAGCAAGGATTAAAGCGAAGGGGAGCCAGGGCCAGCTGGGCTACGTCGCAGCACCCTTTTGGTCCATGCAGCTGAGTGCCTGTCTTGTGGAGACCGGGACATTGGGTGGGGAAGGGGGAGTTTGGCACCTTGGTGTCCTGGCCCAGTGTGAATTCAAGATACCTCCAGGGCATGTCCCCAGACCCGTGACTGGGGCCTCTCGCTTGCACCCACTTGCACAGAGCTGGTGCAAGGCTGGTAGGGTCCAACTCCTTCCCCATGTGGAAGCCCAACGGCATCCCGGCCTGTGTCAGAACTTGTGTGTCCTGCAGGAGCAGGGAGGTGGTTGTTCCCCTGTACTCAGCACTGGTGAGGCCGCACCTCGAGTCCTGTGTTCAGTTTTGGGCCCCTCACTGCAGGAAAGACATGGAGGGGCTGGAGCGTGTCCAGAGAAGGGCAACCGAGTTGGTGAGGGGTCTGGAGCACAAGTCTTGTGAGGAGCGGCTGAGGGAGCTGGGGTTGTCTAGTCTGGAGAAGAGGAGGCTGAGGGGAGACCTTACCGCTCTCTACACCTACCTGAAAGGAGGTTGTAGTGAGGTGGGTGTCGGTCTCTTCTCCCTAGTAACAAGTGATAGGACAAGAGGAAATGGCCTCAAGTTGCACCAGGGGAGGTTTAGACCGGGTTTTAGGAAAAATTTCTTCACTGAAAGGGTTGTCAAGCATTGGAACAGGCTGCCCAGGGAAGTGGTGGAGTCACCATCCCTGGAGGTATTCAAAAGACGTGTAGATGTGGCACTTAGAGACGTGGTTTAGCGGTGGACTTGGCAGTGCTAGGCTAACGGTTGGACTGGATGATCTTAAAGGTCTTTTCCAACCCGAACGATTCTATGATCAGTGCCTGGGACTCACCGTGGCCCTGCAGGCAGGAGGCACTGCCCACCCCAAATCCTCCTGGCTGGCGTCTCCAGGAGGGCCAGGGTGGTGTTGGCAGGACAGAGCGGGCATCCCGGGCAGCGCCAGGGCTGCGCAGGCCCTCTCTCCCAGGCCTGCACGCGCGCACAGCCAGGGACTGGGAATACCTGGATTTCTCTGGGAAAGCTGCAGGACATGGATGCCACTGAGCAGCTTTTGCTGAGCAGCCTGATGTGATTTAAAAGGAAGGCAGGAAAGCCTCCGTACTTGTCATTTTCCAGGCTTGACCAGCATAGCTTAGCAAAAGTCTGTGGCAGGTACATAGCGACAGCACCAGCAGAAATAGCGAATGATGAAACATGCTAGCAGGACCTGGGAAGATCGAGTTCAGTTTGCTACTGAGGGAAGCTTTTCAAGGTCAATAGAGATGTCCTTTTGCCTCGGAAGTCCTTGTTGCCACAGCTCCTCTCTACCTCTTGCTTAGGAATGGAAACGCAGTTGAAGTTAAAGAAGCAGAGCTGAAAGCTGCTGCTTCGGCACAGCCTGGGCTTTGCCCTGCAAAAGCCCCAGCTGCCCAGCTCAGGCTTTGAGGAGAAGACAAGCTGCTTTGCTGCCCAGGCAGCGCCCTACACACAAAGCAATGGGATGGGGAAAGCGTGAGCCTGCATAATCATCACTGTTAATGCCATCAGCCCAGCCAGTCTCTGAAGGCATTCTCCCTTGAACACCAACCTCACAGATATTAATCAACCAGCCAGGCAGATCAGATTAACCTGATTTCCGCACCCAAAGCTGATGCTGATGTCCACTGATTGGAAACCACTCCAGAGCACAGGCAGTTAAATAGGAAGGTGTTTCCTATTCCTGCACAAGCATTGCTCAAAGGAGATAAGGATGCATAATAACAGGAGGCAGAGGAGACATGCAGCAAGGCTGAATTAGTAAGGAGTTTGGTATGCTTTTGGTCTGGTGGTTACTACAGCCTCAGGAATTTGCTAATTAGCTGTGTGGGACAACTAATTATCTTGTCAGCCAGCAAGTCAAATAGTAATTCAGTTTAAGCACACCTTTTTTTTTTTTTTTTTTCCCCCTATTTGGAAGCATATTTGGCACTTTGGCATCTCTGTGCACTGTTGCGGTGCTGCACAGGCTACAGATCATTAATCCTCCTGGCTCTACCAAAAGGTGGGCTCACAACCACCCGTGGTCTCTGGGGTGACACTGCACACAGCCTCTCTTGCTGCTTCAGGAAAGCAAAGCAGGACAAAACATTGGGGTTTGGTTTTTTTTTGTTTGTTTGGGAATTTTTTTGCATCCCACAGGACCCTGAATTACATCTCAAGGATGGGGCCAAAAGACAAGCCCAGAGCAAAGAGGAGCTTTCAGCCTGCTGTAAGGGGGCAGTGGTTCACAAGGGCCAGAGCTAGCAGGAAAATAGTAGCCTGAATGTTTTTAATGAGACACAGGTCTGAGCAGTACAGAAACTTTTGTCTTAAGCAGGTGCTGTGGTTACCCCAGGCCCTAATTTCCTCAGTCTTGTATACTTCTCATGTGAGTATCCAAAGCTGTGTGCACTGGATGGGGCAGAAATTAATAGCTGGAAAAGGCATTTTTTTCCACCTAGTTAGTAAACATTTTAGTCTGTGGGCTTAACCTCTGAGTGATGCCAGAGTAAATCTGAAGTTCATATAATTTGTTAGTTACTCCAGGTGTAACAAACTGCAGAATTTGTCCCGGCATCTGACCAGGGATCCAGTCCTGAGCAGGAGAAGGAAATCAGAGATCAATGCTGCATTTTCCCCTATCAGTGGAAAAGTTATCTCCCCTGAGCCAAGGGAGAGGGAGACAAGGAGGTGACTTACATTATTCATGAGCTGAGTTCTAATGAGGCTAATCACCAGCTAATTAAAGTTCTCCTATTAGATATCTTGTGCTGCTTTGCCCTAACATACAGCATGGGGAGTTCTTAGCTGAAGAAGCTGAAACAATTTCTTTGGAATACATTCCAAAATTAATTTAATATACGATGTCTGCTGGGACTGGGTGAGTCAGAGCACTGTGATGGGACTGTGAATGTGCTGCAATTTATTTGTACTGAAGTTTAAATAAGATTGATGGAGCCATAAAAACATTATTGAAGAGACTTCATGGTGGAGCTTAGGGGGAAAATAAAGCACAGCAACAGGATCTTGGTTTTGTAGCATCCTCCCACCTCGCTGTGGAGTTGTGATGGTTGTAGGCCATCTTCATCAGCTGGATTTGGGTCTGCAGAAAGCTGTGGATGGCTCACAGGGGTGGATGCCTGGGACTTGTGAGAGTCATCAAAGCTCTGTAAGGAGATTTCCCAGGAGATGAGAGATGGCCTGTGGAGCTGTAGCTAGTAGATATTTAAGGTCAACCTGCATTTTCTGGTTTAGATCTGAGGTTTTGTCAGAATTGGCCTTGAGGAAGAAGGCTTGCAAACCTGGCGAGGTCTGAGGCCGGTGTGGTGGGGATAACTCGGTGGGAATGCGGAGGTCCCACCTGATTTGAGCTGCAGCTCCTGAACAGCTGAGATCTCAGACTGGCCCTTTTCAACTACAAATTCGTATTCAGTTGCCTCCTAATGCGTCTCACTAGCAAACGCACAGAGCACCGGTGCCAGGAGTATTCCCTTCCCTTTCACCCACCAAGGACCTAAACATGCCCCAACGGTCAAAGGGTAAAAATGTTCTGGTCTGGAGGATGCAGGAAAAAGGCTGGATTTGGCCAACTCATTGATCCCTTGAGTCAATTTTTTTAAAGCATCCCATAGTGGAGAGCTTGAATCTCTTCCTGTATTCCTTGTAACAGTGATAGGAGGGTAGACCAGAAGCCCTTTGGCTGCCTGGGATGAGTCAGGGCTGTGGCCGGGAAAGGTGTTTTAGAACAGAAACCAGAAAATCCAGAACTGCTGAGGGTTTTGCTGAGAGTTACTGATGCTCAGACAGTTTCAGAGATGGTTTGGGATGCTGTAATACCTCTTGAAAAAGAGCATTCACGCTCCTACAGGAGAAACCAAACTCTGTTGCTGGCTGCAGTGCCTGGGAGAGTCTTTGGAGCAGCAGGTGACCGCAGTTAGGGAGATGCCTCGAGGGTCCAGGCACCCCTTGCTGAATATGAGGCTGTCCCTCCACATCCCTTTTTCTCCAGGGCAGCTGAAGCTTGTTCCCCCCTCCTCACCGCACACCTTCTCAGCGGGGCCGGTGACCCTGCCTGCAGCACTGTGCAATGAACCCCAGCAGCGAACCCCGCCAGGCTGGAAACCGGCGACTGCCTATCTGCCACAAACGCTTTTGGAAGCAGAGCAAAAGAAATTGGATGGATGGTATAATAAAACTACAAAGGATTATTGGCTTTGGTTTGCTTTTCAAAGATTAAGAAGCTCTTTCAAGTGTCTTAGGCTTCATTTATCACCTAGATATAGACCAGCACAGGCAAGTACATTTATGGTGCAAGATATCTCTAAAGGTCTGTCTTTATACTTCACAGCTGTGAGGTATCAAACCCTCAGCTTTTTAATGGTAATTCAGTCAAAACTGTAAAGAGGAGCAGCAAGTATATGTGGAGCTGTGGCAGTCTGCAACCAGAGGCTGGACATCTACGGGCCCCAGGCAGCTCTGCTTTCCCAGTGCTCATCATGCTGTCCCATTGCCGGCATGCTTCAGTGGCAGGGATGGCCCAGGAAGGGTAACAAAAAGCCTGGTGTAAAATGTTTACAGGCATCCTATTTTGGCTGAACCTTCTCCATCTGGGTTTGTAGAAAGGTTTAGTGGTGGCTGCTGCCTTGATGTTTTCAATGCCGCACGTGTGCAGCTGACACGTACAATATTTCTCACTTGGAAATCTCTTTCCAAATACACTGAGACCTCAGCTTCAGGGCAAGAGCAAGAAAGACCCAGGACGCACCAGGATTTCCAGCCAGGATGTTTCTATCATTGCTGGATAAAAAGCGCTGAAACAGAATCCTGCTCAGTAATTCAGAGTCTCCCTTGCAACAGAGTGTGTGAGTCATCAATATGTTGACACATACTCATTTTAGTAAAATCTGGTATTTGTTTCACTAGTAGTGTTGATGTACAAAAGGCATTGAAATTAAGTGCTGCATGTTAAAGATCCATTAGCTTTTACTCCCACTGAAAATGACATCGGTATTTGGAAGACATATGTGCACCCACATCCCCACTTACGCTTGCCGGGAAATTTATGGCCCTGTCCCCAGCTGCAGAGAGGCCATTTCCTCTGCAGCAAACTTGAAACTTTGGTTTCTAGCTCTGCTCTTTCTCCATTTGACCACGTTTTTGTGTGCAGGAAGGAAAGTTCTGGAAAGGGCAAGTGGGTCAGTGCTAGCTGGGAGAGGCTGGGAGCTGCCTGCTGCTCTTCAGACCTTGCTCCCTTCTCCTGGGGCTTATTTTGGGTAACCAAAGGAGCCGATTCACATCATGTGTGTGGGCTGCAGGTGGAAACACATCACTTGCTGTGAGAGCTGCACCCCTGGGGTCGATAACAGCAGCTTAAGGGCAGAAGGTAGAGCACCATCACAGGTATCTCCAAGGGAAGTGCTGTGAGGTCTGGTGCAGAGGTTTGCAAGGCTGGTACCAAGGGCTTTGTGCTGCTCTACCAGAAGAAGAGATGAGGTAGGAGAAAGTATGGTAAAGGTGATTGCCTGGGTTACCAGAGACACTGAGCTAAGCTTCTCCCCACAGGCATCCCCACGTGGGTGGCATGGGGCCCTGCTGATTGCTGGGGTGCTCCTCTGCTGGTTTGAACAGGGGGGCTCTTGCTGCTGATTTTCTACTCAAGCAGCTTTGTTTATCAGTTCCCTGTGATCTTGGGCCGCTGCTTTAAAAGAAAGTGGTATTTCGAGGAGTAGAACACATCTCTCGCCTGCATTCTTTAAAGCAACAGTCATCCTTAAATGTGGGGTGGCACCTGCCTGGACTTTCCTGTTCCTGTGGTTGGTGTTGCAAGGAGGTGGAGGAGGCTGTTGCTCAATGCCTGTGACTAATGCACCCTCCCTGCCCACAGCTCTCTCAGGGAACGGGCACCCTCCGTCACACCCCAGCCCTGCTCGAACCCAGGGTGGCTGGCACGGGGCTCTGCAAAGCTCCCTCCTGCCATTTCTCTCCATTCTGGACCCAGAAATTCAAACGCTGCTGCATAAGGGCACCTTATCCTGTGTTTTGGCTTATTCTCTTCCATCCCTGTGAGAAGACAGATGCAAACTGAGTTTGGTACAGACTAGCTACAAAAGTGATTTCAACTGCTGAGAACCACAGACTGGAAAGAGAGAGGGATGTGTATGCTCTGCCTCTCGTTTATACTGAAGTCGTAGATGTTAGTTGTCATTTCCAATCATGTGTGTGACTTTGTCAGCTTAATCAAATTGCTCCTTTTAACGCTAGATTTGCTCAGGGGCTTCTCTCCATTCCTTCCTATGTCAGGCGAGGATCCAGCACGGGCAGGGCAGAGGAAGGCCGTCCTGATGCCCTGAAGCCTCCCCAAAAGGCTGGTGGCCAGGGATGCTGCTGGGGGGGCTGCACCCAGCTTCGGGCGCAGGCTGGGGCTGGATGCACAGAAGCATCGTGCTGGGGACCGCCAGCAGTGCCGGTCCCTGCTGGGACGCTGGTCCCTGGAGAGGCCCAGAGGAACTCACCCTGTCATCGAAGGCGTCTGCGAGCGACGGCAGGGAGGGCAGCAGTAAGAAACTTGACGTCACCCGCTACGGCCGCTCGCTCTGTCTCGCCTGCTGGGGACTATTTTTAGCATTATCTCAAAAGTGCCTCCTCGCCGGGGTTTAGTTGCTTAGCAGCCGCCTCGTGGCTGGCATGATTAGAATGGGAGCAGGTGGTTATTAATACACACGTGCGGAGATTACCTTGCGGTTTCCACCCAGTTGCTGCCCAAAAACCTAGCAGCTCTGGGGTGTGTGGGGCTGGGGACAGGGGTTTTCTTCCCCAAGGGCTGATATCTCCTGCGTGCAGCGGTGACAACCCCCACCGGCCTCGGGGGCTGCCTGCATCCCCCGTCCTGGGCTCACCCCTCTGGCACAGGGGACCCCCTCCCTCTGGGTTTGCTCTGTTTGGGAACATGCATCAAAAAGGGGGCTTGGGCTCAAAATATGCCTCTGTGGAAGTCCCCAGCATGCAGCCAAGAAAACACGGTGCACAAAGATTGGCAGGATGCTTTGTTTATTCTTTGGTGAGCTGTTTTACTTTCAGATGATCTGTTCTCTCTAACATATATAGAATTGCATGTTTCTAAAACTGCCTACCTGGTGTCTGAGAGGGGAATTATGTTTGTCGTAAAGTCATTTATACCCTCAGTCATAATAGGGCTCTCAGAAGACAAAGGGAGTTATTTTCTCAAATTGAAAAGTTTGGTACTTAAATTATATCTGCTCAAATTGATTAAATCAGATTGCTGAGCTACAGATAACTCTATAAATACATTAAGCTGAAGAGAAAAAATCTTTTAAGTCTCCATGCCCTGACAGGCTCCTTTTAAAGCTGGCAAATCCTGAAATGAGTTACTGTAGGTACAAACGCAATACACAAAAAGGACTTTTAGGGACTGATGTCCAAAATGGCAGGAGCCCAAGCTGATGTGCAATTGTAAGCACGTCCCAGCTGCTGACAAAGTGACGTCTGCACACGGAGACCACTGCAGCCTTCCAACAGTCAGAGTATTGCAGCTCCTCCTAGGAGTTACTACATGAGGTTATTGAGATAGAAAAGTTGTCCTTCAGCCTCTGTTCAGGGATGGTCTTGCTCAGCGGCGGTGTTGGACAGTGTCTCTTCGGGATGGCCACTGTGCAGAGGGACAGCCAGCATGGCTCAACCGAGTGCCTGCCCCAAGGAGCCTCCATAAAGGGACAGACAGGTCTTGGAGATTAGGTGGCAAAGACAGGGGCTTTCGTGGATGGGCAGAAAGGGATGTCCACCATCTTGATGCCATCCTTGACCATGGTCTGGCCCTCAGCACTCTCTTTTTTGAGCTGTTGTAGAACGAGAACTTCCTCAGCAGGCCCCTAGCTGGGGACGGCAGCCCCTCATTAGCACTTTTAATCCTTTTCAAAGTCCAGGATAGTGTAAATAATATTCCTGAAGAGTGATCAACAGCTTGCACGTGGACATGGAGCAAAACTGGAGATTGCACAAAGTGGAAAATCGTGCATAATCTGATAAACCTGAAAAATCAGGCTGAGGCTGTGTGTGCTTTCTGGGGCACATCCTACTCCTGTCTGCCCAAGACCCTCAGGGACATGCTGTAGCTTCTGTTCCTGCACTCGCATCTCCTCATCATGTATGACTAGATATGTCTGGGAGTGCATCCAAGCTGGAGAGCTGTGATGCAGAGCCACAGCTCTCTGAGCACGGGCAAAGGAGGTATTGGGAAGGGGAAGGCAGTTAGGGTGTGCGGGGATGGCTGATGGGGTGGGAAGGTGCTTGATCTGGGCAGTTGAGGGAGGGAACAGAGGTCTGGGATCTATCTCCTCAAAAACCTACTGCCTGGTTATCAGGGAGGGACGTGTCATTGCAGGGACAGATGCTATTTTGGGAGCGATGCTGTTTGTGAGACAGAAGGTCTCCGTCAGGCACCAGGGCCTGAACGTTGCTGGCAAGAGAGGGTTTCTGCTGCGTGTCAGAAGCTGCCAGGAGGAGTCCTGCAGCATCCAAACCAGAGATCAGATTCCTACTCAAGGGAAGTGATCTCTGAATATCACCCGCTGTTTAATCCAGGGTAGGTTATGCTGTTGTGTGTTTTATGCCCAGGATCTCATCTGGAGCATCTCCACACTCCTTCTAGGCTGTAAGCAGGGATAAGAGGTGGGAGCACTGGCTCCCAGCATGAGAGCCCTGTGTGCATACCTGTAGTCTTACTGATTTAGCATAAAAGGCAGAAATCAAGTATGAATTCAGCCTTCTGTGCCAGCTTGGTCCACAGATCATGCATTTTTAGAAAGCCATCCTACATCCTTCATGTAAGTGAGAATTATGGGCCACCACTCTTGATAAATGTCAGCCAAGAATTAAGCAGGGTATGGGAATGGGGCAGTCATGCATTTTTTGCAGGTGGTGGTGACACCAAAAGCCTTCCTGGTGGCCCGTGTTACTACCCAGCTTGCTGGCAAGCTGGAATAGAGCTCAAACAGTTTGGGGAAAAGTAAAATACAGTACTGCACAATAAAGAAGGCATTTCACTCTGGTTATGGTTGGTGCCCTAGAGTAATCTTTAATCACTTAAAGTTTAAATGGCAATTCCCAAGCTGCTGGAAACTCAACATTTCAGGAAAATCAGTCTCTTAAAGCATGCTTGAGTGATGGAGCTGTTTCCTTGCTCTTTGTCCTCTTTAACTGATGTACAGTAAAGATGTAAAGCCAGTTAGTAAGTTGTTTTTCCTGACCAGCCCTGGGAAAGGTGGATCTGGCAGACAACAGCAGCAACAGCCTGGGAGTCCTGGCCAAAGCAGCAAAACGCAGGTGCATGTTTCTGCCATGGTCCCGAAAAGGCGATGGAGAATTGAATACTGCTGTGCCTCTGCTCCTGTTCCTCTGCAATTACAGCCAGCTCATTTTCACTGTCTGGCACGTGGCCTGGCTGAATCAACCCAGTGTGCGCCCAACTGTCTGCACAAGCATGCCCCGAGGTGATGCTGGAAAGGTTATTCCTTGGTTTTTTGCTCCTATTAGTCATGTTAGTGCTTGTGCCCGTATTGATTATTTTCAGACATTATGCAATGTTAAAGCGTGAAGTTAAAGTCCCCCCACCCTTGTGAGGCAGTGTGAGAGCAGATTTGCATGCTTTTCTTCAAAACAGCTAAAACTATAAACCCGTGGATTTGTAAAAACAATCCTATGCTGGGCCTTTTTTACGTTTTTAATGAAACACTTTCTGCATTCAAATTCCAGTTGCCTCTTTGTGCGACAGCGCCTTCGCTCTGCCACATGCTGCCAGCTGCTGTGAATGCTGGCTTCGCTGCAGCCAGGTCCAGGGGTTTGGGTTTTTAAATTTATTGTAAAATAAATTCAAAATAAGAAATAATATTTAGGTGTTTTAGGGCAGAGCTTTATCCTGCTACTTGTTTGCTTAATGCTCTTTACTTTGGCAAGCTTGTCAAGAGTGGGAAAGGAAATGAGTGTTAACATTTGTCACACATTTTGTAATATTGCATATAGAAAGGTAAATGCCAAATGTACATATGCCATTTTATAAATAAATGCTTCTGGCAAGGAAAGGCGTTTTCTACCCAATTATGTGGCCTTTTTGATGTAAATGTTATGAATGTGTGGTAATATTTGGCCATCTGCTGATGATAGTAAGAATTGCATGGGCATGGCAGAACGGAGCCCCTTCACGCTGGCTTCTGCAGGCGCCGCAGCCAACCGCACTGCTGCGGGTGGAGGAGAGATCGCGGGGAACCCAGCACCCCGCAGAGGTGCCAGGATCTGCCCCACGTAGCGGGATGGGGGGACAGCCTAATCTGGTCTTCCTGACATCAAAAGAAACCGAAATCCATGTTGGGGATCACCACCTCGGTCTGTAATAGCACCTGTGGGTGGCAGCTAGCAGATGACCTTGCTGGCCCGTGGCAAGCTTTTCCCAGGCTATCGACCACTTGTTGCTTTCAATGGCTGGAGGTGTTTCTAGAAATGCGTTTGCCTAATGCCTGCAACCTATAGGGTCATGGACTGCATGTAGGAACAAAACCAGGGCACGATATCTACGTGAGAGAGGAAAAGGAGAGGTGCGAGAAGAAAGAAGGGGAGATGAGAAAAAGACAAAATGGAAAAGGTCTAAATAAAAACAAGGTGGGCAGGCCTTGGCTTGTGTGGTTGAGGCTGTGTGAAAGAGGAGATGGAGGTTGTGAGAGTAAGGAGAAGCTGATGAGGGAAGATGTGGTGATGAGAAAAGGAGAAAGGCAAGGAGCGGTGGAAGTGATGAACCCTACTCAGAAGACAGAAGTTAGGATCTGCCATCCAGGTCATGATTATATATAGAAACCCATCCCTTGAAAGTCCCCTGTGCTTCCCCTCTCTCTGCACAGGCTGTGGGGCAGGGGGGAAGAGGGGAGGGTGCAGGACTTTTCCACTCCTGTCCAAGCCCTGCCAGCAGCAGTATTTGTATTTTATACCTTCTTGGCTTGGTGTGCCTGATGGTAGTGGGATGCATTGTCCCTGCGTGGGCAGAGTGGGGTTTTCAGTGCCCTTCCAGCCTGCTGGCTTTCCCCACAGATCGGGGAAAACGGCAGGTTCAGGTCTTACACTCATGAGCTGGAGTCAGTCTGGATGGAGGAGCTGGGGCAAACACCCTGTGTGCTGGGGTGACAGCAGGGCCATGAGACCGTGACAGCAGAGGTATGGTCTATCCTTGCCTCAACTCCATTTCAGAACTGAAAGAAGTTGGTTAAAGGTTTTATCACTGGTTTTATTTTCCTTTTCCTCTCTGAGACTGGCTGCACCATTTCGTGTGGCAGCACAGACCGGCACTGCGGTGGCCGTGGCCAGGGTGGACACAGGGACATGGGTGCCCCGACTGTGCCACCTAGGAGACACTTGATGCTGAAGTCTTCACAGTCCTTTCCCACTTTTCCCTCATCACACGCACATATTGCAGGATATTGGTATTATGCTTTACAAAAAAAGGTTGCGTAAGGGGATGTGATTTTACAGTCTGCCCAGCAGAAGGCAGCCAGGTGAGCTCTGACAGTATTTGGTTACATTATCCTCCTCCCATCAGAGGGAGCTTTCAGTTCTCATCCCTGCCATCCCACAAAAGGTATCGAGGAGGTGTTTTAGAAGGTGAAAAAGGAGGACTTTGCTTTTAAACCCACAGAAACATAGTGAGTCAGGGAAGGTTTCTAGAAGAGACAGATAAAATAATATCATAGGTGTTTTCTTTCAATCTTTCCTAAACATGTTTGTTACATACCTTTCTGCTGAATTAATCCTGAATTTTCTCGGCACAGCCAGAGTTTTTTCCACACAAGCCCACCCCCAACAGAGACGGGGGCATCTGGCATCATTATAACACCAGTCCCACCTGTATCCATCAAACCCTGAGTCTCATCAGTGGGTTGTGAGCTGGGAACAGAGGACCATGTCCTACAGTGAGAGCTAGAATCAGGTAAGGGAAGGTGACAAATACATGGCAGGGATGCTGAATCAGTGTACGGTCCCCAGGCTGGCCAGTGCTGAGAGCCTCCAGCATGAGGAGTAGTCTTTGTTGTGTGTGTCGCTGCTGGCCTAGCTTTCTTGGGGGAGAAGGAGAAATTCTCATCATCTGTCAAAAGTCATCATATGAAACCCCTGAGTCCCTGGTTCAGCCCTGGGGTCATTCCACTGCTGCAATGAATTTGTGCCAGGTAGGGACTCTGCCGATTGCATCTGTAAAAAATATGTATTTTTTTACTGTCAGCTATCGTCAGTTTGAAAACCGCTTCTATATTTGACAGGCAGTGTATTGACACGCGTCTGCTCATTTGCTTTCCAACTCAGTTTTTCATTTCACATTTCTCAATGTCTCACCAGAAGCTATTCAAGTTTATGCTCTTTCTGTGACAGGGCACATCCTCAAACTCGAAACTGCACATTTTGGACAAGAGATATCTGCTCCATGGCTTACAGCTTGGCTTTTTATAAACACCTGATCAATTTGCAAAATTTTGATCCAGTTGCTGTTTCAAATCAATGCAGCCAAGACCGTGTTAGGGAGCTGTTGTAGCTGTTTTGCTGCAGCACTATGTTTTTGTTTCAGCTTAGAGTAAAAAATAAACCTGACATATATTGAAGGAATTGGTGGAGATGCCGTACAGAAGAGCGAGGTACTTGTGTTAGAGGTATGGGGACAAATTCCTTGTTAGGGGACCCTATAGGGGAGAGCCTGACTTCCAGGGGTGGGATGTTCTTTTGGCCAAAAATCCTGTGCAATTCCTTCACCCTGCTAAGTGAAAAGCTTTGGGCTCTCTCTTACCACAGTCCTTAATTGCAAGTTAAAATCTTTCCATGCGTGGCTGAGATCTGTCTGTGGCCTAACAGTGTTCATAGCAATTGTATTCCAATTTCCTCTCTTATTTGATAGTTTAATAATATTCTGAGTAGCATTTAATGCTACTGTTATACTTGCCACATCTGGTACAGAGTGAATATCGATCCATCACAAAGCTGGAGGTTGGAATAATCATGAAAACTTTTTTATGCTGAGTTCATTGTTGATTTGTTTAGTGTTCCCCTTTAACACCTTCTGTTTCAATTAAATTAAAAACAACTCTGAAAAAGAAAGGGAGGAGAAAAGGAGGTTTCTGTGGGCTCATGTTAGTGTTCCCAATGTGCACCCTCTTGCTCTTGCTTACCTGTAGCTCAGCTGAAGTCAAGTTGACATACAAGCCCTGTCACTGTATCAGGCTGGGCCATATTGATCTTTATGTATAGACTCCCCTAACTTCAAGCAGAATATTTGACCTGTGAAGGGCCTGAGCAGCCCCCATAGCCTGGAATGGTAAAGGTGTCCTCTGTGCATTTGCCATGGGGAATCATTGAGCTGTATTTCAGGCTATTGCTCCCTGCTCCAGAGGTGGCTGCCTTGCAGCAACAGTGAAAGAAACCCGAGGCTGGAGAGCTGCAAGGTTAAACTGAAGCAGACACGGAGTCATTTCTTGCCACAAGACAAATGGTATTACTCACACAGCGTGAACAAGATCTAGCCCAGGGCTTATGAAAACTGTCAGCTTTGCACACGTGGATAAAAGGCATTAAGGAAATCTCCCTTATTTTTTCGATGTGTTGTCTTTTCCGGGACTTGCCCATTTGCTGGGTTTGTGCTCTCATGCTGAATGCATTTTGAAGCTCTCTTCAAGTGCTGTGTATTTAATTGGCTTCACAGGCAGGCACCTCGCACGACACAGTCTGTCTCGTTGGCAGTCTGTGAAATATTTTGCCATTGTTCTTTTTCATTTGGCACACAAGTGTCTGTACACAGTGTCCAGAATAGCCAGGTCTAAGTCACTGATGATATCATGGTCTCTGGAAGAAAAACTTCCTTGGGGAGCAGGGGCAGTAGGTGCAGCTTTGGGCTAACTACAAAACAAATCCACTTTTTTTGTGCAGAAAATGAAAAATATGCTCAGAAAGATAAAATGGAATTATAACGTTGACTACTAGCAGAGGACACGTTGGATGAGCCCAAAGTCAATGTGATTGTACTGTACGCTGTACCAGCGATTACATCTGTAGGATGAGCCCCAGCCCTCAGTGAATTCATCCTCGTGCCTTGGTGGCCCTTTCCCTCTTACGGGGGCAAACCGTGGTCCAGAATGACCTGCCAGGATTCAGCAGGAGCTGTCTGAAGGAAGGTAAGGCTCCTCAGCAAGCCTCCTGTCTTGGGAACCCGTCACTTCCAGACTAGAGCCCGTTGGGCCCCAGGTTCTGACCATGGATTCCCTTTTTTCTTCTTTTTCTTTCTTTAATTTTTTTAAGCTGACTGCTGGTAGCAAATGGTAGAAGCCCTCTTTGCTGACAGTGCTGCAGGAAGATTCATAGATTCCTCCTGGTTTCCAAGAAATATTGAAAACTCCAAGGCAGGGAAGAGTCAGCTGTGAGGGAGGGAGGAGGAACACGGCAGGAGCCATTCAAGTGTCTTGGGAGATTTGCATCCTTCAGCTAATAACTGATGTAGGGTATAACAATGGAATTAATTTTAAATTGCCTAACAAATCAAAGAGCAATTACTTCCTTTAATTACAAGCAAGATGGGGGAAACAATAGGATTTAATTTCAATAAAATCTCAACCAACTCAGCTGTGATTTTTATTCTGTCACACAAGTGACGGAACTTCCTGCTTTGCGATACTCTATGTGCCTGAAAATACCGTGCTTTATCTTCACCATTGACATGATAAACCATGGTATGGACTTTGCTTAATACTCAGCACCTGACTGAAAAATAAACCAGGGCTCTACACTTTGTTTTTTAAATTATAATCCCAAGTCTGTACAGCAGTATCTGCTCTCAGTGCCAAAGTTCACTGGGAGAACCCAGCACTAAGTCGAATGATGCCCTGTTTGGTTGGGTATTACTTATTAATTATATTTTTTAGACACCCCCCCCCCCCAGTACCATAGTTCCTTTACAGAGCACACCGCTAACTTGATCTCTCCCTGGAGGGGCTAAGGGCTCAGCAAGGGGAATGTGAGGGGGGGCCTTTGGGTACTCCCAGGCTGGAAAAACTTACTGAAATCTGGGTAAACAGAAAGGGAAATGAGAGCAAAAGTAACAGCTGGATTAGTTGGCTACTGGAGTGCTGCAGGCGAGCTGATGAGCAGCACAGCTGTAGAATGGTTTTGGCTTGCTTCTTCCTGCTTTTTTTTGCCTTTGTAGTTGCAGTTGAATTTTTTGCTAGTATTTTTAGCATTATTCTAGTTTGGTAGCATTTAACCTTGCTGCTATAATAACTGCTGCAGAAATTGTCATAAGGGAATTTATTCTGTCTTTGTGAATATGTTTGTACAGCATGAAATAAAGAAGGCCTGAGGCAAGCTATCGAACAACAAGGAAAAGACAAAATATTGACTCACCAATTCAGTAAGCATCATCTGCCTAGTGTGCTGAACAAGGCAGGGGTCCTATAGTCCTATACGAAAAATCTCCCTTGATCATATTATTAAGGAATATCTCATAAGACAAAGAAACAGGAGGGCTGGAGACAGCTGCATGGCCTATAATAAGCCTGATAATTTTTGAATACTTGACTTCGCAGCATGTGAATATATAAAACTCATACATAATTCATATAGGTAGGCAAAGGAACTGATATACCCAGACATATATTTCCAATTTGTGTAAATCAGTGGTAGTTTCATTCCTGGTGTTAGTGATTCCATTTATTCTCGTCTTGGTGCTCATTGCTTTTATTTAGAGTAGCCCATTCTGATGTCCTGAGTCACTTCAGAAGAGGAGGACATGAGGATCCAGCTTTATCTTCTCCAGGCAGCTCGCTCAGTCCCATGCCTCGGTTGTTGTCAAGGAGACATATCTCTGGCATATATCTTCTCTGTGGTTTCTCTTCTTAGTATGCTTTTCCATTGCTATGGAGACTATCAGAAACTCATTTAGCAACTCCCAGTGCCCCACGAGGAATGTGTATTTCATAACTCACTGCTCAGAATGAGGAGTGCTGTTTAATTTTTGGCCTCTCACCTGCACTGTCCAGCCTGGCTACACCAGGGACTGTCTGTGCTGAGACTTTCTGAACTGACACAGCACAGCTCTAAGGGAAGGGCTATAAAAAGGTGTCTTCAGTGGGGACAGTTTTGAAGCAGAGGCAAACCTGGCATGTGGGAGGTAGCCGAAGGCTTGCCCTGGCTTCTTGGCATGACTCTCCAGGTCCAAAACCCTCCCATTCTCCAGGTCTTCAGCTCACGTTCTGCTGAGTTCTCATGCCATTGCTATCTCCAGTAAACAGACCATTTCAGATCAAGGAGTAAGTGTTTGCATGCTGTAGGTGAACTGTAGCTCTGGAGACCTTAAGGATTTCCTAATAATTTATTTTGAGGAACAGGAAAGATTATTAAGAGACAAATCTCCAAATAGCAAGAGGGACTGAACTTGCTGGGATAACAGCAGAAGAAGCTCACAGACTTGAGGATCGGGGCAGAGAACACAGGTGTGGTGGTCTTTCACGGATACTACGTGAAGCAAAACAGATGAAACCAAGGGAAATGCCTAACTATAATGGTGCAAAAGAGAGGGAAACAGAACCGATCTGTTGGCCACCATTGCAGGGCAAGAGAGAGAGAACCATGCAGCAGGGCTAGCGGCATGGAGGTATGCAGTGAGAGGGAGGATCTGCAGCTTGGTTTGACCAGTTCCCAAGACTGTCAGCATCCTGACACTGCGCGTGAAGGCTGCATCCCCCTCAGAGCAGTACCTGAATTTGTGTCAGCCAAGCAGTGGCACTTTGACTCCCAGAGAGCAGTAGGGCAGTTGTGCTAGAAGCAGCAGCATCCCAGCAATAGAAGTGGCAACAGCAGGCTGGAGGAACCCAACCGTGTGCTGGCACTGTGCACTCAAACCACTTTGGCCAGTACAGAAGTGTTGGCTTTACTAAGAAAACCAAGACATAAGAGAAGTTATCATTTGGGGTTTACAACAGCTGGTACACAGGAAAGCGGTCACTGCTGGGCTGAAGGGCCAGCAAGCAGTGGGTTTGAGCACACCAGAGTGTCTTCCTTCTGAGATAGGAGGGAGAATAATCCTTGCAACCCAGCCCAACAGGGACTCAGTACCATGGGAAGACCCCTTTCAAAGAGGATGCAAATGAGCAGGCAAAACCTAGAAATAAATAGGGCAGCCTATAAAATAATAAAGTTCCATATTCAAGGTGGGAATTATAGCCCCTCTCATGAGCTCTGCGGTTCATGCTGAGATGGCAGCTGAGGCTGCAGTTCCCAGCTCCCTGCCCTATTTCCCCACTCCAGTGCACAGTCTGACATATTAGCATAATCCTCAATTCCAGTTTGCATTAATATGTCGGTCTATGCCCTGCAGTAACTCAGGAACAGATATACTGTCATTCAGCTACTGGAGCTAGAAGGCTATAGGAGGGCTCTGAGACAGGGGCAGAGGGTAACTCCATTACCTTCCCTGGGTAAATCAGAGCACACCCATATCCAGAAATCTGTAAGTAGCCAGATAGTCTCCAAATCACCACCTCAGTGCAACACAGAGCCGCAAATATTCAGCAGGTAATACAAACAGCTGAATCCAGCCAAAAGAATCTAAACATATAAATAAAATTAAGTAATTAATAAATTCAGGCATTTTACAAAAATGTACATCAAATTTACATATTTTATTAAGGCACGTGATTTGTAATGAAGTAGGGTTTGGGGAACCGAAAGGAATCACGCAAACCCTGTCACTTATGCAAATCATTCTATTCACTGATTTAAAAAAATCAGTTAGTTATATATTAAGCTGCTTTAAGATGCTGATGCGCATCTTCCTGATAAGTATTGGGCCATGTTTACGTATGCTGGACTGTAGCTGGTTCAGCACAGTGCAGAGCTGTGCCGGCGTAGGAAGCATACCCTGAAAGTACCCTCAGTGTTAGGGAGCCAGCACACTGAAGCCGACACACTTGCAGAGAGTGGAGAACGAAAAGAGGAGGGAAATGCATTAAAAATCGATTTCGGTATGCCTTAGAAGTGATGGGTTGCTTTGTAATTTGCTTCAGTGTCATTTTTGATCTTATGAAGTTCAAAATTTAAAGGATATATTTCATTCAAACTTAGATGTTCTTCTTTTCAACTTGGAATCCAGATTTAAAGGAAATCAGTTCTGTTGATCCAGCTAGCATCTATAGAAATGTTCTTGTATTATACACCATACATGCAAATGCATTTCAGAGGGGTAACTACGCCCAAACGGCAATTACCTGTGCAGCTCTGTTTTGTACTGCTACATTTCTCAGTGTCAATTTTTGTCTCATCATGGGTTTTTGTCTCAGTGTTTAAATGCTTAGCTTGTTCTTTAGTTGTGTGTTGGTGAAAGCATACAGCCAGGATTTATGGATTTGTGAGCATGTCATTATGGGGTTGGTGGACTGGGTCTGCACGCTTGGAGCTGAATTCCATTTATCTGGAGAGTAGGTGTTTAACTAATGGGCACATCAGACATAGAGTAAATGCAGGGCAGCTTCTAGTGTCAGTGTTTTACAAAAACATCTGAATGAATGAGCTGAGAGAGCAAAACATTTCCTGTTTTTATATTCAGTGAACAGAAATAACAAGAAAAAGCACCATGATGAAGCACTATTGTTGTGCATTACTGATTATTTCAAGATTAATTTTATTTGTTCTGAGTGATCGCCGTATCTGCAAGACTGAGGAACAAGTTCAAGGAACCGAGAGAATTAAGTAATTACAAACCATAGGCTGAAAACAATCTAATTAATATCTCAAAAAGAATTTAAAGGAACTTACATGAAAGACAACAATAAATTTGTCACTTATCGATTACTTTCTAGCTCAATGAAAGGCTGATCATGTTTGTCAGCAGGCCTTTGGGTTAAAGGGCTGTAATGCTGCTGTGTGCATTGGCTGTGTGAGCTGCGGTCCAAGGAGGATGGCTGGCTACAAGGAACCAGGCAAAAGTGTCTATGGTCTAGAAAAACAATGAAAGAGAGACAGAGACAGATGTGCTCTGTTTAAGGGCTCACTCTGCTTCAAATGATGAAGCTCCCACAGACTTCAGGCTCTTGGATCCTTCTATAGCAGAATTATTAGACTTAGCATTATGTTGAGCTCCAAGATCGCAACTAGATCAAGGTCTTACTGTGCTAAACATAAGGAAAGATGTAATTTCTGCCTAGAAAGCTTTACAATATACAGAGTTTTATAGAATAACATATTTTTTACAGGAGAAATCACAAGTATTGGGGACTAAGGAGTATCAATTATGTGTAAATCACCAAAAAGAAGTTAAAAGAACATGTCAATACTGCATGATGAGATCTGCTGTCTTTCTTCTGTTTATTTCTGATTAAATCCTTTGAGTTTTCTCTGGAAATATGCAATAACTGAATTAAGAGAATTTTATGAAGGCTGCAAAAGCAAAATTTGCAAATTGGGAAAAAGTCAGATGTCAGGTTGACTAGGAGAAATGTATGCTTTTTATGTACAAGAACTCATACTATTTTTTCATGCTG
This sequence comes from Buteo buteo, assembly GCF_964188355.1. Classification (NCBI taxonomy): domain Eukaryota; kingdom Metazoa; phylum Chordata; class Aves; order Accipitriformes; family Accipitridae; genus Buteo; species Buteo buteo. The sequence continues at coordinate 9,816,521 of NC_134197.1, forward strand.
GCCTGGAGATGAGTCAAAGCTGCATATTGAAGGAAGCTGTGGTTTGTAAGGCTGTTGTTAGAGAAGCTGGAAATTGTAGTGATTTAGATAGGGCACTACAGGAAGATGATTTGGTGGTTACAATGCATGTATGTTATTTGGGAAATCAGATTCTCTTTTACATAATGCTAGACAGCTCTCCCACACCAAGCTTTTCACAGGCGCAAATTAATACCAAGTCTTTGCACTGAATGTATCTGGCAGTAGAAGGCAATTTATTCTCATTTGATTCAGCTTGAATTGTGTCATTATTTAGACATGGGCACAGCCTTTCTCACAAAAATAACATGCAATAACAACTATGCAGATGAGATTTCAACCAAGTAGTGCCTGGGGCCTCAATTCCCCCTGTGGAGACTTTGAACCCTCCCAGGTTTGCTCTAGATAGTGCCAGGTGACTGCGGCCACAGAGAAGCCTGTCCTCTGCAGCGCCAAGCAGAAGAGCCACAGTCGAGCTGGAGCAGAGCAACTTCTGCTGCTGCTGACTCTGAGTTTACCCCAGCTCTATCCACACGCCACAGGTGACGGAGTCCAACTCCATTTGTTTTCTGCTGATGAGTGTTTTTTCCACCCTGGTAGCATGTTATCATGCAAACATCCGGAGGCATGGAAGACTTTGTCGTTTTAGCTGGTTTCTTATGGAAGCAGAGGTTACATGGTTCCCTGGGCAGCAGGTGGACCGTGGGTCCTCTAGTGATAACTTTTGGTCCCATTGCCAGCTCTGTGGTCAAACACCTCAACTTGTGAGTTTCCACAAAAACACCCCTCAGAAGGACTGCGAGAAAACCCTAGTGGGTCTGTGAGAAAACCCAAGTGGGACTTGAATGTGCAGAACTGACAGATAATCTGGTCGTACTTCACATATAAAATCAGTCCCATGGAAGACCGCCCGGGTCAGAGCAGTGAACTCTGGTGGATAAGGACCTGATGCTTAAATCTCTCTCTGAGTCTGGCCCCATGGCTCCTCCCTTTTGTGCTCTGATAGTACGTTTTTTCTCATGAAGGCTGATTATTGAGCTGTCACTCGAAGTATGACCCAAGTGACATCTCTAGTGATAACATCAAAGTCTTCTCCTTCAAGGAAAGACGGAGAGATAAGAATTTGGTAATGTCGAGACCTGGAACACATTAAAAAACAGGTAGGACAATAAGCCTAGAAAAAGCAGTCAAAATTAGAGAAGATTAAAGGATAAATACCTTGGGGAAGTTGACTGTATTTTTCACTTCTAATTGTACTGCACGTCTTAGACCAATTTTTCTTTTAATTTTCATAGCACTCCACCATCAGCAATAAGCACCAAATTGAGCTAAATTATCAAGTTGGATTCATTACACCATCCAAACAAATCTCCCTGCGCTCATTATGCCTTAAGGGCTTGATACTTTCCTGGCAGCCCCTTTCAAATTACCCCTTCAACAAACATGACATAAACTTGGGTCTGTAGAGCATGAAAATTTATGTGAGAGCGCAGTTATTTTGACAGATGGAAATTCTCAGATTCACCAGAAAGGTGAAGCATCAAGTACACTATAAATTTTTCAAAAGGACTTCACAGTATAATAGTCTTGTAATATTGGCATCCACGGTAAAAGATAACTGCTTCTTGCTCCAACTTTGTCTTTTTCTGCAGTGCAGTACAGTGAATGCCAGCTCCGTTCCAGCATTGTGCAGCATTTCATAATATGCAATTGCTCGTAAGTCCTGATTCAGCTTTTCACTCTTGCAGGATGCAGTGTTTCTCATTAAGCTTCTGCTCAGGCTCTCCAGAAATAATGCAAGCAGCACAAATCTCCCACCAGCTGCCAGTCGAAACAGCTAACTCTTGCAGGAACATGAACTAATCTGCAGCCACGCTGTTTGGCTTGCAGATAACAGAACATCCTGGGCAGGACCTTGGGTACAGCACTGTCTCATTGAACAGAAGAGAGGGAACTGCTGCTTGTGGCACACATTTTATTCAGTATGAGTAAAAGCATACTTGATTCTTGCCCAGTGCTGTCTACCAATCAGACGTGCAACTGTTCCACAAAGAGTTTGATTTTCAGAGATGTTGAGAAGTTTTTTTAACTGAGTTGCTATGATGCTGTTAATTTAACTACATAACACACTGCATGCAGACTATGACTTTCCTCTAAGGCATTCTGTGCGGCTTCCAAAACTCGTAAAGGGATTGCTGCAGCTTCTGCTCTCCTGAAGACCAGCATGGAAACTACTGCTTTGGGCTATCTCGCCATTTTTACCCTGGCTGAAATTTAACAGCTGTAGTGTGGCTGATTGTATTGACAAAAAATTTACTTTTCTACCATATTTCCTTGGCCACTTCAGGACCTAAATATTTAAAGACCTGCAACTGTTTTAGGCTATGTATTTGTCAGGTCAAAGTAACTCCAAGGACTACTTGTTTAAGAACCAGTTGCTTAAACGGAAGCGCTCAGTTTATATAATATGTATGACTGTTGCTGGTAATATGTAAATGATGTCTAGGACATTTAAGGAAGCATATAGTTAATAAACAGAAATGCATACTGTCAATGAACAAAAAATGAAGAAACAGTTTATGTATACAACCAAGGACTTCTGTAGTCCATGATGTAATAAATCTATAATGAACGCCTGTGACAAGAACTCAAATATTTACTCATATACTGTACCTAATGCTACCTTACCTAGGAGATGTAAAATACCTTAAAGATGTAATAGCCTTAAAGAAATTCAGTAGAGCAAAATGCAAGTTCTAAGAAAGTTAATGTATTGTATTTGTTGCACTGATGTAGAGAAATACTGTTCAGTAGAAGTTATCCTCTAAAAGACCTTGAGGAAATGGAGCAGATGGTTCCATGTGCTATCCCACTTAAATTCAACGTGGTTTTATAAATAGTCAGAAAAAGTATTTTCCTTATCTTTTATATAACGAGAAGAAGGTAAAAATTATTTTTGTTAGTATTCAAATAACAGTGCATTTATTATGGAATTCTAAAATATAAGATTGACTTTTTTTTGCCTTAGAAAGATTTTCAACACAAAACTCTAGAATGGTTCGGTATGCCTTGCTATTAGGACTATTTGTACGTTGGATTTCTGTATTAATATACCCCATAGGATAAGGAAAAATTCCAGTTTGGGACGAAACAAGGTAGGCCCCAATACGGACTGCACCATTTGCTCATGATAGACGGCATCTTTGCTTGGCAGTACAATCTCCATGGATCATTACACCTGCCGACATTTTTAATGAAGAAAACAGTAGGAGTCCTGCGGGACCTACTGTGCATGCGCTGATGGGCTGTGCCTGCACCACAGGTACAATATGTTCTGGACACTCTGGGGTCTCTATGCCTGCACAAATTGGCCATACATCAGATGTGCTTTGCGTGTGCTATGTCCAGAAAATAGTGTATGGGGCCATTCAACTGAAAATCTGCTAAGTTACTAATAAAAACAGGATTCTGCCATCAAAGCAGTAGAATTGGCAGGTGTAGGGAATAACTATTCTAGGAATCCTTTATCATTTTTAAGAGGCATCCATCTGCAATATACAGGCTAGAGGATCTTGGCGTCTGGTACTTCTCCGCTCTAGTTAAATACTGTTTTGCTCCTTGGCTTCTGTCCTATTTCCAGAAGAGGAAATAGCATCTTTTTCCCTCTCGTGGTTGGTGATTGTTTTTCTCTCAATCTGTAGCTTTGTTATGGATCAGAGGGAGCCAAGGGCCAAAAGTGAGTGTAATCCTCAGCACATGCTGGTTTTTCTCAACATACTGCTTAGTAAGGAAATAAACTAGTATGGGGTAAAAGATGCAATATGGTGCTTACTACCCTATTTCAGCACATTAAATATATACAATCTGCATTTTATTCCAACTAAAAATAACACTCAGATCAATACAGCCTTCTTTTATATGTTAAATACAGAAATCATTACCATGAATTATAAAGCAGGAAAAGTGTGGTTCACAGTGTCTCTTACTCCAGAGTTCTGCATTAGGATGGATGTGGACAGTCTGATGGAGTGGATTGAGCGTACGCCCAGGAGTGAGACCGGAGGAGACGTATCTCTGCGAGTGTCATCAACTCATTCTGAGACTTAAGACAGTTCTTCTAAGTCCATATATTTCTATTTTGAGAGGGTCCAGATTTAGACACCTTATTTATTTATTTTTTAACAAGACTCAAGAATCTATAGCTCCAACTGATATCGGTGCTGGCCACTAAGTATCCAAAACTGAAGTCCCAAACTTGAGGACAGAAAATTAGAAAGCGGTTTTGAAAATCCTGGCCTCAGCTTCCCTGGGATTCTTCATTCATACAGTGGCGTCTGAATGACCGTATCCATCTTTGCAAAGGCGCTGACTGAAATCTGCAACTGAGAAAGTGCTATACAAACGATTACTGCTCTATCTCACAAATCTCGAAGCGCATGTTAACTATTATCTATAATACCATTCAAATTTCACAATATAATCATCCTTGTAGAAATGGATCCAGTATGTCTTTTCATTTGGCAACTATATAACATTTACAGTTTTAAGGCTGTGCACAACAGCAGTTTAGAAAGCTAAACATCACTGATACATTTTACAAATGGAGACAACTGCACTCAGAAGAGGGATCTGCATTAGACCACACAGACTGCAGCAAATTCACCACTAGAATACAGGATTTCTGATATAAAATTTACTGTACAAACACTAAATCAGTGGTTCTTAAACTCTTGCTATATGCAAGCAGTTGTTGGCCATAGTATGTCAGCTTTCTTTCTTGCTTCCCCTTGCTATGTTAATTTGAAAGGTAGTTAAAAATATATTCCTAGTGTTACCTTGCCCCTCAAGTTATTCATGTTGTTACCATTGGGATACTGGTCAGTCATGAAATAAAAAGAAAAATCATTACCTGCTGCATCACCAGGGGCAGAGGGTCTGCTAGACTTTGTCAGACAGGGTGAGCAAATTTGCAGTAGGTATTGCTGCTATACTTATAAAAAGCTATTTTTTGCTGCATATTGTGTAATCTTGGATGTCCATCTCAATTATAAAGAAGGGGAAAAAAGATCTACCATGGCTCATGGAATTGATTGTTTTTGCAAAACCGATTCACTTAAGATACACAAGCGCGTATCAGTTGAAACGCAGTCTGATGGGCACTGGGCCATATCGTATCAAAATGGCATTATGTTGCAATGAAGCCTTGTGATAATAATTTTTGGTTGGTTTTTTTTTTCCCTGAAACTGATTTTGAAATCTGTACGTGTCTTGCATGCATTCCTTATGGACTGTAAGCCAACAAGACCGTATCAGCGCGATGATGGCTGCCCAGCAGAATCCAAGGGAGGCGGCAGTATGCCATCTGTCTTAGCTAAGTCACCAACAGAACCATGGCATATTAGTCACAGGGGAATTTTAAAAGTCTCCTCAGGTCTTTCAGTGGTCTCAAATTTAGGATACTGTAATTAAAAAATGAGTTTGACCTACCCAGGTCTCTTTGCTGAGTATCTGACTAAACTATTGTAATTTTTTGTAACTAAGGAAATATTCTGCAATCAGGAATTGGGTTTATCAAATCAGCTAATATAAGTTTCCAGGTCTTGCAGGAGAAATAAAAATACGCCTGAAACAGTCTTCACATCTTTTTTGGGAAATGTGCTCAGACTATCTACCAAATTGAGGAGACTTTTTTAATCCCCTCAGATTTGCCTGCTTTCTTTTTACAGATAGGCTTTCCCCACAATGGGCATCAAACGTGGCAATTGCTTTACATAGAAAAGTCATCCGGGCTTAGAAAGACACTATTTCGCTAGTCTGCTTTTGAAATGCATTTTAGCAGCTGGGAGGAAGAAGGAGAAACGTTAAGGGTTTAGTTAGCATTTACCGTGGGATTAGTCAACTTTTTGTTGACCGCTGCCAAGCATCAGACTTCCCCTTGGCAGTCACAGATGGGTGACGTCCTGATGGAGAGAAACGTGGGGATGAGGATCCGATCTGATCAGAGGGATGCAGCTCCCTGCAGACGCTCCAGCAAGGCTTGGGGCAGCACAGACCCCCGCAGAGGGAAGCGGGGAGCAGGGCAGGGGTCCTCCACCTCTGCTCGGGGCCTTCGAGCCCCGGCTCCTCTCAGGACTGAAGGGCCCCAGGGTCCCCTCACACCCTGGGGACCTCGGTCCCCTCAGCGCCCGGGCTCCCCTCAGGACCCAGGGTCTGGGATCCTCTGGCTGCCCGCACATCTGGGGGACTGGGAGCCCCCGCCTGCCCTCACGATCCGGGGACCTTGGTCCCCTCAGGCTGCTGCGGTGCCAGGATCCCCTCAGGACCCGGGGTCCCCCAGATCCCTTCGCGCTGGTCGGCCCGGGATCCCCTGGCTGCCCTCGCACCCAGGGGCCGCAGGTTCCCCTCACAGCTGGGAGCCTGTCGGCCGGCACCGACCCTGACAGCCCAGGGGCCTCAGGCTCCCCTCAGGACGCGGAGGGGGGGCGGGGGGCTGGGATCCCCCGCTCCTCTCACGCCCCGCGGCGGGGTGCCGACGATGGCCGCCCGCTCCCCCACGCCCACGGGAGACCGCCGCCCGAGGCCCCGCGGGGCGGGCAGCGGCGGGGTCCCCCCCCCGGTGGGGAAGCCCGTCCGGCGGCAGCCGGAGGCGGAGCGCCTCCGCCCCCGCGCCCCGTCCCCCGCCCTCCCAGCGTGCCCCGCGGAGGGGGCGGGCGGCCCATGTCCGCGATCCCGGCATGCCGCGCGGCCGGGCAGCAGCCGGAGCAGCCGCGGCGGCCGCGTCCCCTCCCTCCGGTGTGAGACAGCAGCCGCCTGCGGAGCGCGAGTGACGAGCCGCCGCCCGCGCCTCTCCCCCTCCCTTCCTCCGCCTTTCCTCCTCCTCCTCCGCCGCCGCCGCCCCTGTCCCGCGCCGCTGCCCGGCCGGCCATGCCGTCTCGGGCAAGGTAATGAGCCGCAGAGCCCCGGGGTCTCGGCTGAGCGGCACCGGCAGCAGGCAGCACTACCACCCGCGGGGCTGGAATGACTGGCAACCCAGGTGGGCAGGGCTGGGGCAGGGGGCGCGGCCTGGCCGCCCGCGGGGCGCGGGGGCCGGGGCGGCGGGGCGCCGCGGCTGGCGGCTCGGCCCGGCCCTGCCCGCCGGGCCTGGGGCAGCGGGGCGGCGCGGGCCGCGGCGGCTCGGAGCGGCGGCGGCGGAGCCACTTCCTGGCTGTTGGGCCTAGCGCGGGGCGGGTGGCGGCGGGCCTAGGCGGCGGGGAAGGGGCCGGCCGCGGCCGTGCCCCGGCGGGAGCCGGGCGGGGGCGCCGGGGGCGGTTTCCGGATCCGTGTCTGCCGGCGGCTGGAGACGGGACCGGCACCGGGACCGCGACCGGGACGGGTCTGTCAGCGCGCAGGGCTGGGCCGGGCGGGACCCCGGTCTGGGCTCCCAGCTCCTGCCTCCCCCCGCTTCTCCCGGTGTCCCCTCTTCCCCTGGGTCTCTCGCGGCTCGGGCTGGCCCTAACGCCTCTGGCTGATAGAGCTGGTGCGTGTCCGCAGGCAGCAGCTTCCCTCTCCTGCGCGTCGCGGTGCGAGACGCTTCGCTGGAAAGCTGAGGCGCTGGGGGGGCCTGCAGTGGGGTGGGGAACGGGGGGGGGGGGGGCTTGACACCTGTATTTTTTCAGCCTAGTTTTCACCAGAAAGAAGGGAGGCTGCAGAAGTACTCGTAGTCTTTTAAGGGTTAATAAAGTAGTACAGGATCCTTATTTTATTTAATTTTTTTTTTTAATCTGGGGAAAGGAGTTGAGCTCTAAGTAGGCTGGGGTGAGAGCTTATACAGTGTGTTAGGTTTTAAGGTCTGTTTATACCTGGGACTTCTTAGTAAGTGAAATTCCAAGTCTGTTGGCTTCTTTAGTCAAGTATAGGGAGTGTATTTCAGGTCTTGGTTACTTCTTATATATCTGATGACAATGTATTTGCCCTGCTGCTCAGCTTTGCTACTTTAAGAGTCAAAATGGTCACGTAGAAATTGTAAATAAATTTGGTGCTTCTTAATTTTTCTTTAATGTGGAGGATTTGGGGCTTTTTTCTAGTGTTTTTGAAAGTTTAACACAATATGGGATCTTACTTTTAAACTTTTCAGCAAACAGCGGCATGTGCTTGGGAATGTATTTACAGGTGACAGTCGCAGTCGCATGCGGTGTGGACTAGGAAAATTGGGTGGATGTGAAGGTAGATCTTATGAAACACAGGTGTAACTTCAGTATTTACTGTGAAGGAAGCTTTCCTTTTGCTTGAACAGCTAGCAGTGCAGCCTCTAGGGCTAATGCTAGAGGCTATTCAATTCTTCATGGTGTGTGGGGCATGGTTATTTAAATTTTAATTTCTTCTGTTATTGAACTACTTGGTCAAATAATTTACTGTTTTTTCCTCACTTAAAAACCTGCAAACCTTGTTGGTGACTCCTTATAGCATGTAGATGTTTTTGGGGGAATTAAGAAGTCTGGTCTCTCTCTTGTTCCTTAACTACTACCTTGCTTCAGATTTCTGGACTGTAGTCTGGAATTCTGGACCCTAATCCTTTACCTTGCTACTGGGCAGAACTTGGATGTACATCTTGTATCTTTGCAGTGGATGGCTTCTATAAATGCTTTCTGGTTGGATATATTAATTTGTCGCAAGTTCTGTCTTTTAGCATAAAAAATGTGTCTTACAGGGGCTAGGAAGCTGACTTTTTCCAATATAGTATTGTCTGCAGTAGGTTCAGTTAGGGGTGAAAGTAAGAGTCTAGCTGCAGAAATGCTTTGCCTGGTGATGAGGCTGGTTTAAGAAGTTAGACTGTTACCTCAGTGTCTGACTGTGGTCCGTTTCCCATGCTGTAGTTTGGTGTCTCCTTAGGTCTCAAATACAGCTGCTGTAAACTGGGCTGCTAAAAATAATTATCCCAAAAGCCACAGGAGAAACAAAAGTCTGAAAGCACTAGAGAAAGTGTGGCAGACTAGGGGAGCTTCATAGCATGGATAAGGCCTAGTTCTGTTTCCATCACACTGTGATTAGAGCTCCTGCTAAGAAATAGGTAACACTTCTTCACTGATCCTGTCAGTTGTAAGAGTTTAACTTTATCCTTTCCTTTAAATATATATGTTTTCTTAATCTGGTGAGAGAGCCCAAGAATCAGAAATGTTCCAACAGTCCCAAACACAAAGCACATTTTTCTCTGTAAGTTATGCTCAAGTTTTTTAAATCTCAAAAAGATAGCTTTGGTGATATGGAACCTGTGAGTCTACACTAAGAGCTTAAAGAACAACACAGAGATTAAATCAGTCTTTGTTGTTTTGGCATTAACTAATTTTTAAAAGTGATTCACATGCATGGTTGAAAGGAGATCTGTTATATAAAACTGGCAATGAGTGTTTCTTTTTCGTTGATGGTTTTGAATATGTTCTTGGACAAACCCCACAACACAAAATATACGCACGTATTCTTTCCTTCCCCTTTCTTATATGTTGACTTAGTTGACGTTTAGCTTAGGCGATATTGCTGGTAAATGCTTTCTTACTGGTAAATGCTTTCTTGCAGGGTGTGGAAGAAGGAACGCACGTGGCCAAAGTAATGAAAACTGCAGTAATTGTAGTTGTTTCGAGTTCCTAAGGGGGGCGGGGGGAGGAAGAGGAACTGCTAATGCACGGGTGTATTAAATCAGATGGATTGTGTTTTCAAACACACGTTTTTGTGTGTGTAAAAATGACTAGATCGATTCTCATTACTAGGTCTAAATTCCTCTCAATTTTTAGTAATGCTAATGAGCACTGGAACTTGGGGTGAAAACAGTGTGAAACTGAAAGTTGGAACCCACATCCTTCTTTAAGGGAGAGTAGTTTTTAATTAGAATTTGATTTTTTTTTTGTGCCTGGATGAATGCAGTCGTATCTGTCAGATGCATGTGGATTGGTTTTCCTACAGTGTGTGCATTGATAGAGCTGTGTATTACAGAGAAAGAAGTTGTTCTGATATATATGGGCATATTAGTGCACTGAGGTGTGCTAGACTCTAATAACAACACAAAAAGTTTTTAGGTTAATGTTGGATGTATGTGACAGAGAACAGTAAGGTTTTTTTGAGAAGGCTTGATAAGATCTTGTTCCTCCTTCTTCTAATCTTTATAGCTTTCTAGACCTTCTGTTTTCTTTCCTTTTTGTTTCACAGATCTCACTGCATTTTCCCTGATATGACTTATAGAATCATAGAATCGTTTAGGTTGGAAAAGACCTTTAAGATCATGGAGTCCAACCGTCAACCCAACACCATCATGCCCACTAAATCATCTCCTGAAGTGCCTTGTCTACGTATTTTTTTGAACACCTCCAGGGATGGTGACTCCACCACTACCCTGGGCACCCTGTTCTTCTGGGGAAAAATATAAAATCATGTCAGTGTGCAGGTCTTGTGTGTGAGCAGATTCGGTAGAGTACTAAAGACTAATTATATACTGAAACAAGCAATGCTTCCCTTCGATAGGAAATGCTCTGCATGGCAAAGCAAGTTTCACGTGCTTATGGTGGTACTAAGCAGGAGTGTGAGTGCAGGGTAGTAGGTTAGCAGGTGCAGGGTGCACCATGGCTTTCTTATTCTTAGGCAAAAGTGAGAAAAGGAAGATAAGATTTTAATTAACAGGACCTCTCTGTCTCTCCTATCATAAATATAGGTTAGCAGGGGAGTATCTGGAAATGTGAAAAAGAAAGTCTTTCACATCTGAGAAAAGTTCCAGAAGCGTCTTACTAGGTTCAGTACTGACATTCGTTCTTGAAAATGAAGTGCATCCTTCTCATGCAACGTAAGTCAGTGTTACGAGTTACTAATTTCTGTTATCAGGGTGCCTGTCAAATGAAGTTACTGCCTAGGTCCCCATGGGTCTAGACATGATGAGACAAGACAGTAAAATATGCCTCTCCTTCCAGGTAGCTTATAACCTAAGCAGGAGAGCAGTATTGGCTAGCACTTTATAACTGAGGACAAGTATCCTGTGTTTAATTAAAGACAGAATGGGAGGTATTGGCAGGGAGCAAAGAAACTTATCAGAGCAAATGGGCTAAGAAAGTGATGGTTAGAGCAGCCTTTTACGAAAGGCAAGCACTAGTTGTTGTGGATATTGTCTGTCCATAATGCTGGACTAATACATTGAATGACAAGCAGGGTGATAGTAGTGGGTGCTGTATTTAAGGAAAGTTGAGACAGAGACTATTTCTTCTGCGTTTGCATGTACAACAAGGTTTGTTAGAAATAGGCTCAAATCCTAGTTTGGAAAGGTGTGTAACTGAGAGATCTGAAAGTTGATAACATAGAGATGTTTGAGGATGTTGCTGAAATTACCTGAGAATGGGTGGAGTCATGTAGGATGAAAGTTGGTAAGGCTTTTCCATCTCTTCAGGAATAGTTGAGAGAGAGGAGAGCACAAAGTGTGAGATAGATATGTACATATGGGGGGGGAGAGAGAGAAAGATAGTCTGTGTTGTTGAAGGCAGCTTAGAGAACAAAATGCAGTATCAGTTGTGAGGTGCCATTGTGAAGAGGTCAGTGGAAACCTTGGGAAAAGATTCAGTGGACTGTGTGTGGGAGATGCTGAACAGGAATGCATTCAGTTCTGAACTGGCAACAAGTAATTCTTGATCTCCTTTCACATCTGAGTGTGTTGAATATGCTGGTAAGGTTGGGAAGGTGTGAGATCAAAGAGCTTTTTTGTTTTTTGGTAAAATGGGGGAGCCTAAGTTTGTAATGTGAAAGCCTTTGTTTTTAATGTGAAGATAGAGGAGAATGAGAGGTGAGAAAGATGAAAGAAGATGAAAGTGTGTCAGTGGCAAGCAAAAGGAACTTGCAGAGCAGATAGTCTTCCATACAGCAATAGCCATACTAGATCAGACCAATGATTTAGCTAGCATAATATCCTGTATCCAGAAAGGGCTATCAAAAGATGCCTGTGGAAAAATAAGAACAGGATGTGTATATGTAATACATTTCCCTGACATTCTCTCCTAATGTCCATCACAGTACAGAAGGAAATTGGTGAGCTACTGTGTAAGAAGGGAGTGATGCAGAATCAAGAAGTGATTTGAAAAGCTACTGTGCAGGTAGCTGTCCAGCAGTGGAGATGGCAGAATTGCAGTAGGAAAATAGTTATTTAGTTGTTATTTCACTAGTAGAAAACATGGCCACTTACACTCTCGTTGTGCTCTCTCAATGCAGGAGTAGAAACAAAAGTAGGCTTTGGGGTGGACTCAGCCAGCCTTGGGCTTGGCAAGATGAACCAAGTGATGATAAAAGAGCATGGCAAAAGGCGGCTGTCATAGCTCTGCACACCAGTGGAAGAAGGGTCGGAAAGGTCAGAAACTTGGTGGGAAGCTGTTGATTTGAATGGATACAGTGACTCCTAAGTTCTAAATGTTTTATTGATAAAGACTTTAAGTAATGAATTTATCTGCATTATAGCAAATAAACTTGGCAAATAGAACAAAGCAGCTAGTAAAATTGACTGACTTGAACAATAATACAACTCATACAGTAGAGTTGTCTCAGCATAAATCCTCCCTGTAGATCCTGTACTTGAAAATAAAATCAAATAGAATAATTAAGTGATTTTTGTCTCAAAATAATATCCATATGGCAGGGTTGTTCTGAAGGAGCTACAGATAATGAATAGTATACACCAGATTGTAACAAGTTTCTTGGACAAAAATTCTTAAGGCTTCCATATAACTAAAGAAACATGATATATTTTTGATTGACCTATTTTTCTTTTTTCTAGTTAAAAAGTTGTTTTTTGTGTTTTTTTTTTTTGTTTGAAAAAGCCAGTTGTTCTCAGCCATGCTTTCTTAGTCATACAAATTAGCTAGTCAAATCATGCTGATACTTTTGATGGAATGAGATATACACTTATTTTTGGAAAAGTCTAGCTTTCCTTTTGTATGTCCTTCGAGAAAAAATTAAGCGTCTGCTTTTTTTAGGTGGAACTAGTGGCCATTTCTGCTTATTTAGGTGGGTGAACTATTTTCTTTTTCTGATGGATAAAGGCAGGTTAATAATCACCCTGCAGAAAACTGAATGCAATCTCTTCTGTATAAATGATGTTGCTATAACAGTGTATGCAGGAAATTGGTGCTGGTGGTTGTTGTGGTTTAACCCCAGCCAGCAACTAAGCACCCCGCAGCTGCTTGCTCACTTCCCCCCACCCCAGTGGGATGGGGGTGAGAATTGGGGGGAAAAAAATAAAACTCATGGTTTGAGATAAGAATAATTAAATAGAACAGAAAGGAAGAAAATAATAATTATAATAATGACAATAATAAAAGGATTGGAACATACTAAACAAGTGATGCACAATGCAATTGCTCACCACTCGCTGACCGATGCCTGGTTAGTTCCCGAGCAGCGATCCCCCCCCCCCCCCCCCCAGGCCAACTCCCCCCAGTTTATATACTGGGCATGACATCACATGGTATGGAATGCCCCTTTGGCCAGTTTGGGTCAGCTGTCCTGGCTGTGTCCCCTCCCAACCTCTTGCGCCTCTCCAGCCTTCTTGCTGGCTGGGCACGAGAAGCTGAAAAATCCTTGACTTGTTGCTAAGTAGTGTTTAGAGTAACTGAAAACATCAGTGTGTTATCAATATTCTTCTCATACTAAATCCAAAACACAGCACTATACCAGCTACTAGAAAGAAAATTAACTCTATCCCAGCTGAAACCAGGACAGTGGTAAACAGGTAGTCTTCCATCCAGAACCAGGCACAGATGACAACTGTCATTGGAGCTCTTGAAGTACTTTGCTTAGTCTCCATCAATGAGCTTTTCAGGTGGAAATAAAACAGAGTAGTGTCTCATAAAGTGGCAAATATGCTTTTGAAGCTACATTGTAAGGTAATCATAGTCATGTTCATCCTTGCAATTTCCCATTCCAACTTTGTCTAATATCACATTTGTATTTGTACTTCTGCTTATCTGTTGCTAACATTGTATATTGTGATTTTATTAGTATACAACGTTTGTTCAGGTCTGGCAATGTCAGTGTATGTAACTGATAAATTTGTTGTTGCATAGACTTCTTTGGAAAGATGACTCTAAGCATTACGTCTGTCATGTAACCTACATCTGTTTGGCACAGTGTAATTAAAGTGGAAACACTGCCATGTGAACAGGGAAAGTGCCCTCCTGATACGCGGGCATGAGTCGAGGTAGCCCGGAGTACAGTTCTTCCCATTGCCTGGTGGAATGGCTGCAGTGTACCGTAAAGGGCTGGAGGGAGGTGCAAAAAGTAATTATTTGTAAGACTTTGGCAAGTACCTGTCCATAGAGTGGCTGCGTTTTGAGTTCTAAGTGGTCGTCTTTCAAAGTCATGAGTACATTACTGACAGGAAAAACGGTATTTTTCAGAAACAGATTTGGAAATTAAATGTCTCTTCCTGCTTACACAGACAGTGCTTCGCTGTGAGTTTGCACAGCAGTGTCCTATGTCACCCAGGCATCTGGGTTCCTCGGTAAGCGAGCACAGGTGTGGGGTTGCATACCCAGGTCTTCATGAGCCCACGCTACAGACTCCTAAAGTGCTGATGCAGGAGCCTACAGTATAATTCTTAAATTTGCTTCCCACGTGAGAAATGGTGTGCATGACAGAACAGCTAGAAATGCACAGGCACGTGAGATGGTGGGCTCTGCTTCTGGTGCGAATCTTATTGCAAGCTTCTTTCAGTTCAAAATCCTCCTTCAAAGCAATATGGACCATAGCAGCCAGTTGGGTCACAGAACCTAGTTGTCTGGAAACAGTATCTTCCTGTGATGCATTTTTTTTCTCTGCCTAGTGAAGAATGGGCAGAAGCTGCTGGATATCTAAGCTACACATTTATTGTAGTGGGAACAATGTTTTCAGTGGGAACTATTATTTCTTAAATTGATACATAAGAGAACAATTACATATTTTTAATAAAATTGTGCTCACCTTTTAGTTGGGTGATAAAGTGTGAACAAGTTAGCTTGCAGAAAGCTGTTCCCAAAGACAGAACAAAGCGAGTGTGTGGTTTTTCCCAGGGAAACAATAGGCTTATGTATTTTACCACAATGGAAAATTTTACAAAACATTCAAAGGCTGTGCTGCGGGAAGTGAGGTTAGCTGAGAACACGTGTAGTCCTTCAGCTGATTGGGATACGCAGAACAGTCTTAAAAATTGTACATTTAATCAGCTTGCTTTCAGACTTAAGAATTTCAGACTTAATGCTTGACAATTGGAGATTATATAGTCTATAGCACATCACCTTAAAAAAAGCAATGCTCTTTGGGGAGGTACACTGTTAAGAACCCAATAGTACTTAAATTTACCAATGAAAATTTGTCAGTCTGTTTCATTGAAAGGCTAAAATAATTTTAATCCTCTGTAATAAACTGCTTTTCCTCAAAGTCAGCTGGAAGTCTCCTTAGGTTTTAGGGCAGGGAGAAAATCTGGGGGCTCTGTAGCTGACTGGAAAATTTGCACATGGTCTAGGCATATTTAAAGTTCATACCATTTGAAGGTACAGTGCAGAACTTGTTCTTGTTTAGCATAACTTAGGTGAATGATGAAGGTCCAACTGTGTAAGTATTTCTACAATCCTAGTTGACTGTCATGAGCAAAGACTTTTAGTAAAGCTTTGCCTCTTGAGTAGTATAGCCTATTTTATAAAATAGTCCGAGCAAGTGCTCAACAAAGCAGTAGATGTGATGCCACAGTGAATACTGAATGAGGAAAAGAGTCTTATAGTGTATATCTAAAGGTGAATTTGCTTAGAGAGCAAAAGGGAATAATATCTGCCAAGCAAACCTAGTGTCAACCTTTCACTATGAGAATAGGGCAAAAGCACAGTTTTCTGCTTTCGGACCCTGTTCCAAATTGATAGTATATTGTCTCTGAACATCCTCAAGAGAATAAATTGTGTGTGTGGGGTTTCTTTAATTGCAGTTGTTTTTGCAAATATCAACTCTCATGGTATTACTCTTCCAGTTGTACTGAGGACGAGCTATACTTGAAAATAGCAAGCCTTCAGGACAGCTTAAGTAACAGCTGCTTTTCAAAAATTTTAGCTGTGTTTTTCCCTTTTGGCCTTGAGATGTATATAACTCCTTTTTCCTGAATTTGTCTCCTGGTTCTAATTGCAGTGTTCTCTTGAAAAGTAAAAATTAAAGACTTTTTCCCAAGAACATGTGGTGTTTATCCTTACGCAAATTGTAGCTAATTTATAGGAATGGAAAGGAATGATCTGTCCTGCTTTTTGTTAAATAATCAAATGAACTATCCAAACCTTAAAATAAAAATAGTAGATCTTTAGAGTTTGCTTAGGAAAAGCCCTCTGTAAATAATTTGAATAGTGTGATTCCACATATACTTGAGTTGAACAAAATTCTGCTGATTTTTGTTTTGGATGGGTATTGTTTTACTGGTTTTAATGTAAAGCTTCCAGGATTGCTTGTAAGAATGCATTTAAAGTGATTGGTTGAATTTAGGTGCTGAAGTCTCGTGTGCACAAGTTCAGTATATTAAAGTTACTGTATTCTTAAAAATGAAATCACTTAGTATGTCCAGTGAGAAGAGCTGATTTCATAATTTTCACCTTTTTCCTTAAAAGTTTATTCTGGGCTGTAAATCAGTTTTCTGATATGAGAGTGGCTTAAACAATGCAGATTTTTTAACTTGCTTTTTATCTGCAAATGTTTATTCTAAAGGATAACAGCTCTTAATTTACATTCCAGGTTTTTCCACAGTGAAGGCTGTTTTCTTGTTTTGCAATTTTTGTTTTGCAAAAACTTAATATGCGATTCCTCTATTGAGTATCAGCTACATGCTAGTAACACCTCCATCTAATAAGTGGGTTTACATTGCTCAATAAGACCCATAGCATATTACATAAATGTTCATGTGTGGATTAGTAATGACTTTCACAAATGGTAGACACTGTATTGCCTAGCTGTGGTATATACCTAGTTGTATTTTATTTTCACTTCTGGGAAGTAATTTCTCCTTATATAGGCATCCAACTGAAAAGAGACTTGAGAACATCCTGAGAAGAGGCAGTGGCACACTAGAATGCATTTGCTTTGCATGTTTCTAATCCCAACGTGAATTTAAGGTCACTTTTTAAGAAGCAGGTTAGATGTACAACTTTTTTGACACAGGAAAATACATTTGGGATTGTCATTTCAATATGTTGCATTTATAAGTGAATGTGAATCCCACTCCTGTTATATCCCTGCATAAAAAAAAATATTTTTCTCTTTATAGAACTGACAGTGCATCAGCTGACCAGGACAATTTAAAATACTCTTCATCCAGAGATCGGGGCAGTTCTGCCTCCTATGGATTACAACCCTCAAATTCAGCTGTGGTGTCTCGACAAAGACACGATGATATCAGAGTCCACACTGACATACAGAATGAAGAAAAAGGTATACAGATTGCTGTTTCATGTGTAAAATTGTGAGGGGACATTCAGAGAAAGGCAGTAAACTTGAAATGGTAGAGAATTTTTTTTTCCTTTTCCAAAAAAAGGCAGTGAACTGATACAACTCATTGCCACAGTATCACTGTGAGAGATTTATCAAGGGTCAAAGAAATGTTGTGGTTGATATGAATAGTGAGAAAAATATGCAGTTGCATTAGGAGAAGAATGTAAGAGAAGACTTAATGCATTAACAGAATAAGCATGTTTTTCTAAAGAATAGTATTCTGGATGTGTCTGATCTGCAAGTTGTAATTTCTTCCTGAATGCTGTCTGGTGCTTCTGGTATTGAAAATGGACTGCCTGATTAAATGGGCTACTAATCTGATATATTATCTATTGCAGCTTTACTGCAGCTAACTGGAATCTTTGGGAATCAAATCTATATTTTGTCATTAATGGGGATTTGTACTTCTATGTGCCTCAGTCTGACTTAATCTAAATCGTGTGATGTATGGTTCATACAATTTTATGTTGATTTTTTTTTTGAGAATTTTCTACTTTCTGTAGAATATGGCTAAAAATTCAGAATTGTATCTTTTTCATCTTTATGGAAAAGAAATCTGTATTCTGATTTCTTTTTTTTTGATTGCCAAATACAGGTATCACAGAGGAGGGTTTTTACTTGCAGAGTCACTTCTTAGACTATGTAAATTTTCTTCAGGCAGGCCAGACTCAGAAAAATCTCACAGGAATATTAGTGTGGGAGTTTTTGTTCAGGAACCTAAAAAGCATTCACACCCCCCCTACTTCTCTGCCCTGTAACTCTTTGTAAAGACTTGCTACATGTTAGGGGAAGTTACAGCTGGGTGTACTGATGCAAATTTATTTTTTTTATAAGTAGTAGGTACTGTTACTAGGAGGCAGGAGTATGAAACGGGTATATGTTTATCTGCATACCTTGAGAACCTTAAGATTGGTTAACTTTAACAGCGAAACTGCTTAGAAAGTGAGTATATTTGGCAGTGTGTCTACTAACATGGAGAATTTTACTGTGTTTCAGATAGACTAGCATGGTAGGTTATTCTTATACTTCGAAGTGTGCTAGTATTTAAAGAATGTACTGGCAGCGTAGTGAAATAGTAAATTTCAGACAAATTCAGTAAGGTAGTTTGTGAAGTTGCTGGGAAAGTGCCATTTGAAAAGAAAAATGCAACTCTCCCTCAAGTACTTTTATCTTACAGGGCATGTCTCTGCTAGCTCAGCACTTTAACCATGCTATTTTGTTCAGGTGTGACTTGAAAAGAGATTGATTAGGGTATTCTGTACTAGAAAACCAAATTCCAAGTGTCTCTAGTTCATTTTTATTTTTGGAGAAATTTGCAAGCTTACAGGTGCAGAATAGTTTCTTTGTTTACTAATTAATTTTCAATTAATCTGTTGGAGTCTGCCAGCATGGAATTTTCATTTTAAGAATTTCTAACTTTTCTATCCTGGATAACCATATGTCATAAGTACCTAGAATCCTTGAGAAAATATTCCACATGCCCCCCCCCCCCCCCCCGCATCCCTTCCCCCCAGTTTCTGGTGTTGATAATAAAAATGACTTCCAACTTGATAATTTCTGGAAGTTGTTTACGTTGAGAACCTCCAAGGATGGGAGGTTCTGCAGCCTCCCTTAGCAGCCTGTTTAGTGCTTTACCACTCTCCTAGTAATAATTGTTTGCTCGTATCCACTTTGAATTTCCCTTGCTCAACTTTGCTCTGCATCTGTAAGATTAGTCTGGCTGTCTTTTTTTTTTTTTTTTTTTTTTTAAAATAACCCTTCATGTTAACTAGTGGAAGACTGCAATTAGATGCCCCCCCTTTGTTTTCTCTTCTTTATTTTATAAAACAAGACAGGGGAGTTGGAAGATTAAGTTTTTAAAATTAAATAGAAGACTCTTGGGTTTTTACTTATAGATGAGATGTTCTCCCTTACTGCAACACTTTCCTCTCTTTTGGTTTATAACTAGGATGCGCTCAGGGTCCTTACTGCTAAAAAGATACTGCACTAGTATTCGTATGTCATGGTAGCTACATATTTATGCTAAAATTAATAACAGTGACATAGCTGATCATATTCTTACTTGGTCTCAGATTTAACACTTAAAGAGAAATGAATAGAATTTGTATATATTAGGATTTCAAAAAACTTTTCAGACCAGGAGATAACTGAAGAGAGTTATAATGTAGTATTTACAGCCTTATTGCCAAAAAACCCTGATTGCCTTGCTGTTTTTTAATTACTCTAACTGACAATTTGTTTCATACTGTTACCAAAGATGTACTGTCTATCTGTCAAGTGGGAGAATACAGGTTTGTGTTTATTCATTTAAAATAATGTCAGATACGCTGTAGCAAATACTACATGCCTTTGCAGACAACCAAAAAAGCTGGGATATTTTGTGTGCTAGCGGGAAAGTATGAAATAACTTCCAAGAACTCCAACAGTATATGGTAGTATGTCTGGTTTTGATAGCTGATGTTTGTGGTCGGAGTACATGATCTCTGATATCTTTGGTTAAACTAATTTCTTTGTTGCTTTGAATTTTAGTGATACACTTCTGTTTAGTCATAAATAAAATTATTGCTGTTAGAAGTAATTTCTTTCATAGGACAGTGTTGGTTTGTTACGACAAGATAATGTTAAGGTGGCATACATGCTAGTTTGTGTTTAAAAATTGTATTTAATGTTGTAAATCCAAATATACACAAATTATCTTTACTGTAATTGTAATTAACTAATTACAACTGAGACTTTGCACAGGATTTTCTGTAATGGTTGGGTAGTCCCATGTGTATAGAAATACACAAACTTCTACTGGTAGTTCACAGCTTCTTTTTATCAAAAGCTTTGCCTTCAAGATGACATTCTTTACATCTAGTAAGGTCCAGATTCACCTGATGTTTGAATTTATCTTTTTATCATCCTGTAGTCTTGGTAAACTGCCTCTTTTTATGGAGAGCCACCTCTCCTTCTCCCCAGGCTTTCTTTTATACACTAATGCAGGTGGAATTGTGGAAATACCTTTTCTGAGAGAAATCTTGCATATCTTTCGTTGTTCTGGGTTTAATTTTATTAGTTGATTCTTCCCTGTCTCAGGCAGGAGGCACTTTAGAAAGCTGCCTGCACAGCTGCCTCGAAAGTGAGCTCTGATACACTGAGTGAAGTATTGGGCAGGCTCAGGGGACGGTTTCACTTCTCTACACTACTGCAGATGAAGAACCTGCCCATCAAAGTGGCGTCACAAACTGGAAAAATCTTTAGTTTCAACTTTTGAGTATATAAATTCTTGTGGATCTAGGAGTAAAAACAATTGAATTACTCAATGACACTTTTATTTCCATTTTGTATTGTTAACAAAGAGGTACCATGTGTATCTCAAGTGGGGGAATGTAGGATTGAGTTTAATTTAAGATAATGTCAGTATTAGTGTGTGAAAATACTGACTGTTGTATATTTAGGGAGAGCTGTTCAATCTGTACATATAAATAATCTGTGGCTTTTAAAAATCTTTCTCCCTTTTTTTTTTGCCATTTTACTGAGCCTGTGTGGTAGATTTATAACAAAAACAGTGGAAATTTGATGTGCATAATCAAGGAGCAAGTAAATGTATCTAGCCATGTGTACTAGCAGTTTGACATGAAGGGCCTTGTAAAATACAGGGTCAAAAGGAATAAGAAAACCCCAAATGCAACAAAATCGATGTTAAACTTCACTGTAATAGAGATTTTTTTCATAGGTTTCAAAAGAAGACTGATGAGATTCTGAATATGTGACCTGGAAACTTACAGGGCATAGCAAAACATTTTTTGCATGTGAAAGTGAAAAAGGAAGCTAAAGAAGGTGGTAGAGGATAGGGCTACTAATTTGCATATGAATTGAATAACTCATAACATACTATGTTACTAAATATATGGTCTGATAGCCTGTTTTAATCTCACATTGTTTTTCCCACAGGTGGCTACAGTGTCAATGGAGGATCTGGGGAAAATACTTATGGTCGGAAGTCGTTGGGGCAAGAGCTGAGAGTTAACAATGTGACCAATCCTGATTTTACCAGTGTTCCGCATGGGAATCGTGCTTTAGCCACAAAAGACATGAGGAAATCACAGGGTAAGGATACCACAGATTTTCAGGAAAAGAGGATCTCTTTTGGCAACCTCTCTTGTGTTCAGAATATGAAAAGTTTGCTATGATTAGGCAATCTATATAGATTTGATTTTTTTTATGACACATGATTAGATGATATTGATGGAAACTGTCATCTTGTATTTATACTGTTCCCTCCATTGAGAGTTCCTCCATGGGTTAGGCAGATCTCTTGACTATATGGCTTATGCTATCAATCTTTCAATTTCCTTTAAATAGCTTTTGAACCCTTATTCAGGTTAGCCAAATTTGGCAAAGAGATCAAGGGCTCCAAGAAGGAGAATTTGCTCTTAGATTTGTTGAAAACTGATGCCTGAGTAAAAGGTTGTTAATTAACGAGTCCCTAGTGAGGGAAAACCTGCAACAGTGAGCTCAACTGTTATGTTCTCACTGGCCTGCAGGTCAACTAGTCATCACATAATACCAGCTGACTAGTCAGTAGATGTGAACTCCTGAATCAGCCACAATTCATGCTCCCTCTTGCTCAGCTGAGGATTAGAGGCCAGGGAGGGTCTGGAGGCATCATAAGAATATGGGTAAGGTCTTGGGAGATGCAGCGAGAGGAAAGCTGGAGTTGCAAGAGGCTGCAAGAATGCTGGACATGTGTTTTTGAGAAAGAAGTCTTAACTTTTCCCACTATCTGGGTTTAAATCATAGTTTTTTTTTTTAAAAAGACTGTTATTCCAAGGACTTTTGAATGAAAATAGAAACTTTGTTATGACTAAGTGCTGTCATTTATTGCATCATTTAGTACAAGTGGTAGTTGAGCCAGTGATGAAAACTGTGGCTGCTTTATGCCAGGCACATTATAAACATACGAGGACATGGTGTTTCTCCTCGGTGATTTATATTTCAGAGGTGGCAAAAGGTGGAAGAAGGAAGTTCAGTGTGCTTTGTGGTGGAAGTGGTGACATGACTGTTGCAAAAGCCTGATCTTTGGAATGGGTTAAACTCAAACTTTATCATCCCATTCTGGTGTCTTGATATAAAAATTATTCAGTCCTTTTAGTGTTTTCAATTATGTCTATGTAGAGGAAATAGAGAATTGTCTAACAGAGAACTCTGTAAATAATCCTGGTAGTGGGCTTGTGTGTGAATTTAGTTAGTACTGGCAGAAAATTCAGACTGTTCTCTTAGGTACGTGAGCACCTCTTTAATCCTTAAAATGTTAGGGACTGTAATTTCAGATGACTGAAGTTGCTGCCTATGACTTGTATGCTTCTGTGTGTATTCTGTCCTCTAGATGTCAGATTTCAAGAGTTTCTCCTTTTTAACTGGGCTGTCTTTGTGATTGTAGGTTTCAGCAAGTCATTTTGATTTTTCATATCTTCTTCAAAATACAGTGGGATTGTGTTGCAACAGGATCTTATTTTTTAAATTCTTATATATTTTCTTGTCTATTAGTGTGTGCATTAAGCAATTTTTAAAACCGTTGTCTTCTGTGAGTGAGTTAGCATGTGGCTGAGACCTTGCTGATTTTTCACAGAGTGGAATTCATACAAGAGTTTGCTAACTAGTGCTTTGATTAGTATAGTTTCAGTCATGCTCTTGATTAGTTTATTCTTTTTTTTTTTAAATTATTTTTACGTTATGATTATGGCTCAACAGACAGCTAACACTTAGTCTCTCAGGGAGTAATGCCAATGTTCATCAGATATTGACTGAATAAAACCAAAGTTGCTTTTAGTATAGAGTTTGGAACAGTACGTCTTGTTCTAGCAGCAGTTAAATGTATGTCTCATACCAGTAACCTTGGTGGTGGTAGTTTTATTTATACAGTTATGGTTTTAGGATATTTTTTTTTGTACATAAACAGCACAACCGTATTTCAAAATAAACTACAGTTTTCCGTGAAGAGATTACAAGCAAAAAGATAGACACAGAGAAGACAACACTAAAAAGTTGCAAGTTGTGGATTTAATTAATTCAAGGCTTATACTTACTGTTGACTTTTCATCTAACACTGAAGAGTCAACCAACATTTTTTGGGAAAGGAGGGTGGACTTTTTTAGGGACCTTGCAAAGATCTAGAATACCTTTATTTTTACTAAATAACTTTTTATAATTTTCAGTGTTTTCCAAACCACTGCATCCTGGTTTGCCCTTCAAGAGCAGTATCTAGTGACCCAACCCAGCTGTGCTGGTGTAGCTTCCCATGTGCTTGCTGAGTGGCAGAGATCAGTGCAAATTGGGAGCAACGGAAGAGAAGTGATGTGTACTGTGTGTTCCTTGTCTGGGTTATTGTTGGTAGAGTGCAGCTGTAGGAATATTGTAGAACAGACTTTTTCTCATGAGGCACATCTGTTGTCTTGGAAAGGACTGTATTATGGGGTGGCCAATGCATTGAATTATTCAAGGACAGATTCAAATTGCTGTTTTGAGAGGCTTTGTATGTAGACAGTCTAATAGTGAAATAAATGTGCGTAGATTTGGTTCAGCTTAAGCTTTCAAGATACATTCAGTAATGTAAAATGCAGTACTTTCCTAGCAGAAGAGTTTTCATGTGGAATTATTCATGAATAGCAGTTGCACTTTTTATTTTGTGTACCGTAGTCTGTGTTAATTTCCATTGTAACCAAGCTTTAAAAGAACTTTCATTCTTCTTTGTGTATGTTTTGTTTCCAAACTATTCCATTTGAACTTGCAAAAAATTTTTTTTTTCCCTGATCTGGTGACCTACTACTGCCCAGGTTTTAAAGAAAATGGTAGATGTGGTACACCCCCAGGCAGGCTGCATTCTTCCTGGTAGTCCTTTTCTGTCTTCTCTAGGGCTGATCAAATTTTTTGGGTGGGTAATTGCGCTAGGTCCATCTTTCTGAAGTTTGGCTATGTATTGACCATTGGCAGGCAAGCCTTGGACTACAGCTGCTAGCTCAACTCTGGGCAGAAGTACAAGGAGATCTTCAGATGCAAGTGATCATCTAGCAGGGATTGTAGTTATTAGCCTGACACCATCACCCAGGAGGACCTCAGATAATGCTTCAAAAGGTGTCTTTGCTGATCATGATTCCTTGTATGTGTCTCACCAGATATGTGACATTTTGTCCACTACTAAAGACTGTGGTTTCCACATAAAGCAAGGGAAAAGAATCTTAATTCTTCTAAAATGGACACGTATGCTTTAATCTTTTGTAAAATCAGTAACATGTTAAAACAAGTCCTCTTCATGCCTGTCAGATAACATCTCAACATGTCTTGTGTATTGTGCTAGCTAGGAACAAAACGTAGATGTGATCCTTCAGACTCTTATTGCTATTTTAATGTTTGCTAAGCCTGCCTAATCCTTCAGAATTTCAGGTATCTTCAAAATTAATTACTTAAACTGATGTCTGGCAAGAAACAGATTATCAAAACCTATTTTATTCATACTCTCTTAAAATTCAAAAAAATAAAGACATGAAAATAAGGTTGAGAATATTCTTCATGACTATAATACGGAAGACATGCTCTCCTGTAGGTGATGTCATGATCTATAAGAGTTACTGGCCTGTGGGTGGGTTCATAGGATTCTGTGATACACAAGGACACGAAGGTTTTTGTTTCTTGCATTTCTTTATTACAAGTTACTACAAATTACCACTAGTAAAGCAAGTATTTACTTCTGATTAATTACTTATATGCACACCTGTATATACTATTCAAAATGTTACTGGTACAGCACTTGCCAAACTTCTCCCAAGAGTGGGGCCAACTGATGACAGACAAAGTCCCACTTCAAAGATGATCTGCGTCTTGGAGCCTGCAGTCAATCAGGTGTCCCCAGTGAGGGTCTGATCTGTCCAGGAGGTCTCACGTAGCCAAGTCTCTTTGCAGGGGGAGCTTTCATAGAGAAGCTCCATTTTGGGTAGAAAGCAAGTTATTTTTATATTGTTAGAGATGTAAGGGAGCGTAGGATGCAACCACCTGGAGCCACCAGTAGCTTTTACTAACAACTGTTTTTCATCTGGAACAGCCAATAGATGATGCTATCTTCTATTTTCTGACCAATGTTTGCTTTCCCAGTCAGTTTTTCCTGCTGGAGCAGCCAATAGCTTTCCCAGGATGTTTTCCACCATTACGGTCTATTTTTCACCTTTCCAGACAATAAGTTTGTTGTTGCAGTTTCTTGGTTTTGCGCTTATCAAAGGTTTCTTGGGATGTCTCAGGTTCTTAGGTACCCAGCTGCCCTTCAAGACTGCTCCAGGTTCCCAGGCTGGGTTCTCAGGCTAGCAGTTCACAGGCTGGTATGCATCTTCTGTCAGTATTTTTCCGTTACAACCTTCCCATTATAACCAGGTTGCCTTTATGGCTGCTCCCATCAGGTGACTGATACGTAACATACCAGAGAAAAAAGCTGTCTGTAGTTGTCTTGGGTGTTCTTATAAGAGTCATGGTGACTAAGAAAACCTCATCATTCCGTGAGGATTCCACAAATCCTCTAACTTTCATCACTATGAGACATCTAATGTTAAACTTTTCAAAAGAAACTTTGTTTACTTTTTGCAAGTGAAGGAAATGAATTCTTCATATGAATACATTGTAATTTGTACCTAAATCAGGTAAACTGAGTTGTGACCTTCACTGGTATCAATAGTGCTATTGGTCAACTTAAATGTTTTCTTGGGAAGATGCTAATTCTCCTGTATTATGATCCACTTTAATCAATAGCCACTGTACCTCTGCACAGTGTATACTTTTGTTCCTCAATAGAGGAAAAGTATATCTCTCTTCCTTTTCAAAGCAGAACCCTGCTAGCTATCAGAGGACTACTCATAATTTTTCTTCTTGTGCCAAAATGATAGAGAAGATCTTGTTTCTTGGTAGTTGCTTGAGCTTAAATCTGGTTCTTTGCTACAAGAAGCAGCTTTTTTTTTTCCCACAAGGTTTACTTGAAGTATTTGTTGAATTATTTTTGTTTATATATTCAGTCAGAAGTCTGATTTAACCTTACCACACCCCCTTTTTTGGTTCAATTTATGTAGAAGAGAACTAAATCCAGGTTTTTGTGTAGAAGTGAAACAGTTCTGCTTAGTTCTGAATGAGTTCTACCCAGGTGCTGGGCTGTCCACTGGAAGAAATGAAATATTTTGGTAGTTAAATTACATTTTACATTTCATTTTCCTCATGTTAGCTTTCAAACAAATCAGGATTATTTTTTTCACTTTTTTCTCAAATTACTATTATGACTTATTGAGTCCACAAATACACATTTCAGCCAATCCGGATATTATTGATCAAATACTGTAGAGAAAAGAATTAATTGCCTTTTCTTTTTTCAGAGCGATCGTTGTCTTATTCTGACGAGTCTCGACTGTCAAATCTTCTTCGGAGGATTACTCGGGAAGACGACAGAGACCGAAGACTGGCTACTGTAAAGCAATTGAAAGAATTCATTCAGCAACCAGAAAACAAACTGGTTAGTAATTTTTACTTTTTCCATAGCACCAGAGTATTTCTTGTTTTATAAAACTGTCTTTTTAAAAATCTGAGTGTTGGGATATATCTGCAAGGAATATCTTACATACAAGGAATTTCCTTCCATGTGAAGGGAAAGTGTATTCCTGGATTGCCTGTCCTTTTTCTGGCGTTCAGGAAATTTTTTATTGCTTGATTACTTATGATGTATTGCCTTAAAGCAAACTAC
Source organism: Buteo buteo (assembly GCF_964188355.1). Classification (NCBI taxonomy): domain Eukaryota; kingdom Metazoa; phylum Chordata; class Aves; order Accipitriformes; family Accipitridae; genus Buteo; species Buteo buteo. Next base: position 9,843,777 of record NC_134197.1, read on the forward strand.
TGAATGTGTGAGCTGTAGGAATAAATATGGCATGTATGTGGGTTTTTGTTTCACTGGTCTTAGCAATATCCTCTGGATCCTTCAGCAAGGAAATAGAGGAAAAAGGAAGTAAAACATGTTGTTGTCTTGTTCAAGAACTGTTTCTGTATTTTAAATTAAAAATGAGCTGTTCACAAGACTGTATAAATACCAGCATATCTTAGAGTTACTCAGCTTTCTAGCTAAACACCTTTGTATGTGGATTCCCATTTATGGGAAGAGAACAAAGTATGTCTTTGTTTTCATTACATCTTTGGGTTTTTTAATGGGTTGTTGAACTGTCTAATATCCTCAAGTGTTTCTTAAGGATTGGGGTAGGGGGGCCTATCCCACTGTGGGTATACCTTTTTAATATTACTTATTTTCAAGTGAAGTATTAAGAGTATTTTGTCTGACACATCTCTCCCACTGTTTTGGAGAGCTTAGGAGTTCTCCAAGTATTGAAAAAGCAGGAAGTGGTGGTTTAATACCCTGACACTCATTTACAGGCAGTGCTGTGATATTTCAGTTGTGGGTTATGTGTCTATCCATATTTATAAGAAGTTGGTTCATTCTCTCATTGTATATTAATTAACCAGTGGTAATTGTGCTCTTTTCCAAAAGGCATGACACTTAAACATTGAGACTTTTTTATTCTGTTCACCTAGGTATAAGCAGACCATGTGCAAGCCTAGCTACAACTTCAGCTTTCCTCAAACAAAACCCTTGTTAATAAAAGGGTTTGGGGAGTAAATGCCTTCCAGAATTATTCTGTAGGGTTTTTTATTACTTCCATTATTCTCAATGCGTTTTTTCCCCAGTTATTTTTGTAACTGCATTGTATTTAGGTTTGTTGGTATCTCAGAACATATTTGAATTGCCATTCTAATATCTAACTTGGTGGCAAACTTTATACTTGTTAGTGGTCAGAATGTTAAAAGTTTGTCACTGAGAAACTTTTCTTTAAACTTCTCCCAGCTCACTAATGAGAACAAGATCAGATGTCAAGTGGTATCCATGATGTCAAGCCTAAAACTTTTTAATGGACAGTGTTTAACCTAGCAGTAGCTCCTGCAGTTCTTGACACTATTAAGTGTAGTTTAACAGAGTTCTCTTCGTTCTTAGGGTTGAAATGTGTGTTCAACAAAGGTAAAGTAGTAAAAGTCACTAAGCAGTGGCATTGACATATAATGGCATCGTGCTGCAGCTTCTAAATTGTATAGATGCCTTCTCCTGTCTCTTTTGTAGCCTCTTTTGCAGATACCAGGACATTTTTAAAATGTCCTTGTGAGTTCTGAGGGGCCAAGCATGTGGTTCTCTTTCCCTTATCCCCACCCCCAAAAGAGTGATGTTGCTTAAAACTTAAAAACAAAAACTAGATAACATTCACTGTGTTAAAGATTAATAACTTTCTAAAGAAAAGAGGAAAAACCTTTTTATTAACTCATTGAGAAAACTTCTTGTAAATAGCTTATACAGTTGCAGCTAATGCATTATTTTGCAACTCAACTCACTAATTTTTTTAGTGCATATTAGGAAAACAAGTATTTCTGGTTCTGTTTACTGGGAAGCAGTGGTTCATCAATAATGTTTCATCCCCCCAAATAATAATCCATTTCTCTTCAAGTCAGTATTGCCTAAGAAGAAATTTTAATACTTCAGATTGTATTAAATATTCTGCTGATGCAATTCACTATTAGCATAGGCGACTAGGTCTTCGGTAGATGCTACTGATGAGCTGTATGGTGAGTCTTACATTTGTGATGTAATGTTATCAGCAGAAACTAAACTTAGAACAAACCTTGATAGCAGGCTGCCAGTGTATTTTTGTGGCTACTGTAAATAAATATAAAATATAACATGTAGGATAATATTGCAGTATTGCTTAATATAGTTCATCATAGTCTGCAGTGGCCATGGAAAGCATAATAGCATTCTATTAGCAAACAGAATTGGCAGTGGTGTTTTTAATGTGGTTGTAAACAGGATCTAGTTTGCAGAAGTTACTGTACCATTATGCTTGTGCCTTTTATGTATCTTACAGGTACTAGTTAAACAACTGGATAATATCCTGACTGCCATTCACGATGTACTCAATGAAAGGTAAGCTGGAAAACTAAGCAGTTTGAAGTCGTTAAAGAGGAAAAATAATGACAGTGTTAGGTTTGGATTTCAGTATAGAAATGGAATGGAGGGGGGAAAGGTTGAAAGAAATGCATTCACTAATTTTGCATGGGTGTGACACTGCAGTAACAGGATGGGACTAGAGGAGAGTGAAGACTCTCTTAGGCACATCAACAATACTGTTAAACTATCTAGAGTGAGTGCACTTGACAGAGAGAGAATTTGAATGCACAAGTGTGGCTTTTATGTTGTAGGTAATATGGAGTCTGTCTCAGCTATGTTTAAACACCTGGGTGTAGTCGTGTGCTGCTGTGGTTGTTTAGCTTGCAAATTGAACTTAAGTTTTTTACAACCTGATCTAATTCATTTACATCCAGCTAAGAGCATATGTAGAGAGAACTCGGGTGTGGGGGGGCTTTCTGGTGTTTAGTTTAGTCTTATTACCCAAAGTCAGCTGTATGTTAAGAATTTTCTTTCTTGGATAGTGTGTTGCAAGTAGAGTGGCCTGTTTATTGCATACTTTTATTCAAGTTTATTTATTCCATAGAAATAATATTTCATAGAATTTTTCAGATTATTAATTTTTATTTTAGCTTCCTTACTGCTGCCATTAAGTAGGAGAGAAGCAGCTTGATTCGTGCATATATTTTTCTGCTTTAGAAAATGTTTTAATTTGTTCATGGTTTCTTCTGTTCTGCTCTCATGTCTGGAGATTGCATGTTTCTTTTTTCTCCCCCAAAATACAGTAGCAAATTGCTTCAAGAACTGAGACAGGAAGGAGCTTGCTGTCTTGGCCTTCTTTGTGCTTCTCTGAGCTATGAGGCTGAGAAGATCTTTAAATGGATTTTTAGCAAATTCAGCTCATCCACAAAAGATGAAGTTAAACTTCTTTATTTGTGTGCAACCTACAAAGCACTAGAGACTGTAGGAGAAAAGAAAGCCTTTTCGTCTTTAATGCAGGTAAGACTACAAGTTAAAACAGGATTATTAACGATTTTTTTCAGTGCAGTGCTTGAATCAACTTTTTAAACTAAAATGAACCATTAAGTACTTCTATGTTGACTGAATAAGTAAATATAATGTAGAGGGTTGACCCTGGCTGGATGCCATGTGCCCACCAATGCCGCTCTATCACTTCCCCCCCCTCAGCTGGACAGGGGAGAGAAAATATAACAAACGGTTTGTGGGTTGAGATAAGGACAGGGAGAAATCACTCAACCAATTATCGTCACAGGCAAAACAGTCTCAACTTGGGGAAAATTAATTTAATTTATTACCAATCAAAGCAGAGTAGGATAATGAGAAATAAAACCAATTCTTAAAAACACCTTCCCCCCCACCCCTCCCTTCTTCCAGGGCTTAACTTTACTCCTGATTTTCTCTACCTCCCCCCTCCAGCGGTGCAGGGGGGTGGGGAATGGCGGTTACAGTCAGTTCGTCACCCATTGTCTCTGCTGCTCCTTCCTTCTCAGGGGCAGGACTCATCACACTCTTCCCCTGCTCCAGCATGGGGTCCCTCCCATGGGAGACAGTCCTCCATGAACTTCTCCAATGTGGGCACTTCTCACGGGCTGCAGTCCTTCAGGCACAGACTGCTCCAGCGTGGGTCCCCCACGAGCTCACAAGTCCTGCCAGCAAACCTGGCATGGGCTCCTCTCTCCAGGGGTCCACAGGTCCTGCCAGGAGCCTGCTCCAGCACAGGCTTCCCACAGGGTCACAGCCTCCTTCAGGCATCCCCCTGCTCCGGCGTGGGGTCCTCCCCGGGCTGCAGGTGGAGATCTGCTCCTCCATGGACCTCCATGGACTGCAGGGGGACAGCCTGCCTCACCAGGGTCTTCCCCACGGGCTGCAGGGGAATCTCTGCTCCGGTGCCTGGAGCATCTCCTCCCCTCCTTCTGCACTGACCTGGGGGTCTGCAGGGCTGGTTCTCTCACATGTTCTCACTCCTCTCTCCTGCTGCCATTTCTGTGTCTCCCACAACTTTTTTCCCTTCTTAAAAATGTTATCCTAGAGGCGCTACCACTATCGCTGATTGGCTCAGCCTTGGCTGGTGGCAGGTCTGTCTTGGAGCCGGCTGGTATAGGCTCTATCGGACACACGGGAAGCTTCCAGCAGCTTCTTACAGAAGCCACCTCTGTAACCCCCCAGCTACGAAAACCTTGCCACACAACCAAATACATATAATTACAACTGGGAGGGAACTTTCTGATTGAATGAGGTTCTTTGATTCTGATTACATTAGAAAGGAATATAAAGTCTTTGTAGGATGATACATATTTTGATGCAACTTTTTAGTATATATTGCAGATCTAAGAGGAAGAATCTTGTTGAGAGCTCAAGTGGAATGGTACACAAACCCCAACCTGATTGCTTTGTGCTACCTTCTATTTACAGTTTCTAGCTTGAATTGTAATTAGATCTGAGAGGGAGTAGGATGTATGCAGACAAATCTGATCCCCTGGTTAAAGTTTTAGGGACTGTTATTTTGGGTGTAGAACAACTATGGCAGGTCTGTGCTCCAATTTAATGTTAACTTTACAGAGCCAAAAAGCTTCAGCAGGAGAAACAGAAGCTTAGAACAACTAGTTGTTCCATGGCTAAATAATTCGAGAAAACAGTGTCCCCAAGCCTTGAGCCTGGGTCTGCTATATTTCAGGCAAATGCTCACTTGAAGTGATTATTTTCATGCGGTATACGTGATGCTTTTTACATTTTTCCTTCCTGCAGAAAGAGTATTGAGTTGGTTCTCTTGTTTGAATCAAAATAGTTTGCTAAAAAGTGTTCAACACTGAATAAATCTCAGTATGTCTTCATATAGTAACTTCTTCACATGTTGATTTAATGAAGTGAAATGTCTAGTGGCTTTGCTTTACTTTTTAGCTTGTAATGACCAGCCTGCAGTCCATTCTAGAAAATGTGGATACACCAGAGTTGCTGTGCAAATGTGTCAAGTGCATCCTTTTGGTGTCCCGATGCTACCCACACATTTTCAGCACAAATTTTAGGGTAAGCTTACTTTGTCCCCTATATTTTCTTTCTTGCATAGAAATGTTGGTGCAGCAAATTGGGTAATTCACCTTTTTTCAAAATGGCTTTCCAGGACACAGTGGACATACTGGTTGGGTGGCATATAGATCACACTCAGAAACCTTCATTGACGCAACAGGTGTCTGGTAAGTTTGGCCAAAGAGTCACTAATGTAGTCCACTCTGGCTTGCAGATGATGTGGGTTTACTTATACAACTCTGGTCCTACTGACATGGAAGTTGACTTAAAACCAAAATACGTTTCTGGCTACATAAAAAAGACTGTTCCTATTTTTTTTAGTAAATTCGCATTTGCCATTTTATGCTGTACCTGGAAAAATGGGATGCTTTATTCAGGCTACATTTAAACATCAGTTGTTTTGTGTAACTTTTTAAAAAAATGTTAATATGTTTATAGATCTTAATATATTCTATGTGAAAGAATATATTTTTTCCTATGTACTCCTAAAAAATCTTTGTGGTAAAGTTACTGTACTGGCATTCAAGAAATTGGGAAACTTCTTCCTTATAGCTATAGCAGTTGTCTTGGCGTTATTCACAGCAAGTCTGTTATGTTTCCTGTGTCATAGTCCTGGATTCTATCCTTAATGTTTAATGGCTGTGGGGCAGGACTGAACCTTAAAATGAATTTGTCAAAGGGACAAAAGAGGGAAATACAAATTATGTTTATTTTAAAAACAATTTATGTTAAAATTTTAATGCAGATGACCTTCTCTTACCTTACCAACTTTTACCTCAACAATATGCAAGTAAAATTTAATTTTCTATGTTACCTTGTTCCCCTGTTTTAATTGCCCTGGTATTTTTATACAGGATGGCTGCAGAGCTTGGAGCCCTTTTGGGTGGCTGATCTTACTTTTTCTACCACGCTCTTGGGTCAGTTTTTAGAAGATATGGAAGCTTATGCTGAGGTAAACAAGACTTCATGGTATATACTAGAGTTAACTGTTGCGTATTTCTTAATAAATCCACAGCTGTGATTCTTACGAATGTATTACATTTGTAGAAAATAAAATTATATGGTTTTTCTGGGGAAAAGAGGATCAAATTATGGAATATACTTAAGGCATGTACAATGACAATTCTACACAAATTCTCATGAACTACTTAAATGTATCGTAGCCAGGCTTTCAGCCATTGTTGATTGAGAATATTGTGGTGTTATAAAAATAAAACCAACTAACCAAACAGGAATGCCTTCATTTTTAAAAAGCTGCAGTGAAGGCATTTCATGGTCTTTCCTTGGTATTTTCTCTAATTGTCCAACTTCAGAGTTTCTCAGAAGTAGTGACTACTGGGGGGAGAGGGATTCTTAATGCTTCCGTAGACTAATGGTAAATCTGTCTTTTTAAAAAATAAAATAATGCATTATATAGTGCAGGAAATAATGCAGAAGGAACCAATAGAAAATGTAAGTATATTAATTTAACATACTTTGTTTTGACTTTGTAACCTTTGCTTAGTTAACAGGGCTTAGAGTTTATTTGATGCTGTCATTAAAGGAAGAGTTTTGGTTTTGGGAAGGGGAGTGTTGTCTTTTTCTTAAGGTATATGTGCTCATAGGTATATATTCTTGTAACTAGATTATGTATGGAGATCCAGGTGAAATTGTACTTCCAGCATAATCTGTTTCACTCAGAGCAGAATAATTAATTTGATTTTATTAGTGTACTTATATGTACACCAAGGTTGCTGATGGTACAGCTTTGAGTTAGGTTTCACAGACTTCTTTGACAGTATGAAGCCCACAGAAACCTGTGCTGTGTAGGTACACAGTTAAAAGTGATTAGTCAGTGCAGTAAGTCGCTGCTTATCAGCTTGTCTGCTGAACTGGACAACATGCGTATTCTTAGTCACGGAAAAGTTTTAAATGGGGGTAGACCAAGGCTATATCTATACTAATGAGATCAGTGCTTCTGGGAATGTTCCCAGGCACTGATGCCAGCTGGCATGAAGTAGCCTGCTAGTAAACTCATGGTCTCCAGATCAAGATACTTGCACGTAAACAGCGTGATGGGAATGGCCACTCGAACATCCTGACTCCAATTAGTGGACAGGAGTTGTTTGGGAGAGTGGTAAAAGTGTGCAGACAAGTGTTGTAACAGTGCAGCAATATGGATGATCATGTTCCACGGGCCAGGAACATCATAAGCCTCTGTTTTAATTCACAAGATACAGTCTGAGTACTCTGCTTCAGTGGCTAACTTAATGAGCAGCATCTTATTACTGCTCTGTGACTTGCTCATTGTCATTGTGTGCCTATAACCCATCTTGGTATGTATGTGAAGTTGGAGATACTGGATAAATATATCTGCAATTGGATAGTATCTATAATATGTCTGGAAAATAGATAGATGAAGTATTTTCAATCTCATATTTTGATCTTTTATGCATGTATTATAACTGTTAATGGTGTGTACTGATATCTAAAACTTCTGTGCTGTAGGACCTCAGCCATGTGGCTTCTGGGGAATCAGTAGATGAAGATATTCCTCCTCCTTCAGTATCACTTCCTAAACTGGCTGCACTTCTTCGGGTTTTCAGTACTGTGGTGAGGAGTATTGGGGAGCGCTTCAGCCCAATTAGAGGACCACCAATTACAGAAGCCTATGTAACTGATGTAAGAATTCTGTTTTTTCTTTTTGTTTTTCTTTGTTGCTGACATGTTTTATCACCATATAATGATGCTATTGACTGACTTTTAGTTTTTGTGGATTTTACATGAATATGTATATGCTCAGCTTTGAGCAAATGTAGCATATTTTTTCAAGAAAATACAAGAATTTAATAAAATATTAAGGTATAGATTGTGGTAGTGGCACATAGGAATCTTACATAGCAGAAACTAGGGGTTTTTTAGGCATTTTAGCTTCATGCAGGTGGGTTCATGCTTGTGTTATCTGTCTTTGTAGCCATAATGTTACCATTTATTCAGATTGCTATGATGTTATAAAACCAATTCAAATTATGTATTATGTATTAGATTTTATAAAATGTAGGGGGTTTTATCCATGCTGAAATTGTATCTATCAAATTTGATAGCAAAGTCCTCTTATTCTATAGTATAGAATGATGTAAACTCAGAATAAATATTGTATAATATACTAAGTAGCTGCTATACTTCTTTAACAGCAACTGTAGAGGGTGTGAGTGATTAAAAAAAACCAAAACATAAAAATACCTGCAGTCAAAATCTTGTTGCTGTGTGAGCTGCACAACTGGAATTTTTGCCCTTGCATAGTTCTGTGAGGGACAAAACTTCTCGGATAAATAAGTGTATGTATTTCCCAATTAAAGCCAAGACAGTTATGTAATTTGTGTCTTAATCTGCAGGGGATTCTTATGACAAAAGCTCAAGAAAACTAGTCTGTCTTACAAGAGTAGCTCTGTTGACATCAGTTGGAACTGAACAGAATTCTGAATAATGAATTTAGCTTTTCTAGGTCTTTGCAGGCCTTTAACTGAGTAGGAAACCAGGCAATTGAAGGTTTGTGTTTTCTTATACTTCTGAAGTGTAATGCCATGATGTGCATTATTCAGAATATGCTATTGACAGAATTTACTAAGCTGCAGAGTAGGTGATGGGACAGGATATGAAGTGGATATGAATACAATTAAATAGTATGCAGTCCTTGTCTCTTTTTAATGAAGTTTAATTTAGGTGTGTTTTCTATTTTTCCAGGTTCTGTACAGAGTAATGAGATGTGTGACTGCAGCAAACCAAGTATTCTTTTCTGAAGCCGTACTTACAGCTGCCAATGAGTGTGTTGGTGTTTTACTTGGCAGCCTAGATCCAAGTATGACCATACACTGCGACATGGTCATCACATATGGATTAGATCAAATGGAAGGTTGTCAGACTTGTGGCACTGATTATATCATTTCAGTCCTGAATCTGTTGACACTGGTTTGTACATATTTTTATTATTGCAGTTTTTGCACTGGAAAAATACTATTTTCTAAGCAACCTTGCTTTTTTTGTGTGTGTGTTGTATGTTGGATAAATATTTAAAACTTTTCCTGATCACGAGCAAGAAATTCCTCTTCCAAATGCTTGTATTCTTTTCTGTAAAGCTTATGCTGCTAACTTGTTTATGTGTTTGGCTTGTTGATAAAGTGGCATTTAATTTTAGCCAGAATGTTCATGTTTGTGTGTTGGTTTTTTTGCTTTTGTTTTTTTTCTACTTTCTCTCTGTCTGGCTTGACTGTTGGACACATGCCATTCTCTGGCCTCTGCAGTCGATAACACCACCTGATGAATTTCAGAGTCTTAGTGCTTAATAAGTTTTATTTATCTACTTATGCCATAACCTGGGAAATCAGGCTTCTTCAAAACATAGCTCTTAATGTGTAGGCCACAAACTTGTAAACCCACATTGATCTAAATTAATCATGCAACTTTCTCTCTCAGCTGTGCTGCTAAAGCCTGAAAATAACTAATTCTCTGAATGTGAATTTGGGAAAGCAAATACAAAATATTTGCATTGCTGGGAAGCTTTTTTTCCTAGATATAGTGTATGAAAGCTAGACAACCAGCATTTTACTTAATCTTTAATAATCTATTCTAATAAAAATTAATTCAGGTAGTTAAAGATATCTATCACTTTGCTTTTTATCCCCAGATTGTTGAACAAATAAATACAAAATTACCATCGTCATTTGTAGAGAAATTATTTATACCAGAGTCTAAGCTACTTGTTCTTCGTTATCATAAGGAGAAAGAGGTAAGAGTAAGTGACTTTTACAGGTGTATCACAACAGCCTTCATGCATCTCCTAGAATGTATTTATCAAGCTATAAAACTTTGTTAATCTGATAGGTTGTTTTTTTTTTTCTAACTATGTATCTATGAAACTTCTGAAAAGGCAGATGTACCCAGTTCTTGGTTTTGGCTTTTAGATTTGATAAGGAATTGGTAAGTTGGTCGTCATACCAGATAGAGAAGTCCTTAGTTGATGTGGCTTTCATACTCAGCGTGTTATGTGGATGATCCAGAAAGTAATCAATAGATTCTGTAAGTAAGTAGTACTTAATTACAGAAAACTGAAGATAGGTGTGTGTATCAGATTAGGCTATTTGTAGATAAAGAAGCATAATGTTAAATTCTACATTGGTGACTAATATATTTTATGATTTCATGCTAATCAATTATTACTGTAATTATTTTATATTCTCAAGGTTGTTGCAGCAGCCCATGCTGTATACCAAGCCGTATTGAGCCTGAAGAACATTCCTGTTTTGGAGACTGCTTACAGGTTGATTCTAGGAGAAATGACCTGTGCTCTAAATAGTCTTCTCTATAGCTTACATCTTCCTGAGGCCTGTTCTGAAATCCAGCATGACTCTTTCAAGAAGCGTATATTCAATGTGGATAATGCAAAGTTTGTTGTTATATTTGACCTCAGTGCTCTAAGTACTATTGGAAATGCTAAGAACTCACTAATTGGGGTGAGTAAAAATTCTGCAGATAAAATTTGTGCAATAAATGTAAAAACATATAATATTTGTTTCCTAACTTACGTTATAGAAAAACTGGGTGGATTATATCTCTAGTTGGTGCATAATGAAAAGCAGTTTCTAGGAAAGAGCATCTTATCAGGGTTATTCATGGGTTGATTCTAAGATCTTCATAGTAATTCTTTCTGAAAATCAAGACAAATAAAAGCAGTTTTAGTGGGTCCTCTGGTAGTATATCAGTCATGTGAAAACACTTGCTCTAGATCTTTCCAAATAAAAACATAAGCCGCTTTTAACAGGTGGTTTAAAAAGGGGAAAGAAAATAGCTGTAATTAAGGTCAGAAAATTAATAGAGTTAAATTATTTCCCTTGGGAAGAAGCAAAACAATAATTAATGGTATGGAATCTACACTTAAATAGATCCTATTTATTATGTTTCTTTGGTTGTGTTGCAATTGTTTTATAGATGTGGGCCCTTTCGCCGACTGTGTTTGCACTACTGAGTAAAAATCTGATGATTGTTCATGGTGACATAGCAGTTCATTTTCCTGCTGTCCAGTATGCAGTACTCTATACATTATATTCACACTGTTCCAGGTATGAAGATTAATAATTAATCAGTATTTTAAGAAGACTAGGATGGACTGATCTGAATAGAATATATTGTTGGAGGGATGAATTTAAATAGGCTATTACAATTAAACTTTTGCCTAAACTTCCCTAATCAGTTTTTACTTTCATTAATTGCAGGGAGTCTGTATGTCTGCCAAGAAAGCATATCCTGTCTTAAAATTTGGCATTTTATTCAAAGGCAGATTAGAAGTCTTGTGTTTGAATAGAAATAACTGAGGGAGAACTCTACTGAAAGTAAATAAGGAAAGGTTATTTACTATTTTGCTTACTGTGATATCTAGGTGAGGTAATGAAATGTAAAGAACAGATTTAAATGCATTTTGGACCTTGTTACTACAAAATGTTGTCAAAGTAAGGGAATATACTAGTTTAACTGTTACTCTGTACATTTCTTTGTTTTGATGATTTTTCACTAAGCATTTGATACCAGCCACAGTTGAAACCAGGTTACTGGGCTGCATGGACTGATGTAAAATTGTAGCTTTGTTCTTTTAGGCCAGGGATCAAAATACTTCAGTTTTAACATAATGTGGTTACTCTGTGGGTGTACATTAACTTTTGCTGCTGGGTTTTTTGGTTTTGGTTGGGTTTTTTGTTTGTTTATTTTGGGGTGGGTGGGTGGTGTTGTTTTTCCCCCCATCCTGCATACTTCAAGGAAGTATCCCTAATCTTGGGTTGGTTTTATATTTTATGTTTTTCCTTGCCTTTTCAGGCATGACCATTTCATATCCAGTAGCCTCAGTTCTTCCTCTCCTTCTCTGTTTGATGGAGCAGTTATAAGTACTGTAACCACAGCAACAAAAAAACATTTCTCAATCATACTAAACCTTTTGGGGCTACTGCTTAAGAAGGATAACCTTACTCAAGATACTAGGTAACTAGTGTTTTCTTATTAATTGGGAGACTTTTTTTGTTTCCAGTAGAATGCCTTAATTCAGAATCCAGGATAATTTTAATCTGTAAAACTTGGGGTAAATTTAACCAGTCAAGTATTTGTTTTTTTTGAAACATTAATAATGAAATACCTGTAGAAAAAGTAGCTGCTTATTTTTATGCATGAAAACTAGAAAAATTGAAACCATTGTAAGATCTATACAGTAAAAGCAGAGCTATCAAACTTTACTGAGTTTTTACTCATGGAAAGTACCCTTTTACAATAGTTACAATCCTGTATTTCCAAAATGCTGTGAAAGCTAGGGATGTTTTTAATGTGACAAACCCTTTTGTTTAAAAAATATGAATTATGGTATAATCCTCATCTGTAACATGAAATGGTTAAAGTTAAATTGAAAGATATCTTTCTGTAACTGTATAGATTGACTAATACTTTTGTTTTTTTGAAGGAAACTACTTATGACATGGGCTTTGGAAGTGGCTGTTCTAATGAAAAAATCAGAAACATATGCACCGTTATTTTCTCTCCCGTCTTTTCATAAGTTTTGTAAAGGACTTTTAGCAAACAGTAAGATATCATGTATTTTTTCTTAACTGTCTTTTACATGGCATAATTAAGTATGTAAGTGACCATGTCATATACCACTGATAGATGTAGTTGTACTTGTTTCATTTACTTAAAAGGATGCTTCTGTTTTGTGTTGTGCAAAAACTTACACTTGCCTTCTATGATTTTTCTCAAATGGATCCCTACCTATTACTTATGCAAACAATTAATCTTCTTAAAATAATAATTTGTGATTGTGAAATTGAGCTACCAAAAATCTTATAAGATTGCATTTTATTTTATCAAAAGCAGTGAAACCACTCCATAATGGGATGTATTGTTTTGGATTTCAAAACCTGGAAATATAAATATGGGAACAAATGCTTTTACTAGCATAATACTAGCAAGAGCAGTAACTTCCCAGGGCCAGGTACCTTAGTTTTTTTCTTGTTGAAATACGTTGTGCATAATGCTAATGTATGGAGACCATAGAAGGATTAATCTCAGCCATCAGAAAAGGCCCATAAGTAACATATAGCACAAGTGACTTTTTGTTACTAAGCATTTACTTGTTATAGTAAAACTAGTCAATGAAATCAAAAGAAAAGTATTGCTTAAAGCCATTGTCTCCTTCTACAAGCTATGCTGTGAAAATGTCTTTAGATGTTCTACCACAACCAGAGTAATGCATAAGTTATCTAATTCTAGCAAGAATAACTTTTTTTCTTTCAACTCCTTAATTCAGCCCTTCTCGAAGATGTGAACATTTGTCTTCAAGCATGTAGTAGCCTACATGCCCTGTCTTCCTCCCTCCCAGATGATCTTTTACAAAGGTACTTGCACAGAATTCTGTATATTATTTGAATTATGCTGTTAATGGAAATGTTACCACTCTTTTTTCCTTTTTGGTGATGCAGGTGTGTTGATGTGTGTCGTGTTCAACTAGTACATAGTGGTGCTCGTGTAAGACAAACTTTTGGAAAACTTCTGAAGTCAATTCCTTTAGATGTTGTGTTGAGGTAAGTTGTTCAGATTAACTTCAATATAGACAATGGTTTAATTTCTTTCTTCAGTGACACTTATCTGAAAAATAATGCCAGTTGAATGTCATCATAGTGTCTTAATTTAAGATCAAGAAGGATGAAGTGTCTTGCTATCTCTTCTACTTTGTTACAGGTTTAAGAACAGTAGGTAGTACACAGAGTAATTAACAAGTTTGATAAACTATGCAGCACTTCTTGCAGCAAATATGCATACTGGTAAGGTCCATGTTATCCAGAGCTTCAGCAGTATTATGTCTTGCAATTTGTCTCAGACCTGAACTTTTAAAGCACTTTGTCTTAATATCAAAGAGTATACTTATTTCCAGTCATTGCACGCACATATATATATATGTGTGTGTGTGTATGTAACTCTTTTGCACAACTTTTTTTCATTTATTCAAGTACATTGTAGCATGGGTTGTTTTTTCACCTCCTCTTCCTGCAGTAACCGTACCCACACAGAAATACAAGAAATTTCTTTGGCCATAAGAAGTCATATGAGCAAAGCTCCAAGTAATACATTCCACCCGCAGGATTTCTCTGATGTCATTAGTTTTATTTTGTATGGAAACTCTCACCGAACTGGGTAAGAACTTATTTTTAAAACTGAATCCATGGATGTTGAACTTATAGTAAAAAAATTCCAAGCTGTATTTAGTTTAAAATTTGTAATTATCTTTAGAAACTACATTGCTTTACCTTCAATCACTTCTCTAAGTATTTATAAAAGTCTTCAAATACACACCTTTTTGCATATTTGCCTATGTACATTGCTGCTTGGAAATAATCATGAGAGATTAGTTTGAGAGCAATAGGGAGCTGAAGTGTGTGCAGTATAAACTTGTTACCACATGAACTTGTGTTAACATACTGATATTTTCTTTCAGGAAGGATAATTGGTTAGAAAGATTATTCTATAGCTGTCAAAGACTAGATAAGAGAGATCAACCAACCATCCCTCGTAATCTGTTGAAGACTGATGCTGTTCTTTGGCAATGGGCTGTTTGGGAAGCAGCTCAGTTTACTGTTCTTTCGAAGTTACGAACTCCTCTGGGTAGAGCCCAAGATACATTTCAAACAATTGAAGGTAATGCAAAAAATATAGTTTATTTTCATGGGATTTTTTTGGTAAGATTGTGCAGCTAAGAACTTCATGTCCAAGGCAAGAAGCACAATGGCTTTATTTTTCAGTGATGATGGATTTTTAGCATGTTTTTGACACATCAAGAAATGCAATGGCAGAAGAGTGGTTGCATAATTGCTATTAACTTTTGAAAGATTTGACTTTAGCATTGCTATACCTTGACATGTTTAAATAAAATACTGTCTGGTAACTTTTTTTTCCATGTTTTGGTAAAATGTGTAGGTATTATTAGGAGTCTTGCAGCCCATACATTAAACCCTGACCAAGATGTTAGCCAGTGGACTACTGCAGACAATGATGAAGGACACAGTAGCAACCAGCTTAGGCTTGTTCTCCTTCTACAGTATCTGGAGAACTTGGAAAAATTGATGTACAATGCTTACGAAGGATGTGCCAATGCCCTTACCTCTCCACCCAAGGTTTGTCTGTCTTAGAGTGCTGATGTTACTTGAAACAGTCTATTGAATGAACAGTGTTTTCGGGGTTGTTCAGATCTTAACCACGGAACTTCAGAAGAACTTCTCAAACAAAGTTTGAGACTCTTAATTCATCTGGCTTTGACTTTGGCTTGTTCCTAGAGAAAGTGTGAAAACAGGATTTATTTCTGGACTACCAATGCATATAGTGGTACAAATCAAGCAAGTCTGTAGTACCTCTAATTTGTAGCAGTCACTTATTTGTAGACTGTCAGCAGTCCTGTTGTAAAGTAACACAATTATTTGAGGCTTTAAATTGCTTTTTGAGGAGTGCAATAATTATTTATAAACATATATATATATAAAAATTATTTATAAACTTTTGTGTAGTTCTAACTGTGAAACATTCTTCACTGTTGAAATAAGCTGTTTAATTACCAGACTTCGAAATGACAGTAATATATAATTTATAGTCAGTTCATTTCAAGATTTTTAGCTTGCCAGTATGCCTGGCCAGTTGTGTTCTATGCATGATTTCAGACCATCTGCATTAATAAAATTAAAGATGCAAAATTTTACCTGTTTCTTCATCTCTTGATTGAAAACTCAACTGGAGAAAAGAAACCTGTCCTGACTTTGATTGTTATAAAGGTTAAGTACTTAATGTAACTGTTATGATTCATACAGAAGAACGGTATTGTAAAACTTACCCTTTCTGTCTTTAAAGGTTATCAGGACATTCTTTTATACTAATCGTCAGACATGCCAAGATTGGCTAACGCGGATTAGACTTTCCATCATGAGAGTTGGACTGCTGGCTGGGCAGCCTGCTGTGACAGTCAGGCATGGTTTTGATTTACTCACAGAAATGAAAACTAATAATAGTATCTCTCAGGTACTCTCTTTTCAAACTCTGTGGACTATTGCAAAAATATTCCCACAATATTCTAAAAAGAACTAAGCTAAGGCAATCAGTAGTTACTAAACCAACTGGTCTGTAAAAGTTTGTGTTATGTAAAGCCACATTTTAAACTCGTACTTCTGTAATGACAGACTTTTGTGGTTAAGTGATACTGTACGTTGGAGGTTAGGATGTGCTGTATACATGTGGTCAAATACTATACACAGATGAATGCTACTGTTTTTTCACGGTTTGAATTGAGCAATTTCTTTTTAAGCAGAAGGTACTGCTTAAATCTTATGAAACTTCTGTTGTATTAGCATGAGGCCTTCCGGGGCTTGTGGTAGTGTAGGGTCTTTGCTTGCCTGTGGGTATGAGCAGGAGAGGGATGAATCGTGAGAGTATCCTTCCTCTCTAAGTAACTAGCAGATGAGTGCAGGGGTGGGATGAGTGGATAAAGTGGTTAAGCCATCTCAAAAAGGTTGAATAGTTTCTTCAGTACATGGCTTGATTTGCTTAAATATTTTAACAAAGGAGGTTTGATAGATATTTATTACTTCGTGCTTCTTTATGAATTCTCATACTTGCATAGGTATAGACCACCACATAGTGATTGCTAACTATTGACATTCAGGTTGTGGATTGACAGCATATACTCTTCCCTTAGCTCCCCTGCTTTTCCAAAAGCAGTGTAATGGATGGATATGCATAGCACTTCATTTGTAGATGCATATAATGAAATAACTACTTTACCATTTCCAAGTATTTAAACATGTATATAGCTCTTATTTTATAAGAGATTTGTTAAATAAAGCATCTGGTTTGGTTTTAGGGAAATGAATTGGAAGTGACAATTATGATGCTGGTAGAAGCATTATGTGAGCTTCACTGTCCTGAAGCTATTCAGGGTATCGCTGTCTGGTCTTCTGCTGTAGTTGGGAAGAGTCTTGCCTGGATCAATTCTGTAGCTCAACAAGCAGAAGGGCGGTAAGTTTTCTCAGATAACTGGATGTTACAAACTTGGACAATTTTTCCTTCTTATGTATAGTTCTATTTCTGATCTTTTAAACTGTGGTGTGAATCAAGGCTACTGATCTAATTTCCATGTCAATTAAAGTAATTTTGTCTTTCGGAGATACCTAATGCATCCAGCTGTTCTAGATATTTTAACTTTTAGCTTTAACTAAATTACTAGGATTTGAATATAAATGGTGTTCCTAAGCTTTTTTAATTTATTTTTTTTGTACACAGCAATACTATTTTCATATTGTATTTGATTTTCCATTGCAAAATATTATTAATTTAAATATTTTCTAATGAAGTTTCTGACCAATGGCGTGATCTGATTACCTGCCACGGTTTGCCAAGAGAGGGACTGCGAGGGAGATGCTTTGCAGTTTTAGTCCAGCTTTGAAAAAGTGGCTTCTATGTCTATTGAAGTAGAATCTTTGGCTGCAGATGCAAATAAGGGGATCAATGTTCCACTAGGGTATGCCTTCATTTTGGTGTTTTCATCTCCTTAAAGGAATGCATCCTTTCTTCTGTATGAAATGAAAAGGGACACCTTTCATTATTTACCTGCCATGTAAAAATCCCCAAACAAAACAAAAAAATGAGGTTTTATATTTATAACTCTTTTTCTCATTTTTGTAAAATTCCTTAAAATAATGTGCAGCTTTGTAATACGTGAAAAATTTCTCAGAAACGTCAAGTTCAAGGTGTGAATTGTTGCCTTAGACCCAGTTTTACAAGCCTCTATTAAATGATATGTAGTTAATCAGTATTCAGCTTTACTCATTCAGGAAAAAGTGTGACTTTCAAATATAAGACTCATTTATCTCCTTCAATGTACTTGGCTTGAAGTTGGCATTAAAACCTGAATGGAAAAGCTTTTATACTGTGCTATAACCTGGAAATTCAGCCATAAACTTGTATTCTGTGTTAATCCCTTTCTTTTGCTGAAGGTGACGTGAACTTTTTGAGTACTGTGGTAAAGAAATGTTTAAAATACAGTCTATTTACCAAAAAAGAAAACTGGTTCTCTAAAATGCTGACTAAAATATTAAACCATTTAAGGTTTGAAAAAGCAACTGCAGAATACCAGGAGCACCTGTGCTCCATGACAGGAGTGGATTGCTGCATAACAGGCTTTGACAAAACTGTTCTGAAGTTGGCCAATTCAAACAGTGTGAATAATGCCAGCCCAAAGCATTCCTTGAATGGTCAGTATTTGTTGTTTTCTTTTTAAGAGAAATACAATTTTGTAACTGTGTGTACATAAAATTAGAACATTCAATGATATAGCCATGGTAATGATAGTGTCTAATTCTTAAATCTGAAAACCTGTTTCTGTCTGCAGTTAAACTGGACAGCTTAATGCCATTGAAACCAGTATTGTGTAGATAGGAGGGTTTGCAGTACTGAGGTCTAGCTGAATGAAACTAATAGCTAAAATATTTTGTAACTTTCTAATTTAATTCTAAATTATTTTAGATCATCATAACGTAAGGCCTAGTATTTATGACAATGGTATCATAAATGTACTAGTTATTCAGCTTTTTTCACTGCAACAAAGTCTCAGTAGTTTTCTGTTTCATCTTTGAGAAGGGACCTTCTTTGTTCCTAATTTAGTTCTGTTTTCCTGTTTTGGTGCTTCTTTACAGATATGGACTAAATTTTTCCAAAACCTCCTTTGAAAAGGTGGTTGTTTTTGTTTTTGTTTTTTTTGAGTGCAAGTGGAAGAAGAATACTGTAAATGTTGTGTAACTGTGTTGTTTTTTTTTAAATTAAGTGTTTTTCTTGACAAAAGATGTAGGAATTACATTTGAGTAACAGAATTGCTATTTGAAAGTATATAAGCATAAATATATATTTAAGTATATACGCTATTTTTTTGTTTCACAGGAGAAACTAGAAAAACTGTTCTGACTAAGCCAAGTGACTCTTCACCTGAAGTTATAAACTACTTGGGTAACAAAGCATGTGAATGTTACATTTCCATTGCTGACTGGTCTGCTGTTCAGGAGTGGCAAAATATGGTCCATGACTTGAAGAAAAGCAATAGTAATACCTCAATCAATCTGAAAGCAGATTTTAACTACATAAAGTAAGGTTATAATTGATTTATTCAACAGTACCTTAGATTTCAGTATCTTAGAACTGAAATATTAAGGTTTTTATGGATTTCAGAAACTGGATGTCATTGAAATAGAGGTGTGATAAGGAGGGATTTGTGTTCTTGGGAGAGGGAAAACTTGGCCATGGTATTTATTAACCGCACACATAAGTAAAGAGGTAACATCATTCTAAATAGTTACTGTGGCTTTCTGACTGCTGAGGTTTCTTAGTATTCAGAAAGACATCTTTTCATTGCATGTAAAAGATACCAAATTTGTTTTACTTATATTGGTGAAAGATGCATCCTTTTGCACAACTGAATAGTGAAAAATAACATGCTTGTCAGTGGTACAGTTCTTAAAAAATACTTTAATTCATTAATCTAATGTAAAAAGTATATTAAGGAGGTGGTCATGGCTGCTTAAATTTGTTTTGTTTTGTTTTTTTTAAATGGAATTTAGAATTGTAGTTTGTGCATTTGTTTCCTAACCCTTGATATTTGTCTGATTCATGAAAAAATATTTGTGATACTGAAATAGTCCTTCAAGGTTTAAGGGTCCTTTCTGTTTCATTTGACAACTTGATTACTTTCCATTCCTGTACTATTGTGGTAAACATCATAAAATCGTTTTGGCTGAAATTTCTTGACTTGAAAATAAAAGCATAGAAGGAAACTTTGAAATAAAATCTTGCAGGTCTGAAAAGGTGACTACTTCTGTCAGAAAGGGGCGATCCTTTTTCTGGCTGCAGTAAGTCAGAGTGCTGTGCAGTCAATACATTAGGAGAGTGAGTGCTTGTCATGTATGTGAAAGTGTGTCATTACTGAATGTTCATGGTTTTGTAAACTAAACCCACCATACTTCTGATAAACTTCATAAGTGCTTGCTGTACTATTGCAGAGGTCTGGTCGTTTTGGCTGGTTTGAGTTGGTTTTCATCCAGATAATGACTGGAAGTAAGATACTATACAATCAGAAAAACCCTGAGGTTGCACAGCACTTTGACTCTGCTGCTCCTGAGCAGGCTGAGAAGAGACTCTCTGTAGTAATGAGGATCAAAATAATTCAGCAGAAAGGGGAGTTTTCACATGCTGAATTTTTTTTTTTTTTCTAATGCATAGACTTAGGTAATTCCCTCTTCAGTGGATAGTAACAAGAATATTGAACCTTTAAGTCTTCAGTATTCTGAGCCACCAAGCCTCTTAACCTTTCAGTGCCTTTTTTTGTGTAGTTCTGTAAAAGTATATAATGCCCAAATTATTTCCTAATGTAGAGCAATGAAAAAAAAAAAAGTTAAATTTGCTGCTTCAGGCTGTTAAGCAATATAAATTTGTATTATCTATGACCTGCACAACATTCCAGTGTATCTGGAATTTTGGTGTCATGTAAGCTGAAGAGTTGAAACCATGGCCTCATGAAATTCTGCTCCAAAACTTACTTTTTTGTGCATAGAGGTGGGAAGAAAGTTTTGGGGTGTTCTTTGTTAGTTTTTAAACTCTTCCAAAGTCAACCTTTTTCTTCCTGACTATGGTAGAAGAGTATTACATGTAGTGTGATAATAATATGAAAAGCTTCATAGCTGGAGAGATGTTTTTTCGTTTCAGTTCAGTATTGAATTTATCCATTTGGTGCAGTACTATTGCCTTTTACTGATCTATGTGAAAATTGGAATTTTTGCTTAGAATTAATCTTAAGTGCTCTGTAGGATTTTGAGTTAGGCTTGAGTCTTTCTTTTATTTTTTTTTTTTCTGTATAAGATATTTAGCAACCAAAATGAAGTAAGAAATGTAAAAATAAAACTATAAACATTGAATTGCAGATCTTTGAGCAGCTTTGAGTCTGGACAACTTACTGAATGCACTGAACAACTAGAATTATTACCAGGAGAAAATATCAACCTACTTGCAGGGGGATCCAAAGAAAAAATAGGTATAAATGCATAAGTTAACATTACTTCCAATACAAAAGAAAATATTTTTTCATATATCAGTCTCTATAAATGACAGACTGAAACTTCTGAATGCAGTAACTTCTGAATGGAGTTTGCTGTGTTCAGTGGACTGACCATAACCTTTATGAAACAAGCTTCAAAATGATTTGCAGTGGTCATTCTAAATGTTGATAGAAGTGTGTTTTCTGGAGTTAATGTGTTTGTTTATAGTAATCTATCATAAATTTCTAATATGAATACATACATACATATATATAATATATATATTTGTAAAGGTGTTTTTTCCAAATTTCCTTGCTCTCAAAAATGGATTCTCAGATGGTGACAGTTGTTAAAATTTGGCAGTTCTAGTTGGTTTCAATTGTTTGATCTCCATGTAGACATGAAGAAGCTCCTTCCTAATATGCTAAGTCCTGATCCAAGAGAACTTCAAAAAGCAGTTGAAGTGCAGCTTTTGAGAAGTTCAGTATGTCTGGCAACAGCTGTAAACCACATAGAACAGGAGCAAAAGTGGCAGTCAATATCTGAGTAAGTTGAAATGTGCAATGAACGAATGAATGTAATATACTGTGAAAAGCTGTTCTAGTTTGTTAAACATAACTTTGTGAAAAGCATAGTCTGCTTTGTACTTCTTCATCTATGGTAGTTTGCTACCAGTTTTAGCTGTTGTGAGTTATAAGCTTACTGAGGAAAAATAAGATGATGTTTAACTTGGAGATTTTGTAGTCCTTTGATAAAGTACTGCTTGTCAGGTTAATAATAAAGTATCATACTATAACTTGTGTGCGATACTGGAAGATTTTCTCATCATCTCTTTGAAGATGTTGAATTTGCCTTTTCTTCAGTAATTTTGATACCACTGTTTACTCTTAAAGTCTAGCTAATAAAAATGACTATTCTGATTATTTTATTTCAGAAATGTTATTAAGTACTTAAAGCAAACATCACGAATCGCTATTGGACCTTTAAGACTTTCCACACTCACTGTGTCTCAGTCTTTACCAGTGTTGAGCACTCTTCAGTTGTATTGTTCTTCTGCTTTGGAAAACACTGTATCCAACAGGCTGACATCAGAGGTGTGTCTGGGTGTTTAAAGCCTAAATTGGAGTAATGTCTTTCTCCATGTCATGTCATGAAGTACTGAATATAGAACTTACGTTAATTGTTTTGACCATTGTTAATCATACTGTAAAAAGACCTCATTTAATTTTCTAACGTGCCTTGACCCAAGTTTTTTTAAGGTTACATCTCAGTTGGACTTCTTTCTGTAGTTATAAATATACCATCTCTTTCAATTACACTTATTTTTAAAGTTTTATTGGTAGTTGCTTTTTAGAGAAGTGTTGATAGCTCTTCCCTAAATACATTGTAACACTTGTTCCTACAACACACACATGTAGTTTAATTTAAAAGTAACTTTAAGATATTTATCAAAAAAAATCACTTCAGCAATTACAAACTCAATGTCAAACTTCAACCAGCATGGATGATCAAGTTCTAGTTTCTAATCATGTTGTTCAGAAAACAATTCTGCTTGATTTTGAGCTATTCTTAGTCTTGTTCTCAAAATCAAGCATGCCTTTCTAGAGTTGCATAAAACATTTGTGTTTTATTAGTTAATGTCAAAGAGTGGCTACCAATACAAATAAGAATGTTTACTCTGCACTGAAATGGTCTTTGGTTTTAATAAATGAAAATATATTTCAGTAGAGATGTCTGTCATGACAATTATACAACTTTTATGCCTTCAGGACTGTCTTATACCTCTCTTCAATGATGCTTTGAGGTCATGTAAACAGCATGATGTAAGGCCATGGATGCATGCACTGAGGTACACAGTGTACCAGAATCAACTGATGGAAAAACTTAAAGGTAAATAAGCTTCCATTTTAGTGTTATGAAAGGTAAATGCAGAATTTGAACTTAAATCTTCTGCTGAAAGCAGCAGCTGTGTCTTTCTATTGTTTAGATGAATTACTTTTTAAAAGCCAAGTTTTGGTTATTTAGCTGTCTTGCTTTACAACGAGGGGTCTCAATTACCATTGTAATATAGACAGTGTTAAAAAAAAAATTATTCTGAAATGCTTAGCAGTTCTATACTCATTCTTCTAATCGCACTTTACTTGCGCATCTTTTCATACTTTAAATGCTTTCACTTTTGAGCACTTCAACACTATCAATAATGGGTCTTTAAAAACAGTCATGAAAGCCATTTAAATGTGCAATATGATAAGAGGTAATAGGAGAAAAAGAAGTTATATCAGGGGACAAGTAAAATTCTTTGTTAAGAAGAATGCTTATAGTGAAAAAATCACTCTTTTGCCCGGCAGGTAATCTTATGGATATATGATTTATTTTTTTGTTTCAGATGGGGCATATAAATATTCTAGGCAGAAATGAAGTCATCTAACTTTTTGAAGGAGGTTTTAGGAAATACAAAAGAGCTGAGCAATTTTTTTTACTGATGGCCATGTACAGAATACATTGGGCAGAAATTATCTGTATAACCCAGGTGCAATTATTGTTTGTTTAATAATTTTGTTTACAATGTCTTGCTTTCTTCTTCAGAACCAACAGTCCCAATTAAAAGCCATCTAATGGAGCTGGGCTTAACAGCCGCGAAATTTGCACGGAAGCGAGGAAATATTGCCCTAGCTACACGACTGCTTGCCCAGTGCAGTGAGGTTCAGCTAGGAAAAACCACCACTGCACAAGACTTAGTCCAGCACTTCAAAAAATTGTCTGCACCGGGTCAGATAGATGAAAAATGGGGTCCTGAACTTGATATTGAGAAAACAAAATTGTTATATACAGCAGGTGAGTATTTGCTAATTATGTCGTAGATACTTGAGCTTCTTGTCCTTATAACCAGGCTAATTCCCCTGGCCTTGAAGAAATCATAATAGGACAGTATCATTAGGAACTGATTTCAGCCTATTAATTGTTGTCTCAGTCTGAAAATGTTTTCACAAGTCTTTTCTTACTTGTAATTTTTAACTTCAAAAGAAAATTTTCTTTATGAAAATATATTGTTACAAACTGTATCTGAATATGCTGAATTTCAGAAGAAGTGTTTTGAATAAAGTTAACAGTCTACTGAAGATCCACTTTTGATGATATGCAGGTCAGTCAACACATGCCATGGAAATGCTGAGTTCTTGTGCCATATCCTTTTGCAAATCTGCCAAAGCTGAATATGCAGTTGCTAAATCTATTCTCACGCTGGCTAAATGGATTCAAGCAGAATGGAAAGAGATTTCGGGACAGCTGAAACAAGTATATAGAGCTCGACAGCAGCAGAATCACACTGGTCTGTCTACCTTGTCTAAAAACATATATAATTTGATTGATCTCCCAGCTGTTAATACACTAGAAGAAGAATATCCTAGGATTGAAAGCGAATCTACAGGTAGATTTGTTCTCCTTCTTATTCTTTCTTTGTTAAATTAGTTACTGATGATTCCACTGAGGGATAGCACCAGTTATATTGATAAAGACTAGGTGATCCATCAATCATGTATTTGTTTTCCTAATACACGTATAAACAGTCTGTGTTTTGTGCAATAGGTAACTATATGCAGTTAAAAAACCCAAACACCTTAATATTGATATTTCATCTTACTTTCACATTTTTCTCATTCAAGTGATGGTGGCCTGGAATGTGTTTATTTTCTATGAGGATGATATCGAATTTTGTCATGCTTTTGTCTGCTTTCAGCTTCTGTATATGCTAAAGTTTGAATGAGATCTTTCAGATTAAGCATTGACAGGATTTATATTTTGAAGGCCCTGATAAGTGTGAAAAGCAGTTACCTTAGGTTTTCTCATTATCTTTAATGTATACTTAATTTGAACACTTCTGTTGTTGCCACAAATGTACTCTGATTCCCAATTTTCAGCATTTCTTCAAATGTCAAGATAAAGTTCTTTCTTTGCTTAAACATGGATTTCATAAATAACTTTGTTCCTCTCTTGCAGAGTCAGAATTATTTTAGAGCTGTTAATGGATGTTAAGTAGTAGGTGCTTTCTGACTTGATGGTGAAGAAAAATATATACACAAATAAAACACAAACACACTGCCCTAGGTACTTCGTAAAAGTCTGCTCTCTGAAACATCTTACTCTTTTGGAGATCATGAGTTTCTTGCCTCAGTTTCATCTTTCTGTGAATGAGAAAGCAATTGTAGAATAGAGTATAGGCAGTGGTTGTTAGCAAATGAAAAACTGGTCTTTGTTTTGCAGCCAGTGTCAGAACCGAAAAATAATTGCATTTTGGAAAATTTTGCACTCTTGGGTACTAACTTGACACGCCCCCCCCCCCAATTACATACTTAAAATGTTTTGGTGTTATGTTCTATGTTAGTGAAATCAGAAGTAGGTCTTGCATCATAACATATATTGTTCTATTTCTCCCATCACAGTAAATATTGGAGTT
This sequence comes from Buteo buteo, assembly GCF_964188355.1. Classification (NCBI taxonomy): domain Eukaryota; kingdom Metazoa; phylum Chordata; class Aves; order Accipitriformes; family Accipitridae; genus Buteo; species Buteo buteo. The sequence continues at coordinate 9,869,502 of NC_134197.1, forward strand.
GGAGAACCTGACTTCATCTTGGGACAGCTGTATCACTTGTCTTCGGTACAGGCACCTGAAGTAGCCAAGTCTTGGGCAGCCCTGGCTAGTTGGGCTTATAGATGGGGCCGGAAAGTAGTTGATAATGCCAGGTAAATTCATCCTAATGTTTAAATTTATATGGCACAATTAGTTTTCTTAAGGTAAACTCTAGCTTTATATTTATGATTACTGTTCTTTCTGGTCCGAAGTTGCATGTGAATGGGAAACTGAATATTCTCTTGATTACTTGCCCTCTGTAGAAAGAAGCAAGTTTAATTCTGAGATAAGGATGAAGGTTTCTTCCTTCAAGAATTTTTACATATACAGTCGTAATGAGTTCAGTAGGTCTATGAATACTAATATATTGGGGATCAATAATTCATTAAATGTTACAGTCAGGGAGAAGGTGTTCGTCTGCTGCCCCGGGAAAAATCTGAGGTTCAGAACTTGCTTCCAGACAACGCTGCAGAGGAAGATAAAGAGAAAATCTATGGGATTCTTGGGCAGGCAGTGTGTCGTCCAGCTGGGATTCAAGTAAGCGTAAATTTTCTTGCTTAAAAAATGTTCAACTTCAGTGTGAACCTTATTTTTTCTCTACTTGTGATTCATATTAACTCTTGTAAATGTTTTAAAGTTAAAATTCAGACAATACCAGAGTTCTCTAAGAAACCATCTGTTAGCTAAGTGGTAATGTATCTGTTTTATGGACTATGGTAATGTGATCAAGTAATGCAGTTGTGTGAGTTGCCTAGACAAAAACTGGATTAGGAACTAATATTGCTTGTAGAAATGGTTGGAGGACCTAATAAAATCTGTTTTCTCTTTATTTGCATTTAGGATGAAGACATGACTCTACAAATCACTGAAAATGAAGACAATGAAGAAGATGATATGGTGGATGTTATATGGCGTCAGTTATTAACAAGTTGTCCCTGGCTTTCAGATCTTGATGAAAATGCAACAGAAGGGTTAATTAAAGTGTGGAGGAAAGTTGTAGACAGAATTTTCAGTCTCTATAAACTCTCCTGCAGTGCATACTTTACTTTCCTCAAACTCAATGCTGGTCAGGTTAGTGTTTGTGCTGATGAGGAAATCCAGTTACAAACTTTTCTAAATGATTATATAAACTAATACTTAGCTTAGAGGAGTATTTCTTTCTTTCAAGGTTCCACTTGATGAAGATGATCCCAGGCTGCACTTAAGAAATACTTCTGAGCAAAGCACTGATGATGTTATTGTGATGGCAACCCTGAGACTGTTACGATTGCTTGTGAAACATGCTGGAGAACTTAGACAGTATCTAGAGCATGGGCTAGAAACTACACCTACTGCTCCTTGGAGAGGTGAGTATATGTTATCTAGTTGTTAAAATTGATTTTGACATATTTTCTCTAAATACAAGCCAAGAAGTATTCATTGCACTTTCATAAAAAGTTTATTTAAGCATGATGGAAAGAGAGCCTGTCTTTTATTAAATAATTTCATTAAAGGTGTTCAAGTCTGCTGTGCACTCTGATCTTAAAATAGATAAGTAGCACAGATTCTGATCCCCTCCCTCCCCTGCCTTAAGACACTGAAAGGAGAAAGGAGATGTAGTTTGTGAAGTACTACATGATATTACCACCTTAAAAAAAGTGGGGTGGGTTTTTTTCCTAGCTACAGTTTGAAATGCAGTTAGAGAAAGATGTGTGGCTAAAGCCAGATGTCTCAGAAGTAGTTGTTTGTCACTACACTACTGGTTCTGGTTGCTCAGGGACTTTCCCACAAAAGGTTATTGAGTTAAAGTGTGGAAGGCAGCAGAAGAGGCCAGTAATTGCTAAATTGTACTTTTCTTTTGAAACATCCAGCTATGCTGACTTCAAGAACTATTAATGTGACTCTTCTTATTTTTGAAAAGTGATATAACAGATACAATATGCAAAACTCAATTCCAAGTGCTTGACTAAAGGGTTTATATATTGCATCTGATGTTATCTGTATTTGAATAGTAGAAGAAAATAAGCTATTGCCTGTACTGTGAAAGACAGTTATTTAAAAGAAGTTTTTATTGGGAAACTAGACACTTGCATTCTCCCAATGCAAAACCAGTATGCTTTTAAAAATAAAATAAAATTTCTACATCATTTGAAGTGAAATGAAATGAATCAACACATTTTCTTTTCCTGTTTATGAAGGTATTATACCTCAGCTTTTCTCCCGCCTGAATCACCCAGAAGTGTATGTTCGTCAGAGTATTTGCAACTTATTGTGTCGAGTGGCTCAAGATTCTCCTCATCTCATACTATATCCTGCAATAGTGGGTACCATTTCACTTAGCAGTGAATCCCAGACTTCAGGTATGGAGGAAAAAATAAATATACAAATACACTTTATCCAGTATATAAAAATATATTAGCTAAAGTGATACTGGTGGGTTGGTTTTTTTTTTCCCAGTAACTCTGTTACTTTCTATCTTATGAATATTTTTATTATGGGACCTCACTGATACCTTTAATTTGATTTACCAGTTTGGCAAATGAATTAGTTTTTTCAATTTTATCATCATAGACTTTGCCAGTACTTAATGTAATATGGAGACCTGATGCTAAACGAAGTATTGAGTGATGTATCTTTCAAGGCCAGAACAGTGTAGCTAATATTTTAACATCTGTTTTTAATTTAGGAAACAAGCTGCCTTCTGCCATCCCTACTTTGCTAGGTAATATTCAAGGAGAAGAACTGTTGGGTGGTGAATGTGATGGAGGGAGCCCCCCAGCTTCTCAAGAAAGTAGTAAAGATGACACAAAAGTTGGATTAAATGAAGATCAAGCAATGATGCAAGATTGTTACAGCAAAATTGTGGAGAAACTCTCTGCTGCAAATCCAACAATGGTATTGCAGGTAAGTAATCCAAACGTATGCTACTTGTGCTCTAATTTGAACCACAAAATATGTAATTTTTAAGTCTTGAGTAGACCTACTGAAAGTTTGGTGCATCTTTGCTCTTAGGCTGTCATCTTTTTTCCAAGTTGTTCAGTTACAAAAATAAGTCTTAATACTAGTACTCTTAAAAGTAAGTGAATCTTCATTTATTTTATACAGGTTCAGATGCTAGTGGCTGAGCTGCGCAGAGTTACAGTTCTTTGGGATGAACTTTGGTTGGGAGTTTTACTGCAGCAGCACATGTATGTCCTCAGAAGGATTCAACAACTGGAAGATGAAGTCAAGAGGGTCCAAAACAACAACACTTTACGGAAGTATGTCTTTTTTGAATAATTCAAGTGATAATTGTAACAAATGTTTGTTCTTGGGGAAGCATACAGTCAAACCGATCAACTGTGTTGTTGCTCCTGAATTCATACTATCCTAGGTGCTTCTCTGTCAGCCACTGACCTTATTTCAAGAACATTTTTATGCTACAGGTAGTACTCTAATCAAATGAGAAACAACAACAGTCTACCTGTGAATCCATGTTGGGATTTCCTTAGTAATAATATGTTCAAACCCAATGCATATTAAGTTGTGGATTATGAGATCCTATAGGTCATTTCCAAGGTCTGTCTTACAAGTCTGCAGAAATGAAGACAAGCATGTCAAAGGGTGTAATCTATTTGGAGTTTACTGTAAATACAGATATTTGGAGTAAACTAAAAGCAGATTAAGACATTGTTTTCAGTGTTTAGCAAGTCTTCCCCCCCTCATCTGGGTTCTCCTGTGAATGGATTTGTGGAAGAGGAAAGCCATTCACTGGGCACCTGGCTAAGCTTAAGAATGCCTCTTGAATAGTATAGTCAGGGCTGACATGGAATGGGAGAACAGCATGATCTGAATCTCTCTTTTCCCCTTCTTAATAACTGTGGTACATCCTCAGGAAGTAGTAGTAAAGAGCTCTTTTATTAAAGGAAATCAGTTGCTTGGAGTTGTTTGAGCTCTGAACTTCTCAGGGTTTCCAGTGGTGAAGAACCCAATTCAAATGTTTCAGTTTAAAAAAAAAAAAAAAAAAAAAAAGTGTGATTCAGAGGAACATGCTTTCAATGTGGAATGAAATACTCTTCCTTTTAATAGTTATGCTTGAAGACCTCATTTTAGAGATGTAATAATTTTCATGAATTCTTAGATGTCTCATTTGCAGTCTTACTTTAATGCTCTGCTTATGAAGTAACTTGGTTTTATGGAGTTAGAGGAAATTTTGTGGTTTTTTTGTTTTTTAATAGAGAGGAGAAAATAGCAATCATGCGTGAAAAGCATACAGCTCTAATGAAGCCCATTGTATTTGCTTTGGAACATGTACGGAGCATCACTGCAGCTCCTGCAGAAACTCCTCACGAGAAGTGGTTTCAGGATAACTACGGAGATGCAATTGAAAACGCGCTAGAGAAACTTAAGAATCCTTTGAATCCTGCTAAACCGGGAAGCAGCTGGCTCCCATTTAAAGAGGTATTATATGCACAGACTGAGAGTGCAATATAGAGACTCTTGACACTCCTGCTGCACCATGTGCTTGACCCACTCCTTAGTATTTTCTTGCTGTTCTCTTGCCACATGGCAATTGCAGCCTGAAACTTCATCTTCTCTGCAATCACCACAGGAATGCTAGACACTAAAGCACAGTAATATTTGCCTCTGTCACAAGTCCTATTGACTGTCTGTATTACTGCGTTTCTACCCAATGAAATTATTATTTTTTTTTTTTTCAGATCTTGCATCTTCTGCTGTCTGGGATGCTGTCAGTTTTGGGGGCAGAGGGCTTTATTTTTTTTAAATACTGTCTTTCTGAAACCCAATGCCATTTGAGCTTAGTTAACAAGTTGGCACTCTGGTTATCTAAGCATAGTCCTTGGGCTGTGCAGCAACCTTCAAATGATCAATCCTTCCCAGTGATACTTTGTATTTCAATTATGTGATCTTGTCTTAGTTTTTTTATGGGTCTGAGGAGAAACAACATACGTATTCATGTGGATAGACAGAGCTAACCTGGTGGTTTTTAAAAGTTTTGCTAGATAGAACCTAGGTTTTACACACAAATAGACTTTTCCTTTTGTAGTTCCCCTTCTGCTTTGCAGAGCAAGCAAGCATGCTGATTCATAAACAGAAGGTTGCTGAATGCTGCTGCCTTTGACCATAGTTCAAATATTTATAAATGCAGAGGCAAACCTCTTGAGGAGTTTGATTTGTTGTGACTTTGGTGCTTATCACCAGGCAGGGTGTGGTTGCTGCATAAAGGATGTTTTTTAGTTTTTGTCATCTTCATCCTAAGCTATAAATGGATTAGTAGGGTGGCAAGGATGAAAGGTAGTTTAAGAAAAATCTCCACACTTCCTGGAAGATGATCACCATTAAGTCTGTTTTGGTGGTGGGGTTTTTTTTAATGCTAGCTGTTAAGGTGAACCTCAACCTAAACCAAACAATTTCTTTGGAATAGGTTATGCTAAGTCTGCAGCAAAGAGCACAGAAACGGGCTAGTTACCTTTTACGACTTGAAGAAATCAGTCCTTGGTTGGCTGCCATGATGAACACTGAAATAGCACTTCCTGGAGAAGTATCTACCAGAGACACAGTCACAATTCACAGTGTGGGCAGCACCATCACAATCCTGCCTACCAAAACCAAACCTAAAAAGCTGCTTTTTCTGGGTTCAGATGGGAAGAACTATCCCTACCTGTTCAAAGGTAAGAAACTGAAATTTTCTCATACAAGTTACTGTCTCTTGTTATAAATTAGACTGTATTAAAGTTGGGAAGATGTATGGTTGCAACTTCTGTTTTATCTGCCTGCATGATATGGGGAAAGAGTTGTTTGGAGCATCTGCTCCCTCTCTTCCCTGCCTCCCACTTCACCATACATTTTCAAGGAATTTTGCCTTGTAAAGCTATAAGTCAGGGGTGTTTCAGATCCCTTCTTTATAAGGGTTGCATCAGAAACAGTGTTCTGCTTGCATAATGATAGGATTAGCTGGATGCACTTTTCCAGAAGCTTAAGGTATCACCCAGAAGAGAACTTGAGAGACTTCATGCCTTCCCTGTAAGGGAAAGACCTATTCGTTATGTTAGTAGCTGCTGTGTGTACTGCTCACGGAGAGAGCTGTCATAAACTGGTGATTCTAGTAGGTAAATGCTATGTAAACATCTAGGTTTAGGCTGAACAACTGATCCTTAATCAGCATAATTTATAAAGCTATTCATAGTCTGAAATGAAGTAGGATTTCAAAAACTGCTAAATTTGGGGCTTTAAGAGAAGAATTTTTTTTAATCTAGAAACTGAATTTGAGACAAAATAAATTTATTGCAGGTTTGGAAGACTTGCATCTAGATGAAAGAATTATGCAATTCTTATCAATTGTGAACACAATGTTTGCTACCATTAACCGTCAAGAGACACCAAGGTTCCATGCAAGGCACTACTCTGTGACGCCTCTGGGAACACGATCAGGCTTGATCCAGTGGGTGGATGGAGCTACACCTTTGTTTGGTCTTTACAAGCGGTGGCAACAGCGAGAAGCTGCTTTACAAGCACAAAAGGTAACAACTGTGTTTTGTGCCAGTTAGAACAATTTGGAAGGGAATCTTTTATTCTCGCTTGCTTTACAGTTCTAAATAACATAGTCTTAAAAAGATTGTGTTTTGTTCATAATAATACAGAATGGTTCTGTGTATTCGTATCTTGTGGGATTTCACCAGATGTCAATGGAATTGCATATATGTATTTATATATATTACAGTATTTAACTTAAATATACTGTTCTGGCATGATAATTCAAGGAGAACAGTTTTTGAACAAATAGAGTTAACCTTGGTTAAAATTATTTTAGTTCCATATCTCAATTGTTCATTCTCATTTCATTTTAAATATAGTTTCTACAGTTATATTTTTGAAATTTAACTTGATAAGAGTAGAGTTAGGCCAAAACCAATGCGTTTTCCGTTTATTTAGGCTTTTTTAACTATTGAATTTTTAAAGAATTCTCTGAGCTGTGGAAGTCATCCTCAGTAGAGGAGTTGATTTCATTTCATTCTCACCAAAACTGAATTTGGGATACTTTTCTGTGGTAATGAGTTGTGATATGTAAACTACCATTTTTACCTCTCTAGGCTCAAGATTCTTACCAGACTCCTCAGAATCCTGGAATAGTGCCTAGACCCAGTGAACTTTACTACAGTAAAATTGGACCCGCTTTAAAGGCGGTCGGGCTTAGTCTTGATGTGTCACGTCGTGACTGGCCCTTGAATGTCATGAGGGCTGTTCTAGAAGAACTGATGGAAGCAACTCCCCCGAATCTCCTAGCTAAGGAGCTCTGGTCATCATGTACTACACCAGATGAATGGTGGAGAGTTACACAGGTGAGTTACAACAAATACATTTTCCCTTTGAAAGGCTGTGTTTCTAATGGGATGAGGGGCAACAAATGCCTGGGATGTGTTCAAGCAATGATACTTGTGAGTTAGGTGAGCTAGCACTGCTGAAGTTTTATGTAACAGGAAATGTTGGCAATTGTATTATCTGGAATAAAAAATGGGCATACACCTGATAGCTCTACGTTATTATATTAGAATTATCAGCCTAAGACATGAAAACTCTTGTAAGATATCATCAGACAACAAATAGAAAACAGCTTGGAATAAGTTGGTTTGATTTGTCTTACACTTAAAATAATGTTTTAAGATGGTAGTCAGTCCAATGTGTTGGCAGAGGATTCCCACAAATAATTTTTTCCTGAAACTCTCTTTAAAGTCGTATGCAAGATCCACTGCAGTTATGTCCATGGTTGGCTACATCATTGGTCTTGGAGACAGACATCTGGATAATGTTCTTATAGATATGACTACAGGAGAAGTTGTCCACATAGATTATAATGTTTGCTTTGAAAAAGGTAATTTAAAAAATGCTATATGTTATTCAAATAAAAGGTTTCCCTTCTTGGTAATTAAAAGAAACAACTTATATTTTTATCTTAAAGGGAAAAGCCTTAGGGTACCAGAGAAGGTTCCGTTCCGGATGACGCACAATATTGAAACAGCACTTGGAGTGACAGGAGTAGAAGGGGTTTTCAGGCTTTCTTGTGAACAGGTAAGTTAAGAAACTTGCATAAAACTTGAGGGCTATCACTTGTCAAATACTCTTAGAACTTTTTTTATCAAACATTCTGCTGTTGATTTATAAATCCTTCCCCCTTTCTGCTGTGATTTTAATTGGACTCAGTTTAGGTACATCCTATAATAGGTATTTAAGAAATATGAGAATATTGGATAAATACATATGCAAGTAGTGCTACAACTACAGTTCGGGGGAAGGGGGAACTTGTAGCTCTAGATGTAAAATGTTATGTTTCTCCTGAAGCTTTTTTGTGAAGTTTTGCTTACCCTCTTTCTTCAGGACTTGTCCTTTATAAACATGACAGATATGTTTTTAAAAAGAAAAATGCTCTGAACAAAGGAGAGTTTTCTTCTTCAAGTGTCTGTTGCTAGAGTATAGAGTTTGTGTGGAAGGCTAGAACGCAATCTTTAGTTTTAGTGATGTTACTATAGGCTAGCTGCATTTGTACATATTGTGGTGTTCTTCCTATATTTGTAGTGGTTAGGGCTAAGTTAAGGATTTCTGTACCTACTCAAGTACACTATTTTGCATTTAAAATTTCACTGCTAGAAGGATAATGCAGAATGTGTTTAAAATATGATGCAGGTGCTTCATATTATGCGGCGTGGGAGAGAGACTTTGCTTACGTTGCTTGAAGCTTTTGTTTATGATCCTCTGGTGGACTGGACAGCAGGAGGCGAAGCAGGATTTGCTGGAGCTGTCTATGGTGGTGGTGGCCAGCAGGCTGAAAACAAACAGAGCAAAAGAGAAATGGAAAGAGATATTACACGTAGTCTCTTTTCTTCAAGAGTGGCTGAGATAAAGGTGAGTTTACTACAATAATTTTCTATTTTATAACTAAATTAGGCCCTATGCTTTCACTTAATTTATTTGCATTTTGAGGGTGGGTGGAAGAGGTGGTCTTTTATTAAAATAGTTCAAAAATTTTATTGAGCTAAATTGAGTTCGTATTGAGGGAAGTGCTTATACAGAACTTGCGAATATTTAGTTTTCATTTTCTGCGTGCTTAATTCTAAAACATGTTTTAATGTTTTGCTTGAATCTGGGCTAGAGGAATAATAATAGAGGTTTAGAGAGCAGTCTAAATAAAGAATGTCTGTTAAGCTTTAACACTTGTAGCACTAGGGTAGTCCTAGATGAACAACGTCATGGAAGGGTTAACTGCTGCCATATATTACTTTCTCTTACCTGCTTGAATTAAGTCCAGTTCCATAATGTCTGTGTCTTGGTTATAGGTTAACTGGTTTAAGAACAGAGATGAAATGCTTGCTGTGCTGCCAAAATTGGACGGTAGTTTAGAAGAGTATCTGAATCTGCAAGAGCAGTTGACAGATGTAGAAAAGTTGCAAGGAAAACTACTGGAGGAGATAGAATTCCTGGAAGGTGCAGAAGGAGTGGATCATCCCTCCCACACGCTTCAGCACAGGTACAGAGGAGCCAGGAATTCTGTCAGGAATCTCGCAGCTCAATACAAATGGTGGTTTAGTAATGTACTTATGAATTAAATGTTAGAAATGTATATATGAGCAAGATTAATAGCTGGCTAAAAGCTATTCTTACAGTAAGAAAGTCACTTCTTCTACAGAAGAACTGTTGAAACCATTTTCCTACTGAATAATCTTATTTATGTCCTACGTCTTGTACTCCATCAATGTAACTTGTGCTAGTATGTGTTCTACACTTGACCCTCAAGACAAGAGACAGAATGTGCTGAATGTGGTGTCCCATCAAATTAATCCACATAATGCAGCTATTGATAAATAGCACAAAAATCTTTTCATCTAAGTTGCTAATTCTTTAACTTATTTTTCAAGTTTATTTGAAATTGATCAAGGATTTCAGAATTACATGAGTATGCACATACATTCATTATTTTGTAGGAAAACAATTATTAACAATATTGTTGAAGTTTTAAGTAATTGGTAAGAATATATTCACTTTCTGGTCAACAAGGTAGTTGTATTGTTCAATATGGTTTTGTATTCAATAGGGTTAAGTATTTTTTTTCTTGTAGTACTTACTTGATTATGTGGCTTCAATAATTCAGGTATTCTGAGCACACACAATTGCAGTCTCAACAAAGAGCTGTCCAAGAAGCAATCCAGGTGAAGCTGAATGAGTTTGAGCAGTGGATAACACATTACCAGACTGCTTTCAGTAATTTAGAGGCAACACAACTTGCAAGTCTTCTTCAAGAAATTAGCACACAAATGGACCTAGGTATAAAACAGTATTTGTGGGGTTTTTTAATGATTTGAAAATAACTAGAGTTTAATATCAGGAGGTATTATGAGTATCCTTTAACTTAAAGGCAAGGACCTGTATATAATAAATGAAAAGAAAGGGGGTTCTTTAAAGGGTGGTTTAGAGCACCTCAAGGTTTCTGTGGCAAGCTGTCTGAAGGAATTTGTCAGTCTTACCCTAGCTGGGCATGAGATTATTCTCTTACCTTGTGCTGAACATTCTCAATATGAATTCACTATGCCTCCTTTATCACAACTAAAAGAGTATTTTTGAAAAGTTGTTAATGCTCAGTATTTGTATGGTATAAAATATGTATGCTTCAGAGATGCGTCTTAATTTTTAACCATCTTTCTTAAAAGGTCCTCCAAGTTATGTACCAGCAACAGCATTTCTGCAAAATGCAGGCCAGGCACATCTAATCAGTCAGTGTGAACAACTGGAAGGAGAAGTTGGTGCTCTTCTCCAGCAGAGAAGATCCGTGTTACGTGGTTGTCTTGAACAATTGCACAACTATGCAACAGTAGCTCTTCAGTATCCAAAAGCTGTGTTTCAGAAGCACCGAATAGAGCAGTGGAAAACCTGGATGGAAGAACTCATCTGTAACATGACAATAGAGCGTTGTCAGGATATCTTTAGGAAGTAAGTTGACAGAATACTAGATTGTTTAAAGAATTTAATTTTCAAGCTACTTCAGGATTCTAATTTCTAATTAAAATGAATACTTTTGTGAGGACTGATCTAATTGTAAAGCAAGACAAGATTAAGTTGTAATTCCAAGAGTTTGGAGAAAATACTTAAATTAAATTAAATACTGCTTTAAAAATACTGTTCCAGAGTTTAATCTGTGTACTGTAAAAAGAAAACCAACTAATGTTGCCCAGTAATGAACAAATGAGGAACCATGTTTGTGGCTTTAGGGTAGTGGTATTTAGGGGTTTTAGAAAATTCTAGTATTTAAAAATCACTTAAGTCAACTAAAGACTTTTTTATTAAAGCAGATTTTCAAGCAATTATTTTTTTTTCTTCTAAAGTCAGGCCATTTCAGCGTTATTAGTGCTTGGCTTACAAGATCTAGATTGTGTTCAAGCATTTACACTGAAACCTGTTTCCTTCCTATTTCTTATCTTCTAGTCATTCTTTGCCTCAAGGACTACTGTTTGTTTTCTGTCCTTGCGAATAGGTATGAAATGTGGTCTGTTCTAGGACTTTATGAAAGTGTCATTAGGGTAGCCATCAACTGCTGTGGTATTTAGAGTTGATACGGAATAGGTGATGTGGGAACTGTTTAACACCTACCCACAGAGCAGAATGCAATTTGCTAGCACTTGAGAACAGAGAATTTTATCATTTTACTTTTGCTTTACAGGTATGAAATGCAATATGCTCCTCAACCACCTCCAAGTATGTGTCAGTTCATAACTGCTACAGAAATGACTCTACAGCGCTATGCAGCAGATATAAATAACAGACTTATCAGGCAAGTGGAACGTTTAAAACAGGAGGCAGTTACTGTACCTGTTTGTGAAGAGCAGCTGAAAGAAATTGAACGTTGCATAAAAGTTTTCCTTCATGAAAATGGAGAGGAAGGCTCACTGAGCTTAGCAAGCGTTATCATCTCTGCTCTTTGTACGCTGACAAGGTGAGTTGCCTCTTGTGAAATTTTTTTGTGTGCGTTCACACGAGACCACATAAAAGGAATATTCAAGTGGCATAATTATGTGGAGAATGCAATAGCAGGCAGGTTGTCTAACTTTCATAATTTATCTAGGCGAAATCTGATGATGGAAGGTGCAGCATCTAGTGCTGGAGAGCAACTGGTTGATTTGACTTCCAGAGATGGAGCCTGGTTCTTGGAGGAGCTTTGCAGCATGAGTGGGAATGTTACATGCCTTGTGCAGTTGCTGAAGCAGTGTCATCTTGTACCCCAGGACTTAGATATTCCTAACCCAATTGAAGCATCAGAAGCTGTTCACTTGGCGAATGGAGTATATATCTCACTTCAGGTGATACTTTTATGTTGCTTTTTCTTTCCTCATCCCCAACCTTCTAAGGCTTCAGCTAAGCCGTTCTTAACAGCTTCTTCCTTAGACAGCTGTATGTTTGTTTATGATGCTGCTGAGACTTTTTTTTTTGTTGGACCTTAGTCTTGATTGCTGTATTTGGCTGAAGTGAACAGGCATTTGCTACTGCCATTTACATTTTTAGTGGTTGAAAGAAACCACTTTGATCTATACATGACAAATTGTAAAAATTGCTGTCAAGTAAGTAACCACGAGAAAGAAATTAGTATCAGATTTATAGATGCACCAGCTTCATGTCTTGCTTTCATTCTTTTATTCTGTTGCTGGCAGTCCAGATCAACTTCCAGACTGTTTAGTCTGTGCTCTTCCTGTTTTCTGCTCCTGCTAAGCCTTACTTAGTTTCCCCTAAAACAAGTCCTTTGAAACAAATTCTGAAAGCCTGTTTCACAGGCCCCTATCTCCAAGATTGGGAAGGAGAAAAATGCATTTATAACTTTGTGTTTTAGAAATGTTTCCACTTTAATAAAATGAACGAAAAACATCAGTGGCAGCTTGAGTAAAGTATCTGCTGAAAACTTAGGTGGTTTATAAACTATGGCTGGTGTAAATAGCTTTGAGGCTTTTGCTCCCACTGTATTGTATTTGAAAAATATTTTCCTACCAACCTGTGTAAGCGTGTTGAGATTTTCGTCACCTTGTTTCTTTACTCTTCAAAGTATTAACATTCCAGAAATTTTTCAGAAACATGCATGCAATTTCATTGCATTGCAGCTGAGATCTTTCACCCACACATTGTTGTCTTCCCTGTGAGCTCTTAGGTAAGATGTGCAGCTCACTGAGCAGTCAAGATAACTAATCTTTTTGGTGCGTCTTGTCTCATTTTTGGAGACAGTCCATTGGTTGGTTCTTTCTGTAGCAGCTGCCTTTAGCCCTGTGATGCATTCTGCTTGGGGAAAATTGCTTTATGTCACTTAAGGTACTGTTTTTCTTACCTGCATTGATTTCTATGGCATGTGTAGGACTAGCAAAATAATCACTATCTGGCAAGTTTTTGATTTTTTTTCCCTTGACTAGTCCAATCAGTTTAGCAAATCATAAATTCAGTAAATAATTTAACTCACTCATTTATAGTTAGGGAATAGAAAAGAAAAGCTACATAATTTGATGAAATTGATTTGCGAAGTGTGATCTCTGCACCACTAATCCTCTGCTGAGGATTGCTGTAAGGTATTGTTGCTGATGCTATTGAGGCAGTTGTTGCTACATTGTGCAAATGTCAAACCTTTGGGTTTGTACAGGGTTTAATGTATTCCTGATTTCTTTAAATTAAAAAAAAAAAAAAAAGCAGATTTTGACCCTTGGCTGACCACCATCTTGTTACCTTTTAGATAATGTCTACCACAGGGTGGTGTAATACTAAAATGAGAAAGATGTTGCATATGATACTTTTTGAGAGGGGAAAATTTCTTAGGTTTTCATACTTACTTCCCAACAGGAATTGAACTCAAACTTCCGACAGATCATTTTTCCTGAAGCACTTAGGTGCTTAATGAAAGGAGAGTATACTTTAGAAAGTATGCTTCATGAATTAGATAATCTTATTGAACAAACAACTGATGGAGTCCCTTTGCAAACATTGGTTGAATCTCTTCAAGCCTACTTACGAAATGCCGCTATGGGACTAGAGGAAGAAACACATACTCATTACATTGATGTTGCAAGGTAAATCACTTTTTTTTTTTTAGTTCAGGTATGAGAGAATGAAGACTGCAGAACATTAGTTTGTCTAAATTTTATTATTTGTTTGACGTACAGGCTTTCCTTGCCCAAGAATGCCCTTAAACAGAGTGCAGTGTCTAAAGTGTGCACGTTTCCTCTCTGTATGTTTGTGTGTTTATCCGCATGCATACATAGAAATACGGAGTGGCAATTTACATTTACATCTGCTTAAAGTTGACTTTGCTAGTCAGCTTTTTCCAAAGTATGTATTGTGATTGTATGTTTGAAGTTAAGGGATGCTAAAAATAGGAACTGGTCCATTAGTTTGTGGGAGGAACCTGTGAAAGGGAGAGTTTGTAACCATGGCACTCCTCTCATCAGGTGGTTTGATGAGCAGCTTTTGCATAATGTATCAGTTACTTCATTTAAAAAAAAAACAAAACACAAACAAACAAAACCCCAACCAAACAAGAAGACTTGTGCATCTTATGTGGGACATTCATTTTCTGGGGAAGTGCTTGGTAGACAGCTGAGCCAATTCAAAAGTAGAAGTGATCTTGCTGCTCCCTTTGAGCCAGTTATGGTGGTTCCATCAGTGGACAATGAAGGCTTATATATCAGTTGAAAACAATTTGCTTTTCCTCTCTTAGGTTAGTTTTTTCTTCTTGGTTTACCCATTGGCAAGCCTACTCAGCCTGTTAGTTGAGGGTCAAAAGTGATATGAGGGAGGGAGAGGATAAGACCACACTTTCAGGAGCAGCAAGCTGTTAAACCATCTCAGGCATAACCCAAGACCTCATCCTCCACCTTTTTACCCCATACTCCATTCAGTCAGTTATATATGTGTATGTTACAAAACCAGTACTTGGTTTTCAAGGAAGGAGAGGTGATATTTACATCATTTACTGTTCATAACTTTTTTACAATGCTCATAGCAAGTACGGTCTGTATCCTCTACCTGTATTTTAAGTTAGCTTTGTAGCTGGTCCTTTAATACAATCTTATCTTACGTGGTTTCCTTAGCTGTTCTTATGAGACCAGCATTAGGATTCATGTGGTGAGTGGGGTGGAGAGGACAGGAATAGCCTGCAAAAATTTCATCTTGTTCAAATGCAACTTAATTCCAATCTGCTCTAGCTGTGGGATCAATCAGTTTAAGAAAATCCTATTTATTTCTTGTAGACTAAGCAAAAACGTGTAATTATTTTTTTTTAAGAGTACTTCATGCTCAGTATGGTGAACTGATTCAGCCAAGAAATGGTTCAGTTGATGAAACTCCCAAAATGTCAGCTGGTCAGATGCTTTTGGTAGCCTTTGATGGAATGTTTGCTCAAGTGGAAACTGCATTTGGTTTATTGATTGAAAAGGTATGGATTTGTTCTTTTCAGAGTGCTCTGAGTCAGGAATATGAAAGTTTTATAAAAATAAAACTAATTTATTTCCTTTACATTGCTCAGCTAAACAAGATGGAAATACCTGTTGCTTGGCGTAAGATTGATGTAATTAGGGAAGCCCGCAGCACCCAAGTTAACTTCTTTGACGATGACAATAATCGGCAAGTTCTAGAGGAAATTTTCTTTCTGAAGAGACTGCAAACTATTAAAGAATTTTTCAGGCTCTGTGGTACCTTTTCTAAAACGTTGTCAGGTAAATATATGTTACCAAATACTCAGTATCGCTTTGTCCACTTCTCATCCCATGTCCTTTTGAGAAGAATGTAAAATGGTCACTTTTACTCTAACTTACCTTTAATATATGGCAAGTATGCAGAAATTAAATTTTAATTCCTGTAATCTTGCTGTGTTTATAAGTCAGATGATATTTTTCTAGATGCATCAAATGTTTTGTTTATAACAAAAATACTGTTTCTTTCCTTTAAAAGGGATCAGTTCCCTTGAAGACCAGAATGCAGTAAATGGACCTGTTCAAATTGTTAATGTGAAAGCCCTTTACAGAAACTCTTGTTTTAGTGAAGATCAAATGGCCAAACCAATCAAGGCCTTTACAGCTGACTTCGTGAGGCAGCTTCTAATTGGCCTTCCAAATCAAGCTTTGGGACTTACTTTGTGCAGTTTCATCAGTGCTTTGGGTGTCGATATCATTGCTCAGGTAGAGGCTAAAGACTTTGGAGCAGAAAGCAAAGTCTCTGTGGATGACCTGTGCAAGAAAGCTGTGGAGCACAATATCCAAATTGGCAAGTTCTCGCAGTTGGTCATGAACAGGGCAACAGTATTAGCTAGTTCCTATGACACAGCATGGAAGAAGCATGATCTAGTGCGCAGACTTGAAACCAGTATTTCATCTTGCAAGACCAGTCTTCAGAGAGTACAGTTGCATATTGCCATGTTCCAGGTAAGACCACAATGCATGTTATTTCTCTCCAAATTGTGTCTGTGGAAAGTGAGCTTTATTTACTGTGTCTGAGCACAACAAGAACTTTTGGTTTTTGTTGAATGAGCTTTAGAGTATTTTAACAGACCTGATGAAGTATTTTGGTTTTAAATTATTCTGTAAATGTATAAGGAAAAATGTGTTACAGCTAGCTTCTTTCGAAGACGGGCTGCTTTATAAGATGCAATTGTGGCAATGTGTACATTCTTTTTCAAGTCAATACATGCAATTTTTTTTCAATAACCATTAAGTCATTTGTTGGAAAAGAAGTCATTCACTGGCTTTCTTACTAGGAATGTTGTCCTGTTCTCCCCCTTTTTTCAAACAGACTATGACTTTAAGGGAGGAGATTGCTTAAAACGGAGGGTATACATTGCTGAATGTCATCTTGTACCTTTCCTTCAAAGTTTGAATGCATTAACTGTCTCCTTGCTCCACTGTTTGCCTCATGAAAAAATAAAAATAGCAGCAGTATCAATCCTGAAAATGTTCTTCTGAGGCTTTAGATAAACGCCATTGTGTACCTTGAGCTGTATGCTGGTATCCAGTTGTATTGTAGTATTTTTGATCTTCATTTTGTAGTGATTTGTAGGTTAAGGGTAGAGGCTTTCTTTACGTCAGTTAATAAACCATTTAATAGACTCGTAAGCAAAATTGTCTTGGTTTTAATGCATCACAAGTGAATTGTTTCTGATTATTGATGGGTTTTCCTTTAGATCAAGGAAATGTGTAAATCACTTCTAGTAAGTTAAAGACTGATTAATGATTTAAATATCCAAGCCAGCAAAACACAGTTTACAACTACTTATATAATTTAACACTCTCTAATGATTTACAACTTTTAAGTATGCTAGTATCATCTGACACCTAGCCCTTTTAAGATGCGCTTACTTATAAAGTATACCAGAGTACTAGAATTGCTGTTTGTGAAGCAAAGTATTTTGTGCTGAGCAATATTGATAATCAGGTATTCCCATTATTTTCTTAAAGTGGCAGCATGAAGATCTCCTCATCAGTCGCCCACAAACTATTTCTGTTACCCCTCCACCTCGTTCTGCGATTTTAGCCAATGTGAAAAAGAAACTTCACACACTCAGTCAGATTGAAGCTTCAACTGCAACAGTCCAGGTACTACTATTTTTGGGAGGTTTGTTCAGTGGCATATTGGAATTTGACTAACACAAACTGCAAAATTATCTGTCACCTTCAGATTGTTATCTGTCTTGCTATCGAAGCACAAATTTAGTGATATTTTCATTGATCTCTTTCAGTCTGTCTGAAGTATACTGTTACATTGTTTGATTTTGCTGTCTTATATGAAATATTCTCTCTGGAATACTGGTAAATCTGTTTCATGAGCAGATATGAAGATGCGAAATTACCTTTCCTTCTGAAGGCTGACCACTCTCCTATTCTTTAAGTTTGTCTGACTTAAATCATCCTTACTATCATTTTACTAGCTAGGTATCAGAAGCTTCCTTTGTAGATCTGGGCAAATCAGTTATTCTGCATGTTAAGGTTTCTGTGCGCTGTGGCTTGGCTCAGCTTTTTAGACTTTTGGGCATCAGTAATATAGAATGTTTAATTGCTTAAAATAAATACTGCTTAGCTTCTTGAATTTTAATTTCCTTTTTAGTTATGAAGGTACTGTTTGTAATTTTTTTGAAGATAATTTGTAAAATAATTCAGGACTGCTATGATTTTGTACAATTTTTAGTCTAGAAATGTGATTACTTCTAACTTGCTTTTGTATTTCTTTTTTCTGGTGGGTTAAAATCTTAGACAGGTGATTTTATTTCCATAACAATCAAATCCAGTTGTGATGTGTGCTGAAAATAAACCTTTAAACAGCATAAGCTGACATTTGTCAATCATGAATACCACATTCTTTTATATATATGTGTATAAGAATGTGTCTGCATGTGTTATATATGTGTAATTTTTTTGAAGTTAGGCAGTTAGGCTTAAGGTGATATATATCAGTATGGATTATCTATATGTTTGGGTTTTTTTCTTCCCCAATGCAGGAGAAACTAGCAGCACTTGAAGCAAGTATTGAGCAGCGTTTAAAATGGGCAGGAGGTGCTAATCCTGCACTGGCACCAGTCTTGCAAGATTTTGATGCCACTATTGCTGAAAGAAGAAACCTTGTACTGAAAGAAAGTCAAAGAGCAAGTCAGGTACTATACATAAGTATAGTACTATTGACTTGATAAGTGTGTTCACTCTTTATTTCCTACTTGAGATTTATGTAGAAGATTTTTTTTTTTCCTCCTCAGCATCTAAAGAGCAAACATACATAATGAAATACTTCTGGGAATCCCACTTTAAAAGCAATATGAGTACTCCCTTGGAGAATTGCTGCAGGGTTGGATGACCCTGAAATGATACTGCTACAGTAACAGAGTGGCTTTACTGCTGTATTTAAAATTCTGTCTTTTAAGAACATGGAACAAATGCAGTTTGTATAAAAGACAGCTTAATTGAAATAATTTTTCTCTCTTGCTTTGATTTTCAGGTCACTTTTCTCTGCAGTAATATCATTCATTTTGAAAGTTTACGTACTAGGACAGCAGAAGCCTTAAATCTTGATGCTGCATTATTTGAACTTCTCAAACGCTGTCAACAAATGTGCTCATTTGCATCACAGTTCAACAGTTCAGTCTCTGAGCTGGAGCTTCGCCTACTTCAGAGAGTGGTAAGTAAAGGTCAAAGCAAAATATGTAATTTTACAGAATTGCTGTAATCATGAGTTCTCAATTTTGTCTTTCATTCTAAATTAATGTTATGTATTCCTTCTAATGGGTTGTGAATTACGGAGTTTAGTCCATCGGCTGCTAAACACTTGGCAATAGCATCTACACAGTAATTGAGTCTTATCTCTGGATACAGATACAAAAATGTTCCTGTTATTTTTAGGGCACTGGTCTTGAACACCCTATTGGCAGCTCTGAATGGCTTCACTCAGCTCACAAGCAGTTGACCCAGGAAATATCTACACAGAGAACAGTGCAAACAGAAAGAGAACAGCAAATAGAAACAGTTTGTGAAACAATGCAGAATCTGGTCGATAGTATTAAAACTGTGCTCACAGGTCATAACAGACAACTTGGAGATGTCAAACATCTTCTGAAGGCTATGGCAAAGGTATGTCTAAAATGTCATTAAATTTATTCCTCAAACCCATGTCAGTATAGTTTAAGAAACATAATACTTGTAACTATGTGCTTTTTGAAGTATCTAGAAACAGTGAAATGTGTTCAGGTATATGGATTTCAAGACAAAATTAATTTAATCTCTAAGAATTCATAAAGCTTTATTTCTAGAGTTAGGCTAATCAGGCTTTGTTGAATTAAACCTTTTCTCTCATTTGGCACTTGAAACACTTTCTTTGTGTTTACAAATCCTCTTGGTTTTAATTAGTAAAACATCAGATCTTTTCCAGATTTGTTTTCTTGAAATGTAACTACTGAAAATTATGGCTGTTATTAGTCAAATGACAAACTGAGGGGCTGAAATGGCTAAGAAATGCTCAACTTTATTCTCTTAGCCAAAATACAGCAAATTGTTAACGTTTTTGCGTATCTTTGTTATAGGATGAAGAAGCAGCTTTGGCAGATGGTGAAGATGTTCCCTATGAGAATAGTGTTAGGCAGTTCTTGGGTGAATATAAATCATGGCAAGATAATATTCAG
Organism: Buteo buteo; assembly: GCF_964188355.1. NCBI lineage: Eukaryota > Metazoa > Chordata > Aves > Accipitriformes > Accipitridae > Buteo > Buteo buteo. Next base: position 9,889,663 of record NC_134197.1, read on the forward strand.
ACAGTTTTGTTTACATTAGTTCAAGTTATGGGTCAAGTCCGCAGTCAGGAACATGTTGAAATGCTGCAGGAAATAACTCCCACCTTGAAAGAACTAAAAACACAGAGCCAAAGGTAAGAAAGTCACCTTCTCTCAGGTGAAGGCATTTTGCTTACATACTTATATATAGCAGGAACACAGCATGGGGTACCTACTTGGTGGTTGTCTTAGAATGCAGAAATCTTTTTGCAAAGTTTGACTTCACTTTCTTTTTGGGTTTTCAATAAGTCAAGTAGTTGCACGAATATTTATCAACTCCATTATGTTTCCTAGTGTCTACAATAATCTAGTGGGTTTTGCATCACCCTTAGTCACGGATACATCAAATGAATGCTCAAGCCCAACGTCAGCTGCTACATATCAGCCAACCTTTGCTGCAGGTAATACCTGAAAAAGTACAAACATTAAAACATCAGGAATTGATATTAGAGAGGGGATCATAACTTTTATTAAATTTTTAAATGCAGACTATGTAAAATTCAAGTCATTCAGCATACGATACTGAATGACTGCTTGATCATAGCCTTTGAATAGCCTTCAAGATCTGGATTCACTCCACAAAGCCCAGAATATATGGAAAGCATCGTCATGTATATCAACTGAACTGTAATTTCTGTTTAAATTAGTATTAAAATTTATGGTGAATTTGGAATTAATCCTGAAACCCTACAAAGGCATTCACATTTGCAAAATTTTCATTACTTTACAGTTAAAAACTTGAATAAAGTTTCTCACGAGCATGGATTTCTTCCTATTTAAAGGATTATTCTACTGTCAATATTTGGACTAAGCGCAGGTTCCTGTCATACAAAATGATAGAATTAGAGGTTAAGAGAGCCCACAGAAATTTGCTTAATGTAAATAAATGTTTTGCAACACAACAAAACCTCTTGTTTATGAAGTGAAAGAAATTAGAAAATGGAAAGATTGAAGAGAGAAGAACTGGTGCAGAGTTTAAAATACAAGTTTAAAATGCATTTGTACTGAAGTACTGATAGCTGCAGTTGATAAACATTTGTGCTTTTTTTTGCATCTATAATATATTATTTTGAATACTTTAAGCACTTTTAAACTTGCTTTACAGCTGTACGTAGCAATACAGGGCAGAAAACTCAGCCAGAGGTGATGTCGCAGAATGCAAGAAAGCTAATTCAGAAAAATCTTGCCACGTCAGCAGATACTCCTCCAAGCACAGTCCCAGGAACTGGCAAAAGTGTTGCCTGTAGTCCCAAAAAGACAGCCAGGGACCCTAAAACAGGAAAAGGTAAATATAGAGCTTAAAAAAAACAAAACAAAAAAAAAACCAACCAAAAAACCCACCACTGACAGTACAACAAAAAACGCTGAAACACCTCAGTGGGCTTCTGTGCAGAAATGTAAAACTGAATCAATTTTATTTTGTACCTTTAGCCGTGCAGGAAAGGAATTCGTATGCAGTTAGCGTGTGGAAGAGAGTCAAAGCCAAGTTAGAGGGCCGAGATGTGGATCCCAACAGGAGAATGTCTGTTGCTGAACAGGTAAGTTGAAAATAGTAAAATCCCAGTACTGATCCTTGCTGTAAATATTTGGTAATAAGCATGTGTGGATGTATGCTGAAGCATGCCTAAAAGACTAAAATCCTATTGCGAATGGGGGGTCCCTTTTGAGGTGTGTGGTTTATATTCCAACACAAATCAAGGTATGCTGCTGTCTTGTATTGCTGCATTCATTTTTATTTTTATTAAATGCTTTTGTAGTCTATATCATATATATGTATATAAACTCATGAATTGGATAAAATTCCTTTTGTATGTCAGTAAGCTAACATTTTTTACATAGCTGTTGATATCTAGGGAGAACGAGAGACCTGTACAGCTGTCTAAAGGACAGATCTTGCCTGTGTTCACTAGCTCAACACAGCCACACTCCTGTCTCTGGGAAACTGAGTCAGGCACCCAGATGTCCATGTAAATTTGAGAATGTTGTGACTATTTTCAAGATAGGGGCTATGAATGAGATGATGTGTGATCTTTTTTGCTCCTGCAGTACAAATTCCTATTTCTTATGTGGACTACACAAAATTATGTAAGATGAAGTTTACAGTTACTATAGATTTTCACTGAAATTTTGTATTTGCAGGTGACATTCAAAAGTAAATTTTAAGATCACTTAAAAGCTTTTAAAAATCTAGCTTATTTTTAATTACCTGTTTGACCTTTTTAATAGGTTGACTTTGTGATTAAGGAAGCAACTAATCTAGATAACTTGGCTCAGCTGTATGAAGGTTGGACTGCCTGGGTATGAGTAGGGAGAAAGCAGATCAGTCTGGTTCAGTGAGGTCAGACATCCACCAGAATCAACTCGGCCTCAGGCATCCATAGCCGCACCACAGTCGGTGGTGATGCATACTGGGGCTTAATCTGAGGAAACCTAGGAAATCTCGGTGCACTGGGAAGTGAATCCTGCAGGATAGCTGCACTCAGGGATACGCTAAACACAATGGTCTGCAACCCCCACGGTCAAGGGTGAAAGCTCACCGCTTGAACAACATGGTTTGTCTTTCTGCTATGGAAGAACTGCAAACGTGTCTGGGGGTTAGCTGCAGAAAGAAATCGGGATGCTACAAACCGCAGAGTGATTTGGAACTCAATTCCACCTGACCCTGTGAACAATTCAGGAAACACCGAACCCTGTTCAAAGAAAAACGGAAAAAAATGGGGCCATGAAGAAATCACAGCAAGGGAAGATTTGATGCATTCAGATTCTTGTTACTCTTGTTGCGTGGCAACAGTGCTGGTTGAGTTGACCAGTTAGTACGGAAAAAGGCTACCAAATGTAAACTTCAGAAATGGACTGAAAGCAAAGAGCTGTACATCAGATATACGCTGCATTGGAAGAACTTCTGAGATAGAAGAAAAAGCCTTTGTTCTCTTCTCCCTTTCCTCTTTCCTTTCTCTCCTCCCTCCCAGCCCCTCCTTGCATACACCCCTCTTGGCTTATTCTTGTAGGTTAGGCGTACTTCCAATATACTTATTATTTCAATCCTTCTGCTTCACAGTTTAGTCAAATTAACAACTTAAATTTTGTTTGTTAAACAAATTTTCCAAAAGCACTGAAAATACAGAACATCAATGATTACTTATGAGTTGGATGGTCAAATGCAAAATGTAAGTTTGGTTATTTTAAAGTCATTTATGTGATTCTATTATGTACAGTTTCTCAAAATTGTCACTGTGCATTTAAAAGTAATGAATTCTACAGACATTTGATTTAATGTGCACTTCCCTCTGCTTGCAGTGTACACTTTTTTGTAATTCAAATTGTCCCTCCAATCTCATTCTACTGTGATTGCTGTAGTTTCTTTCATACGACGTAGCTAATCCGATGTAATCTTTACCTTTTTAAAGACCAGGATAGAGTATCTAGTAGAGTTTTACATTGTTGATGACAGATAAACAATAAAGTGATGTTCTGGTGGAGGTAGAGTGATATGCTTTTTACTTCACTTTCCTATACTTTTAGTTTACACTTGTAAATTATAATGCTTCAGTTCACGGGGGTATACATATAATCCAAGAAATGAAGGACTCTCCAATTTTTGTTCAACTAGATCTGTAAAGATTTCTGCAAAGTAATTTTCCTTTGCCATATTACTTTTATAGATGGTTGTTCAATAATGCATCCATAGTGAATCTTCCACCAAGGTTTTTTGGTTTTTTTGATCAATTCTGCACTCAAAGTGTGATTATGTTCAGAAAAGTCTCTCTAAAAATGGCATCTTCTTACTTAGATTGATGTCTTGCTTGTCTGCCAGTTGTCTGAAAGACTTGCTTCCTTTTTAAAGTGAGACCCCTTTAGGAAAAGGCAGCTTCCTTTTCTTAGAGCAAATAAACCAAACACAATTCAGCTACAACTACAGAATCTTACAGGTGCTGATAGCTAAAGCAGAAATGCACAATGGTGTTCTCAACCCAGATAAATTTGTGTAGCTATGTATAAAAAGTTTGTTTTGTAAACTCGATGAATTAATTACGCACAGTTGCTGAAAAAGATAGATGTGGGAAGATCCTTTATGCCATTTTTGTCACTTTTCAGAGTAAAAACGCACTTGAAATACAGCATTTTTTTAAATCAAAATCTAAGTATTAAAGGATTTGAGCCAAGCCCCCTACTGTCATAAAATTTATTTAATTGAATGGATTTGCAGCAGTTCATCTGAGTAGAAAGCTTGGCTAGTAATTTTCAGATAACATAAATTAACACCAGGCATAAGGATTAGACAAACTTGTATTATTCTCAATATTTGCACTATGCTAACTGCTCTGCTTCCTCAGTGGGTCTTAGAATTCACTTTCTCTTCTGTTGCCAATTTTCTGTGGACATGCACTTCGAAGTGTAAGAGTTTTCAGCAGACACATGGCCTTTTTTGCATTCTGATTGCCTGATTAACTCTAGGGAAGTCACAGGCTTTATATCTAATGATAGCCATGCAAATGCATTCCACTGCCATTGCTTCCTGAACCCTCTGCCATGCCATGCATTGCAAGAAAGAAGGTGTTTGAATGTTGCAGTGAAGAACATTCATATGCAGAACAAGACACTTGACACTGGTCCTTTTTATTTTTCTCCAGTTAAAAATAACCTTAGGAACAATCTTTTTGGAGTACCATAGTAACAAGAGTGTATTATACATGCTGTTTTATTTCTTGGAAGCTGGGGGGAAGGGAGGGGTAATGCACTCACCTGTAGCTCATGTATTATACCTCTGCTATCCGGAAATGAAACACTTGTGTGGAGATGGGTTCTTACGGCATAATTTAATAAAGTTTTAAAAAAAAAAAAAGAATATGTATTCATAATTTGCTTGTATGCAAAACTACTTGTGGTTGTGAAAATTATGGGGGAGAATAAATAAAGTGTCTAATACAAAACAAATCCCGAATTAGAGCAGGATTCTACAAAGACTTAAATTTGTGTAACTAATGTTGAGGAGATTGCTCACGTGCTTAGGAGTCAGTGGGACTGTCAGCTTTTGTGTGCTGATGCATTTTCCTTGGTAAATGTTGACAATATGGCAAATTGGTACAGTCTTACTTAAACCTAAAATGCAGATTCTATGTGTGCATCTTGCATATTAAATAAGACTGCGTTAGTTACATTATCTTTTAAAAGAAGATAATGTGTTTGTTTTAAAGACATAAGGTTACTTCATATTTTTTTCAGTAAAACTGAGACATTTATTTTTTCTGCAGTAGGACAGACCTAGAATAATGCAAATCTAGAATCAAATCTTTCTAAATACATACAAATCAGCTGAAGCTGTAGAAGTCAAACCGATCAGCTGATGCAATTTTTTGCATGATGCTCACTTGCAGTACATGCTAACCAAGGGACCATGCTACAGACTAATTTCTTGAAGTCAAATTCAAAATATGCTCATCCATTTTAAGTTGTTGCCCCCTCCCAGTTATATGGCCTATTAGTTGAGGTGCTCTTAATCCTTTGAAAATGCAGTTACTAGTTTGCCACTGTACCTGCTCCCCTTCTGTAAAGCCAGGATGTGAGCACTGCTCTACCACACGGGTTACTGGGATGTGTTAAACAAACTGGAGTCATCAGTGGTGTCTTAGATTATTTTGGTGGAATAATGGCAGTGTCAAGTTAATATAACTGAAATTGAAATTGTAACAGATACATACAGTTAACAAATTATTTTGGTACTTTGGAGGGAATTCATGGTCCATTTTTCCTTTGCAAGAATTAGTTTTGCCTCAGTGATTAGTCAATTTAAGTAATAATATATTTTGTTTAATTTTTCAAATATCTGTAAAAAAGTCTCCCATGTAAGTCATACATAAGTCAGAGGGAGGGAGCTAGTTTTACAAGGAAAAATGAATGAGACGCCTATAAAAGCATTGGTGATGCTTAATGCTAGTGCGATGTTACCTTACATGGAAAAGGAGGGTGTTTCACTGCACCAACTCCATTGTGGGAATTGCAGCAGCCATGAACCCCAGCCCTGTGACACCACATAGTGCTGTCTACTTTCTGATAAACTGATCAAATAATATTTATCCTGTTAACTGCTTTGTGATATCTGAATGAAAAGCACCATATAAAAATATTCCTTTGGAAATACTGGAGGGGATTGGAGAGGTTAAAGCTCTGGTCTTCTAAATGCTGTAGTCCTTAAGGTTAATTTGTTTCAATTATTCATCAATGTGTTCTGTACCTAGTATGGCCATCCTGGTTTAGCACACTCAAATACTTCAAAGGTTTCTTTGCCCCCCCCCCCCCCCTTTTTTGCTAGCTTTTCCTAAAATTAGCAGACACATCCCTTTATGCATTAAGGAATTGGACTAGGAAAAAAGTTTATGATGATACCTGCCATCCATCTTTTGCTTTCTTAACACAGTACCCAATTATCATGTGCATTTTTTTATTCTTTAGTGGAAAATAGTTATTCATGAGTATACTGTTAATGTTTTAGTTAAAGAATTTCATTGAAAATACACATATTACATAAAACTACTGTTGTATGTACTTAAATGCATAGCTGATGAGAGCAATTTTGCCATCCATCAGACTTGATTTTTTATTAATAAGAAAAAAAGTTTGAGATGAATTTATTATGTTAGGTATGATGAATGGGTGGAGGCTTAACATGTAAAATTTGTGTCTCTGTTCTAAGTGCACAGAGCAATTAAACTGCTCCTTTTAAAGGTGCTTTGAAGTTAGCTTGGGCATTTAATTTTCTGTGCATCTTTTGAGAGAGAATCTCAGTGTAGGAAGAATGCATCACATTGCAGCATGATCTGCATCATACATTGAAGCATACAGAAAACAATTGGCTTTCTATAGCTCAGGTAATGGTTGGGAGGTGATGAACAGGTTTTCCACACTGAGGTACTGCTATTACCATTCTTTGCCTTCTACATTAGGACTCTGATTTTAACAACCAAATTTGTAAACATATACATGTATATGTATACACACACATCTCTTTCATTTTACATTGTGCTTCAAAAGGCCTGGCTGCTCAGGGAGGAAGGTGTTGATTAGGGTGGCAGGGCCCCACGCTGTCCTGTTCTCTGCAGTGCAATGGCCCATCTCCTCTGGTGGTTTTGGCTGGTGAGGGCATCCTGCAATGCTTGCTTTTCCCTCTGCCCCTCTGAGCAATGGAGAAACACATAACATGAGGGAACTACACCTCTGTGGGCCCTTTAGGGTGGGAGAAAAGCTGTTAATGGTAGACTGACTTGGGAGCTGGCATTTGGAAGACTGGCTGGAAGATAATGAATCTGACAGTGGTTGGAGATGATGGAAATACCTGGCTTTCTTCACTGGTAAGTGCTCTGTGGTGCAAATCATACAAATGGATGAAACCATTTATGGCTGGTTGATCATATTGAATAGCCAGAGAGGTGGCTTCTGCAGGACACTGCAACTACTCCTAAGGAACAGCAATGTATTGTGCTTCTGTGTGGGTCCCTACTTTCTCAAAAGACTAATCAGAATTATTGCTGGCATCACTTTCCTATGAAAGTAGTTTTTGTTTGAGCTTTGCTGTGGCAAAATGACAGGTTTTGAGGGTGGACTCCATTTTTAAGTGCAAAACAGTACACAAAAACACTCCTAGCTTTTAGCAACATGTAAATGAATTTGAAAGTTGTTTGGTAAGATATCTGTTCTTTACATACAATCTTGAATGAGTGTGAAAAGCACCCTGTAAAAGATCAAACAATGGAGTACAGACATGGTTTTGCTTTTACAGTGTCATCCTTAGTCCTTCTCTTTTTCCTCTCCATCAAGGTGGTGAGCTGGGTTGGAAGAGTATTGCAGTTTTGGTGCCAGAAATGATAAGATGCTTTCTTTGCCCTCATTTTGGAACTGCATTACATCCTAGGGAGGGTGATTAAGCTCATTAACACGTGTGACTAAAACATTTAGAAAGTTGAGTCAGAAGAAATACTTGTATCCTAGTGCTTTTCTCCCGCGTCTATTCCCGTGCTGCTACAGCTTCTGAAAAAATAAAGCAAGTTGTTGGACGGATGGCAGTTATCGTAGGTAGGTCAAGCAGCGGTGGAGCTCGGAGCCGGAGAACCTTCCTGCGAAGCCGAGTTGTTCCATCGGTTTCATGTAGGGTAATCCGGCAGCGTTGTACCTGTGGACTCCGGGGGGTCTACCGCTGCCACCCCGGCCGCTTCACATTGGTCATGTGCGATAAATACATACCTGTGCTGGAAAAACAGCAACACTTTTAAGTTGCATAAAGTGTGTTGGCGAGTGCCCCAGCTGCCACGTTATTTCGGCAGTTAAGGAGCTACCTGTCAGCCTGGAACCATTCTCAGTCAGAAGGTCCTGTCTCGTTCGTAGGACATGGACACCCAGGGTGGACGTCAAGAAGAGGTGGCGGGTTTAGACAGCACATCCTCTTTTACTTATCTGCCTCACGCGTTCAGGTTCTAGGGGCCAGCCTTTGTAAAACAAAAGCGTTACCCGTGGGAAGTCCTGGCGGGGAGGCGACTCCCTCACCGCCCCCGTGGCGAAGGCTGGGCGGCCGCCCGGGCCGAGCCGGCCCTCACCCCTTCTCCTCACGGCGGCGGCCCCCGCCCCGCTCCCAGTCGCATTGCGACGGAGGGAGGGGGAGGAGGCGCGGAGGCCCCGCGCTGATTGGGCGGCTGTCGCTACTCTGGGCCCACCGGCCAACCGGCGGTCGATGGGGCGCGAGAGGAGCTCTGGGATTGGCCCGCGCTGAGTTTCGAGAAGGCCAATCAGAGTGCCGAGAAGGGCCGCGGAGGCTATAAAAGGCGGCGGCGGCGGCGGCGGGGTGGTGCGGGAGGGCGCGGCCGGCGGGGGGCGGCGGTGGTGCAGGGGCCGCGCAAGATGGCGGAGGGTGACAATAACAGCGTCTACCAGCTGGTGAGGGCTGGGGCTGGGGCTGGGGTCTAGGGCTGGCGCTGGCGGCGGGGAGGTGCTCTGCCTCCCAGTGGCTGGGGAAAGGGCCGGCGGCCGCTCGGCCCTGCCGGCGCTGGGGGAGGCGGGGGAGCCGGGCCTGCTGGCGAGGGCCGCCTCGGCCCTCCAGCTCCTGACAGGCGGAGGAATTACCTCTCTCCGCTCGCTTTTGCCTCTAAAAGGTTCCCGTGCAGGGGTCGGGTTATGCCTTGGGGCCTGGCGGGGGCTGGGTTTGACGAGGCTGCGCTGTGCGCCCTCCCTGGGAGCGGGCACGGCTGTTGTTCTGCTGCCCGCAGGCCAGAGCTCATAAATAACATCTGGCTTTACCTGATGTGCAGGGCTTGCGTTTAATATTCACGTCTTTGTGTGTCAACATCCTTCGGCCCTGTTACCGAATGCTTCAGCGATGCAGGAGAGTGGCAGGAGCTGGATGATTAGCTTAACTTCAGCGTGCCGAGGGTGGGGGGCTTCAATATTTAAAAAGTTAAACAAATACAAGGATAGGTATCTTTATCTCCATGACGGCAAATGGCTGCCGTGGGAAATGGGAGAATCGCTGCAAAAGCATGTGAACAGGTTGAAGAAAGGAAAGGTTTGAGTGCATTATTGATCAGTGCTGTTTCTTGCAGCAGGAAGCTGTACAGCCTGGGAGATGCAGAGAGAAATTGTCAGTAGTGCAGAGGTGGAAGGGAGGCTCGAATTTCTGCAGAACAAGTGTGCGGGGCTATATTGCCAAAAATACATGCAATGTTCGGGAGGGATGCCCCTTATGGAGCAGAAGTTCATATTTATGGAAACTTTATGTTGTTTGATTAATGAAAAAACACTATTAATTGATGGGCTCTGGAATGAAGATGATGTGGACAAAAGCTGACTTAAGTTTTTTCTACCTGGCCCAATGGGAAAACAACTTACAATAGCTGTCTGCTAGGCTGACAGAGGCAGGTTGCTATTAATAACACTGTTATATTCCAGTCTGTTTCTCATTAAATTTTCTCTTGATTGTGATGTTAAATGCAGACAGCCAGAGGTAATAAAGCGAAAGAGTTTGTTGTAAAATGTCTTCTGGAGAAATGCATCTCCCTGCCCCCCCCCCGCCCCGTGGCAGTTTGTGTTTATAACATGAAACAGGTACAACAACTGGAAGGTGTTCAGCAGCTTGTCAGATGGTTTTCTACACCCCACCCCCTTTTTTTTTGGTCCTGAACTGTAGTTTTCAAATAGTTTCCAATGGTATCACACAAGAAAACTATGCTTTACCATGATAACTGCATTCAGCTGTCCTTGTTATTTTAGTGGTGTCAGGCTTCTCATTTGGATTAAGTGTAGCATGCAGTTGACAATGAAACCTGCCCTGCTGTCTCTGCACAGCTCATGTGCAGGTCTTGATGACTTTTCACCTCTTACTACTTGGGCAGTGATCAGTTCTGTTCATGGTTACTTGAGTTTTCTATTCTCTATCAGCTTAATAGTTTCTCCTCAGTGGGACAAGGTACGTTAAATGTGGAACACCTCAGGTGAACTGCATAGCAAGCTGATGCCAGAGCAGATGGGGCCTCCTTGCAGAAGATGTGTAGGGAGGAACATAGGAATAACATAAGAGGAGGAGTTTAAAGGCTGCCTGATCACTGTCCTGGGAAACCTGTGGAAAAATGTTCTTTGTAGTCCAAATGTCATCTGTCGGGTAACTTTCCTCTACTGTGGATTCTGAGTTTTTACCCATCTTCCATATGATAAAAAATTGGTGTTGGACAGCAGCTAGAAAGCTTCAGTTTCATGTGGTAGAGTTGTCTTTGAAAATACATGTATTTTAAATAGTTCTCATGTTGCAATCTTCCAGATGTTGACACTGAAAACTCGAGAGGTTTTAGCTAGACTTTAAAACTTGACTTTCTACTAACCTGAGGGGAGCGAGTACCATAAATGGGAGACTGGGGGAAAACACCTTGGCAAAATGTGGGAGGAGGTATCATTTGGTCTAATAGCATGTGCTGCTGCTTTGTTAAGATCTTGACTATTTTAAAGCATTACTGCTACGATATCATAACTGCGTACAAAGCTTACAACATTACTAGTAATTTAATTACTTGGAAAGATTTGTGACTGGGGTCTTTAATTATGACTTTCTTTTTTAGTTACTTGAAGTGTGGGAATTAATTTGATACTCTGGTTAGTAATAAAAGAGTTTTCTTCTCTTTTTGCCTAGGCTGCAGAAACTGCTAGCTTGGAAGAGCAGTTGCAAGGATGGGGAGAGGTGATTTTGATGACTGATAAAGTTCTTCGCTGGGAAAGAGCCTGGTTTCCTCTGGCACTGATGAGTGTTGTTTCCTTTTCTTTTCTGTAAGTTGCTTGTGGACGGAGCCTGGAACACCATTGCACTTTCATGGCTGGTAGCAAACCTATTCAGTAAATTAGTAAGACACCTTTAAAAAATCTAATAGGAAGGCTCTTACTCCAGGTTCAGTTTCTGAATGCGTGTGAACTTTGTTGAAAAGAAAAATCTTGAGTATTGAAAACAGGAAGTAACACAAGTCACATTCTGCTCAGAGGGGGTGCAGTGCTTTCTGCCAAAGCTGTTTGCCAGCAACGATTGCTGTAGTTTTTTACCATGCTCAGCTGTATGTTCTTCATTGGTGTGTTCATATTCTGCCCTCATCCTTTGTATCCTGTTTCTTAGTCAAATCTGTTACCTTCTTTGGCTTTTTTCCCCAAACCAGCAGCAATATCATTATGGAAAACTTGTTTCCATAGGGCAGACTTTCCTATTCTGCATCTTCGGTGTGGTGTTTAGGATGAGTTCAATCAATTTTGCACAACTTGTTTTTTTTACATTCTTTGTCCTGTCCTTTGAGAAAGGAGGAAAAGGAAAGACTGCAGGTAACTTTCAGTCAACAGAATGGGAGGATGTTGCCTGTCTCTGGATTGGAGATACAGAACTGGCTTGCTGGAGGCACTTGTACGTGCTTTTACGTAACACGGTAGTAGTCAGGATGACCCCAACCTGCCCTGTAGAGATAAGTGTCCATGCCAGCTGTGGAGTTTGCCAGCTGCATGTGGTTTTGGAGTAAGGAGAAGAGGAAAGTTACAAAAATAAATGTTGAACCAGGTGAGGCAGGGATAATTTGTCTTCTGGATAATATAAATTTTATGGTCTTCAGGGGAGGTGAGGGGTATGGAAATCAAATGAAACTGAAAAGTAACTTTTAAAAGAGGTAATTGCATGAACTTCACGGTATTCTGTTATAAATTCTGTGATTATAGCAGGAAAGATCTTGTGTTGAATAATACTTTGAGGAAATAGAACTACTTCAGATTCTCAATTGGTATGTCATCAAAAATGAACTTGAACATTCAGCACAGTAGCAGTGTGCCAGATGTATAGAAAGACTGGTCCTGCAATGGCCTTTACTTTGTCATTTCTTTACTTTTATTACTTCAATGTTTAGGAAGTTCTGTTAAGTGCAAATAAGTAGTACGGGGCATGGCTGAGTGTTAACAGACACTTATTAGATGAGCTAGTTCTTGTCCAGTACCCATACTGCTGTATTTGAGTGATGGCACGCTTATTATGTAAAAGCACAACACTGGAAATTTAAGTCTCCTTGTCCAGAACAGGTTTGGTTAGCTCTCACAGGTGAGACAGAGAAATGACAACCCATAGTGGATCTGAATTTTGTGACTGACTTAAGAACCAACAAGATTAGAGCTTTCTCTCTACCTGGTTATTTCATACGTTCACTCACTCATCCTTCTCCCCCAGTCAGTGTTTTAAGTTCGCTAGATGTCAACTTCAGAGAGAGCAATAATGATGAATTTTTACTTCTACTGAACTTCAGACTATGCTTGTTGTATTGTAGCATTTTCTTATCTTGTGCATTAAGAAAATTGCATTTTTTTATTTGTATTTCTTTGTAATAGTGTTGAAGTACTTAAACCTCTTTTTATTAGTAATAGGAGCAAATTTGGAAATTTTTTTGAGGTTGGGCAAGAGGGTAGGCCTACTGTTTGACATCCTGAGCCAATCTGAAGAGGAGACTAAATATGTCTAGTATAAATACTGAGTCTGAGTGTCTGAGTGTCCAGAAATCATTTGTTACCTTCTTTCTGCAGGATGATCTACTACTTGGACCCATCAGTTCTTTCAGGTGTCTCCTGTTTTGTTATGTTCCTCTGTTTGGCTGATTATCTTGTTCCTGCTCTTGCACCTAGAATCTTTGGCTCTAATAAATGGTGAGAAAAGCTTGATTTAAAACAGCTTCTTGAAGTGTAAATAAATTATGAACTTCATCAAAATGGATATTGGACTTGCAGATATTAAATGATTACTTTACAGGGTCATTGTAGTAAGAAGTTGGCAATCTCTATAGTATATGAAGTGAGGATACTAGCAAGATGTCCTTCATCCTTCTTTTTCTAAAAGATAACTACTACAACATACCTTTATTGTTCCTTCTCTTCTAGAAAAACAGGACTCTTGAAGGAGTAGGCACAGTCTTTGCTCTCCATTAAGGATGCTAGTTAGTTGTGCTAAACTAGTTTTTAGTAATTAATGGATAATAGATACTGAGAACTAAAATTATGAAGAAGGGTATTGGATTATATGTTTGGAAAGAGTGGCAGTAGTAAATACAATGAAGGAAAAGAGTAATGCAGAGAGTATGAATGTGACTAAGTGATTGAAACAGATTTGAAGAAAGGCAAGGCTTATGTAAAAACAGTAAGCTGGAGAAGAACCTTATTTGAACTAAATTTTGAGTTAAAAGTAAATTTTAGTGTATCTGCTTTAAGATGACTAGTGGATAAATGTTCTTGTCTAATAATGAACCAACATAAAAGCCAAAGTAATACACACTGGTTTCAGGTGTGCATTACTTGTGTGTATCACACTGGTATCAGATTAAAATCAGTGGTCTTCTGGTTTGCATATTGTTGCTCTTTGCAAGTCAATTTAAGAGAGTATACAGAAAAGTTACATGGGCAATTGCATTACAATGCTCGATCAAGATAAGGTACAAAACTAAGTGAAGAAAATGCCAGGATGAGCACTGGATAAATTTTTACTGCTGGAAGCATACTATGGGAGATCTTTTAAATTTCAGATTAAATCTTGAATTCTTATTTTTGGCTTTTTTTCTTTAATAAAAGGACTACGGAACAGCAGCAAAGATTTCATGAGATTTGCAGCAATTTGGTAAAATCTCGTCGCCGAATTGTTGGCTGGTGGAAACGTCTCTTCACACTGAAGGAAGAGAAGCCTAAGATGGTATTGAGTTCTAGGAGTTCATCTCTATTGTCTAAAGATTTTATTTGCTTTGTTTTGTCTTAAGTATTTTATCAAGGCACATGTCTGAATAAAATGGTATTTCAAACCAAGAACCGGCAGTTGTGGCTGTGACAATGCCAGTCACACATCTTATTCAAACCTGGCATGGCAAGATACATGATGTTAAACTTGCAATACTGTGCATACCCTTGATATTAAGATAAAGCTAAACTGAGTTTATTAGGATAGATCAATTTTTGGAAATGCAGCTCGTTTCCAGTGTATGTGAACTGTCCAGAAAACTAGATTTTAGTAATGTGTTAGCTTAGGTGCATGAACTACTGATTTACTGTCCTGAAAACAGCTTCAGGTACTATGTGAGGCTGAAGTTGTGTCAGTGGGGATGGCGTAGTCTGACTCTAAGGGATACCTGGACAGAAAAGAACTGGCATCCTGTCAAACTGATGGTCTGAAAATAAATGAGAACATACAATTGTAGACACTGTAATCTCAATTTTAACAAGCCTCTGCATAGGCATCACATGTGGAAGAGCCAGCAAACTTCAAGTTAGTTTTAAGTGTTGAAGTGTTGCTAGATACTGAAGGGAAGGGGGAGAATTCCCAACAGATCTGTGGTAACTGTTCCCTTTTCATTTTTTAGTACTTCATGACCATGCTCTTTTCTCTTGCTGTGGTTGCCTGGATTGGACAGCAAGTTCACAATCTCTTTCTGACCTATCTTATTGGTAAGTGTGCAGTATGCAAACCAGAAGTAACTTTTCTGTTAGCTGTGTGAAATGGTATGAGGCTGGTAGAAGTAAATTTTGTTTATATGTATGGTGATTTTTTCTTCTGTTGCAGGGTTATATTTTTCTGTTTTCAAGCAGTTACTGGACCTTAAGGGAAGCAAGGAATTGCAAGGTGACAGAAGCTTGTTAAAGGACTATTAAGTAATTCCCCCTTTTTTTTTTTTCTCTCTCTCTAGTAAGTTTCTTGTTGCTGTTTCCTGGACTAAACCAGCATGGCATCATTACAAAGTATGTTGGAATGGCGAAAAGGGAGATAAACAAACTTCTCAAGCACAAGGAAAAGAAAAATGAATGAAGACTTAACTGCTGTTCAGTCTTGTAAAAGGTTTCCTTGGGAACAGTTTCAAGAATTTATGTATAATTAAGACAATAGAAGTTGTATTGCTCACTGGCTTTTTTTTTTTTTGGCTCCCTGATGAAGTGAAAATATCACTAGCAACTGCTGTTGGTTTGTGTCTCTTGCTGTGCTGACTAGGGTTCTGCAGCCTGCAGCTGATCTTATATGAAAGTACCTGACCTTTGGTGTACGGAGCTTATTAAGTGTCTTCACCAAACTAAGAGACCCTGTGAATAAGTACCCCAACTGAAGAAACAGCAGAATTGCAATGTGTGATAGCATTTCTGTAACTGTGTTAGTTTCACTGATCGTTAATTTGTGGCTACAGCAAGTATGAAAGGCAGTTCTGAAAGCTTACACTTCTTGGAGGCTTGTTACTACTGATCCCTGTGGAAGGAGGACAATTAGCTGAATAAGAATGATCATACCTGAGGGTGCATGCCCAAAAGCAGGGCAGAAGGTGATACCATTGACCCACTGAATCTGTTTGCTTTTTATGGCTGCATATAACAGATTATCTGTTGGATAGGGGTCTGGAATATATAAATTTGTAGTTCAGTTATTTAGCTGTAGCGTAAACTTCAACTCATTGCACTGAGACTGTAGAAAATGAGTTAAGGTGTGTGTTACCTTAACAGCTGATTGTTCTAAAAACTGCTGTTGTCATGGAGCCATGTAGCACGTTTGGTGTTATGAATGTTGTTGTCTATATACAAAATCACCCTGAATATGCTAGGTTTGTCTCTGTAAATAAGCCTGTTTGAATTGTTTGTGCTTTTCTATGACCTCTCCCTCCTTTTTTTAAAACTGAACTTTTTTTCTTTAAAAAGCTAAAACCTGTGTTAATGCATTTTAAAAGTTTACTGTATTAAAATGAACTCTCTTCAGTGTCTATTGTGACTGTTGAATAGGTAAATACAGACTAAAGAGAAACTTCTTGAAGACTTGCTCTTTGTGAATGTACAGAAAGTTGTGCAAATGTGTCTTTCAATCAAGAACTGGGGCTGCGAATTGTGTTTTAGTGCCATGTGGTAGTCGGTGCGCAGCGTCCTACCAGAAAAACACCTTTTGTTGGAAATAGCTCACTGTAAATAGTAAAAATTTATCAGCTGTGATGGTACGCTGACAGCTCCCGCTGCAGAGGGGAAAGGCTGTAACGTCATCCGTAGTCGATTGACGCCGATAGAAGTGATGGCTTGTGGACAAATCAGACCCATCAGTAAAACTTGTGATGGATCTGAGGCGCGGGGAGATGCTGCGGCTTGAAGCGGTTATTTAGAAAGCGCGCTGCTGAGCTGGCACAGCCGGGGAGGATCCCCGGGTATCGGAAGAGACGGGGTGACGCGCTCAGCGTCTGCGGGAGCCTCAGGGCTGGCTCGGGGTGCTCTACCTTTGCTGTTGCGGTCCCGAGAGCCGCGTTCCCCTTCTAAGTTAAGACTCGGTGGAAGCAGAACCCATCGCTTGGCGCAGCCTCCTTCACCTCAGACCTTCACCTTCCCCGCCTGACTCCTCACCGGGCGGGGCGGCTGCCCCTGCCAAAACGCTGGGCGTCCCTCCCTGGCGTTCTGTCTGTGGGTGGGCGGTTTGCTGGGTCTCCCCCCTCCTGGAGAGCCCGCTCTCCGCTGCCCGGTTCCTTCACGGGGCTGTGGTGGGTGTTCCGCTGGCCGGGGCGGCCTTGCCCCCTCCCCGGGCTCCTGGGAGCGCGGCCGGGGCCGTGGCCGCAGGCGTTTTGGCCCTCCGGCCCTGCCGTAGCCCCGCCTTAGTCGCGAAGCGTTCTGGTTGCCATAGGAACCCGGGCAGAGGCGTCGCTCCGGAAGTGCGACGTGCCGCCCTCGGCCAATGGGGACCGCCAGGCCTGGCGCGCGGCGGGTCCCGACTGGGACGTCAAGTCTCGCGATCTCGCGGCGGGCGCCGCGCACCACCTCGCGCCCATGGCCCTCCCATAATCCCGCGCGGGCGCCCGGCCTCTTCCTTTTCCGCCATCTTGCTGCACCGGTGAGTCGGGGGGTGCCGCCGGGTCCCGGCTGCCATCCGCCGCCTCCCGGCCCCATCCGGGCCCGGCGGCCGCCTCCGCCCGCCTCGCCGGGGCCATGAGGCTGCGCCCGGCCGGCCCGGCCCGTTTTGGGCCGCCGGCGTCTCCCCTAGCGCTCTCTGGAGCCTCCGGAGTGCAGGGTGGGGGGAAGCACCCCCCTGCCCGTGGCTCCGCTCTCCGCGGAGATGCGGGGCGGGCGCCGAGGGCGGGGGTCGGCACGGCAGCCAGGTCCGGGCCGGTGCTGTGGGAGGCCGGGCTGGGCAGGGCTCGGGGGAGCCGGGCCGCGGAGTCTGCGGGCTTCGGGGAGCGAGGATCGTGCGGCGAGGCCTGGGAGGAGGTAGGGGAGGGCTTGGGGAGCGGGCGGTGGGCTGGTCCCTGGGAGAGGAGGCGGCCCTCGGGACGGGGGGTCTGCCTGCCCTCGCCCCGTGGGCAGCAGTTAGCCAGGCCTGCTCGTTCGGGCGTCCCTGGCTGAGTAGTAAAAGCCTTCGTGTGCTGCAGGACCTGGCCACCTGGGCAATGGCCTTGTGGGCCAGTCAGAAGCACTGTCCTGGCGGTGCACTGGCTCTGTTAACAAGTGGGGCGACAGCATCAAGTCTTGTCATCCCTTGTGGTACTCGGGGCGCTCCTGTCTTTATCACGAGAACGCAAGAGTTGATTCCCAGTTTCCTTTCCGGAGTGCTGCGTTGCACTTGTGTTCTGCAGGTTTTTTGCAGATAAGCAAGCTGAGCGGCGTCTGTTCTGTTTAATAGGATGTACGACCTAGTTTTTGAGTAGGGCTAATTCTGCATCACTAGGTTTTAAAGTCCAAAACGATTGACCAGGGAAAGGTGTCATACTGATGAAATGGTGTCTAGATGGTTGTTTTTAAATCTTTGTGCGTGTTGATAACACTAAGTTTAAATAAGTGTCGGGTTTCCTGGTTTGTTATGATAGGAATTCTGTTGAACATACCCGAGTGTGTGATTTGATCTGCTTTCTAGCTTAAGAGCGCTTTTTAAGATTTAATGTAACTTTCTGTCAGTCTTACTAGGTCTAAAATTAGCCTCAAGAAAAGGGCACTGCTCAGTATTTCTGTGCTGAAAAGCTGGTGTATGTAACTGCCTCTTCTGTTCCCTGCAGGCACCATGGTGCGCATGAACGTTCTAGCCGATGCTCTCAAAAGCATCAACAACGCAGAGAAACGTGGGAAACGCCAAGTTCTCATTAGGCCGTGCTCCAAAGTAATCGTCCGGTTTTTAACTGTGATGATGAAGCACGGTAAGTCTAGAGTGCACAGCGCTGACTTGTTTCTCATCCGTTGTTTCTGTGGATGCTGTTAAGATGCTTTTTGACTAAAAGCAAGTCAAGGTGCTTGAACTAGTTTTGTACAACAGGGTTAATTGAGTTGTAGTAACATAGCTAAGTATGATGTATTTAATTGTCTGTTTGCTGATCTTTTGTAGGTTACATTGGTGAATTTGAGATAATTGATGATCACAGAGCTGGGAAGATTGTTGTCAATCTCACAGGCAGACTCAACAAGGTAGGATTTGTCTTCCTGAATTCAGTTCTTTAGGAAGGTGTTTAAATGAGACTTTTTTAAATGTTTGTCTGCTCCGGTTCTGAAAGAATTACTTACAAAGAAGGTAGTATTTATTGAATGAAAATAATATGGATATTATCAGTGGTTATCAGATGCTTGTTAATTTTTCTAGATTCATAGTGATATGGTTGACTAATTACATTTTGGGTAAACTCTGAATGTGTAAGACATTTTCAGGGAAGTCTGCTTGCAAGTGCTGTGTGTTTCTCCCTTTGAAGGCTTTCTGGCTACCTAGTGATTTCTCAGTTTCTTTGATGTTTAAGCTATCTAGAAGACTTGTCTTAAGAGATAGGAACTGAGTTGCTTTCCAATTGATGTTTAATACCTGTAAATGTTGAGAAAATAAGCCTTTCTGCTGCTGCTAGATTGGCTTTGCTTGCAGTTGAGGGAAGTTGAATGTTAACGTTGATTAGTGTTTTTTAAGTTCCTGGGGCATATGAAGTATTCATGTGTGTTTTGGAAATTTTTTTAATGCTTTTGTCTCAGAATACTGAGCTGGCTAGTTCTGTGATGACTTGCTGTGCATCATTGTTTCCAATTAAGCTATTCAATTAAGCTTCTTTACTAAAGAAATAAAAAAATTACTTGGTCAAAATATGTTGGGTGCTGTCTCCACGATGAAAAAATACTGCAGCTGAAAATTGAGTGTAGTAGGCAGCGAATTCTGATGCCACCCAAATTACTACTGTTTCATGTCTGTAATAAAAATAATGTATGTCAAGTTTGAGTATAGTGTTCCTTGAACTCTTTGGGATAATTTCGTAACAGATCTTGCAAGGTACAGCTGGATATAACATTTCTCTCAATAAGGGAGCAGTTGTTTGTTTCAGAAAAATGTCCGTCAGTGCAGGAAGTGTACTTCTGGTCTGCTCTTGGATATTTATTAAGATATTGAAGCCAGGGAGGTAGCTGGAGGTGGTAGTAGTGGTCATGGTCAGTAAATAATACGATTAGCTTGAAGACTTCAGTAACTTTTATGCATGTTAATTTCTCCATGTTTAAAATCTACAGGTATTTTTTGCTAACTATTTTTGATGATTAGAGGTAGAATATCCCTTAGTAATCACATCGTTTTTGATGATAGAGGATGCTTAATAATCTTCAGTGGTTTATAGTATGCTTTTATGCTCTTGCAGGTCTAGCCATTAATTTGTTAGTTTAGCTTCAGCAGCAGTGTAAGTCACACTGTTTAGACAAGGAGGAGGAGGTAAGGCTAAGGAAATAAAAGCTGAATAGCTGTGTGAGTCTCAACTTACCTGAGAGAAAGCGCTTTTCCATACTGTGGGTAATGGGGCGTGCTTCTTGGTATTCTAATCTTTTGTTGCCAAAAATATTTCAATTGCAATTGTTAAATTCCTTCATTCAGTGAGCTGGAATGACAAAAGTACTAATCCAGTTTATAAAGTTCTTCTGTTTGTAATGGAATTCTGTTTTATAGTGTGGTGTAATCAGTCCCAGATTTGATGTTCAGCTGAAGGATTTGGAAAAGTGGCAGAACAACCTGCTGCCTTCACGTCAGTTTGGGTAAGTATGGAGAAGATTTAAATAAATGTTGTATGTAAAAATGTGGTGGTTTTTATTACACTTTCATACTGCCCAAGTTGGATTCCCGTGACACCTTTCCTCTCTGATCAGTCTGGAGGTAGATAGTAGTCTAAAAATCCATCTCCAATATAAATGCTCTTTTTAACCAGTTTTAAAGGGGCACTGCTAAGCAAGGACCTATTTTTGCTTGGCTTTGGTAAATCCTGCTTTCACCATTTCTACAGTTTATCGGGAAAATAGTTTTTTTCTCTTACTCGTTTTAATTTTATTAGTAGCTGTTTATGGATGGGGGAGGAGTCATGTAAGTTACCAGGTCAATGGAAGTAGGAACTTCCTGATTGTGTATGAATTGATTAGATACTAAGTGATGAGAGACTCAGAGCCTCTGTTAAACAAACCTCCACAATGTAGAAAATCTTAGTATTATGCAATGTTTTTCCTTTCCAAAATTCACTTGAGTCAAGGGTAATAAATCTCAGTGCCTCAGGATGGCAGAGCTAGAACAGTCTTCAGAGGCTCAGCCAGTCTGTCCTGTCAAAGGGAGGATTAACAGTTCCTTGTCATTTCTGTTCTTAAAGCTCCAGTGATAAGCCGCTTGCTTTAGCTGTACCTATATAGCTTACTAGCATGTGTTGTCATATTTTTAAGAGTATTTATAGAGTGGTAGGACAAGAGGTTCTCAGACACGAAGCTGTGTGGATGAAGTATGCTGATAATCCATATGTTGGCATTAGCAATGACTAAGGCTGCTTCAGTTGTCAGTCCAGATCCAGATATTCATCTGCATCAGTGCACAGTGTTCAAAACACAGAGACACAAAGCGCTCGGAGTTGAGGAGCTGTCTGGCACCATGGCAACTCTACCTGCTCTGAAGAAAAATGTCTGCTTAAAGTAGAAGCAGACTTTGTCTGGAAACTATAGAGTTGCTGCTGCTACAACAGCTGAACTGACTTTACAGTGGGAATGCGCAAGAAAACTTCTTGCTGAGACTTATGCAAATATTTGGGAACAGAAGCCTATAAATGCCTTTGTGTGCCGCAGAGTTGTGCTTGTGAGAGGAGTTTCTTTTTCATTGTCTGATAACCTTAGTTCCGCTAGGCCTATTCTTACAGAAACTAATCTTACTATTGTAATACAAAAATGAAGTTAGTGCTGTCAACTCTGCACAAGCATAGAACAAAATGATAAACTGAACGTTTGTTCTTTCTTAATAGGTACATTGTACTGACAACCTCAGCTGGCATCATGGACCATGAGGAGGCTAGGCGAAAACACACAGGAGGCAAAATCCTGGGATTCTTTTTCTAAAACTTGTAAAAAAAGAGGATACTAATAAATTGTTCAAATGGACTCTGGTGTTTCCAGTCGGTATTTTAATGACTTCTAACACTACTTGAGATAGTGCTTGCAACAGGCAGCTCTTCAATAGTGCTCAAGTTCCACCTTTACTGCAAAGGACATTCAGGTTCCGTGCCATCCCTGGTCACAACTTGTATTTCTGTTAATATAACATACTTTCAATAATTACCACTTGAATGACAGTTACAGGTCACTACACAGAATAGCCTCAGCAGAGGAACTCTAATGTTAAACTACATACTCAGCTATCATGTGGTGGGATTGCCTCTTGGCTGTTAGATACATGCGTCTCCATAGTTACATATATGTGACTATAGTTTCACCTTTTGGCTTAACAATAGAAGATGCCTTGCCAGAAGGTGTGTCCTGTTTGTGGTTTAGAAAGTTACGAGATGTAGGACTGTGGAATGATTAAGATGGTTGAAGTCTGATTTCAGATCACAAACTTGTTCCACGTCTTGCAGTGTAAGGAGTAGCTGAGGTACTGAGGTGAATAATTTTTTCTTCAAATTTCTAGTTTGAAAGTCCTTTGAAACATCAGTTTTGGGTAAGGCAGTTGCAGCTGCTTTGCATGTTACCATGAAGATGTGACTGTTTGAGATTTCTTTAAGTTACTTTTTGGAGTGCGGAAGTAAGGGTATCTGAACCTACAGGTAGTGAATGTTTAGTATTGAATGAGTTTTTGGTCTTTGTTTCAGGCATCTCATGCATGACAGCATAATGTACTTGACCATTCAGAAAAATCAACAAATTTCTTTCAAAGCAGTACACAGAGCAGGTGACTACAGCTGAAGAGCTACTTGCAGATGGTAGAGAATGAGAAGCAAGCTTCTGGGCTGATTGTCTTGTCCTTTAACAGCAGTTGGAAATCCCTTGCCTTATTTCACTTCGGAGTCTTTATTAGGAAGGATCCTATTCAAATGTAGCAAGCCTGTTTCAGCGCACTTTAAAACAACTGTTGAATTTGTGGTCCACCTGATACAAACATTTGGAAACACTTTTCCTTCTTGGCCATAGGTCCTGATGCTTGATATGTACACTTGCTTGAGTTAAAAGTAATGTGCTTGGAAAGTGATACTTCATCACACAGCTTTTCAGAGAGCCTTAGGATGGAAGTGAATGTCTTCAGGCATGAAGTCTTTAATCTCTATAGCTTATAACTATGTAACCTGTTTCAGTTCAGTCTGTTACTTTTTATGGAGAAAAGGAGAAGGCGATACTGCTAAGCAAACAGGTCTTACCTCTATTGTAGACAAGCTGCACAGCCTTGTCTAATGTGGTGGCTCTTCTGAGGAACAAGAAGCTAGCAACAGGGCTGTGAAAGAATGCGTGCAGTTAGTGTTCTGGTGGTACACACTAGCATCCCATAATAGAGACTTGCAGCTTGACTGAGAAGAACAGGGGAATAATAAAAAAGGCTAGTTTACCTGTTTTGTCTTAGTCACATGCTGGTTAAGGTCACAAAGTATGGATTGTAGATGGCATCAGAATATTCAAATGTGATGAGTATGGTTCTTTGATTTGAAACAAATTTGCCTAGCTGAAGATAAAGAACTGTACACGGGATTACAAAGAGTAGTAACGAAACTAAAAGAAGTCTGTCTTGACCCCTTTTTATTGTCAAATCAAGCTGGTTGTTACAGGGTTGGGGTTTTTTTCCTATCCTTAATGAAGATAATTCTGCTGTAATAAGCATGGATACACACATGAGCTTTTGTATTTCTTGCTCAGAGTAACTCTGAAGATGGTATCAAGTTTCCACTGGTCCTTTTTGAAAAATCTTGATTTTTATCAGTCCAGAATAGAACATGTTTCTGCTACCTGATGGAAGAAGGCTTCAAGGCTTCCTTTAGATGAATTCACTATGGCTTCAAGTTCCCTGCTAGTTTGACGTTCATGTTTTAAACCAATTTTATGTGGGACATGCACATCAGTTTTTCTGAACGAGTTTACCTGTATATGTCCTTTACTACCACAGAGACTTCCAAAGGAAGAGAATTTCTGATATTCTCAGTTGACAGACCAGTTGGGAATAGACCGTATTAATTTATTTCACAAGCCAACCCAATGACTCTTGTAGAATTATTAACTGGGACTTAAGAGCTCCAGTGTAAAAAGAATGACTTGGAGGGAAGCATGCAGCAGCAGATGCACCTTTTCCACAGTGTATCTTAAAAAATGTAACTATGTACTGACTTACCACACTTAGAAGCTGCTGCAGCTGATCCAAGTTCATAAAATGATCTCTGAGCTTGCACCTCACTGGTGAGAGCTTTACTCCTGGGCGATAGCTGCTGGCTGAGATCCAAGGAACTTGTCAAGTGGGACTCGGGAGCTGACACGCGGGATTATGACATGCCCTGCAACACAACTGCTTTAAATGGGTTGCAGAAATTCTTATTCTCGGACATGTTTAAAACCTGAAAGTGGTATTTTTTTAAGCCTCAGTGGTGTTATTGGAGCTGAGGGCATATGCCTTGGGAAAGCAGTTTGTAGGTAAAAGTTAACTATCGTTCTGGGTAATAAAAGGATTAATAGGGAGAGATGGGAAAGTGGCACAAAGCTGAAAGTACAGTACAGGTCGCAACTGGCAATCAAAGCAAAGTGTTAATTTAGAGAAGGTGTTTGGTACCTGTGGAGCAGAGGGGGATGTTGATGAGGGAGGAATCCTCTGTGGGACAGAGGCAGTTGGCCTTCCTGTGGGGAAACCTGGGAGGGTGGGTGACACCTGAGGAAAGCGTCTGCGCTGCAAACCCCTGAATTACCAAGCTTTAGCTCTGGTGCTCTCCTGGATACCCTGCAGTCTGACGTTGAACAAGTCTGGAAGTGATTGTGTTGCCTCCATACCCTTCTAGAGGTAGAGAGAAGTCTTGGCCCTCTGGCTGGAGGTCTGCTGCTACTTTCCAAACCAGATCTGTACAGCTAGGTCTGTGTGAGTGCGGCCACTTGCCTGGCTGTTGTGGTGTGGAGAGGAACTAGTCGTATTATGGTATGGATAGTGTATGGTGATGCTGCACTGCCTATAGTTCCTTACGTGCTCAGCTGATCACAAGAAGGTAAGCATCAGTAGTCCTAGTCACAGGTGGTAAAATGGGATTAGAATTTGAGTTGTGAAAATCCCTTAGTAAGTCAGAGGTAGGTGGGAGAGGGTTGGTGACCCGTCAGCGGGGTGCAGCCTGGTCTCACTTCTGCTCTCAGATAGATGACCAGTATTTCTGGATACCGATTGCCATTGCTCCTTATGCCATTGTTTAAGAGGATAAAACACGTTCAGACCGCCTGCCATGCGTTAAGTACCTATTTGTTGTTGCAGTGGGAAGTTGTCAACAGATGGCAGCATCCGACTTTGAATCGCTGGAGACTGAGCGTGATCTGTGGGAGATGAGTCCCAAGAGGGCTTTGGCCTTGCTGCTGGTCTCCCTCCTCCTTCCGCAGAGCTAAATATCCTGACTTCTGTACTCTGGTCCACAAAGATAATTTTTTGTGTCTTTGATGCAACAGAGCCTGATTTAAGATAATATGGTGGGGTGAAAGTAAGTATGGATCTTCAAAATATGGCAACAGGGTAAAAAGCCTGGTGCGTGACAGCGGCTTCACTGCAAATGCACTTTCTCCTCTTCGTCCTTTTGTTTGTTTTCTGCGACAGGTAATTCAGGCAGCTCCGTTCCCCTGAATGGAGTTTTGTTTCTCAAACTCATGTGCTGGCCACTTGCACCAGAAACGCAAGCAGTAATTAAACCTTGATCTCCAATGTCTGAACAGTTATCTTAGTGACTCTTTCACGCCTACTGGAGTCTAGATGAAAGCCAGCAGTGACAGACAAGGATGTGTGTGGCGGTGCAGCAGAAAGCAGGGAAAGAAAATGGGCTGAAGTGGTGAGCAAGGCTTTGGAACTGGCCCCAGCAGGTTTGGCACTGAGTAGTTATTTCACAGCAGTGAAAGAACAAGAAGTCGCTCGTGGCTGGCGTGGGGGCCCTGACTGCAGGGTGCAGGAATGGGGAGCATGGTGATGAGCCCATCAGGATGTGCGGATGAGGCTGATGGTAGAGGATAAGAGACATCATTTATTTTTAAAGGATCTGGGACTGCCAAAGCTATTATTTTAGGGTTTTTAATTGAAATTACATGCTCTCAAATGACAAGATGTTTTGTGTTTTGTCTAATGCTATTTAGCTAATTTAGATTTAAGACAAGACTATCTATTGTTCAGTGTCTTACTGCCAATTAATGCAAATATCAGGGTCTCGGTAAATATCTGGGTGGATTTAACCCCAGTTTAGTCCAGAGGACTATTCTAGTAGAGCCAAGGAGTTTCAGAAGCTGCTGGCCTCTGTTCTCGCTCATGCCTCTGATCCTTTCTCTGCTCAAGCACTGCCATTTTACTTCTGCAGTTCTATTTTAAAAGAGAATTATCTATTTTTCTCTTAATTCTCCTGCTGTTCACCATCTTCTTGCTCTGGTAAATGGTATTTTGATTACCAGCTCATGACCTGGATTAACTTGGTTTTGTTTACAAATATTTTTACAAAGAGAGAAGTGCTGATATAGCAAGTGACAAGAATAACTGCGTAAACTTTATTGCTTGAAACACAAAGGTCCATGTTCTGCTGGGGAAAAAATAAATTCCATTGACCTTCTCCTGCTCTTCTCAGATGAAGCGAATGAGGATGCCTGAAGGCATAAAACTTAGTTTTAAGTTGATCCAGTCTGGTTTATTAGGTGAGATATGTAAGAATAATCTCATAAAACCACTAGAAACAGAGGAGAACATGTACAAAGACATATTGTGGTTCTGGTGAAGGTAATAAAGAGTTTTGACCTTTGCTAGGACCACTCTTAATGTAATCACGTAGTCCTGGTATCCGGCATTATCTAGTGGTTACCCATGGTTTTGAAAGCTGTTCTGGCATTTTTGATCCGACTGCACTGGGTTTAGCAGCCACCGAGTGATTCCTACTCAGTGTGTGGCTGCTAGCTTGAACATATATATTTATATAGGGAGCACAAATTAAAATCTGTACTATTGGGGCACTGTGATGCACAGGGCAAGTGCATTGCATTGCAGGGGGAGCGTGGGCACAGCCAAGCAGAGGTGGCAGCAACTGGGAAATTCACCATCTCCAAAAGGGTTGCAGCTCCACCAGGACAGGCTGTACTGGCTGGATCTTTTCTCACGCAGTACCCAGAATGAAAGGATAGGCAGATATTTGATAAACAACTAAATTACAACCTGGTAAAATGTGATACTTGTCATATGACAGTATTTCAGTCATGCTTGGTCTGTGTAACGAAGGTTTCAGCTGGGTGCTGATGCTTCAGTGTGCTGACTCTCCCTGGTGTGCTAGTTTTCCTTAAGCAGAGAAATGGGTGTCCTTAATCACCTGATGTGTGTTCCAGCTGGAGTTTCACTGGCTGAAGGTGGGGGAGGGAAAACTGCAGGCCAAAAAATATATGCAAAGTAAAAGTGGGGAATATAATACTTGTGTCCTAAGACAATTGTTCCACCTTCTAAAATCTGAGTTGGGAGGTAAGTCCAGAAGAGACACTTGGTTGTCTTCCCTGACCTTGGTGTAACAAAGGCCCCAGACCTCATTCCTGTTGAATTTCTCCCCATTTAGTTCTTTCCAGGTGTGAGGGAGCAAACAAGAACAGGAGGGTATGCTAGTGGTGAAGCTGCCTTTACAAGCGGAGCAAAGCTATGATGATTACTCCCAGCAAGCATCAAGCAAGTTAAAACCCCTTTTGCAAAACCTCTGATGTGCCGGTGACAAGCCTCAGTCCAGCAAGGTAATCAAATTCACATCTGCTTTCTTCAATAGACTAAATGTAGCTGACTGCTACAACTGCATTACATGTCTTACCACCCTGGTCCCCCTCCTTCACACGCCGGTTGTGACACTCAACTGTCTAAGCAAAACCTCTGGGGACGTGTATTTTGTTCTTGGGTTGGCATCAGGGCAATAGTCATTGCGCAGTTGTAGTTGATCAAATTTTAGTGCCCTGAAACAGCATAATGCAGCAGGATGCTTGAGGTCAGCCAGCTGGAAACACCCAGCAACCACCACTTGCACTTTTCATAGTGACATAAAACATTGTTAAAGTGGATACCAAATGGTCTATAAAAGCAAATGGGTCAGGTGCATATTTTAATGAAACGGGTAGCTTGTTCTCCCTGTTTTGGGCTGTAATTCTGATCCTCAGGACACCCCATCTCGTCAGTCTTGTGACTGAGTTGAGAACAGCGATGCTGTTGGTGCAATTGTGCTGGTGGGTTGGACGTGGGCCTTTGTTTTGAGATTAAAAGGGCAGGATTCAAGTTCCAAGTCTAGCTTAGTTACATTTTATCGAAGGTTTATCTGCTAGTGCTGCACTTTGTCATTGCGTATGAACTCATGTAGTATTGTCTGCTTTTGGACAGGGTGCCTTAGCAGAGTATGTGACCCACCCCAAACTTTCTGTCTGCCAAGGAGGTGCTTTTCTTCACAATTTGGGAGTACTGTTGTTTGAGGGCAGGCCATGGAAGCGGAGAGCATTCCTGCTGCTCTATAATCCATTGCTATTCCCTCTTGGGTCTTCCTCATTTATAACCAGCAGTTCATTTGTTTCATATTTCATTAATTTTATTTATTGTTCCTGCTCTGTAAACATATCATGCTACCCATTCTACAGAAAACTTTTTCCAGAAGCTTGCAATCCCCTGCCTGTGATCTCTAGATGTCTCTCCTGCCCTAATATAAAACAATATGAAAAAGGCAGGAGTAGCAAAACACTTGGTATATGATCTTGGATAGAAATGTGTATGTGCAACACCCCTCCGTCTTCACTTCCCCAGCTAGATCAGAGTAGGATTTGCCCCTTCTGTTGTGGGGGAGAAACGTGGCATAACCATTCTTGTATTCCGCTGATGCAAGTAAATTGGGCTTTCAGCTGGACCAGGCTGTAAGCGGGAACAATGAAGATTATATCTGAGAGCAGGAGGACAAAAGCAGGTGACGAGTGAGGTTAAAAGAAAAGCTGCTGCTGAAACCCACCTCTGGGGTACTTTCCCAGTCTCATTTGCTCTATGGATGGAGCCTAATTGGTGTTTGGTCCGTTGTTTTGTGCAGTGTAAGTTTGTTTTAAAAAGCAAAGTCCAGGAGCTTCAATGAGAACTTTAGGTCTGTAGTATCTTTAAAAATCAGGCCTTTAACCATAAGAATGAAAGCTGTGGGGAAAATGATTTTTTTTTTTCCTTTTGCCCCTACACCTCTGCAATTCACATGGATGCTTGTGTCCTCACTTGCAATAACATGCCTAGCTGTATTCTTGCATAACAGGATCCTCAACATATAATCCACAAGTCTGCGTGGGCCGGTAATTAGCGCTGGCCCTCGTTCAGTCCTTGGGATTCATTCCTTAGGGCAGCAACATTAGCCCCTCAGTTAAGCATCTGTGCTCCTCAGATTTGGAACCATTTTTGCCTCATTTGTGCAGGATGTGGGTCCCGGAGCCGACTGCAGACATTGCTTGTGTTTGTGTGGAGACTTGTGTTTCCTCTGGTGTGGATGGGCAGGTGGATCTGTCCTTCTTGGGCAGAAGTCAAAGCCTTGTTTGTTTTCCATGACCGGTGGAGGATTCCTGCTCGATTCTATTTTCAGTTTAATGTGAAAAATAATTATAGTTCAGCCCAGGTAGCAGGAGTTTCTGAGTTTGGTGTGATGCCTTGCTTACTGTTTGTGAAGCATCATCAGGCGAAAGATGAGATGTGCGTGGTAGGACCACTAAATTCATCTGCTACCTGCCAGGCAGACATTTGCTCTGGGAGGGAAGCAAAAATCAGGAGACTATTTTTAGCTCTGAAATACTTTTCTTGAATGACATTCAGTCCTTGCCAGCCTTTGATGAGCAGAGAAATAATCCCTCAAGGGAACAACTGAAGGTGCCTGGATCTGTGCTCAGCTGCCGGCAGCTCCCGGCATGGCTGTGGGAGCGCTGGGGCAGCTCCAGGAGCAGCAGGCATCACGTAATGGCAGGCACCAGGCAAGAGAGAAATGCACGCGGCATGGCAGGGAGCTGGAGTCAGCAGTACAGGAATCTGTTAGGGCTTGAGTAAAAATTACTCTGAGCCCATTTTCCTGATAGAGACCAAGTCATACGGTGCAGGGCACAGGGCTGAGAACCACAAGCCCATTGCACGTCAGGAGTCAGCCCTGTTCCCATGCCCAAGTGGGAGAACCCATCTTGCAAATCAGCAAAATACGAACCCGGTGCTCGTAGGTGGCAGCTTGGCAGTTCCAGAAATAGAAAGATACAGCGATAGCAGATAACACTCCCTGATAGCTGAAATAAAAAGAATTAAACTGTACAAAAGTGTGCTTTAATTGCTAACTCTCTTCTGTCTGCTTAAATTACTAGAAATAAAGGTCTTCTCTTTAGTGATGAGCAGTTCCAGGCAGAACAGACGTGATGGGGGAAACATGTTTGGAATAAATACTGATGTGAATGACACTTATTAGCTACAGTGTGGCATATTTATTTCTCTGTAGTTAGCATAATAGCACAGCTTGAAATGAGAAGGGTTCTTTACTTGTGTCTGTGCGTGCGTGCGTAAAAATAACAATGGATTGTTATGGGCAGAATGCAGATGATTTTCCTGTCTCCGCAATTAGCACCAATATTTGGATGCCATCATTTGTTGTGGGAGATGAGCAAGTGGCCTAAGCATGGCTGTGCTTTGAGAAAACCTTCTCTTCCTTGTGTCAAACAGGAGACAAGTGAGACAACAGCACAAGAGGTCGGCTCTTCTCCCTTGTCTCCATGCTCAACAGTTGCCTGCCCGTGGTGGCTCTGCCCTGCTTTTGGGGGCTACAGGGCTCCTACAAGGGCGAGACACCCCTCGCCAGCCCCTCTGGGACTCCTGGCAGCCTGGTCGCAGCCAACAGCCTTTTGAGCTGTGGCTGGAGAGGGAGGAGAGTGGAAACATCCCGATTATCTCACAGGAATTTAATCGCAGATGTGTGGGAGGCTGGGTGAAAGGTTTATTTTCTTCTGAGGAGTTGGGTGCTCCAAGTGGAGATTGGCGATGGAGATAAGGTTGGCTGCTTGAATGTGCAGGTTACCTGCCTTTCTGCTGCTGGGAACCTGCTCATCCTGTCTTGCTTTTCTCTGGGGGTGCTTTCAGGTGCCCCCATACCTGGCGCTCTCAGCTGGGAGTGGTGGTGGAGGCTCTGCAGGGAGGTGCTTGTTGCTCGCTTGCCCAGAGCCTGCTCGCTCATGCTGGCTGTGTCAGGCTCTGGCAGCCCTGCTGCTGCCCTGCCCCTTCTCATTTCACGGAGTTTGGGGTTTCTCGCCCTTACAGAGCAGAAGCCTGCAGTAATTTTAAAAGCATTGACCAGTTCAATGAGGGCTTCCCACTATGATTGCCATTTCTTCCCCAAGTTTCTGGAGCGAGGGAGGGAGGGAAAGCTTTGCTGAGGGTCCCTGTGTCAGGCAGACCCTGGCTGCCAGCTGGCATGAGGCAAAGGGCCCCCTTGCAACAGCTTCTGGACAAATCTCTTAGCACTCGAGTGGTTCAGTGGGCATCATCTTTGAGTTGTTGCTTTGCAACAGCAGTAAGGTTTCTCATCTCCTCCGCATATATTTTAATGTAAGAACGTGTGGAAATGGACAATCTTGGACCTTACTGTCCTGTTTAAACTTTGAAACTGGCTGGTGGATTGCAGAGCTGCTTGGGGAAAGGAAGAGAAGACAATGGGGTGGACAGACAAAGGGACTGTCTGAGCTCTGTTTCCTTAAGAAAAATCATGAGGCATTGCAAATGAGGAGCCAAGAGCTTCTCAGGTCGGTTGTGAATGCCGAGTACTGTCTTAGGAGCCGTCTTGGAAGCCTTTTTGTTGAGGGGAATAATTATACTGTGGCAAAAGTATTTACTTGCCAGGTATTTGCCTGCCTTATTTGCACTGTATTCTTCCATTGCTGAAATGTAAGATGAAAAACCTTAAGACATATGCCTGGGAGTAACAAACTTTCCATTCTTTCTAAGTTCGCTTGATTGAGTACTTGGTTTAGAAATACCATAAAAGTGCCAGGCCATAGCTTGAAATATCTCATTACCAGGTGTCAGTCTGCTTATAACTTTCACTCAGGGATTGTTGAGGGCTTTTTTTTCCCTGTTGGTCTTCTAATGAAAATGCCAAAGGGGGAAAAACTATTAAAAAAAATAAAAAATGCTGCTTTGATTGAAAATAAAATTGCTGAGCCAGCAGTGGCTTTCAGTAGTGCTTGCTCTATTGTATTGCCCTGACTAGGTATTATTTCACAAGCCAATGGGATGTTGTATGGTGTGAGGGTCTTGTACGGGCACGGACCTGCTGGTTTGCAGCATGCTGGGAGGTATTGCAGAGCTTAGATGAGCAGGTAGTTTATGTCAATAGAGGGACCTGACAAGTAGGCAGGAAGGAAAAAACTCAGAAGCTGAGGTTACAGCACTGACTTGGCTGAAGTCAGACAAACGTCCCTGGTAGGGCATGGGCAGCATGGCTAGTTGAGAGGACAAGGATCTTGTTGGCTGGTTACTTGTGACAATGTGGGGACACTGTTCTAATGCTCTTGCCTTCTCTTACAGGGTTGTCTGCTCCTCTAGCTTTGGGTGCTAGCGCAGTAAGTGATGTGAGAGAGCTTATGGCATTGCCAGGCCCTGTGTAATATGTGCATGGGACCAGTGAGGCTGCTGTGGACCTGTGAAAGGTGGTTGAAGAAGCAGCTGAGAACTGGTGGTCCAAAGCACGAGTGGGCAGCAATGGCACTGGGAAGGAAATGTGGGGAAGGCTAATGCAGAGTGCTGCTGGAGAGGCTGAGGAGGGCATATCTCCTCTGCCTGAAAGGAAGAGGAAGGTGCTTCTGTGGAGACCTTAGTCATGGTTGGAGATTCATGTGGCATCTTCAGAAGCCCCCGTCATGGAGACGATGATGCTCTAGAAGGACAGTCTTGGGCAGGTCTAGCTCCTACTGACTTCAGGTGGCATCAGGATCTGTCTTTAGTCCTGGACTTCAGCAGTGCTTCCCTGCTGCCTGGGCATCTCCCAATGCTGGCAGCAGAAGTGGTGGTTTGAGGATCTCCATATCGTGCTGGAGAATGTGCTGTCAAGGATGGAGGTGTCACAGCTTGTGTACCAGCACCCGAATGTGCTGGCTGCTGGGAAGCCGGTGACCATGTTGTTGTCTCTCAGCAAGCCGTGCCCTGGCACAGGAAGGTCCCTGCTGCCCTGGACATGCAGACAGAGGTGCTCGAAGACACTGCGGTACCACCAGGGGAGGTCACGGTGCCCCAGAGCAGCCTGCATTTGTGGGAGGTTTCTGTGATCCTCTCCAAGGTTCAACTGATTGCTTCTCTGGGCCTGCCAGAGGCTGCAGTCCCCTCCTTACAGCAATGCTGGCGCTTTCCACAGCAGGGAAAGGGAAACTTGGAGACGTGGCAACCGATTTGCAAATAATAAAACACTTAAAGCTATACGAAAAGCATCTTGCATGGAAAATCAGACAGGGCAGGCAAAACAGCACTTACCATCAACATAATGCAGCTGAAATCTCTTTCTTAGAGATAATCATCTCTGACTCCAGCAGTAAAAATAAAGGACAAAAGCTGGAAGAAGCCAGAAAGCACGGTCGTGGGAGTAAATCTTGT
This sequence comes from Buteo buteo, assembly GCF_964188355.1. Classification (NCBI taxonomy): domain Eukaryota; kingdom Metazoa; phylum Chordata; class Aves; order Accipitriformes; family Accipitridae; genus Buteo; species Buteo buteo. The sequence goes on from NC_134197.1 coordinate 9,923,225, forward strand.
TGAAATGAAAATTAAAAACACAATGAAAGGAATAGAATTGCCTTAAGTGAAAACAGAGCTGTCTGCCTAGAACAACAACTGAGATTATATGGGAAGCACATGGGGGTGTGGGGAACCAGGTTGAGCGTGGGGCTGCAGCGGGGCTGGTGCCGTGCCAGCGTTCAGCTGTGAAGTAAGGGGGGGAAGAGCCCCTGCCTAGACTTGAGAAAGATCCAGATTTCAGGTGTCCTTTGCAGTCTAGGAAACATTCAGGTCCTTGCTTTCAGCACCCACTCTGAAGGATAAAGTAATTTATGGTCTATCTGAAGGATAATGGCTGATCCTGGACAGTGCTTGCTCCTGCCTGCTGAAGCTTATCCCCGAACTGCTGACCTTTAATGGACAGTATGTGCTGAACTGGCCTTCCTCAGCCAATCTTGCTGAAGCTCACATTTAAAGGTCTGTGTAAGTTAGTCCTCATCCAAAGCTCAAACAACTAAAGGGAAGATTTCCACTGGCACAGATCCAAATTCCACCAGGCTGTGACAGCTCAGAGAGGCAGCACTGCCAGCTGAACTGAGCTGGGAGCAGCTCATGGAGTTCGTTATTGTCCCTGCTATGTGGGAGCATAGCCTCATCCAAATCAGAGCCACAAAGCTGGGCTCTAAATGTTTCCTACTTCAGGTTTTAAACAGTCATCTGGAGACCTTCATTTAAAAATAAGTACCGCTTTTTAAGTGCTACAGGAGATGCACAGCCTTTTATTAAAGGATGCCAACGTATGGTGTGAATACCTATGTCTTGTGACTATTTCAGGCTGACCTTGATGGATTTGTTGCTTTAAGTGTCATATAAATCAAACTGCTCAATGAACTATCTGCTGTTTCCCACAATGCCAAGAAAGCACCTGAGGCCCTTTTGCTCCCCATAGACAATGGTGCCCAGAGGCTTATGCAACCCTCCTGCTCTGCTGGTGGCTGCTCTCTTCCAGAGCTTGGCGTGGTATTTTTAGTTGCAAAGGAGAAGTGTCTCCTAACTATATGCTGATCACATTTGAAAAGCTTCAGCTGATATTAAAATAGTCAAACGTTGCCTGAATTCACATACTTTTGTTTGTTGCCTTTTGTATGCTGTGTGTAGCTGTTCATATGACAGTGCCTATTTTCTACCAAAATCATGGTTTGGGAGCTGCCGTACAACAAAGGATGTTTTTATCCTTTTTGAAGATCTTTTGAGTTATCCTTGGCCCCAGCTATCTGAAATACAGACTCATGCACGTATATTCTCTCTGCAGGCAAAGAACAGAGGCAGGAATAGACTTTACAGCTGTGATTCTCAAATTTTATTAGTCAAAGGGCTGCCTGACCTTCAGGGAAAAAAAATATATCTGGGAACCATCATATCTGATGCTGCCACCCGGATGTTCCTTCATGGCCAAATAACTTCATTATAGGATTTTTTTATTATTATTTTTTCTTGCCCTTTTGTTTACTCGCTTGCCTGGATGGGAATGTGCTATGTAAATGTCTTTGTCTCTCTTCATGGGTCACTGTCTGGTGTCTCACACAGCACCCTTGGGCTTATGCTGAATGCGGGTCTGCAGCACTAGCGGCCTCTGCCCCATCGGTCTTATGCGGTGTCTGCTAAGCGGAGGAAAACAGTCACTTTTCTGCAGATGGTGTGGTGAAACAGAAAAAGAGGCCGCATACCCAGCCCATTGTCTGAAGCGTTCTCAAAATAGCCCATCACAGAATAAACTCACCACGTACTTACATGAACAAGGAACACAACAGGTGATTGCCGTAGCTTTTCCTGGTTCACCGGGCGCCGGTGAGGACCCCGGCTCGGAGTAGGGTCCTTGCTGGTGGGGTTCCTTAGGAATGAAGGGGAGGAGACGGGAAAACCCATCTGGGCTTCGCTGGTGTTTCTAGACCCAAGGTGCGGCTCGCGCAGCTGACGAGGGCTGTCAGCTGGGGCAGGCTGGGGTCGTCTCTCTGCAGAGGGAGGTGCGGTTTTGGGGATCCCCGTGTCCTTCCAAAGCCAGGCCTTTTGGTGGCAAAGCAACGCCTGGGCTTGCTGTTGCCAAAGGCGAGGGCGGCTGCCCTCCCCAGCCATCTTGGCCTGGTGCGGAGGAAACAGGCTGGGGGGTGCTGGACCGCCCTCCCGGGCATTTTGGGATCTCTCCCCTTGCCCAGCTGCTCTCCCGGCGCCCTGTCCTAGCCCATGGTCTCAGAGATGGGCCAGGCGCGTGTGTGCTTCCCCGAGCGGCGCTTGGACGTGGACGGAGGCTCTGCCCGTCCCTCAGCCCCCTTTCAAAAGCAGTCGGCCGTGGCTTTCTGCGACACGACGCGGGAAGGGAACGGCCTGCTGTGGTACACGCGGCACAAGTGCCAGCGAGCATCCCGTTTGTGCCCTGTGCCGTTGTCGCCCCATTTCCGAAAGCGCCCCGCTGCCCCGTTTCTCCCTCTTTCAGCTTGGAGGTCGCTGTCGGACTCCGAGTTTCGGGGTCTTGCGTCTCCTGAAAGAGGTCGGGCTGCTGGCGTGGCTCGGCTCCTGGCCCACCGAGCCCTTTAAAAGCCAGACGGCGCCGGCTGTGCCAGCTCCTGGCAGGTAGGGCCGATCCCAGAGACGGGCCTGCTCCGGGGAGGGCAGCGCTGCGGGGGGCTGCTGCTGCTGGGGGTCCCCCCTTTTGCCAGGGCCTGGTCAGGCAGGGCTGCCAGCAGCCACGGCCCTGCTTCCCGACAGCCCGGGGCCACCCCGCATGGCTGCCGGCCGTGCCCCAGCTGGTGCAGGCCCGCAGCCCTGCCTAGTGTGGGCCCCCCCCGAGGGGCCTGGGAAAGCCAACGTGGAGGGTGGCTGCTGGGGTTTTCAGCTGTCCCCAGCTCCTGTTGCTCTGTGGGCGCTGAGCCTCCTCTTCCTTTTCAGCCACCCTCTCCAGAGCAGCGGCTTCGCAGTCCCGCTTGTGTCCCTTCTGCCCAGCCAGGTCTGGCCCCAAACCACCGGCTCCGAGTGGGAACAGCAGCGGCAGCATCCCTGGAGGGCAGTGGACGGCTCTGATCCGGGCTCTGGCAAGGTCCCTGCGTCGAGGTGAGGCACAGATGATATTTTGAGAGAAACTAATCTTGTGTAATTCAAGCACCAGAGGGAGCGACTTGTGCTGGTGGAGGATTTGTTCTGCGCCCCCTCTCTTCCTTGTGCCGCTTTTCTTCCCCTCCTCCTCTTTAATCCCCATCTTCCTTGGACTCGATTTTTTATGCTGATCTTCAAGGACCAATGCAAAACGTTTCCACAGCTCAGGAAGCTACCCAGATTTGCATTTAACATATTTAAATATTTAACATATTTAGGGCTCAATTAAAGCAAAGGGAGACAAAATTGGGAACAGACTGAAGAATAAGTGTGTGTGTGCACGTACGAAGGAATAAAGATGATGCTTGCAGATACACAGGGAAAATAAAACATGGGAAAGAAGACAGAGAGACCCCAGTCCCTCTTTGTTGTCATATCAAGCATACTGTGACTAACAGCAATAATTTTTTTCCCCCCATCAGTACCGTAACAGAAGAATAAAACTAATTGTCATCTGCCACCCACTGTTTGTAAAGCAGCTTCTCTTAAATAGTTCTTACGTATTGAGTTCAGCTGTCAAAGGGAGCTGCTTTTTTCATGGTCTGCAAAACACATTTCAGTATGAACACAGCTCAATGCAAAGGTCACCCCATCAAAAATGTTTTCCCTCAGTAGCGAGTATAATAGCAAAAAAAGGCATTTTGCAGTCTATTCTCACCATTTTACTTGATATTTCTTAAATGGTAGACAGCTGGAGATTAAATTCCCTTTGATGGGCAGAATTTGAGGGAGAGTGTTTTGTATTGTAGTTTGGGTTTCCCCCTCCCCTCTTCCATGCTGCAGCATGGGCTCTTTAACAGCTACTTATGACAGGTAGTATGAGCCATAAAAAGAGCTGGAGACAGAAGAAAATTACCTATTGTTTTTCAGATTGGCTATTGTTCCTTAGGATATTAGTATGTGTTCCTGTGTGTGCTAGTGTTTTAATGGTAGTTTGGTTCCTGAATGCTTAAATTACTCTCCCTGTCAGTGTTTCCATTTACTTGACACATTCCAAATACGAAAAGACTTCGGGAGCCAGCCTACAGAGCGAGGGAGACCACGACAACTGTAAATATCACTACAGACAATAGGCAGAGGTCACACAGCAGTGAAAGGGAGGGTTCCTGCTAACACTTCCACAGGGGAGTCAGGGTAAGGCAGTTTGAAGTTGTAATTACAGGGATACTCATGCAGGGGTGCCTGCTCTCTGTGTGTGCTCCCAGACCTGCTTGTAACATAAGCTGGTGAGGGAAAAAACAAAAGGTCTGCCTTCTGCCAGGCGTCTGAAAGCAAGGGTTACATCTTCAGGGATGTAACTTGCATGTTTCACCGACGTTTTTACAACAACTTTCCTATGGTTTGGAGCTGCGGAGGGGAATTTTGCAGAAGACTTTACTCGCCCCAAGAGGAAATGTTTTCCGCTGTTGTGCTGCCTGGATTAACCCGTGGCGACCCTTGCCCAAAGGACTGTGTGCAGACAACGAAAACAGTGGCTCTGCATCGGCTCCTGCCAAATATGTGTCAAGTGATCTTCCAGCAATGGCAAAGGGAAGCTCAGGACAGTTGAGAATGTAACCCCAGCTGTTCTGTCTCCCCTAGAAGGAGGAACCTGTCTTTCAAAGAGACATTTCTTATAATTTCATCTGTAGTTCGATTGTGTGCATTGATTTAGGCTTCACTCTGCTTATGTGCACAGAGATCTTAAAGGGGAGGAAAAAAACAACAAGCAAGCACAAATGGTGCTAAGCCTTGAAATTTAAGACCTGCCGTTAAAGGCAGGCCTCAGGAGAAGTTCATATTGTAATGGTGGTTGGTGATCAAGTTGCCCTGGAAGATTCAGCAGCGGTGGTAGGTCACCCTCAACAGACAAGAGGTTATACTGCCTTGAGGATAGACGAGTGGTGTCAACCTGTAGGGAGAACCAGGGCTTGCCTCAATGAAGGTGATGTAGGGTCCCAGTAGTGTCCTTGTATGGCAGCATGGGCACACCCTGTCCTTGATGTTGTGTGAAAACAGTCAGCGCACAGCAACGGTTTGGACATCTTAAACATCAGGCTTCAGCTGGGGCCCTGGATGAAGATTGAACCTGGAGGGTCTGAATCATTAAGCTTGGGCTGTTACTGTTTGATCTGTTAGTGAGTAGCAGTAAAGGATGGAAACTTCTGTTGGACCAGCTTCTGAGACAGCAAGGGGTGGCTGGGATAATGTAGACCACACCTTACCTGCAGGGAGGTACTATCCAGTAAACCCCGAACAACTTCTCTGGTGGTAGGAGTGTTGCTTTTTCTCAAACACCCATCAGAACAGAAAACTTCCAAGTCTCTCCAGGCCTTATTCTTCTCTTAAATTTAGATTTCCCTTTTTTAAAGGGCAACTGTACCACATGTAAAAGATTTTAGTTCCAAGTGTGCTCTGAATGCAGCAGAACCTGCTTTGTTCTGTTGTGCTAGCAAAAACGTGTTGACAGGGACGGGCGTCAAAGCCCCGGGCTGAATTAACTGGCCTGGAATTAGGCAGAGGATGTTTTGCAAGGGTGTTCCAGCCGGGGAAAACCACACGGTCTGGTCTCTTCTTGCTTCTATGCTGCTGTGCAGTCCGGAGAGCTCCTTTGTTTTAAGCTGTGGTGTTCATGGCTGAGTAATGGGGTGAAGGAGTCCTTACCTTATCTCTGGGCCCCTCTGTGGGTGACAGTGCCACGAGGTGGCAGTGGCCACCAAATAATGTCTGGCCAGAAGCACAAGGTCCAGGTGGTGCATTTGTCCAGCTCTTTGCTCCCTGATGTAAGCGTGGGAGCGCAATCCAGCCCCTAAATGCCAGCCAAAGCACTGCTCTAGCTTACACTTGTCCTTTGACTTTCTAGTAGGCTCAAATTCCCATTTCTCCATTCCCATGTTGTTTGAGCACATCAGTAAAGTCAGGGTGAGAGATGAACAAATTCTTGATGAACCGTGCATTGCTTTACTGTGTGCACACTTCCAGAGGTTTACTGCCTCTGGAGGGCTCACTCCTACTCAGGCCGCACCTTCCCTGCAGAATTATCTTGGGTCTTATGTGTGATGGTGGTTCTGTCGTTTTTCCTAGATATTAAATTGTTGGCTGACATTTTGCTCTTCTGTGCCTGTGCTACCTGGGATGGACAGTGGGAATTGCAGCATCAATAAAAGCTAAATCACTTGAGTGATGATGGGTCCACTGCCTTCTCACAGATTTCTGTATCTGAAGGGGCAGAGAAGTTTTCCTGCAGTTTGGTGGGACAGTCTTTTAGAGATGGCAGATCTTGATTGAGGCTCTGTAGTAAACCGAAGGATATATCTGTTAATCTTGGTGCTGCATGTCTACAGGAATTTGCAACACCACAAAAAGTCCAGAAGTCCTGGTAGGCCTTTGTGGTGTGCCTGAATTGCCTTGCTAATCCTGGGAAATCTGCCTTCCTGGCCTGGAGGAGCTGGCCCACGCCCAAACCTACCTGCTGTAAACCAAAGGCCATTTACACCGTGGTGGGTTCTGTAGGCTTGACCAGTTGAAGAACCAAGCCAGAGGCAGATAGACATGTCTTTATCATCAGCTGATGGCTTTTTGCTGTCTCTGGTGTAAACAGTGTAAAGCAAGAACCATGAATGCGTGGTAGACATGTGAAATGTCTGATAAATGGGAACAAACGTTCATGGTGGCTCTAAGGAAAATGGCTAGGAGAGACAGGATGACTTTTGCATTCTGCAGTCAAGCTACTGAATAATCTGAGGGTAGGCCAGGAGGATGGAAAGAAGGCAGGAATCACCTCTATTCTGTTTCTGCTGATAAATCAAACACGACAGCACAAAACTTAATAAAGCACTGTGACATTTTAGGTAGAACATTGTACATGGGTGAAATGTGCTGCCTACCCGTGATCGAAAGCCTCACTTGCCAACACGGGACTCCATTGTTGTCACATCATTGGGGCTGGTAGAGACCATGTGCCATAGATTTCTGCAGGCAAAATGTTAAAAACTCCCATTTCAGGTTCTTCTCTGTAAAATGGATTTTGCTTCACCCAGCAGGGGTGATGTGAGGATATGTTTGTTGATATTCTTGGGGTCCTGATCTATTTTTGGGAAAGCGCTGTGAAAGACTTGAATGGGAAATTCTTCCTGTCAAAGCATACCCATAATTAAACTGGTCTGTTTATTCATGAGTTCAGGCAGGTTTATTATTGTTTTTTCTAGCCTTGATCTAACAAATTGTGTAACGTGGTCTGCCACACATCTGCTGCTCCATGAATGCTGGGGTGGGTGGACACCTGGTGTCAGTGAAGGGAGAGTAGTGGAGTGGAAACAGTGGCCTCACTGGGAATTTCCTTTGAAGATAAAAAGCTCTGCATGGCTATTTGTGCAACGTTTCCTTTGAACCAGCAGCATGTGTAGGTTTGTTGTCAAGCAGGAGACATTATAAAAGCAAATAACTGCAAGTTGGCCAAGTGCTTAATAACGATCCGTGAGTTGTGACAGGTGAACTCCTCTGGCAGCAACATTGGCTGCATTGCTGTGTCACACACTGGTGGTTGCTCGAGAGACACATTTGTACAGTGTACCTGGTGCATGTGTTGCTCCTCCTTGGTGTAAGACACAGGCTGTTTCCATCACGTTGTCTTGTGGGTCAGATAGGAAAATTACACATGTAGTCACATGCAAGGACTGAAACTGGTTCTGCTCTCCTGAAGTTGGGGGGAGAAAGGGGAATGTCCCCTTGTGGACAGGGTTTGGTAGGAAGGGGAAGCAACCTACTGAAGAGGGGTGGATGCTTGAGCTCTGCATCTGCCAGCATGGACACGTGAGTCTTTGCAATACATAAATCATGGAAAATGTGTGCTTTTCTCATTGTGTCAAAGCCAGAAAGCCCTGACCCAGCTGGAGGAAAATAACAATTTGAACAGAGATCTCATCAAGCAAGATGTTCCAGCTCGTTAGAAAACAACTTACTGTATGCTTGAAAGGCGCCTGCAATGCATAAAAAGAAAGGGCTCACACTTGCACTGGAAAATCTAAAGTAGAATAGGCAGATATGACCTCATCTCTTCATGCTGGAAAATTATTGCCACTTGGTGTTCTTGCCATCTTAAAGTGGTTACTGGGGAGTCAGTGATTTGGGAGCAAGTGTAAATGTGACTCAGTTGCTTATCAAGTTGGAGCAAAGTCTCTTGGTTGGAAGTATGTGTAATGAATGGAAAAGCAAATGAACAAGCAATATTGGCTGGTCTTTTAACTGGCCTTTTGCAGGTGTCTGGAAGGCTTGGGAGGGAAGAACTTAAAGTGGACTGTGTTGCGTGACCCTTGCATTGAAGGCAGCTATGGTCTTACTATTCACAGCACAGACTTCTGGTCTTGTGCCCTACCAGTTCATTTGGGAAGCATGGTCGCAGTGATAGACTCTGCCACAGTGTTTAGGAAAATGAGCCAGTTGCACGATGCAGGCACAGTATACTGTTTGGGGATGATCTAACTGGCTTGGCAATAGATGGCAAAGATGGTTGTATCAATCTGTCCTCTCCTCATGCCAGTTCAGAGTACTGGGCTTTTGCTGTGATTGCAGAACTGGGGGGACCCTGTCAGGTAGACCTGGAGGTGAGGTCTGCTCACAGGCTGCATGCTACTGGGAGGGGAGATCACCTCTCTGTGGTGGGCTGCCATGTTAGAGGTCTTTTGACTAGAATATGGCCTTTGGCAGATGACTCTTTTATGAGCAAAAGATAGTTAGGCCAAGTATCTCTGGTACTGCAGGCATTTCCAGAGAGTGCACCTAATGAGAGAGAAGTTCCTATGAAAAGGAGAGAGTGGTGGCAGTGGCTGAAGGGATCTGCAATCTGTATGACTAAGTGTCGTGTGCTTCACTCATGAGTGGTTGAATATACTTTTTTCTTCAGCAAATTCCATAGTTATAAAAAAATAAACAGGGTCTGTTTCTGAATATAAGAGCTCAGGAGCTCTGAGCCTGGCATGGTCTGGAGGTCCCCAGGTTCTCATAGGCCCTGCCAGGGAAGCAAGAGCCAAGCCCTGGCTAGGGAAGGAGCTCCTTGGCTTCAGGTTCTTGTTTCACAGCAGGACACGTGTAAGCCAAACGCCCTTAGCCTTGAGGCAGGCCATGTGGGACAGGACCACTGCAATATGTCTATTTGGCACACTTGGATGTGTAGGGATAGATGAAGCAGGTTAAAGTATATCACCCAGCAGTGATATACTTCCCAGTGGGGAAGTCTGCCACGTCCCCGTGGAAGCTTTTCCAATGGTTTAATTACTCTCAGTGCTGAGAAACAAGCTTTTACTTCAAAGCTGAATTTGTTTGACTTCAGTTTCTGCCCATTGGGTCCTATTTTGATGAGGCTTACTCTTGGCTAGCTCTTCCATGTGCAAGTACCAGTGAGTATCAATTGAGTTGTCCCTTTGTTTTATTTAGACACATTAAATTCCTTATGTCTGTCTCTGCAGGAATTGTTCTCCAGGCCCTGGTTTTCTTTCAGCTCCCATTTAAACTAATTTCTGCGTCTTCCAATTCTCTGAAAGTTGACTTTTTGGTCTGGACGCTGTTCTCCTAGGGACTTCTCAGGTCTACATACAAAGTTAAGATCGCTTTCATGCTGCCTGGCTCTTCAGTCACACAAGAATGGCATCAGCACCGCAGAGAGCATTGCTTTCTTCTCTGAATCCTTTCTTTCTATCATCTTGTAAACACAACATTGCCTTTTTGGTTCCCAAATCTACAGCCTTGCATTGTATTCTGCAGCGGTACTCCAACAAAGCCCATGCAGCCTCTGCAGACGGTGCAGCAGGTCTTGTTGGGAGCTGGGGCTACGTGAGACTTGCGGGTATTGGCACAGCCTGCTAGGTTGCTGTTTTCAACCAAGACTGTCGTCTGCGTGTTACTAGCACTCATGGAAATGGGAAAGTCCTCCCTATCACCTCCATTTCACAACAATTTGCTTTGCAACTTAATTGATGTTTGTCAATATTAGAAAATTTCCAGCTAGAAAATTTCTCCAGGCTTGGCAAGGTTTCAGCAGAGTGGGGAAACAGGAACTGTTCTTACTCCTGTTGGGGTTTTGCTGTTTATCAAGGTAAAGGTGGGGAAGGGAATGTGGAGGGGAAGCTGGGTCTGATATACACACCGTGGAGGCGTTAAGGTACCAGTGGGATGGTTTGTTTTAGGTGTATGAGCTTTTATAGGCAGTTGCAGAAAGGAGCTACTGAATGTGATTTGAAGCAACCATCTGCTGTGGGCAGGCTGTGCTGCTGTCCAGAAGAGCCATCTGTGTTTATCATGAATATTTTCCTTCACTATGAACTCTCTCTTATTTCGCCACTTACCACAAGAATTGGTTAACCCCTTGAAAACTCTCAGAAAGTGGGTAATGTTGCAGAGAGTTTATGTTCAATTAAAGGTTAAATTAAGGTGTCTTCCCCCTTGTGCAGTATAACCCACATGAGCAAAATCTGGGAGGACCACAGAAGGCCAGTTATTGCCTGTGAGACCCAGTTTGCACATCAGAATAGTAAATGTCTGACAGTAATGAAACAGTACTGGAATGAATAACAGGTCTTGTTCTTCCCACCTGTTCTACGTCTCTACCGTCTGCAGTGTCTGATGCTTACTAAAGCTGCTGGGATTTCAGTGCAGTGCTTGGGCATGCGCTTAGTTTCTAATTTCTGAGATTAAGGAGGGACTGAAATGTGTGTTAAATAATTTGGTGAATGGAGATCTTTTGTCAGAAAAAAACAGTCGAGAAATCTGAAGCAGAAGGCAGGGTATCTTTGGTTTGCTTTTTTTAACAGAGTTCATGTTTTTCTGCTTAAACACAAATATTTCTGCTTAACACCCTGCTTGAGGACAAATAAGGTGATTGCTCCTTGTGGCTATGCTGGTTTCCTCATTTGAATTGGCTGCTATAATGGCAGTCAGATTAAAAAAAATAATAATAAAAAAATGGCAGACGGTTGGGCGGAGATGGGATGTTAAATGTTGCAGAGAGCATGGAAACCCTGTGTCAGCCCAGAGCTTGTAAAGGGAAAGCCATCACTTGGCAGAGACAGCTTAATAGGCTTGTAAAATCTGGCACCATCAAAACCACGATTTGGGTTTTATCAAAGCATGGCAGGGGAGCCTTGAGAAATGACAGCTGTATTATCTGTCTTCAGATCATTCTGAGAGCAACGTCAGGAGCAGGCTGGAAACAGTTCAGAAAATAATTTCATATTGAGGGTTTGCTGGGGGCAGAAATGTATAGGGAAAATTGAAATGAAAGAATTAATAACAGTATCAATAACCTTCCTACAGCAGTTTCCAGGCGTGACATGAAAATTACTTGAAAGTTGTCATCTACTGTGTATTTTATTCCCATCAGGAAGGTTTCAGGGATGAGAGGAGAATCCAAACAAGGCAATTAGGAGACTGGAGCGTGTTGGGGAAAGGAGGAACGGCTGGTGTGTAGAGCCTTTCAGTGCAATTTTTCCTGCCAGACACAGGGGCCAGGCCAAATTCTGATATAGTGGAGCAAATATCGGAGCGAGCAGATTTATGGAGTGACACCAGTGATTGCAGTGTCAGCTGGTGCGCACGAGGGTGGTCTATGCAAGATGCTGATCGTTGCAGCAAAAGATACAATGCAGCTCTTCCTAGAAGCATATCCTAGAGGCAGAAGACTCTAGCTAGGGTTTCTCACTCACCACCAAAACCTGTGAGTCTTTGAGTATGATTCAAAATCATTGAAGTAATCGCCAAGATTTCCAGTACTCCAGTCCAGTTAGTGTGGGTGTAGGGGATGGTAAAACGTTCTACCTTTTTTCTGTCAGTGTATATTGACTCTAAGCCATCAGAACTCATTTCTTTTTCTCCAGGATGACTTGACTCATAGCCAGTTCACTGTACTTGTCTTGGGCTTTGGGACTCTGGGCCCAAACTGGAACTATCCGTAGCTACTGGAAAAGAGAGCCCAGCACGTAGGTTAAACCACTTATTAATGATGGCATAGCTGAGGTAGCCATGAAAGTGACTTAGTCACCTAAGAAATGAAACCACACTGAAAATGTTCCCCTTCCTGAGGTCCAAACGGTTTTCAGACATTACCTAAGCCATCAGGCTGTGATGGGACAGACTACTGTGATCCCATTTGCCAGTTTCAGGTCATTAATGTGCAGAGGAGAAGGGACTTGATTTTCAGACTTTCCCAGAGACAGCAAGTTTCTATTGCAGTTTATGTTCAAACTTAGCCTGCAAATCATCCAGAATTGACTTTGTTTTTTGACCTATATTTAGCTATATTTTTGCCACATAGCTGGCCAAACTTGCAGTGTTTCCAGGGGAAAAGGGAAGAAGTGAATCTTGCATTCTCCATTTTCTGAATTAGTAATTATATGTCCAGGAGAGATTCAGAATACTGATCAGAGAAGCTAGTGAAGAAGAGAAACCACTTGCATGAATGCACGGTGAATGCTGAGGCACAGGCTCAGTTGCACAAGGCTGAAAATACAGTAGTGTTCATATACAGAGGAGAAAAGTGGTATGAGAAGAGCAAGCTAGTCATTTTAGGAAGCTGGTCATTACTTTCTCTTTTGCTTTAAGAGCAGTCTCTCTGAAATTAATGGGTTACTCCTTCATAATGGAGAATGATATAAATAAACAGGTTTATGCTTTCAGATGGAGCACAGGCTCTGAACTGAAGAGCAGGTACTGTCTCTGCTGCAGGAGACAGGCTGAGGTCTGCCAAGCAGCTGGAAGTCGCTGGGGAAGCAGGGAAGCAGTTTGTCAGCTGGAGTGAGGTTGGCCACCCATCTGCAGCTTGGTCCCATGCTGCACTAGTGACAGGACCGTATGCTGTTCAGTCCCAAGCCTTGGCTGACGTCAGGAAGCCTCTGACGTGCTGGTGCTCAGAGCTGTGATGCACACAGACCATGGTCCCTGCAGCCAAAGGTTATTTGTGCTGCTGGGGAGCTGGGGTCACTTGTAGGGTGGGAATGTGCTGTTCTAAAGCAGAACAGGGCTTTCTCCATGTCCATTCCTGTTTCTGTAAGCTAGGCACAGGAGAAAATGCCTTTTCAAGGGAAAGATGTTGGTGTATTCACTGGTCACAGTGTTCGGTGGGTTTATTTGCCAAAATAACCTATGTACACCCAAGGCAAGAAAAGACCTCTGTGGCACCAGGTCTGTGATTCTAGGTCTTTTCTCCCTTTGACCATTTGCTTTTCTTCTGCAACATGTAGTTGGCTGGGAGTTATTCAAAGGTAGCTTCAAAAGATCAAAGTCAGACCCAGTCTTTGCAGCATTCATGCCTCTGCCATTCAGTTTATGCAGGTATTAATGAGGTACGTTTTATATGGCCTGACATTCATGTCTTCTGTTTACCCTAATGAGGTTGTTCTGCTGTCCCTCTTGTTTTAATAAGCAACAGCGTCTCCAAGATCATGTTCTACAAAGATATTTTTCCATTTTAGGATTAGCAGGAGCAAAACTAGGAACAATAATTTCAACAGGCATAAAACATCAGGATCTTGTGTCTGATGCCTTCAAAGCAGTGCATTCTCCTCTGCTTCACCCACTCAGTATTATCACAGGTTTCAGGCTAACACATACATTTCTTGCCCTTTTGTCTCTCTAATTGTTTTCACAAGTTCATTAATGATTTTGCAAAAGCTGTAGTGAAACTAAAAGACATGCTCATAAACCTTTAAAGGAGAATATACCAGGCTGGTGATGGGAAAAGTCTCATTAGTCTTTTCAAATCGCTCCCAGCAGGTTTTTCTGCAGATTCAAACTTGTTAGGGCATAAATATGCTCCTCTAATTCAATCGGCTGTGCTGATTGTGTGACAACTGAAGTTTGCTCTGCTTTTAAGTAGCCACTAAAATCACCTTTCTAAAGCAGATGTTCTGAGAGCCAGAGCCAGAACCAGGCTGAATTCTGAGGTTTGGGGTTTTTTTGCAACCTGTGGAATTTCTTGGGCTACTGATGTCACCTATGCTTTGTTTCCAAGAAAATCCTGTGGTAGCTCTTTGGAAAATCACTGGGTTTCTCTCTGAGCTGGGAATATTGAGGTGATGATGATATAGCATCTGCAATATATCTTCAGGCCAAGGCTTAAGATAGTGTAGGAGTTTTGGTGGGACAAGGACTAAGTTCTGTAGGATTAATCACAAAGTGGTAAGCGAGCTCCTTTGTGGTCTCTACAGACGATACGTTCTGACACGTGCTCAGGGCAGAGAGAAGAGCTGGGTACAAATGAAGGCAGCTGCAGCATCTGTAGGAAAATGTGCAGCGTGTCCCATAGGAGACGGTCCAAACCTCGGCGAGCTGTGCCAGGGCCATGCCTGGCCGTAGTGAGGAGGTTAAAGAAATCGGTCTTTCTCAGTGGTGTTCTTCAACACTGCTTTGGGCCTAAAACAGTCGTGGGAGGGAGAACCTGATATAACAGCATTTCAGCGCAGCAGGACATGGGGGCAAGCGTGGAGGGCTGGCCTTGGTGCCGAAGCAGCCGTGGAGGAGGACGAGGGCTGGAGGCTGAGCAGGGCAGGTGTCCAGGTACGGAGGAGCCAAGGGGAACCGAGACCAGGAGGCTCACCACTCCTGCAAAGTGCAGGGGTGTTGTGGTTTAACCCCAGCCGGCAAATAAGCACCACACAGCTGCTTGCTCACTCCCCCCACCCAGTGGGATGATAGAGAAAATTGGGGGAAAAAAGTAAAACTTGTGAGTTGAGATAAAGGCAGTTTAATAGGACAGAAAAGGAAGAAAATAATAATTTAAAAAAATGACAATAATAATAAAAAAAGTATTAGAATATACAAACCAAGTGATGCACAATGCAATTGCTCACCACTTGCCAACCGATGCCCAGTCAGTTCCTGAGCGGTGATCACCCCCCCTAGCCAACTCCCCCCAGTTTATATACTGGGCATGACATCACATGGTATGGAATATCCCTTTGGCCAGTTGGGGTCAGCTGTCCTGGCCGTGTCCCCTCCCAAATTCTTGTGCCCCTCCAGCCTTCTTGCTGGCTGGGCATGAGAAGCTGAAAAATCCTTGACTTGTTGCTAAGTAGTGTTTAGACTAACTGAAAACATCAGTGTGTTATCAACATTCTTCTCCTACTAAATCCAAAACATAACAGCATAGCAGCCACTAGGAAGAAAATTAACCCTATCCCAGCCAAAACAAGGACAAGGGGACATCCTGAACTGCTAGAGCACCCTCCCTCATCTCAAAGCTGTTCTTTCTATGCTGAGATAAAGAATGAAATGATTTTCCAAGTCTTAAGAGTGCTTTCCTTTGAGCTCATCTAGATAAGGATATTTCTACCACACAAACCTTAATTGAAGTATTGATTTCACGTTTGTATGTGGAGTTAATTTATGTGACACAATTAAAATATATTTTATTCATACAATAGGAACTTGGAACTGGAGTAGTTGATTAAAACAACTGAACAGCCTCTACTGAAATTTTAACGTTGCTAAAAGCATAATGATCCTTTGACATGATATTCTAGTTGAACGTTTTTGAAAGTAAGTTAAGGGTGCATTTTAGATACATACTTTACCATGCAAGCTCTATTTTATGCCTGACACTAGAGATCTTCAAGGAGTTTTGATTGGACTAGGCAGGGGATACTAATATATGTTTTGGGCCTTATTGCTCAAAGTTGCCTGAATTAAGTTGAACTGTCTGATAGTGTTACTTCAAAGGGATGAAAAAACCCTTCTGGCTGTGTTCATTGTGTGTTACGTTGTCACCTCTCCATGTAAAGATACTGAGCACCAATCTGGCATTCTCACATTAGGAAGCGAGTAGTTCTTGGTGACATAGAGAAAAACAAACCTCTTTTCCCAAGGAAGCAAAATAAGCACATCCAAACTCAAAACTAGAAACCAAACTGCACTGAGTTGGGTTTGCATCACTACCAGTGACTGACAACTGGCTCTGCTGAGTGCTTAGCATATAGCAGAGACCTGAGGCATCCCTTTTATGCAGCAGTGAGCACAACTGTTACGTACTTGTACAGGCTTCTCTTGGAAAGGGGATTCAGCTGTAACTATTTTTAAGGCCTCGCTTTGTCTGAGACTTTGCTGAAGTTGCAAATGGCTATTTTTGGTTGTTATAACTGACAGCTGTCGTAACCTGCACTTTCACAAAGCGCCGTGTGGATCGCAGTGAAGTGCAACTGTCAGCCCTGGCGAGCCCAGAAAACAAGACGCACATCTGCTGATGCTTAACCTCGACTCTACTGAAAAAAGCAAAGCCCTTCCCGAGGTTAATTGCTCAGTTGAAATGTCTTGGGCCAGATGCTGCACGGGTCGGATTCTCCTGACCATGGCAAGTGCTTGCTGAGCACGGCCGGGAGCCGTAGAGGGCCCGCACGCCCAATGGCAGCCTCTGCACCTTCTGCAGGGTGGCGGGAGCAGAGAGCTGGGCAGGCTGTGCTCTGAACACGCCTGGGCATCCTCCCGCTCCCCAGGGCCCACCCGGGCCGCTTTCACCGTCCCTGCTGCTCCCCACTACTGCCCCGAGAGGGACAGGTAGCCGTGGCTGTGTTCAGGCTTGCACATCCCCGTGTTAGTTTTACTAGCTGGATGGTCTCCGATTGCTTTACAGTTTCTCTGGGATGAGAGATTGAGAGCTCAATATTTTGCAGAAAGGGAGGTCACAGGGAAGTGTCGGTTTCTGCGTCTCCCAGACTGGATTTTGTTGGGAACCATCTGAAACTGCAAAAACAGCATTCTGAGTTTCCATTTTAAAATATGTTTTAAAATAAAAACAGATGAAACTCCCCAAAGCTTGTTGTTGTTGCTGTTTGTGTGTTTGTGAAAATGCTGAAATGTTGATCTGACTTTTTTGGGATAAACTGGGGAGGGGCAAATCTATTTTTTCTCTTTCTTTTTTTTTTTCCCCCACCCAGGACAAACAAAATTTTCTGCACTTTTGAGCCCTCATTATCTGAAAGTCACTATTTGCAGTCACTCACTTTGGCTATTTTAGTCACTTTTTTAGTGCCTAGCATTGAATCATTGTTCTCAGTTTCTGTAACAGAGCAAACTTCTCCTTCCTGACAGCATAGTTGTGCTGCTGCATTACTGTGTGCAGTGTTCTGAAATCTTTGCATAGGAGGTACAGTTCAGTGGAAAGTCCTTCTGTTACACATGAGAAAATAATTTGCAATTAATTGGATGAATTCATTCTTTGTTCTGTCTGAAAATAGCCTGTGAGCAGATTGCTAAATTCTCAAACAATTCATTACAACATATTGTTTGTGAGTTTCTTCCCTAAATAATTCCTAGTCTGACCAGAACAAACAGTTCACATGTGGGTGGAATTCATAATTTCTTAGTTTCTCGAGTGGCTAATATATGGAGAAGTTCCCCATTCAGTGTGAACTGCAGGTCGCACAAGATGTGACTCAAAAATTGCTTTTGATCTGTGCTTTCATATTAAAATGTCGTGTTCTGACCTGAGTTTTCATTATCTTGAGGGACCGGGCCCAAAGAATAGGGGGTGGGTGGGTTAAACCTTGCTTTCAGGTGGATATTTGCAAAGAGGAGGTGGCTGTCTGGGAGGAGGAGCTGCGTAGTGGGACTTTAGGAGGGTGGGATTAGCCCCTGTGAATAGATAATTTTAAAACTCGCAAATATTATAAGTGGTAGGAAAAAAAAAAAAGGACAATTCTTTGGTGGAGGAGGGAGAGAAGAGCAAAGGAAAAGTGCTGTGTGGCTGGGATCGGAGGTGTGAGGCAGCCCGAAGACAAGGAGCTGGACACACGGACAGGAAGCCAGGACAGACTGGCCACGTAGCTTGCATCTCGTAGTGCTGGTAGAGGTTGTGTGGCAGAGCACTTGATTGCCAAATCATCCCCCAGCCTGTCCAGCTCGTAAATATTACAGGAGCTGAAAAATGGATGAGAGCGTAGCAGAAAATGTCACCAACTGTGCCAGCAACTGAAAAGGGCTGGACTCAGTGGTGTGACACTGGCAGCCTTTTCTGTCACTGCCGCAGCCACAGCTCCTCCGTGCTCCTTGCAGGCAGCTGTCAGATATCTCGATCTGCATTCCTCTGCTCTTGGTATTTGGGAACAGCACAGCATGTAAAAAAAAGAAACACCAATTTTTGCCTTATTGCATTCTGTTGCTTCCTGCCTGTGGTGGTTTTGTTGCCGAACTTGGTATAAAAGCTGGCTGAAGCATTTTCTCCGCTGTACTTTAAATCTTGTTTTTACATCATTCTTCCTTTCGTTACAAAGAGTTGCATGTAGCCCCCCTAAAGTCTGCTTGTGCTGGCTCACAGTCGGCTGTTAACACAAAAGTGAGCACCGGCTAATGAAGATGGAAATGTTGGCATTCAGACTATTGCTGATTTGCTAGTCTCTGGTCTCGGTATCTTTGCCCCCTGTTAAAACCAAGTAGGTAGCATATGCCACAATGTTCACTTTGTCAAAATGTTGGCTGTCCTTCTAGATTAGTGCAGCTCCCAGACCAACTGCACTGGCATCAACAGTTAGTTGATTCTGCCTCTGTTAATTAAAATAAGCTAAGAGTATCGTGTGTTATCGTGGCTTTTAAAAGAATATGAGCATACTTGTGTCTATCAGCCTGTTCCCATGGCTGATCTTTGTTGACTGATTTGTGTTGTGTCTGTGTAATGGTTGCTAAATCTGGAGTGCAACAGGAACAACAATTAGTGAAACCCAAAAGATTTCTTGCTTCTCAGCTGTCTTTGGCTCAGTGGCAGCTTATATCTCTACCATCTCTCTTGTGAAGCATTAAAATTAAAGAATTGTCCCTCGCTGCTTGGGTGGTGGAGTGAAAACTGTTGAAGCAAGAGTCAGTAGATGGCACTGTTAGACCCTGCTGGGGAGGTGCCGGGGCAGGTGAGCAGTGCAGGTACAGCTCTGAGAGGTGTTCTGGTGGTTGGACTTGGCTTCTCTCCTGGGCAGATTTGTTGTAAGTGGCAGGCCGACCTTTTGTCCCCTTAATCTCTCCTGCCAGGGTCTGGTGGTCAGGTTGGGGGAATGCGTCACTAGTGTTTAGACAGGGGTTCCTGCTGGAAGCGTCCAACCTCTGAAGGTGTTTTGCCACCTCTGCTCAGGCTCCAAGTTAGACAAGGCAGCTGGCATTAGCTCCACAGACACCTTCCTCCATGCAAGATAGCTGACAAAAGTGCCTAGCAGGGCTTTGTGAGGACAGGGGGTGACGTTTCAGTATTGATTTCTGTGAGGGTCACAGGGGCATTTCTAAGGGGCAGGGAGAGCCGTGGCTGCTGGGGGAATCGGCGCGGAGGCAGCATGGAGATCGGCACCGCTCTTTTCTGTGCGAGCCTCGCTCGTTCTGTGTGGCAGTGGCTCTCTAATCCTTTAAAATTGCAGTATGGCCTTACAAAGAATAGCCAGTTCTGCACTGCTGATGAGATAGCCTCATTTCCTAAGGGATGATTCCTAGAAAACTAACTAGTGTTGCTGTAAAGTGAGGATTTGTGGTTTAATAGTTATCATGGGAGCAGCTCCAGGAATCCCTCTGCTGCACAGTCACCATCCTACACAGGCTTCTGTTCTCCGAGCAGTGCCTTTCTTCCAGCTTCTGGACCAGACACCGAGCCTGACATTGTGTTCATCTGTCCATGCACCATAATATTGTCCGCGACATTCAGTACTTTGGGGTTTTTTGACTGCTGACTTTCAATGACATTTGGAGCAATCTCCATGGCCAATGTGCGATACTCCTCTGTGCTAAAGAATATAAAAGCGGCTGTTGCATTTAATATATTGGAGTACATGAGACACAGCAGCAGTTTGCATGATTTATTGGGAAGACAACAATGTGCCATAGCATGTTCTGTAAATATAAGCACAAATCATGCTACACCCCGCTGTAAATTTCCTTTACTGCTTAAGTGTCTAGATTAATACATGCCGCAGTAATGGATTAATTAAAAAAATAGGTTCTATCACAAGCTACTTGGTCATTAAGATGGGGGCACACTCAGCTGCCCTGACAAGGATATAGGACTTCAGATGATAGTGACATGGGACAAACCAACATGTCACTTAGGGTATGGCCTGATGCCCTTGAGTCTGCAGGAGGTGGTTAGTCCTGGGGAGCCTGGAGAAAGGGCCTGCCTCAGTTTCTGTGCTATAGACCACCCTCTCTGAACCGCTTCTGCACCTTACGGGAAAGACTAACCTGCATCTATCACTGGCTACCACCCCTTGACCTCACTTTTTGGATGCGTATCAGGCACAAGACAGGTGATTCCTATGTTGTAATATCCGAATCCCTCTCATGTTGGATTCTTATTCACTTTTGCTCTCTTTATATCTGGAGGGTGGAAACAGGGAGAATTGCTCTCAGTTTCTTTGGACAGATTCCCCAAAAGGAAGAAACAAATAAGTAAATACATACATTTTAAAAAACAGTATTAATTTTTACTTGCAATGAGGCAGACAGAAGGGAGAAGCTGGCTGACGGAAGGCAGTGTGGCGTGTCTGTTATCACATCTCATACAAAGTTTGATGTAGCCAGCTGGCAAATACCAGCGACTCTCCTGAGTTCATAGCTCACCCTGTTTTTGTTGACATTTCTGGCAAGGAAAGGTAAAGAGTTATCCCAGCTGCAATAACCTGTGAGGTCTCACTCTGCATTTCTCTTAATTTGCCTGAAATTAAAGTCTCACTCAGCAGGAGCAATTCACATGCCAGCGTTTCCCATCGTTACTACTGGCTGGGGGGGCTGCAGTAGGAGGGTGCTGTGAGAGATGGCACCTGTAGTGATCCAGTCCCAGGTGTGTAACTGCACACCAGTAGCCTCACAGCTTGCACCTTCCTTTCCTCCCCCTTAAAACCTGACTTTGGTTTAACCTGGCTCCCTCCAAACACAGCACAGAGCTGGTGTGATGTGCTGCAGCCCCCAAATGAGCAGCAGGCTGAGCCCTGCCGTGTTGCTGGAGAGGCGGGTGTGGGGAAGCTCAAGGAGCTCCTGAAGAAAAGCCTTCAAATGGGTGTCTTCACCATGTGTCCTTGTACGGGGACTTGCCATTTTAGCAGGGAGGGCTCTGTGCTCCCGTGGCTAAGTCACCCTTCTCATCCTGTTCACAGTACGTCATGCTTACGCTATTTGCAATTCGGAGTCAATTGGGATTGGTTTTTATTACTTGTTTGATATTAACTACTAGGCAACATAGAGAAGCTCTACTTGAATTCCTGTCCTAGCATGTGAGATGTTGCTGATGGGCAAAGGTTGTGTAAAAACACCCTTAACTCTGAAGAAGCTGACGCTGACAGTGGGTTTCCTTTGAACTAGCAGAGTTAATTTCAGCTTCAGATGCCTTCGCACAGAGCCCTTGACTTTAATATTTAAGTCTTTGGGCCTGATTCTCTCATCCTGCCAGAGTTACCCTGAGGTGACACTGGAATTATTTTCCTCTTGATTCTTACGTATCAGAGTGAGACAAAAATCTGATTTCCAACATGAATCTAGAATATATATATCAAAACAAAAAACAAACAAAACAAAAAAAAAAAGAAGAAGAAACAAGCCAAAACTGACAGGCCTTTTGCATTACAGTGGAAATATAAGGCACTCTTGATACAAAATTGGTTGGAGTTGTTGGGAAACTTTACTTTCATTACAGTGGTCTTTGGTCATAGGGTATAATGGCATGGCGTTTTGTCTTAGCACATGAAGCCTTATTAAAAATATAGAGTGGATGTGGGATATTGGACTGGTATTTTAATTAATGATAAAAAGAACCAGTGCTGAGGTCTAAAGAATATTTTATTTCATTTGAAGTAGATGCCAGAAAAAAATCTGCTATTTTAGTAATCTAAATTTTGCTGAACATATTTCTGATTAAATACTTTTTCCTTTGAATTGCTGCTGTAGTTTAGGTGGAATATGTCAAGTAGTTCTGTCATTATCTGATGTTCTCTAATAGACTTTACTGGACTTAACTTATTTGTGGATGAAATCTATAGGCCAAATAGCAGTAAGAGATCTTTTTTCTTTCTGATAAGATGATGTACGTACCTTGAGAAAAGCAGTGGTGGCATGCTCTGCCAGCTCACATTCCCCTCTTCCTAGGGATCTCTGTGGTGTACGTAGACAGAAAAATAAATACAAAGGAAGGTGTTCTCATGGTGTTTTTCTCTTTTTTAGTTATAATACAATTTGGTGAACATGGCTTACACCTTTGGAAGGGAGACAAATACAGTGCTGCAGATGACTGCTAAGAGGAGATGATATATTGTGTGCTCAGAAGAATCCTTTCTCTAGTCCCAAGCCCAGACTTTCTCAGTTGAGAAAGTATATTTACGTATACATAAAAGCCTCATGCCAACCAAAAAAAGCAGGCCAGCCAGGGACCAGAAGGGAAGCCAGAGAGAGCAAGGGCATGACTGAGCATTGGCAATCACTGGTAGGCTCCAGGTTGTCTCTTGCTGTCACACTGCTGCTTGGTTGAGTTCATCAATCGTTAGGTGAACTAGATTCTGTCTTCCAGTAAGTTTTTCTTGTAAACTTTCATATCCTAATCACTATCCTGCTTGTTACTCCAAAGAGAATACTGAGACCCCTAGCAGGGATGTCTAATGTCTTCAACTTCCTTTTAAAAATACTTCTCAGTCTCTGCCTAGGTTCCAAAACCCCTTAGCATCTCATGCTGAGAGGTGGCAGCAGCATATTTTACCTTTAATTCTCCTCTTCCATGTCCCCCACCCCAAGAAAGGAAAGGATGCCTGTTCTTCCTACAGTGTTGAACATGTTGTAGAGGTTGTTGGACAGTAAACTTTCTCTTGCGCATGTGCTCTAGTAAGGCCATGATAGCACTAGTTAAAAAGTCCACAATTAAAAGTCAACAAGAAGAAAATGCTTAAAAAGTGGTGATAAAACTATGACTGAGCCAGAGCTGATTTTTGAACCACGGCAGCAACAGCATTGAGGTTCTGGGGAGGAAAGTTTCTTCTTAACTCTTTGGTCTTTTTAGCCTTATGTACAAGCAGATGCTTGGGGATGGCAAGTCTTCCCGAAAACTTATTGAAAGGACCAGCTAAATAAATGCATATAGTTTAAAAGTCACTTTCTCTGTGCCTTTCTCCACCTCCCCTATGGAAATAGTACTTCTTGATTTTCCTCCTATTAACCGAGTTTTTCAGGAGATTAGATTCAACACAGTAGTTAGTTGCCAAATTTATTAAATGTTAAGGCACTAGTTATCTGAAAAAGATGTTCTCCAGACAACTATTAAGGTCCAGAGAGGGTATTTTCTCCTTGCATAGGAGGTAAACTTCAATTTGAATCAATATTTAGTGTTCAGTGGCAGGGTCCCAGGAGGTATGCGAGTTATTGATAAGAAAGTTTAGATGTCTTTGTTTAAAGTATTTTGTTATTTATATCTCTGAGTCCCCCCAAAGCAGTAAATTGTCAGACTTGGTTTAAGTGTTAGCAGTTCTGCTGTCAAATCTAGTGAATCAGGTTGTATGGCCTCTAAAACATATTTGAAAGCCTTCACACCTTCATGTGGTGCTGCTTGGAGCCTTTGTCAAAAACAACATTTTCTGATTTGGTGTTGGCATTATAGTTGTAAAAGAGAAGAAACATCTCTTAATGCTGACTGCATGGGAAGCTGTGATGCTGAAGTGATGGACTTGCAACCCAAATTTCTGGGAGGTAGAAAAAGTCTACATTGAGAAAAAAATACACTATTCTCATTGCAGTTATAAGCAGGTTTGGGACATGCCAAAACACAGAGGTGAAGGCAAATAATGAGAATATGCGTCTCCAGCTCTTTTCAGGTGTCAGCTGATGTTTAGGACTGGCACTGACTGAGTATGATCCAAAGCCTGCTGAAACAAGGGAGTATTTTTGATGATGCCAGTTGGCTGTGGCCTGGGACCATGATGAGTAAAGGAGCAGGGGGAAGATTCTGTGTTTGCCTAATGCTCTCTCCGGTGGTGGAGCTGGGCTGACACGGAGCGTGGTCTGAAGACTTCATCTGGGAGCACTTCTCCATTGTCTCGACTCCTCACCCAACCAGCCTGTGGCTAGCTGTCTCTGGTGAGAGAGTCCACAGGGGACACCACGGCGATTAAGATCTCTGAAGCAACCCCTTCCTTCAAATAGTGCAAGTGAGAGACACCAGTGAGACTTCTGCTCTCTGTGGGTGGATCTGTGTGGTCCTACTCCCTTGAGTGAGGCTCTGTGTAAGTCGTATTGCAGCTGGTTTTCCTCGGAGTGGATCAGTTCTGGTCACTGCCCTGTGTGTGATGGTGCTTTGTGTTGTACATTGGCTTAAATGTTCCCTGTCCCCACATGGTCTCTTAAAAAGCTAATTTCTGTCAGTGCCTGCTGGCATTCCCCTGTCTGCAGGCGAGTTGGTGTTATTACTTGCTGTTACCATACTGATTGCTCTCCAGAGGAATGACCATCACATCAAGGTTTCTGCTGAGCGCAGGACGTTTGCTGCTCCTGCTGCTTCAACCTCAAAATCTTACTTTAAGAAAAGGTCAGACCTTTTCTTCTGTCATCACCCCAGCTGTGCTGTCAACTCCACTTGTGAAGGCACTCTGAATAATTGATTTCTGCCTTGTGCAAAACCAAAGGCCAAGGAAATTGTCATCGACATTGGTAGCTTATTTGGCTCAAAATCCTTAGTGAGGCAGCGACATTGAATAACCAAGAGGCCAGAAGATGAGGGCCACTAATTCTGTAGTCCCTATGATCATGCCAGCACTTGAAAGCTACTGGGGGGCAGGTACTGACTAAATCTATGCACACACACTCCTGTGCAAGAGTTAATGAGGGTCTGATGCATGTGTAAGCAAGTCATTGATGGACCAGGCAGAGAGTTGGGCTTAACCACTGCCGGACAAAAGCCTTGTGAAGCCTTCTTTCTCTCTGGCTTGATAAGCAAACAAAAATACTTTCTCATCCTTTAGAGCTGACAATTTGCCTTCACAGAGAGGAGAGGAAATTAAAAAATTAAGGGAAACCCAAACGATTTGACTCACTTGCCAGCATCCTATGTTGCCTTAGGCTTTGCTCCAGTGCTTGCGTTGTCTGTACTGTTAATAACACTGTGTTTTCCCCTGAAAGTTAGCTACTTTTATATTCTTGCCTCTTTTTAAAAATGTGACCTTTAGCTTCTGAGCTTTCATAATTGCTATTAATCTGTTCAATAAGGCAAAATAACAGAAAGGGCAAAAATTATAATCTGGTCTGACTTCAGTCTTTGACCCCAGTATTTTCTCTGTTAGGAATGTCTCCCCCCACCCTTGGGAATGCTAACCCCTGCCTGGAGGATGGCTGTTGGGAGCACACAGCTTCTCCTGTGTGCATCCACTGCAGCCTTGTGTAGGGGCAAACAGGCTTCCTCTTGTTTCTAATTAGGCCTTTGTGTTCTGCCCTTCCCACTGCCTTTTTGACCTGCTATTTGTATTCAGTAGCCACAGTCATCCTCTGGGTCAACCTCCCATGCCCAAGAGGCCTCTCAGTGTCACACGTTCCCTGGAGCTGTGCCTGGGGTGTAGCTTTATTATTCAAAAACCTCAGACTCGGTCAATGCAAGATGATAGTCCTGTGATCAAAGCTGGCCCTAAACTACCTTGTACTTTCTTGTATGCCTTGCAATTTCAGAGCAACGTACTCTTAAACTCCAGACATTTGAGTGATGGGGAGTTGTTTTTTCAACCTTTTTCATGTAATTTCACTCTGTCACTGTACTTCTCCCAAGTGGGATCCAGACCAGTCTCTGTCTAGGGAGTGTCCCCCTTCAGAAACACCTTGTATTATACTATGGTATAAAGCGAACAAATATCGAAGAGAAAGCTGGAGGCCAGAAGAAAATTCCTTTCCTCTTGTCTTAGCCATGTGTACCATGAAAGCATCTTTCCAGCACCTAATGCTTGAATAATTCTCCTCTTTAATGCCTGAAAGCTCTGCTCACCTCCGCCTTGCTGGCTGACTGAACTCATGCTGCCTGCATCTCCTTCCAGGATGACGGCCAGGAAATTATTACAGTGCAATTTAAAGACCATAAAATACAGGATGACCAGATGGCAGGTCACGTCTCCTTCCCATGAATAGCCTATGTCACTGTGGCACTGCTTCAGCACATGCTGAGCTGCACTCACAAAGTCCAAACAAGACGCATCACCAGTGGAGAAGATGTCTGTCAAGGCAACATCCCAGCAGCACAGACCTTACGACTGTGACAAAGAATTTGGGCATTGGCAAGAAGCTTTAGTGACAATGAGCTTTAAATACCTGCTGCTAAGATAATCACAATAATCTGTCTGCCAGCTTTTTCCTAATGTGCATTTTCTAATTCATTGTGGGAGGCAAAATCCTTTGACTGGTGGAATGAAGACGTGGCACTGTGACTATAATTTACATTGTTAAACAACTGGAAGAAGCAGCTATCAAAAGCTGGAAATCCTATCTGAAGCAGAATAGCTGCCTTCACAGATTTTTTTTTTTTTAAAAGATGAGAAATTAGTGTTTTCATAGAAAGGAATTCCTGATGTGAGGGATCCTCAGTTCTGTGAAAGGGATTAAAAAAGCGAAAGTCCCAGTGGCAGGATTTGCTGCAGTTCTGCTCCCCTCCTGATCTTTTTGAGTCTGCCCTTGGAGTAGCAGATCTTACCCTCTACCTCTCACTTACTGCTCTGTGCACTACTGTGCTTTGTGGGGACAAGATGCTGGAATAGCCATTATGGTCATTCCTATTCTCCCAAAGAGGATGTTTTCAAAGCAAATTAATTTCTTTTCTATCTAATTGAGAAACTCGAACAAAGATCTGTCATGTATTGGCCATTGGTGCAGCAGTCAAGATGATCCCCCTTATCCTTTCAGCATTAATTACAAAACACCTCTGCTCCTATGAGCAGCACTTCACTGAAGAAGGCTGTATGTTACATATTAATCAGCAACACAGCTGGGTATATTGATGCATAGGGACACACCATGGTCTAAAAATTTCATTGTTCCTTTACTACTAGTGGTACTAGAACAAAAGAAGGATCTGGGATTCAGAAATTTCTTGGTAGAATGGAGTTAGTAGTTTGATAGGGAAGTATCTTCTCAAAAAAATGAGGAAAATGCTACATCTAAATGAGCCACTGAGCTCTAACAGGAGGGCCAGCAGGTAAGTAGTATGTAGTGAGAGAAGCACAGCTATCTAGAAACCATTCCTTACGTAGTTCATTTTCAATTAATAAAGATGATTATTTTTCTTCCTTCCACACTCAAAGCCTCCTTCCCCCCTGCCCGAGGTGAGTGAGGGTGGCAGGGAGCAAGGAGCTACTTGTCAACCCGCTGCCCAGGTGGCAGCTTGGGACCTTGGTCCACCAGCAGCACCGGGCTCGCAGGAGACTGTCTGGTGCAGATTTGGATAGTGCCTGAAAAACACCTTTTCTTTGTTCCCTTTTAGGTGAAATCTGCTGTAACGTCACCCTGTTCCTATGCAAGTATGTCCATGCCCTGCAGAGGCTGTATTTGGCACCCTTGTTGGCAAACCCCTCTGAGAGGCAGACGTTCATGGAGCTGGGACTTGCAAATCCCCGCTCACCTCTGGAAATGGCCTTTTCAAGGACATTTTAAAGGCATGTTTGCAGAGGCTTGCATTGCTGCTTGCTGTTCATGCTGAGGAATAAATTGGATTTGACTATCTGTAGCTGCTTTTGGCACCTTTCACTAGTGCAGAAATTCCCATTGTGATCTGTGAAAAAAAACCCCACCAAAAATCCTTCATTTTCTAAGAAATATTCCTGGGCAAAATGTCACCTTTCATATAGGCCAGCTGAACTTAGCCAATTGTACCGTTTATTCAACAGGGAGCATTATAGTTCGCACTTTGCATTTCTAAGAATTGAATTTGCTAAATGGAGCACTTCCCACTGTCAGAGCCGGAGTTGTGCTATGCTTTTTTTTTTTTTTTTTTTCAGCTGGAAGCCATTTTTACTTGTATCATAGAGCGTCTTAGCCCTGTTGAATCTGGCTTAGTGTTTCTCAGGGGATGGAGGAAGGATTGCGAATAGCTTTCGAACCCACTTCAGTCTCTCTTTTCATAACTCAAACTCTCAGCAAAACAGACTCAAGCAAGATCTTTGTTCTGGATGACTTTTTGCTAAATAAGTTAACAATGCTCTAGTTAGCAAAATCTCTTATCCCCTGTGGATGCGTTCAAACTTACTGGTACACTACAGCAGGGCTATGACAAAGATAACGTGAGAAATGCAAGAGAGGAGTTGTGTCCTGTTTAAACCTTAACGCAGCCAATACCCGATATGCATACTCAGGCATGCCAGGGACATAAAGAAATGTTTTGACCTGAATCATAAAACTCTGTTATTTTCTCACAGAGAATCTGAAACTGGTCCCTCTTTTTCTCTCTCACAGACAAACAGACAAAGCTGTCCACCTTCAGAGAATGAGAGTTGACTTTGCCTTTCAAGAAGAACATTTGTTTCTTCTACATGAAATTTATTAATAAGTCTGTTTTCCACAGCAATCTTAGTTCCTAAAAATATGTATCCTAGGGTTGTTGGTTTTTTTGTTGTTGTTGGGTTTTTTTTAGACTTCTGTGGAAGTTGTATGCTATAGGGTCATGCAAAAGGGAGCAGATACATGTGAAAACTGATTGTAAAGTCTTCCAGACTAGACTTTCTTCTTCTTCTTCTTTTTTTTTTTTTTAAATGCTTTTTCTTATTCCCGTCATACAGTGAAATGAATCTTTAGATGACAGATACTGGACTCTGACAGGCATCTCATCTTGTATTGAGGCTAGTGACAGTCTGAAAGAAATTGCTCATCTGAGTCAACAGCCAGCTTCTCCAATTGTGTTTGTCTTCAGTGCTAATTTCATTTCTTTGCTCAGTTTTCCTGGAATCTGAGCACACACACTGACCTGATAAATAACTGAAGCCGGCAATAAAGATAAAGGAAAGTTCTACACTTCAGAGGTCAAGCTAGCCTCCAAATCATATTTGCCCTAATGGAGAACAAATTCAACACTACCAAAAGTCAAATGAATGTTTAGTCACCTGAGAAAATACCATTATAAGCTGAAATGAGCTCTCATTATTTTTTCCATTTTATTTCTTTAATTTCTTCTTGGCTTCTGCTACAAAACTAAAAATAGGGGCATTAGTCACAGGGTACTTCAGAGGCACCCTCAAGGCAGAAGCAAGGTTCTAAGGTAAATCAGAGCTGGTGGCTCTTAAAATGGATGAAATCTCTTGCATTAGGCCTTCAGGATGCATATTTTCATTTACTTGATTTATTCCTATTGTTTAAGCTGTGATGTGAAGTGGCACAGACGTGATGGAGCCAGGCTGATGAGGAACTTTATAGTGAGCTGTCAGGGCAGAAAATCCCATTGCGAAGGGACCCTTTCCTCAGGGCTGTTTGTGAGGACAGTGCAGCAGAAAGCTAAGTAAATGATTTAAAAGGAAAAAAAACCAAACCCCAAGCCACATGGGGAAGTTAGGCAGCTAAATTATCCAACATGCTGTTACGCACGAAGGTGTTGGACCGCTTGGTGCAAATGCCTGCAGAACTGGGCAGAATCAGGCCTCTTTCTGGAAGTGAGGTGGTGATCCCTTTCTGGAGGTGAGGAGGACATCTCTGCCCCTCAACCTGCTCTGCACAGTAGCTGATTTGTCTCCAGAGGCTTCCCCCTCCCACATGAGCTGGTCCCTTCCTTCTCCGCCCAGCCTGGAAGATGCTGGTGACTTGTATTCTGATTATATCCATAAGCCTCCCTCTGCCTTCTTACATGCTTTGAGCGTGTGAATGCAAAGGCTGGTAGCTGTCTAACGCAATATTTCTGACAGCCAAACATGTTCGGTTTGGAGCCCAAAAGGTGGTTAATGAATAATTTTTTTCTATCATCGCTGATGTCATCAGGTCACTTTCCCATGTCATTGTATCACCAGCATCCTAGAAAGAACATCCTGGGTAAGGCGTCTTGGCAATAACAATATGTTTTATTGATAGATATGCTGCCTTCTGGAGAAATAATGGAACCAGCAGGGCCAAATACCACTTTAATAGTGTGTCCAAGACTTCCTTTTGCAGTTTATGACTTGGAAATTCCATAAACCACATTTATTTTGCAAAGTATTGAAAGAGAGTAAGGAGGTACCGTGGAGTTAGACATTAGCACACACTGGGGAAGAGTGGAGAACCTTTTACGTCTCCCACGGTGTCCCTGTAAAATCTCAGCACTGTCTTACCTCACTACATACCTATGTTTTGTTACTATGGGCATCTGAGTCTTAATTAGTTAAGGGAACTTTTCTACTTAGTTTAAGTGCAGTTGTGGAGTTCGTTAAGGGCAGCTACATAGCTTAGGTCTACATACAAAGGATTAAATATTTTCTGTTCTGTGGGTGTCAATTATTTATCATAGAAATCTCTCTGTAATGAAACTTCATCTAATTTGTGTTCATGATGGCAAAAGTAATTCTGAATGATTGACTTGCATGTTAATGTAGTACATGGAAAAGGGTGGACATGTCAGTAATGCCTTTGAGTTTCTGTGCTACAGAAACATGTACATCATAACAGAGCTATCAGCAAGCTGTAATGAAGCTGACTTATCACTTAAACTGATTTTTTTTCGTCTATGTAAGCGTGTGGGTTTTAAGTAAGTTACATTGAACCGGCTTACTGAAGGATGTCTTGCTGTATTTTGTGGCTTTTGTTTATCCACTTGTACTGCCTTTGTAATGGGAATTCACTTGGTGCAATTTTCCGGTAAGTTTCAAATGCAAAATCCCCAAACAAAAATCCCCAAGGAACTCCTTGCTCCCATTTCTACAAAATCAAAGCATTTCCAGAAGAAAATTCTGATTTTTGTCAAAATTATTTTCTCTTCAGAAAAAAACCCAGGTGATATCATGGTTCATTTCAATATTAACATGAACTGTCAGCGGTGATGTATTTTTGGTGATGGGTGTGTCCCTTCTCTTTCTTTGACCAGGTTTCCAGCTCATGTATGGCTCCCCTGGTACTGGGACATTTCTCTTCTCATGGAGCTGGGGGATTTCTGTATCAGTGATGCATATGGGAGATGCAGCCCAGTGGTAGAGGCCAGGCTGAAGAGGAGACTGAAAGCAGGAGGTATGCAGCTGAATGGGCACAGCTGTGGGCAGTTTACAATCAGATATGTCAGTATTTTTTTTAAGTGAAGTCTTCTGAATTTTTCTTTTAAGGCATATCACTTTCTTTCATTCACTTTGGAATGATAACAAATATCAATTTATGAGACATCTTAATTTTTGACCAGCTGTATGCAGAGGTCAGCAAGAATTTTGGTTTTTTCCCTGTTTCCCCTGTCAAGGAGTCAAAGCCAGCTCTGTGAAAGCATGTCACTTTCTAGCACAGAATATCCAGTTTTAAGGACAAAAGGACAAGTTCTTTCCTGGAGGAGGCAGGTTTGATGATTCACAATTGTAATGATTTATTTATTCCAGGGCTAAACTTGGCCAACTGTTTATAAGTGTACACAATATAACAGATGTAAATGCAGTATATATTGTTTGGCTATGGGAGAAGGAGTGCTGCTCCTGGCATAAAAACAACAAAGTGGATGAATCTGAGAGCTAATATAATATCCTAGGCACTCCTCTATATATCAATAGAAGGAAGAGTACTAAAAAGGCTGCTTCTCAGATTTTAATAAGATGGTGTCTGTGAAGATTACATTTTGGCTTATAGTACAATATTTCATTTTCCTCAGTTTTTAGAATCTTTTCTAATAATACATCTGTGTGTACATTTTGTGGTTGCAAACATATTTTAGGTCACTCAGTCAAGTGACATTAAAAAAAAAAATGCTAACAACGAATTTAAAATGTTGCTGGTAGATGGGTGCAATAGCTCATCTGGTAAACAAGCTGTTACTGGAAAAAAAAGTTGCTGGTACTGTGTATGACAATTATGGCAACTGAAAATGTTAGTTCAGCTCCATGTCACCAATGCCATCAGCAGGCAGATGGCTTTGAGATAACCCTAGTCAGACTGGCCGTGTCTGTTTCAACAGCAAAGATAAAGTTGTTTTTCCTGTTCCTATAGTTAACATAGCCCATAACAATCCAGTATTCTGTTGGATAACTGTTAATAAATCTCCAGAAATCAACCATTCAAAGGAAATCCCTAGGTCTCATTCAGCACTCTTTCTTCATCTTATAATTTGCTGTACCATTCATGGGGCTGCATTATGTACTGGGCTCTTAATCCAGCCATGCCTTATAACTAGATTTGCTGGAAGCTGGAGACAAGAGAAATTCTTAAATGTTGTTGATTTAATTTTCTTTCCAATATTTAGATTCTGGCTGATCAAGTATGCATGACACCAGTGTTGTGTTTTCTGAAAAACAAACATTTGCAGTGGTGGGAAAATTGCCTATCTATACCTCATCTTAGATTTGACACCTGTGTCAACACTCCCACTAGTATAAGAACAGTGTATTCTCTGCTAGTAGGCAGTAGGATAGGCAACCCAGCGAGTATAAACTGCATCCCTGAAAATTCCTTTTGCTGTATCTGCGGTGGCAGAGTGACATTAGTCTTTTGAGCTGAAAGCTCAAAGCCGGCCATTGCTGCTTTAACTCAAAGCGTGCAGAATGGAGTAAAGAATGTCATTATTTTTATGTTAAGTGAGCGAAAATGTGCAAATCACGGAATATGCACCAGTTTTTTAACTCTCTTGAGGACAAAATAGATCTGTATAAGCTTTGCTGTAACTTATTTGCTGGCGAGGCCAAATTAATGAAAAAAATAGCTCACAAATTATTTCTGAGTTTAAACTCCTCTAAAGGATCTAACTGTCTGATGTTCTTGTGCTGGCACATTTGCAGTAAGCAGTTCAGTGGAAGGGTGGCTCAGAGTAAAACTTGTTGGTGGGTAGAATTATGGGTTTAATATGTTCAACACCATTAATTGTACCTGCTATTTACTTAGTGTTTTACAGGGTCAAATTGTCATCCTAAGGGATTTATGCAACAGTCAAGATCTTTTATACATTGTAACCTTGAAGCAGGATGGTAAAATATGTCTCACATCACCCAGAAAGTCAGTGGCAGTGTTAAGGTTGGTCCCATAGTCGCCAGAGGCACCTAGGGGCTTGTTTCTGCTCCATTTTACTGTTCATGGACACCTGTATGGCTGAAGTTTAGGTAATTTTTCAAGAAAAGGCAAATTCTTTCTCTGTGTCTGATGAAACAGAGTATGTATAAGGAACAATGAAAAATTATCTTAGGAATAATCAGAAATGTCTAATTCAGCTGAGAGAATCAATACCCAACAGCCACTGACACACAGAGCTAAACACAGAGTACCAAATAGCCACCAACAATTTAAGTTCTCTTTACGGCCACCTTGTGAGCAGTCTGCACTCTTGAATATATGAAGCAGCTGTGAGTAATGAACAAACTTGTAAAAATGAATATGTTTTTTGGAGGGACAGTTAATGAGCTGAAGAAGGGCTAAATTTATTGAACAAGTAATTTATTTAATGAACAGTTTGACTCAAAAGTATGGTGTCTCTCTTGCAGCTTGTAGCTGGACCTAAGGGGTCTGTATGTTTTACTCTGGTATAAACTGCCTCCTGTATATTTTAGTGCTATGGCAGATTTCTGGCCTTTCCAACAGGATGTGAACAGTGAGATAATGACAGCAAGCAGAATGGGAACAGTGGAGTTGTTAAGTCCTGGTGGAGCATCACCGCAGCCAAGATATAGCAAGATTAAAAAAGGGGATTGGACTAGCAAAAACATCCTGAAGGCTGATGTTAGCAAATTTTGGAAGGGAACTGGTACGTCATCCTTCAAGTTGTAAAGTAAACTTTATTAGTGGCTTGGATGAAACTTTTTTGGAGAAAAATCTCTTGTGTTCCCGCTGCAGCCTCTCTCAGATGGATCTGAAGTTGTCTGGCATCCTGCGGCAGGACCTATGCAAGCCAGAGGCTTGATCCATTTTGGCAGTTCTCCAGCATCTTCTAAATCTTGTAGACACTTCCAGCGCAGCCATGGTGGAGACATGTATAATAGAGTATGATGGAGAGGCTACTTGTCTATTTCCACGGGAGGTTGTTAATAATTATTTTTTCCCAGAGTTGTCTGGGACTGGTTACTAGATGCTTGACTCGGCTGGCTGATCCCATACAGTAATTCCTATACAGTTTTCAGCCTTACTGTGCTTAAAGCTAGATCAGTGTGGGAGAAGAATTTAGTTTTCTGTATATTTGCTGATGCCTGCACTGGTGCTTGAAAGGAAATAGCTGACCATAACTTGCACATACAAACCAGGCAGAGCAAATCAACAAATACGCTGTGTGATATCATGCCAAGGAAGCCACTTCCCTGCACCTGCAGTATATGAAAGGGGATATAGCACAGCTATTTTATAGCCCTGGGAATACTTGGCTCCAAGTTAGTAAACAGGATTAATGAATGATTGTTTTGTTGATAAAAAACATGAAGCATTTGTGGACTGTTGAGGGAATCAGGTGCCAAGAAGGAAACGTACTAAGCCACTGCTTTTAGCCCAGAGTGGACATGCAGCCCTTGGAAATGGGAAAGGGTATGTTAAAGAGTAGAAAACAGATCGATAAGTGGTTCTCAGAGAGGAATGTTTGGTGCTGGTTAAATGGTCAACCTGCAGGGAGCTAGAGAAAGAAAAGCTATATGAGGAAGGATGAGAAAAGCTATTACAGAAAAAGGGTTTTAGTTGTTAAAAGTAGGGCCATACCCGAATCAAATTTTTTTCATATTAAAAAAAACCAAACACCCCCCCCCCAACCCTGAGTGAATAAAGCATCAATTTTCCTACATTTTAAATGAGATCTAAAAAAGAACTCAGTAATGGCATTGGTTGCCATGGTGTTTAAAGGTGCAGCTCCACAGACACTTCAAATAAAAGGAGATGCTTTTATCTGCCTATGTGGCTGAGTTAATTTTCATCTGCTGGAATTATTCATTTAGTTTGCTTTAATTATTCTATATTGGCAGTATCATAAAAGGGCCTGATTCTGCCATCTTAATACAGACAGAACTCTTTTGACTCCAGAGGAAGAAAGATTAGATGCAAGCTGAACTAGTCAGGAGATGCAAATGGGAATGCTGTGGCTGTGGACTTGCAGAGATGCACATAGAAACTCTGCTGATGGCACAGAAGTCCATTTAAATATGGTCAAGACAGAACTGGGCAGAGAAACACTCACCAGGCTCTGGGGTGTGAAGGTGCACAGAAAATCCACAGAAGAGGTGCTGTGTCCTGTTAACACAGGCACTGATGCTCTCCCACATCTGTTCAGAGGGACTGCTCAGGTTGGAAGATTTGCTTTTGTGTCCCCCCAGGTTTTGCCCCTCTTTCACCAGAGCAGTAATATCCACAGCTGGGCTAGGGAACCTCGGTGAAGCAGGCAAAGCCTGTCCCCTCACCTTACTCACCTCCAAACTGCCGGTACGTTGGGCCGCCCCATGCCCAACAGGCTTTCGAGCTCACTCCTTTTGCATGTCTTTTGTGGCACTGGGAATGGTTATTGACTAAATAAAAAGGTTACAAAGTAGATGGGACCTGCTGTTAGGTTCCCAAATCCCTACCGCACACTTTCATCCGACTTTTGAAGTGCTGAACACTTGGCTTCTCCCATGGCCTTCAGTGGTACCTGCTGGGCTGTTGCTGCTGCTGCTGCTGGCAGCACCACTTGGGTGAATGCTAAAATCCCCGCTCCTGCACTCTGTTTGCAGTAGCATCCATATGCCCACGAAGTGCCTGGAACTTGTTCTAGATCTTGGCTCATATATACAGTTTCTTGCTCGTGTGCCTTACTACCTTTGTACCTCCCTGGCTTAGCTCCCTCTGTCCCCTTGTATTTTGGCTAAGAACACAGCCATCAATACTGGCATTACATCTCTAAACACAAATGCCTCTTTCCTGTATTTGACTTTACTTAAAATACAGGAGTGACCTGAAAGAGGAAAAATTAGAAGCTGATGATATGAGATGATGCAGCCCTGTGTAACTATACTATGGCTGTCATTTGAAACAGGTGATCAATAAATACATTTATCATGTTTTCTCTCCAAGTATTAGTCGTCACATAATCTGCATTGAAATGGCATTCAGAGTCTCAAGATCTTTTCCAGCACCCTCTCTATGCTTTATTTTATTGACTTTTTTTTTCCCTTGTTCCCCTTAGAAGCATGAGTCAGGAACCCTCCGTTATTAAAAGCAGTCCCAGTTGCACATACCTTTCATTTCCTTTGGGTTACATTAATTGCCTGACAGCTAAAAGTGATCTGGGTTTTTCAGTCTTCAGCACTGGACCGCAAGAAATATTTACCAGCTACAGCAGATTTATAAAGATGCCACTGAGATGCCTTGAGACTAACAATCAGAAAACACAGCAGCAAAACAACACTATTTTTCAAGGTTAAATGCTCAGAATGCTAAAAAGGAATTGCACATAATAAAGTCAAACAAAGACTTGGATTCAGCCCATTTTTTCCTCCACTTGTCTCACATAAAAGGAAGGTGCCAGTGGTTTAAAAATGATTGCACAGCATCACACGACAATTAGAAATTTAATAAGGGAGCTTTAATTTTAATTTGGTTTTGGTTTTGTAGCTCAAATACCCGTTAGTGTCAACCCCCTACCTCTATTGCACAGTCATTTTCTTTTCATGCATGCCTTGCTCCGTGTCTTTATAAGACTCACTTAGCTGAGAATGGCTGGATGATACTATATAAAGAGCAGCTAACGTGAAGGAGGGATTGTCCAGGCTGATGTTAGCAAGCTGGAACTCAAACATGTCCTGCATGACTTTGAACAAGTCATTTAGCCTCCCTGCACCCTGTTGCCCAGGTATAAAGTGCAGGTAATAGCACTTCTCGCTCACGGAGGGCTGGGAGGATAACTGCTTTCGGAGGTGCTCAGATACTATGGCAACCGGACCAGGAAAGGAGCTTTGACAGAGGAAATACCCTGTAGATGTGTACTGGGAAGGCAATGATACAAAATTTGCAGGCTTAAATGCATCAGCAACTTTGCAGCTCTGTTTCAATGACAAAATTAATAGGTCTGATTCTCATTCAGCCACAGCCACCACTTCTTGTGTGTAAACAGACCTGTCTTAAGGCCCTGCATCACTGGCAGAGATGCTGCCCTCAAGCCGCAGATGTACTGGGGTCTTTTTCACTGCCTTGAAGCAGTGACAGAGGTCCCCACATATGATATGAAGATATTCCCTGCCTTAAAGTGACTTCAGGTCTGCAAGTAAAAAAATGAAACTTGAACTTCAAGAAATAGATCTTTACTGGTCTCAGTGTAATTTATAATTTAAAACGCAATGTTCTATGTACAAAACCAATAGAATTGAACCATTTAAAATTGGTCCACAAAGGCAGTAATAACCATTCTTTAATGATATTCAGTGAGAGGAGGTGATGCAAAATATTACTAATTCTCATCCAAGTGACCTTGTAGCAATTGTTTGTGTTTGTCTGTGTTTCAGATAAATGCTCTACACTCATATATTTATAAATTATTTTCATTCAAAGGTAAAGGACTTGCTCACAGGGGATGACACTTGCAGCAGCACGCCTGATCCATCCTGCGGTTCTGAGAGCTAGGGAGAAGTGGACCACCTCCCGAGATGAGTGGGAATTTTAAATAACAGAGGTGCCCAGCATCCTGGCTGTACTGGCCTCGGTTTTGAGGCCATCAGAAAAGATTGGCAGCAGCAGGGTAAAGCTGGAAATGGTAGTCTTTTTCTTCCTGCCAGTGCCTCACTGAACCTGAGAGAGGCTGCTATGGACTGGTCAAGTAAGCCATCTTCCTGGGGGTAGCCAAAACTGCCTCCAAAGGCAGCGTAATCTCCCCCAGTGGTGAGGAAATTGTTGAACCCTTTGCTACTCTCTGAACTGCGTCTTTGTAGCACCACAGTCTGTACTGGGAGCAGGTTTGAATACAACCGTAATAGGGAAAAAGGGAGAAGGAAAGTTCCACAGTGGTATAGCCTTTAACAATATAGGTATAACAATATAACAGCCTTTAACAATATAGGTATAGCCTATAACAATTGAGACATCACGGACAGGCACTGCTGCCTTTCCAAGCCTTCCTTGAGATTTTAATTTCCCTTAGGAGGCGGTTTAAGTTTAGTCCATTTCTCCGTAGTTTTTCTGAAAGGTGCTATTTCTGCAATGGGACAAGCTGATGGAGGTGAGCAGCAAAGCTGCTGCTGTAGGTGGCCTAGACAGCTCCGTTTGGATGACCCGTTGCTTGCAGCTTCCTCAAATTGGTTTGCAATAGGTAGGTGACCCAGGTACTTCCAGCAGACCAGAAAGCTGAGCCGATAGCGAACGCTGCAGGTTGCTAGCAGTTTAGCACAGTGGGGTGGCTGGTGCCAGCAGCGTTTGGAGCAGGTCAGCCCTTGCACTGTACCATCTCCATTACACAGGACAGAGAGTTCATGGCAAGGGGTTTTACACTCTAGTTAACATCCATGCTATCTACTTCGTGTGTGTGGGAGGCTAAGGTATGTATCCTAACTATTTTAGGGAAATACATCATTATTATGAATTAGAAAGGGGGGGCTTGAATTTTAGATTATAGGGGCTTGAATGTTTGGATTAAACTATACAGTCTCTGTTGAACAGTACCCTGATTTCCGTTTCTCAATCTGTTTCCAAAGTGAGTTAAGAAAATTAATTAACACTGTTTTTATTTAGATGAACTTCTCAGTGGTGTCGTATGGTTTTAACTAATCTGGTATAAATGAATATCATTAATTTATATTATTCTTTCTGAGCACCCTTTGATAGATGAGGTCTAAACATAGGCTTTAAAATCTTCAATACTTTTAGACTTAGCAGCAAGTGGAAATGCTTATTTTGAGATCCCATCTTTGTGAGTGGTTTAACAAGCTGATTTTTTTTTTTTATGTGTATAAGCTATTTTTTAAATGGGATCCTTATTTTAGAAATAGTAGGAATTTGTTTCACAAGCAGATACTTGGTATTTCTCAGTTATTTTATATGCCTGACGCTCTTTTGCCTACATGGCATTGGAAGAACTGTGTTATTTTTTCAGCCCCAGTAGTACTGGACTGCAACTCTTATTAATTTTGTGTGGTTATGTCATATTGTGACTCCAGGTTTATTTTTCTGTAATGAATATGGAAAGAAGATTTTAGTTTTCAACGTGCTAGACCATCACACTTGTTATTATTTCTTATTTTCCTCCCTCAGCCTTTCAAGTTGGAAGGAAGCCTTCTACCTTGGAAATGTGTCTGTTTCTCTGCAGGCCTTCAAAGTCCCTCTAAGCTTAAGGCTGGCTGCAGTAATCCTGCTTTATCCTTTTTTTTTAACCCCTAAAAAGAATTAATCATGTGAATCATTACTCATGTGAATCTGCAGTACTCATTTTGTTGCTGTTCTCAGACTCAACCTTTGCTGCTTTTGATGATTCAACTTTCACTGTTATCTTATCACATGTTCACTTTCAGGGAAAGGCTTTTGGGGACTTAAATTCTTCTTTAATCCTACCTCCAGCTAACAAAATACTCTGAACCTTTGGAATGGAGAACACGTGTGTGTGTATGTGTGTGCTTGTGTGTGTGCATGTCTGTGCAGGTTGACCTGCTTGAGACATACTTTCTTCAGGCTTTGCCTTATCTGTTTACAGATGCACTTAAGACCACAAAAGGATTATACCTAGTGATCTTTGGCTCCAAATGCTCAAGTCATCTCTAAACGGGAGATGCCTCGGCAGTGAACAAGGGAATTAAACCATTGCTTTTACAGACACACTTCAATATTGTATATTTAACCCACAATTTATTGCTAAAACAAATTGCTTCCCAGATCAGGTACTCCTGGGGAGCAGCAATGGTATCTGTGTTTGTGGAGGTCTTCTCGTGGGGACTTTCATTTTGGTCTTTTTGTTCACTTGTTCTGTTAACCTAAAATAATAAGGTAAATTGGTTAATCCCTGTGTATTGGGGGAGGATGGGGAGGAAAGAGTATATAACTTTTGCACAGTTAATAAAAAATCCTCCAAGGCTTGGACTGAACAAATCTCTAACTTTGAAGTATCCTCCTTTTTCACCCTGCATATAAACAGCAGCAGTATAAACAGTCTAAGCGGTTAGTTACGTGCTCTTCTGCAGTTCTCAGTAGCCTTAGCAGCAGATACCTGCATCTGTCCCACTCCTTCTAATCTATACTGTAGTATGGGAGGAAAGAAGGGGAAATCATTAGAAGTGGGAGAGACGCCCAAAGGAGAGGATAGGAACTGTCAGCTGTGTGACAGCAATAGGTGCAGTGATGAGGGAAGGGAGCAGTAAGGCCCTTGAGGAGCTGGGAAAACTTCCACCAGCAAAAAACACCGGTTATTTATCCAGTACATTTCCTCTACTTTAAGAAAATTAGGGAAAGGTAGGAGATTAACTTACCTCCCTGTGTGAGAGGAACAATGCTCCAGGGAGAAGAGACTTATCTCAGTGCTGCTCTGGAGACTGTGAGAGCTGGCTCTGTTCTTCTTCCCATTTAGAATGACGAAAGCATTCTTCCCGTTCTGCTGCAAACCAAATGAGTATCTGACTGAATGAATTTGAAGCAAACAGCTAATAAAATCTAAAATAAATGAGATTACTGAATCAAATCATAGAATGCAAAATATTTGTGTAATTGTATAATTCAAAGCTGTTGCAATATTAATGAATATTATAATACAATGATTAAACACAGGATTCATATCCGTTTTGCAAATGTGCCTAAGCCTTTAATCTAGCAGGGTATTATAATGTAGGTAAATTTTGTTAAACCTTTCTGGGAAAGCATTGTATTTAAAAAACACAACTACAAACCCCTTCCTGTTCAAACCCCTCATCATCACTCAGTGTTTCCTTAGTCTGCTTCTTCCCGTTGTCTCTGGCTCACCTACTGAAGATAAAATGAGACAATATGTAACTAAGAAGACACATTGAGCAGTGAGAAACCAAGGATATAGTTCAGCACAGCTGAAGTCCAATTGCCTAAAGCACCCTTTCATTCAAATCCCGCCTTTTCTTTTTCTGTAGTCTGATCTAGGCTCTTGTATAAAGTGTTTTTTCTCTGAATAATCTTTCTGTTCACAGTGAACTGTTTAAGGAGCAAGGTCCTACTTAATGGCAGTAAGCGTGGCAAAAAGTAACCCCAGGAGAAACAGAAAAATCTTAACTGCATCCTAATTTATCTCAACCCCTATTTATTTAAATTTTGTTTATACATCCCAAAGAGCCAAACATAAGCCAAGGAGAGGTCTTTTTCCTATGAGTTTTTGGATCATTGTCTCTTCAATAGCTAAAAAAAAATGATGTTCAAACACCTTTGCATTTCTCTGGAAAGTTGCAGAACTTCAGTCCAGGCTGAACAAAATTGATTACTTCTATTTTCTACTGTCTGGTAACTAATCTTGGCTCCTTGGAGCCTTGCTTTAAGTTGTTCTACAGAGCTTTTGTGCTGTTGTAAATCACTGCTGTTGTCAAGATGGACAAGTTTTGAGCTTTCATCCATCCTTAATGCTTGGTAGTGCAAGGTTGTTGGCTTGTCTCTGAACTGTTTGCTTGATCCTGGCAAGAAGAGGGACAGATTTCTTGACTGTAGCCTTTACATTAGCACTGTGCAGGTTGGTGGTTTATGTCCTGTGATGGTGGCAAGGCTAAGAGGTTGTCCAGCCCCCTGAGTACCCTTCCTATCTTTTGTGTTTGAATCTGCTGGTCAAGCCACAAAACTGGAAATGTATGGGCAGTGGGGATGCTGTGATAGTCTAGGGACTCCTGTCCTAAGCAAGGCAGGTGGTTTTGCTGGTTCAGTATCCCATGCTCATCTCCCTCTCCAGGGAGCTGTGATGCTGAACCCCCTCAGCGGGCAGCTCTGCCTCCTGCTTTGTCCCCACATCCTCTCCCTTTCCCCTCTGTGATGTATGAATGATGGTCACACCAGTGGCAGTTCACAAAAGAAGTGCCTGTCAGGTCTGATTCAGCTCCACAGGCGCCAAGCTGTAGGAACCAGGCATTTACCATTCCGTTGATGAGTAGACTGTAATATTGATGGCCTTGAGAAAATTTTCTTTCTCAAAAAGCTATTTTACCAGTAGAAGCATCTCCCTTGGGTACTGGAAAACCAGTGAAGAAGGAATAGATGTATTATGCCTAGAAACAGGTGTACATTTTTGCTGCAAGAGGAATTAATCATTTGAACAATTTACCTTGAATTGTGCTGTCACATGAAGTCTTTAAATCAAAACTGGACGCCTTTTCTAAAAATAAGAACAACTTCACTCAGAAGTTACGTGTCTGGTGAAGGACTTACTGGGTGAAATTCTGTCGTATGCAAGGTAGAGAAACCAGTGACTGTTCTAGTCCCTTTTAACACTAAAATTGATATGAATCAGTGCTAGGAAGGTGGGTGGACCTCTCCCACCCTCTGAGCTACACACCAATGAACTGCATGGTGTTACAATGATCATGTGAGATGTCTCCATGCTTTTCCTTCCACATACTCACATCCATCCTATACTGCAGTACTGCTCTATCTCCACTCCTGTATGTCTTTCTACACTTACAAAAATGGGATTGGTTGTCCTTTTTATGCATTATTCCTTCAAAAGTACTGTGTATCATTGGGGTGACTAGTATCATCCCATTTGTCTTCATAATATTACAATCATTCTGCCATTTTAGAAAGGTGTGGGCACCTGTATCCAAGATAGGCTAAGTCATAACAATGTAAATAGTACTCCGAGTGTTTTGGTGCAGCAGAACAAAACCCTTCCTATAGCAGCTGTAATAGGTTCTGGAAATGTTTTTCTTCATAATGGAAATATAACCAGTTGATTTTAATACCAGCAAGACAACATGATAGGATCCATTATTTGCAGGATGCTGAAGGGATCTGGTGAAATGACTTGATTGGCAAAACAAATTGCAGAAAAGATATTAGTGGGTCTAAGCAGTACATAGACCTGCATCTTCCCTTTCACTCCTCCCAGGTACCAGAGCAGAGGGTAGCCATCATTTTCTGTCATACACATACGGGCTTTTCTGCATCCAGTTGTAAATATAGACCAAGGTTTGGATTCCTGGCCTCAAAACCTGAACATACCAGCATGGGAATGAGGTTCCTTGAAAAGTGATGAATGCTGTTATCATGCTATCACCTCTTATCAGGAAAGCGATAAAAAAAAATGAACTTTGGGGGAAATGCAGGTAGTTTTGTCTTTCTTGTGAAAGAAAAAGCTCAACATCACTCCAGCCCAGATGTTTTATTCAGCTTGAAATGAATAGCTGATTTTATTTTCGAATGATCTAAGCCTTTTAATTTTTGCTTTGAAAAAACTGAACAAAATTTCTGTGAAATGTAGTATCAGTAATGAATCTCGAAAATACAAAGAGCAATAGGCTTTTTCAGTGTTTTTCCCTCTTTGATTGAAGTACTTGCTGAATTCAATCCAAATTTACAAAGCATGAGTTTGCTATTAATTCACATTTCCTTTTTCCCAGCTTACAGTGCTGTCTTGGTTTAAGGGTAAGTAGTTTGATGTGTGCTACCAGCAGACAGAGAGGTCAGGAATAGACTAAGATTGATCCTGGGTTGTGTAGGCGGAACAGAAGGTGAGCTCAGCCACTGCAGAGGGCATTACTGTGAAGTAATAGCATTGTTTGCATCAGTTTTTAGCATCAGCCATGTAGTTTCGTGCATGTATATGTTTAAGAAAGGTCTGCCAATGAATATAAGGACTGTTTTAGCTGCTTGCTGGGTAGGTTTGACCGTTTGATTTCCCTGTCCTGTCACTCAAGATATTTGATTCCTTTATGTTACAAGCAAATTCTATTTTCTAACAATGATTTTCTGAAATAACTTTTTTTTTCCCCCAAGCTCAGTT
Organism: Buteo buteo; assembly: GCF_964188355.1. NCBI lineage: Eukaryota > Metazoa > Chordata > Aves > Accipitriformes > Accipitridae > Buteo > Buteo buteo. Next base: position 9,967,248 of record NC_134197.1, read on the forward strand.
TTGCATTAGAAATTACACAGGTCCATGTCTTCAAACTTGTAAATGAATTGCAGGTGCAGATGGGTCTAATTGCGCCTGTCTGACAGCACAAATTTTGGCCCTCTGAGCCTTTAAAAGGCTGTGGATTCAAATTACAGTTTACAAAACAACGAATGGAAAGTCAGGCATTTACTGAGTACGGCTGAGCTCAGCCCTGAAGCTGTTAAACCAAGGAGAGGTGATGAGCAGTCCTGGAAATTAGGCGATGAGAATTTCTATGTCTTAACTGTGGGAAGTCTTACAGAGAGGTCTCTGCAACAAGTAATCCAGCCTCAAACACAGCAGCCACCTTCTCAAAGCACAAATGCTCGATTTAGGTGTTTTCCTTTCCACATATATTTTGCATCAAAAAAGTATTTGTACATTCCTGTCATTTTTTGCACTTTTTCTCACTGTGTATGCACACGTTGCCTCTGCAGTTCTGGTTGTTTGGGTTTGGTTTTTTTTTTTTTTTTTTTGTTATTGTCTCCCAAAACAGCAATCCCCTTAGGTGAGCAGTGTGGGTGACAAACTGTGGCCACGTGCGCTATTAAGATGCAGCAGAGGAGGAAAGGTGAGGTGGGAAAAGAACTTGTGGAGGTGGCAGCTGGAGGTCTGGTGGGAACCAGAGTATGATCTGAACTGACTCAGGGACTTGGGAAGGGTCTGAAGGATCCCAGAGCAGAGTCAGGCCACAGAGCAGCAGGCAGGGATAGCAGAAAAGGAATAGCAAAGAGCAATTGGTATGCAATTCCTGTCTCTTTGTGGCCAAAATGATTCTCCAGAGAGGCCCTCAGTGTGGACACAGGAGTAAACTTGAGGGTAAGCTTAAAAAACCTATACTAAGTAAGGTGGGTGAACTCTGTGACAGCAGCACTGTCCTTAGAGTGAAGAGATGTTTGGTCAGCCTGAAGATTGGCAAAAGGGAATAGGCATGGAGAGGCAGAGTTGAACAGAGTGTTGAAGAAGTTGAAGTGCATGGGGACCTTATGGGATGAAGAAGGAGAGTGATGTGGTCAAATCACGAGGTGGCTGCCAATGGAGCCAAGCTGAGATATCTCTAGGACATTTTTCCCTGCTCTAGACATATCTAACATATTTTCTTCATGTTCTGTGGTTTCCCAGCAAGGGGATGTGTTTCTGTGTGTGTCCTCTCTTTCGCCATGGCTTGTGTTATCGTTGCTGAAATACTCCTTGGCATCCTATTTAGCTGATACTGTATCGTCAGTACCTTTGTGTGATCGACACAGCTGGGAATACTGGGCATAAATCACTGCTATATAAATGCTCTTTTTGTGTGTGACACTTCTGGCAGCCATACGGCGTTCAGCTGCGCACAGGGTGAGGGGGCTGTGGCGTGGGTGGAGCAGAAATGCAGTGAGGGACAAAGAGTGAATGTTCACAGCCTGACCTGCCTTTATAGGTACTGTGCTGAGCTCTCCTGTAGGCTCTAATGTATCCCTATGGCTGATGCTAGCTTGGAGCCAAGTTAGCATCTGACACAGAATTTACGTTTTCTCAGTATCTGGAAAGCATGTGGTACAAGGACAAATGCAATTTCACTGTAAAAATGGGCCAGCCATCATTTTGAATGGGAATAGAGCACCTTCAAAATGAATTGCATTATGCTGCTCCATTGAGGTGTTAAACTGTTTGATGAGCATTTCAAAGCTGAAGCCCTGCCACTGATGAGTAACAGGGCACGTACGTCATGAATCCTACCCTGTCAGCAAAGCTGCTGGAGGGCTGCGGGGAGTGCCAGCCGCTCCCTCCTGCAGTATAGCTCTATCCCCCGAAGTTTCTGAACTTACTGCTTATTGCTTATATTGCTTAGACTTAAGAATAATTCTGCATTTGATGGCCTCTGACATTCAGACACACATCCTAATGTATTTGTCCCCAAAGTATAATTTCCCATGGCTTTCTGAAAATGGAGCTGTTAATATTTCCCAAACCTGAGAAACCTGGGAACATCTAAGCACACAAGTCACTTTGGAAAATACTGGCTCTCACCCAGCTCTCCCTATGGTCATGTTAAAATGACTAATTAGTATTTCTTTCATCCCAAACCTTTGTGAGAAGATACAGTTAGTTTAGCAGTACCATGACTCTGCTACCTGGTACGAGGGAGGGATTTCTTCCTGCTTGTGTTTTGTCAAAACCAGAATAGCCTACAAGAGCCGACAGGTCTGGGCAGAAGAAGAGCTCAGCGATAAGAAGGAACAATGACAGCCAACCACCTCTTGGCAATCAAGCAGAGAAGCAGTGACATCTATTTTCCTTTCCTGGGGGAGAAGTAAGACCAAATGTCAGCAACTACTTGTATGAACACGGTGCTCTGTGAGAAAGAAGCAGGACTTCCAGGTGGTGAGACACCGAAGGCGGCTGCTGCAGTGACAGTGAAGAGAGTGCTTGAAACTCCTGCTGCCACAGGAGAGAAAAATCAACCTGTTTGCTGCAGACTTGCTCTGCTGCACTGGTCTAGCTCTTCTCCCTTGGAAGTATTTTGATTTTATTGACAGCACAGTGAGACCTAGCCTTAGAAACACTCAGTCTACCACCTCAGCCAGCATTTTCCTAATAGTGTAAATAACTATTTGTGTAACCACCAAAATCTGGCTGTGGGAATCATGACCTCATTTGAGATTATTTCATTTTACTAAGCAGAAGCTGTGCTTTTCCACACGACAGTACTAATTCCTGCAGAAATCCTGTCCCTCAAAGATGTATTGCCTCTGCTCAGACTCTGGGCTGATTTTCACAGCTGGATTTGCTGTAAGCATTTATGTGATTGTTTCCTCATTGCCCAGGCCCTGGCCTGAAGGCTGTCTTTGTCATCTGTACTCTCATTTGGTGGGAAGACTTTTTCTTTTCAATTCCCTGGTCAGATATTTACCACTGTAATTCTGGCCACGGGAAGGCAGAATTAATGTTTCTGCTCGATGTCGCATCAGAGTATCGCATAGAAAGCCAGGAGTGAAAGGCTGGAGAGACCTTCCAGAGACTTTGTAGCTCGAGGTGCTTCTCCGAGGAAGGATCAGGTCAGCCCACACAGCTGCTCCCAAGACATACCATAGTTCAACTGTTCTCAACAACTGCAGTGAAGGGTTTTTGCACATCCAAAAGCAGCATATCTCAATCCCTTACTACCTTAAGAAAATTCTTTTCTTAGTATCCAAAAAGAATCTTTGCTGCTAACAAAGCTTTTTTTTTTTCTTACCCTTCTTTCCTGCTTCCTCAACCACTAGGGTGGAGAATAACTTGGAACTCATCATCCTTTTATAATAACATTTAATGTATAGAAAGACTATCAACCTGTCCCATTGGCTTTCTGTTTTGTGGAATGAACAAAGTGAAGCCACTCATTAGTGCTCATTTTTCCAAATCTTTCCCCATTTTGGGCTTTCCCCAAAAGTTCAAACCTCAGAGGAGGCCCAAAAGATGAAGGAAACATCACTTCTGGATACTGGGCCCCACTCATTTAAACTAAGACTTTTTTCTTTTCATTTTATGATTGTTGGAACTATAAATATAAAAGGGAAAAATCTGGAAATGTGAAACTCTTGCAAATCAAAATCTGTCTGAATTCAGGCAAATTGTTTGACAAGCGAGTTTTGAGCAGCTCATCTCCCCATGCTCCAGCTCTGTTTCAGACACTTCAAGGAACTTACTTAAAGCAAGAGTTATTTTCTTAGTCAACTTGCTTCTTTCTTGCAGCCTTCATCTGTGGGCAATACCATCTGCAAGATTAATGTCATCTTCAGCCTCGCTGTTCATTCTCAACTCTGTCCTAGGCATTTATTATCAAAGACACTATTTTGGTTTTTCACATGATCAGTACATGCTCTTTTTGGAATGACAGTTTAAAAGCAAAAAAACACATCCTAGATCTGGTAAGGGCATGATTTTAACATGTTGGAAACCATATTTTCATTCTTTGTAATGGTATTTCTTGAGCATCCTCATATGCAATATAATCCTAAGGGATTCGGCAGTGTTCTGCAAACACCACACTTTCTACTCAGTCAGTGTGCTCTGGGGCCTCCAATCCTTTTGACTGACAGTGATAGATAGCCTTATCAGTACTCCTTCCACTACATCCCCTGATTGGCTGGATGCACCACAGAATAGTTAGAAAATTCTTTGCTGTAGAGAGAAACAATTATAAAGCATTTTTAGAACAGTGAACTGAATGTTTTTCACAGCTGGCAGTTCTTATTTATGACAAGTAATAATTGCCTCAGCTGAAAAAAAACCTCCAAAAAGGAAGAAGAAGGTATTTTTAAAGGGAATTTGGTACCCTTGGATTTGCAAGTTGGATTCTGCAGGTACTGGGTAGCTTCAAGCAACTGAGCACCGAGGGTGCCGAGAGGGAGGGACTGCATCTGCAAGAAGGCACTGCTCCTAGTTGGTGATACCAGACCTACAGAGAGGTGTAGCTATACACGGACCAGGTGAGGACTGAAATAAGTGGGGTTTTGTTTGTTTGTGGGTTTTTTTTGTGGGGGAGGGTTGTTGTGGGGTTGGTTTGTTTGTTTTAAGAATTTTTCTTTTGATTTCAGGAGAAAGTTTCTAAAAGTGGGCTGAGCACCCCTACATCAATGTAAGTACTTTGGAAAATGTTACCTATATCTGTGTCTATCCTGTGGGACTGCTTTTCGCAGCCCTCTGGTCTCAAATGTTGTCCTGGACGTTTCCAGAAAGCGTGTCAGGGTGAAAGCTGAGCATACACAATGAAAAGGGAGCCCACACCTCTGGCCAGATCCCCAACTGCCCCACAACTTGGCTGTAGCAGGTCTGTATTCCATAGGAGAACACTATCTTTGGAGCCTCCTCAGCTGGTAAAGGCAATGTAAGTGGGACAGGGAGACATGAAGAGCCCTGTGCCTGGCCAGAATGGGATTTCTCTTACACAGCCATTGTGCAAGAAAGCTATAGGCCTATATCCTGAAGACCAGCTCTCATCTGGTGGGAGGAACTGTAGTAGAAAAAAATGCAACTGTGAGCAGAGCCATCACCTGCTACTGGACTGCAAATTTGGTGCAGTGACGCTCCTCACGGGTGATGACGCAGCACACACCCAATCAGTGAGCAACCCGGGCCTTCTATCTAGAACATTTAGGTATAAAAGAGCATGTGCTATGCAGTAGTGTGTAGATCCCTAGGCTAGAGAGGGTGTCATTATAGAAACGCCTTCTGAAATTGAAAGAACTAGACACTAACGTAATGCATTACCTTCCAAGCATGTGTTTTCTGTTAAAGAAATTTATGAGGCATGTTTGGAGCTAATGGATACTTCTCAGTCACTGACCTGCAAATATATGTTGGAATTCAAAAGACTTGAGCTCCTGTGGCTTCATACAGATTTTTCCCCAGCACCACTTTTTTCATCTAGATTTTTCCTTAAGAACTTATAATGCAAAATATCATGGCCTTTGAATTTGGACTCCACAGAACAACCATTTCTGTGGATTGTTTCTCAGTTGGAAAGGTTCTGTGAGTACTGTTAAAAATCGAACACATTTTTAAAGTGTCCTGGCAAATACTTTTATCAAAAAATTTCCCAATGAATTACCTAACAAAACTTACACCAACAACAAGTAAAAAGGCAGATTGCTTTGCAGGGTGGAGGTTAACTTTCCCCAGTTCTTTTGTTGAGCTTGCAACATTTTTCCTATTTTAGTGGGAGGACAAAATTTACCAAGATGTGGTAAATAGTATCTACATAACTAGTAAAGGTCTTTTCCTTTACGCTAAAGACTATTAATTTTTGTGCAGAGAATGTTATATAGCCCATTTAAAATGGTCAATATACTTTTTATATTTCTTTGCTGTATGGCAAGTGCAGGTTCCATGTAACCTTGGCTGGGAAGAAGGATCCTCCAGTTCCTTGCCAAGGAAGACAGAAATGAACTGCCAGGACAGTCCTACAAATGCAGGATTGCTCAAGGAGTGCCTCTGCTTCATGGCTGGAAAGCCTGCGTATTTAGGCGTCACCAGTCTGACTTTCTTTCCAGTCTCTGCTGTGTCTCTTCCAGTGCATGGGCTTTAATGCAAAGCAGCAGGAGGGGACAAAGAAAAGGAAAAGATCAGGGTTTATTGCGAGCTGGCTATGGCATCTGGGTTGATAGCATCTAAGAGGTGGCTGGCATGATGTGAGCACCCAGTGAGGCATTTGGCTGGTCTTTTTATTTAGACTGTGAATTATTCTCTGCAGAGATCCTGCATCCTATCGTGTTGTATGACATTCTGGGCAGTATTTCAAGACAAATAAATAAATAGAAACAGTAATAATTCCCGTGCACTTTTCTGTCAGCTACAGGATTTTAGGAACCCTCAGTATACATTCCTTCCAGGTCTTCATTTTTGAAAGTGCCTATGATGGGGAGAAGAAAACCAAGCTGTTGGCTCTAGAAGAAAAGGACAGTTAAGCTTTCCATTAGATCTTGTACAGGCAAAGCCCAAAGCACCCCGATTTCACATCAGTATTAGCAAACCCATAATAGCAATAGTTTCCTGGAATCTAAGACCCTCTGGGCTCTTTAGAAAGAAGTCAGCAGGACTTTCCACATGCTGGAACTAACATGTTTTATGTGCTTTCTTGGGCTGAGGTCTCTCATCATTGTTTTCTGCTGATACCGTGGAGATTTTCTGGATCTCTCTCTGTGTTCCATTGTACAATTAACTGCTTCTGAAAAAGCCTTTTTATTGGTAGTCTATAGGGTCTATTCTTGGAAGAGAAATAAGTGACATCTGAGCAAAATACATTGTTTACTCTTCTCTCCACATGACTGTATGTGAGGTCACACAGGGACTCCTGACTTCGGGTTCCAACACTATCGAGACATGTTTTTATCAGACATCCTGTGCTGAAGTTAAAGCAGAGCTATGCCTGCTCATATCAGCTGAGGATTCAGCCTTTTTAGTGAGCATAAGAAAAGACTTCAAATCTCATGCTGCCACAGTGGCAGAATCAGATCAAAACCGGTCAGGAATAATGGTCTATTGCTTTTTTGTCTTAGGCTGCACACGCCTGGGCACTGCAGTCTCAAGCAAAATAAAATCCCATGACTCCCCTCCTAGAGCTGGATTTTCAGAGGCAAGAGGATCCCCAAACAGGCAAAAGACTCTGGTGGAGGGAAGGAAAGATAAATGTAAGGGCCCAAAGGAGCTGAAACATGAATATTTTTCATTATTTTTTTTTCTCTTTGAGAGAAATTTCTGTTAAAAGGAGGCATATCATAATTAAAAGTTCCCCATTGTACCAGCACGTGATTTGTTATGCCCAAGTGTGCTTAGTATCTCCCTAAATGTAGCCAGGCAACGGGTTCGACTATTAGGATGCCAAAGTTTGAGCCTGAAAAAGAGACGTCTGAGACAGATTTTGAAAGAGCTTCCTCGAGCTGGAAAGCAAATACTAACACTGAAGGGGGTTCTGTGTGTACGAGCACTGGGGCTCATGTGTTTTTGCTGAGAAAGTAGACAGGAGGAAGCCTGTCATGGGGAGGTCGAGCACAGGTGGAGTGGGGAGAGAATTGCCTGGCAGCAGAGATGCAGCTTGTGCCAAATCAGCAGTGACTTGAATTAGGCTTTACTGCTGACTGAATCCTGACCTGTGAGTATGGTGGTATTGCAAAAGGAAGATAGCAACCAGATGTCTTAGGCATCACCTTGCCTAAGGAGAGACTGAAATAGTTTTAATTATACTTCAAGAACTAGGTATTAGGTGCAGATATTAGAAGATGGGTTTATCTACTGCACTGGTGTTTCCCTATTTTGCTTAACAAATACTTTTTTGCTACACTGGTTGCTATTTGGGAGTGGGGAAAGTAACTCATTGAACATTGCAAAGAGTTTATTCAAGTTCACAGGTGTTGTGGTTTAACCCCAGCCAGCAGCTAAGCACCACGCAGCTGCTCACTCACTTCCCCCCACCCAGGGGGATGGGGGAGAGAATCAGGGGAAAAAGTAAAACTTGTGGGTTGAGATAAAAACAGTTTAATAGGACAGAAAGGAAGAAACTAATAATGACAATAATAACAATAATAAAATGACAATAATAATAAAAGGATTGGAATATACAAAACAAGTGATGTACAATGCAATTGCTCACCACTCGCTGACCGATGCCCGGTTAGTTCCCCAGCAGTGATTTGCCCTCCCCCAGCCAATTCCCCCAACTTTATGGGCATGACATCACATGGTATGGAATACCACTTCGGCCACTTTGGGTCTGCTGTCCTGGCTGTGTCCCCTCCCAACCTCTTGCGCCTCTCCAGCCTTCTTGCTGGCTGGGCATAAGAAGCTGAAAAATCCTTGACTTAGTATAAGCACTACTTAGCAACAACTGAAAACGTCAGTGTGTTATCAGCATTCTTCTCATACTGAATCCAAGACATAACACTATACCAGCTACTAGAAAGAAAATTAACTCTATCCAAGCCAAAACCAGGACAACAGGTTTCTGGATGGAGACCTGAGCCAGTGATTTGCTTGCAACCTTTGTAAACATGAGCTTTTGGCAGTCAGTCAGATCTTGGCAGAAGACTCTCAGTTGCTTATCACAAAAGTCTTTCATGTAAGCATGTCAAACTTAACTACACTTTTTTTTAATTTGGCCTCGATTCTGAATTCTTTCCAAGTAAGATTTTTTAGCCTCTGGCTAGCAAAGACTCTTGGGTAGTTATTTGATTACCGATTAAATATAGTGTCTCATGTAGAATACATACAGTTGGTTTATACCTGATCTAGATATCTATCATGTTTCTTTCTTGATGTTTCCTTGCTAGGGTTTGTTTCTGCCACTATATGATTTTATGTACATTTCAGAGCCAATACTAATAATTAATCAAAAATCACAAGAACATAAACACATAAGTGATGACGCAGACTGACACTTGGCACTCTTGTTTGGTAAAGGGAGCATTTCCTTCAAAAGATGGTGCTAAGGTTTGGCACCCCTTTTTGCCTCCCTGTTTCTCTTGCTGCAAGTGGAAGCATGTGCCCATGTCTATGCTGGATCTGGTCTTCATTTAGAGCAGTCATGCCTGGTTTTGTGGGAGAATTTGAAACAATTGGAGGAAGGTTGTGTGTGTCACCTGCCCTGTACCTGTCTGCGTAATCCACTTCTAGCTGTTCAAAGGGAAAATGCAGTGTGTTGACAAATGCCAGCACTTTTTTAGAGCATGTTGTAAGATAAAACCTAAAATATATTTGCTATTTTTTTCTGCTACTCTGGGCATAGCTCTGTGCCTGGAATATGTATCAAGAACAATTCCTCTGTTTACAGTTTAAACATGAGCTATGGAGTACTTACTCCAACTGCCAGTTTCCTGGGAAAAAGGTTTGCAGCGACCATCTATTATCTTGGCTGCAAAAAAAGTAAACTCTTAACCACATGAAATTAAGTGATTCTTTTCTAGCAATTGGAGTTTGGGTTTGGTGATAATAAGTGTTGGTTTGTGATTTAATAGGTCATTAGCTACTTTACCTATAATCCCAAAGTAATAAATAACTATTGGCAAGATGGATAATAGCTAGGTCTGAGAGGCGTGAAAAAGATAAAACAATAGGCACAAACACACACTTTATATTCATAGGAAATGGGTTCTAGCCGAGAAATGTGATCTAATCTGATATGAAAGCAGATTTTTATTAGATGCCTCTGATTTGGGGAATGGCTAAACATCTACCTTCACAAGAGCTAGTTGCCTTTCTAGTTTATAAAATGTGTTTTGGACATGTTACGTGGAAGTATCCCTTTCTGAAGAGTTAATTCCATACATCACGGACCCAGACTCATGGTCTCACTTACCTAGACTTCCCTCTGAAAGACCACACTAGCTTTTTGGGCCCAATTATTCAAAAGTCATTGATGCTTCCCTGTTCACTTGGTGCCCCATTCAACATCTGCTGCAACTGCTGTGAGTTGTACTGACTTCTGGGGCACAAGGTAAAGTTCCTCATCCCTTTCTTTCTTGTGATGGCTTACTCAGTTCATGTCAAACAAAGAATGGCCTCTGGTATTCTTTTATATTTTCCCAGCCATTCTTGTTTCCTTCTGTGCAATGTAATAGTCATATTATTGCAATGTATCATATTGCATCTTTGTACCATTTTTGTCATAAATTCATCACGTTGTTTTTGATTATCCCTAGATATGCTGTACAGAACTCTAGGCTTGCTTTGCAGTGTGCAAGAAAGTACATGAGAAATCGAAATCCAAATGTGACAACAAACTTCCACAGCGTTGCACAGGGAGGATGGCTTTGCTATGGTGCTCATTACCAACTCACCATTTGTTTCTTCTGTGCCTCTATTCTTCATCTGACTGGGGCCAGAAAAGAAAGATGCAGGCAGTGGTAGATGCCTTTGACATGGTCTGGTGTTGAAAATGTGAGAATACAGTTGTGCAGTTCTGGGCCTGACATCAAGGTCATGCAGAAGCAGCCAGTGGCTGTTGTTGAAAATTTTTGGATTAATCAAGAGGATTGACTTGAAGTATCTGTCCTTTTCCTTCTCAGGAAAGTTCAAAGAGAAAATGTCTTTGCATATTTTAAGGAGGTGAGGTGATGGGGGAGAGGAGTGAGATGCCTGCAAAAGTGCCAATGGATGTTTGTTCATTCTGAAATAGAGAGAAACAAAGAGACCTCTTCCCAATTTCTCACCAGCCTCCCCCGTTTCCAATACGTTAGCTTTATATCAGCTAACTTTAAGAACAAAATGTTCTCAGGGAAAAGAGATTAAAATTGTGAAGCGGTTTCCTTTCCTATCAACAGAACTGACAGAAAAATGACAAAATGCTTGTGGGAATGATTAAAGAGAGTGAATGTTCTAATTCATGTCATGTCGTATATTGCTAATTTATATGTATTTGTTTTCGTACCAATCTGGCAAATTTCAGGAAAGAATCTGCCAGGAATCAATGGGAAAAACAGCCCTGTATATTTTTTGGAAATTAATAATAAGTATTTGCTGTGTTTTATTTGGATTTTAATGAGTGATGGGTATCAAGAACAGAAACAGCCAGTAAGAAGAGGCAGGATGGCTCACAGCAGGACTCTGGAGACTTGGGAGTTCTTGCTGGCTCTGCTGTTGGCCTGCTGGGTGACCTTGGTCAATCAGTGTACCCTCCTCTGTGCCTCCATCTGGGCAGTGGAAATACTGATGCTAGCCAGCTTTGCAAGCTAGCTAGGCTGCGAGGTAGAACTGGCCAGGAACCAGGAATCCTGCTCTGTAAAGAACTGCAAGGTCCAATTTCATTTTTTTCTACAGGAAAACAAGGAGGTGAGACCACTGAAACTCTCCCACAAGGGAGCAAGGCTCCATGCGGTGCAGAGTGGGGATCTGAATCTTTGCCTTCCACACCTCATACACGAGTTCTCAACTGTTGGATTTCTACGGGTTCCTTACATCCTTTCCTCTCTTTCCTGCTTCCTTCTTTCCTCTCTCTAAAGTAATGATAAGCTGCTAATTTCCTGGCTACTCTGTCCTGAGTGATACAGCAGTTAATAAATGCAAAATATGAATTAGATATAAACATTCATTGACTTGCTAGGGAAACTCTCCTTGCCCATCCTTTGGCCACTCCACTTTTCAATGCATCAGTAACTGATGCTTTCATTTTCCACTATTACTCTTTCCTTCATTGCCACTAATATGCAAATATGAGACTCTCACCTTTGACTTTTTTCTTTCAGTTTTATCCCATTATTTGGCAACATTTCCATAGATCACACTGAATATGCTCTAATTTCTTCAGCTACAATTCTGTTGCTTTTCCCATAACAAGTAGGGAGTTATTTAAAGTTCCTCTAACTCTGCTGGTTCCAGTGACGTGATGTTGAAATTAAAAATTCTCCTCAAAAGACTGGGGGAAAAGAAAAAAAGATTCTGGCCTGTTCACCTGGCTTCTCTGAGGCATTTAGGTGCCCAAATCCTCTTGATTTCCATGTCATTGGAGATTTGGCCTTTAATGCTTCAATAGCCTGTAGATGTGCTGATTTAATTATCATTCAGCCTGGTTATACAGATTCAGTTTTTTCAGTCTCTCCTTGTAAAGTAGCACTTACAGCTCCTTAATCACTTCTGTTACTGATTTTATCTCCTTTACATGCCAACCTGAAGTTTCTGGCAAGGTTATTGCCTTCTAGGTTTTTCAGCCTGAGTGTCAGGAACATGGCATGGCTAAGAATAGGCTGGGAAATATGGTTCTTGCTAGTCTGTTTCTACAGAGAGAAGATTAAATCCGATGGGAAGAAACACTTGCTCTCCATCAGACCTTGGTTAATGTCATGGGAAAGAGAAAAAAAACCAATCTGTGAGGGATAGCAATGGGGAATTTAACAAGAACATGATATGGGAACTCAAGAGAAACACCATGCAGATGGTGTATCATCCCAGCAAATACTTATGCTATTTTCCTGTCTGAATCCATTGATTTGATCTGAGAAATGTGTTGTATCTAATCTATGCAGTCCTCTTTCTTAGAGATCCTTTGACAATGCATCTCATCTTGTGAATCAAATTGCATTTGCATATTCAGAGGCTGGGGCTCCAAGCTACCGAGGCATTTACAGTTTGCAGGAAGGCTAAAGCGCTGCATGTTAGAGGACAATTCCTTGCACGATCAATATTTATTTCAAAAGGGGATATTTGCCTTCCTGGCTAGCCGGACTCAGTCTCACAGAAAAAAATACGCTGTTGGGGGTCCTTGTCCTGGTGGCCTGACTGACCCGTCTTTTTTCTTTCTTGACAGCAATGAGAAAACTCTTAGATAACCCAGGGAAGGGCTAGCAAGGGCTCAGGAGCCTGAGAGGGCTGCGAACACCAGCACAAGGGAGCAGGGTGACCGCTTTCCTCGGTGGAAAGTTTCCCCTTTCCAAGGGACTTAAACCTGAAAGAAATGCTTGGTCAAATGATGGAACTACTCCATCTCCCTAAACTACTCTATGGTGAGTGTTAAATCTTTTTTTTTTTTTTTTTCTCCATTCTGTGGGTTTCGTTTGGTGCAGGGTATGTCTGATGTGATCATGTCATACTCCAGTGTTGGAAGGAACATCAGCTCAGCATTTTCAAGGGAAGCAGGAGCGGAATTAACCCAGCTGGTGTATGGGAAAGAGGTGGAGAGGAAATCTTGCTCTTGGCGAGCAAGTGACTTAATTTACTGGAACTGCTTTGAAGTCTTTCTGTTTGGCCTGACTCTTCTCTGACTTGGTGTAACACGGGGGTTATCAGCCAGAGGAATTAACGTGTTTAGTGTAAGGGAAAGGAGATTAAGGCACAGGATCTGTGAATTTTACCATGTTTTTTTGGAAGAAAAAGTGATGTAAAGAGAACACAAACAATGAGGGCATATGCTGTGTTTATCTTCAGAAGCCTGTGGTAGGTGTGCCAGTGCACTGTTGTTCAGCAATTAACAACAAAGGCAGACAGCAATTAACCACATCTCTTCTCTGAATGGTAATGCAAGTTATTTGTATTTAACCTTCATGATTCATGAATCACTTCCATTCTGGGAACTAGGGAGAATGAGAAGGAAAATCTTAGAGCCTGGTGTCACCATGTGAAAAATGATCAGACTTTAGCTGTCAGTAATGAAAAAACTTATATACATAAATAAATATAAATATATAAACTTTTTCCATTATTGGCAAATGAAATATAATAATTTATCACATATATGTGTGTATACATGCGTACATACATACCTATGTACATATATATTTGTCGGATGACAATAGAGTTCTATTTCTGGGAATTTCAGGCTTCATTTACTTTCAGGATCTCAGATCAGATATGTACTGAAACCAGTGGAAGAATTCTCATCAGTATCAATGGTTGTTGCATTTGGACTACTAGTGAAAACACCACCATAAGAGCTATAGGCTTTGAAAGTTGTTCTTCTTTCCCCCTTGTATTTTTGAGGATAATAGACTTATTTGGGAAAATCAGCCTTTATAGGATTCAGTACCCAAAGGAATGCGATGGGACACCCAGACTGATGCAACTAAACCTGTTCTGATGCCACATTCTTTTCAAGGATATTTGAATTGACAGGCAGCCCTCATGAAGAATTGTCATTGGAACAGGCACAGAGCTTGCTCTTTTTTTTTTAAATATCCTGGCTACAGGGGATGAAGAGCAAGAAAACCAGAGAATACCTGTGTTATTCTCTGTTAAAGAAGAGACTACTGCACCAGGTTTACATATAATCTAAGATCACTTTTTCTTTTTCCCTGAACCAGAGGCCTGTCACAGAGCTTGTTTTTGGTGGAATGAGGTTTAGCAACTAGTTTGTCTCATTATAGGTAAACAGATACATTTTGGACAGTTTTCCATTGACCATCGTATAAATTTAGGCTTAACTGTAATGAACTGGCTCTAAAATGTGTACTGGAATATTGATTTTTGTGAATTAATAAGATACTGTTTTCAGGGTTTTATGGATTAATACTTAGCTACAAGCTGTTCAGGATTTGGATGGAGAATATCCTAGTAGTAAAAAGCAATTTTGTTTTGGAAACAGATGGAACAATTGGATTGGTGGACAGATTGGTTTAAAGGGTAGCAAGGGAAAGGCAGAAAGTGCCTTTATTGGTTGTTCTTTCAATACAAATCATAAGTACTGCCAGCTTAAAAGGAATCCAATGAGGGTGTTTTTTTTGAAAATAGAGTTTTGGGGCTGTTATTTTTGTCTGTGCCTAAAAATGTAATTTTAGAAAAACCAATTAAAATGAGGTATTTTGGAAGGAAAACAATCATCTTTTTAGAATAAAAAGAAATAATTTAAATTGTGTCCCTGTTTATGAAAACGTATCACTTAGCTTGGAATCAAAAGCTTATTTAACACTTTAAGCAAACATGAAATCTGCTTTCCTCCTGCTGTGCCTGTTTCCATTGGGATCTCTAAAATTTTCCAAGAGGAGCTTTTTCAAAGGTGAATTTTCTCAGAGGAATTTTCTTTCAAATCCACCTAATAACTGTGTCATGGAGCATTTTGGATGTTCCACAGTGGGATGAAAAGAGGTCACGATATTGTAAGAGGAGCTGAAGGACGAGAGGAGTTATTTGAGCTGAAGACTGTCAGACTTGTCAGACCATTTGGTCGGGGGCAGCACAGCAGTGGGCTAAGCATGTCGCAGAGGTTGACTGGCAGAAACAAGAATGTACTCTGAAATTTGTGATCACCCTGGGACATCCACTGTGCTTCTGGTTACCTTTGAGCTACCAGGCTCCAGACCAGACGAAGCGCGATGATGTCAGTCGGCATTGGTGGGAACAGTATTTTGGATTGTACTGGTCCAAAAGGGTCTACACTACAGCATTTTGGAGAAAACAGCAAAGCCTATGTGTTTTGCCATCCTTAACTTGACTATAATTATTCAGCTATGCTAATGCCGATTCTGATTTCAAATGTGATGCTGAGGTAACTGCACTGGTTTCACAGAAGTTAATCCTCAGTTGTTCAACTGAGAGTAACATCAAGGCCATAATCTCTGCTACTGAGCAGTCACAAACACAACAAATAAATAGCCATTGGCGTAACTTCAAGAAACGTGTTTGATCAGTTGTTGTTCCTGTGCCATGAGAAGACCTGTAACAGAACATTCCTGTAGGGAACAGGTTGCACTTGAAATGTAAATCAAATTCAATATCGTCAGACTTGGTAGTACAGTCTTTGGTGCTGCTTGATAAACAGACAGCACGTGGAGCCTTGACATCTGAGTGTTTGGGCATTAATAAAGTACTTGATCAGCATTTTAACTGAAAGGCATTAAGGAGAGATGCACAAGAGTGGATGAACACTTGTTCTGTGTGTACTTCAGGAAAGATGTAAAAACCTTGAGTGTCCTTCAATTGTAAGCAATCTTTGCTGCATCTTGAGGATAAGAGTGTGAAGGTGAATATGTTTCTGTTCCTAAAGCTCAAAACACATTGTGCATTGGTATCAAAGCGCGTTGTTTTGCGGGTCTGGAAGAAGCATAGCTAAGCACAGCCCATCAGGCAGAACGTGCGGCTGAGTGCTGGGGAGGGATTTGGTTTGCAGTCACAGGATTGCCTGTGAGATGCTTCTTGATCAGAACAGAAATATTTAATCAGGTCTGTCTCCTGTAACTGTCATGTAGAGAAAACAAGTCTCCAAATTGGATTTGTGTGATCAATGGGCAGGAAAGACCACTTTATCCACCTTAGCGGAGCTGACTTACAAAACTAGGGTTTGGTGTCAGCAAGGTGTTTGTATTCTGGCAGGACCAACTCTCTCCTGTCTGGGGACACAAGCTGTTCTGGAACCATATAGTGATGATTTTTAAATTTTAGCCACAATCTGTACCTTCTTGTATGTCAATAGAAAAGCAGCTGCTGAGTTCATAAAGAATATGATCTTCTTACTGCAAAATCAAAGGAAGAACTTGCACTGATTTCTGAGGGTGAGTATCATACCCTAGTAGTCAGATGCACAGAAATATTTGGGTACCTAAAGGTATATTTTGGAATTTATTCAAGTGCATCAGTGAATTAGGAACCTGTACATAGTTTTTCGTAGGCCAAGTCTGTAGTGGGGAGCATGGTGCAGGGGCCTGACCCAAACAGAAACAGATTCAGGGCCTGAGCAAAGCCTCTGCAGCCAGGTCTGGCACCACAAGGCCACTGTTAAATAGATCCTCCAGACCTGACACTTCACAGCTTCAGGTATTTGCAAAGCATGAGCAGCACAGCAGGTCTTGCTGAGTTTAATGGCACAGTAAATCTAGTAAATAAATAAGTAACATACAGTGGAGAAGATGGGAGCTCTGTCTGAAGCTTCTGTCTTATGGAGTGTTGGCGTGGTGACTTGGCAGAGTCTTCTGAATGTTTAGAGTTACCTTGACAGGTAATGAAACTATTTTCTAATTTTCTCTCTCTGTATATTAGAAATGGACTTGTAAAAGAGGAGCTGTGGGCAGCTGGCCACAGTCTGGCTGTCTCCCCACAAGTCTGGAAGAGGTTGGTGGGATGGAGGGTGCAGCTGTTGAAACACCCTGAGCATAAAGCTCTGTAGGATCCATTTGGAGAGGAGTACAACTGAATCCAGGTATGAGAGGGAAATGGACCATGGACACCAAATGACAAGTGTAGCAGCATCAGCCTGTGCTAATGATGCCATGTTTGCCTGTTCTGTGAAATCCTCTTTAAAGCAATACTCTAGCAATTAATGAACCTGTTTAAAAAAACCCCAACAAAAAAACAGAGATTGGGATCTACAGCAACAATCCCTTACTTCAGGAACTGGAGCTTTTCTGAACAATACCGTCTTCTGTCATGCCTAATCAAACTAATTAAAGAACACTACCACACTTTATTAATGTAATTTATCTCTTGCCTGAGGTGAACTATATTTATGCTCCAGTTACTCAAACATTACTGTTCCGTGTTTGAAGGAATGATGTTATTCAGTGATGTTTATGTTCCACAATATCAGGCAGTAATTGAACAAATGCCTGGAAAGTTGGGTATTTCCTATTTCAGAAAAGCTTGTTTGGACCGTGCATTGTTTCACGGGTATATTGGTGAAGAGCCTGGACTGGGCCATGTCCTCCTCTGAATTGCAACTGAAGGCCTACACAAGCCAAACATTCATCTGCAAGCATAAAGCATGTGAAAAACCTGTTTAACTGAATGCACATGTTCACATCATTTAATGAATGGGGGCTGGGAAGCCAAATTTATTCCAGCTGAAGGTCTGGCAGGGAAAGGCTAATATGCGCTGAAGGAGGAAGGAAGTAAGTTAGTTCTAGAGCTTAACATTAAAGAAAATGTCAGTAGAAAAAATGTACTTAGTTTAAAAGATATTAATGGCTTCCATGAAGGACGCCTCTGACGTAGCTGCAGTTGCAGGGCTAATGGGCGCAGCATCCATCCGTCTTTCACACCAACCAGAAGAAGCAGTTTAACATCATTCATGGAGCAAGACAGCCTGAGACAATGGAAAACGTTGTCCAAAACTGACTGAGGGGTTTTCCTGATCACTGCTTGCAAATCGCTGCTGTCTGCTGGATTAGAGCAACCAGAAGATAGGAGAGAGAAGCACAGAGCTGTCATGGGCCTGGCCTGATAGAGGGCTGAGACAGAGCTCCTGGATGCACAGGGCTGGTGGTAAAGGGAGTTGGTGTGGGAGGTAGGCAGCCTTCTGCCTTCCCTACCTGCCTGGCTTCTTTTACAGTGCTGAGCTGAGCTGACTCAGGGCCATATCGGCCACCCGTCCATGCTATTTGCCCACATTTGAGCCTAGCCATGGGTGGCCTGAGAGGAAACCCCGCTGGGGCTTGCTCTTGAAAGTACACTCAGAAAGGACATTGCACATGGCCCTCGTCTACCTCTTGGGCAGATCAGATGGGCCCTTCCCTCCAAGGGACCTGACTTTGCCAGCTTTGAGGGCAGCTGAGATGTGCAGACATCTGAAACCCGAATTGGATTCAAGCTGCTTAGGTATGTGCAGAGTCCTGGGACAACCCGGGCTCGGCCAGCGCCGGCACAGAGAAGACGGTGGGGAGCAAAGCTGGGTGGGGAGCTGGAAAAGCAGACATCTCGCCTTGAGCTGCAGCACTTCTCAGTTTCAGACCTGCAGGAACAATTGCTGTCAACAGTTTTCAGTGGGGCAATGCCAGCTATCTCCCAGCCCATGCACTGGGCATTAGTGCAGTGACTATGCAATTTTACTCAGGTTGATTTAGAGAATTTCACAGCTAAAGTTAAAGCACCATTAAGTAGGATGATGTGTGGGGAGCAGCACCACGCTTTTTTTTTTTTTTAAACGTGGCTTATGTATTTACTGCTTTCCTAAGCCGGTTCTTAAAAAATATCTGCCAAGTAGATTCTGTCTTGTAAATAGATCCAAATGAATTTTATTAAGATTTCTGCATAAATCTTTTCTACCCTGCTCCCACATTGACTTTGGCAGTATATAAAGGCTTCTAAGAACAAGGGGAAAGGAGGTTTTATCCTTTATGAATAACTGAAATGCAAATTTCCTTGGCTAGTGGTTAAATCTTTTTTTGATTTTCCTAGAAGAGAACAATTACTCACATCCATTGATAAAGTACACCTTACCTACATATTATTAACAAGTGCAGTCGGGTGAATCAGACTGCATCTGCCATTGAGAATAGAGATGCGTGTTTGGAGGATGGAGCAGGACTGAGCTCCCAGCATGTTGTTTTTATGGTTCCAAAACCAAAGTACAGATTGGAGATTTGTCCCAGGTCAGAGCCTCCTTGACAGCCTGTGCACTGTTACATATCAAGTGCTCCTGCATAAAATAGTTGGATGGCAAAAAATAGTGGTGTTCTAGAGTAAAAGGCAAGTCCTGATGTCTCACACATTCTAGGAATATGCCTCTCAGACTGCCAGCTCAAAATTTAGGGTAAAACCCAAAAAAACCCACAAAGCCACAATGAAGATGACAGGATGATGTGTAAGTTACAAAGTGGCAGAGCCTGTGGTAAAAGAAGAATAGAAATTATTTTGAAACGGAAAAACATGACTGGAAAGGTAATTGAATGGCATGTTGAACCTGCTGATTTTTTTCCGATGATAAAACAAGAAAAATCCAAGCTATAGGGCTTATCACCAGTGTAACTGTGATTTTACTGCTATGTTGGATAATTTCTTTCAACAGTGGAGAAATAGAAAGAAATATGCCAAAGATAGAGGATCTATTAACAAGTAAGTCAGCTGGGGCAAGCAGAAATTCATGTAATATGCCATGAGCATGATGAGATCCAAAAAAGGCATAAGGGCTGAAGAAAATTGTAAAATGCATGCCACAAAAAGCAGCCGTTCTGTTGGAAAAAGCCGTTATAGCAAACCCAAAGCTTTGTCAACTTATGCAGCCAAGAAACAGCAATTAATTTAAGCTGGAAGAGACATTTTTCCGGATATAAACCTAGCTTTATATTTATAAAACTTTTTTTTGCTACTATTTATCTGGAGGCTGTTTGCACATTAGGTCTACCAAGTTCTATCCTTGGTTGCTTCATACCTATCAGGCTCTCCTAACATTGCGGCCAAAGGCTCTTCAAAAGCTGTGGTTATCTGAAAGCCTCCTTTGGCAAGCAGCCTGGCAATGGGTCCTGCCTCGTGGAGAGCGGTGGCATCTCCCCACACCACCAAGTCGGTGTGATCCTCTTGTAGTGTAGGGAAGTGGATGTGGTTCTCGCTGAAAGGACAGTAACAGGTGACTTCTGGTGGCGTCGCCTTGGAAGAAAAATCAGCAATTTCATTAAAAAGAAAATCTAATATAAGCATCTGAGATTTCTCTGTTGAAATCGGTGACCTGTACCTGGAACAGGGTAAGATACTGTAGTTCAAAAGAGTCTCTCTGTTGCTCCCTGCCTCAATAAAAATGATAGGGAAAGTAGGATTGCAGCTGAACGGGAATTGGTTTCGGAAGCTCCAGAGCAGTGCACAGAAATAAAGCCCCCCTCTCCTCCCTTCTCCAAGAAGTGTCTCTCGGGGCCTGGCCAGGCAGATGAATCACAGCAGAATTTAACAGGTTCACAAAAAGCCGAGTGAAAGTGTTTGGTAACCCTGCCAGATTTATTGCTTTATTCATTATTTATGCAGACAGCAGATGCAATACAGATTTAGGGACTGACTACAGTAAATAAATAGCTGACACGGCCCTGCCAGATGCATTAAACACTTCGGCACTTCATTGCTATTGCACCAATATGCTAATTTTGGCTCCTAACCTCCGTGCTCAGATATTGGTATTAGAAGCAGCACCCACCCAAAGCTAACATTTCCATTGTGGGTGACAGCGGCAGAGCTGGGACTGGATGGTGACCTTGTCCTGGGGGCTCTGAGGGGTTAAGTGTGCAGCACAGACCTGGTGCTCTTCCTCAGCATCCCTCAGGTGATAGATACTATAGGGGAAATCTCTTGCTTAAAAAATGGGTATCTGTCCCTTCCACCGGGGATCATCTGGGGCTAATAAAACACAGCGCTCCCAGTACCTCCAGGGGCTTTAGTGGTCGGTGAGCCTTACTGGGTGACTCCTAAGCGGTGTGCCAGGACTGCAGGAGCTCTGCTGTGGCTGGAGCCCTGCAGAGGGGCAGATCCCCTGTGGGGCACCTGTGAGGCCTCGTTAGTTGTGGGGAGGAGGTGCTAATAAGAACTGCACCCTCCCCTGGGTCATGGCTGCTCCGAGGAGCAAAGCTGCTTCTAGAGAAAAAGGGAGAGCTCTGCTCCCGAGGTTTTGTGGTTCAGCTCCATCCTCGGAAGCATGATGGCGCAGGCTGTGATGGGCAGGGGTGAGTGACTTGGGGGCTGCTGGGGCAGAAGCTTTATGTTAGGGAAAAGAGGAGTAAGAGAAGGCGGCGGTGGGCCTGATGGTGAGCTGGGAAGGGAAGGGGCTTGCTGGTCTGGGCTTGCTTGGTTGCCTGGTGCTTGGCAATGAGAAGGAATGGTCTGGCTGGGCAGCCTGATGCAAGACAGCTTGGGAAAGCTTTGTTCCTCTCGGTTCCCTTCTGTTGATGAGCTTGGCTTTCTGGAAGGCTGGAGTCTCATTTTGTTTATGGCAGCTGGAGGATGACTTGCGTCCTTGTATGAGCGTATTTTCAGGTGCAGTTCAGTGCTGTCCCCAGGGTGGCTTAGCTCCCTGCAGGTGCTGAGGAATGACCGGGTACTGGGACTCGGGATGCTTCAGTCCTGACGTTAGTGGTTGCAGCTTCAGTGACACCCAGCTGTACAGGTAAGCAGATCCCCCCTTCTGTCAGGGGACTGCCTTGGCGCTGTTGTTGCTGGTGGCTTTCCTCCTGTCAGGCTTTCATGATGAGACATTTGAACCACGGCAGCATGTGGGTGTGAGAAAGAAAGTGGTACAGCATGGTTTTGGGAGAAGGTATGGAGGAGGGTTGCAATCCTTTGTGCTGTTCTGAGCATAAGGAAGACTAAGGAGAAAAGGGTCCTTTTTCTTTTTTTTATGATGCAGAGAATGCATTTTGTTGCAGTTGGTGCTGATGTATTTCATACATCTGTCTCGGCCAAAACAGAGCTTTAATAATAGGCGTGGGGAGAAAGCACTGACTGAAGGTTGCTCTGCTTGGATAAAACTGTTGCTGAATGTTCAATGATGATACAGCCTCTTGGCATAATTTAAATGAGATCTTACTGTCTATGGTTATAGGAAATTTATCACATTTAAATTCCTGTCTGTCATCATTGATGGTATCATCTGGCTCCCGGGTGCGTACAAGTGACAGGTTCGAGGAAGAGCAGGACGCGCTGTCTCTGCTTGCCATGGGTGCAAACCCTTGCCCTGTGGGACGAGCGCTTCTCAGGGGTGCCGCGGCAGGGCAGGAGGCAGGTGGAGGTGCCACGCTCCAGATGAGACCCATGGTGGGCTCCTCTGCTGTTTGCACTCATTAAGTATCCCGTGGCACTTGGCAGCAGTAGGGCCATTAACCCTAATGTCCTGGCTAAGCTCCAGCCTGCCTAATTACATTCTGCCTGTGAAGCAGTATATTCCCAACGAAGATTCAGGTGTGGAAATTGTTCTTCTCTTCCTCTCCTAAAGAGCGTAATGTAAGGGGGTGGTTTAGTGCTGGAGATGAAACCTGTTTTATTCAGAAACCTAAATCTGAATTTAGGGATGTAACAGAAAATGGAGCCTTCAAAGCAATGCCCAGGCTCCTGAGCAGACCCAGCGCAGAATGTGGTTCTCCTCTTTTGCAAATTTTTCACATTCCTTTATTAATAACAAACCTCCTAAAAACTATTAAGCTCATTACTTGCAGCAAATAAAAATACTTCACACAAAAAGGAAACAGATGGTCCTGAATGTTGAAGATCTGTTTGAGATGTATTTTCAGCCCACTGTCTGGAACTTGTCTCGAATTGTAAAGGGATTGAAGTTTAATTACAAGCTCTGCAACACTAACGCTGTGTAACCAGGGGATTCTTACGTGTTGACCTCTTTTCATATCGATGTAACTAATTATTTTGTGGTCTCCATATCCTTGCTAAAGGAAAATATTTATGCATTTGTTGGAAGGACTAGGACCAAATTGTTCCTACATTAGAGTTGAGAAGTTTTGCAGTTAAACTGGAGTAGACAAAAGAGTTGTATTGTCTAGGCTGAGCTGGCATCCTACCCGTGGTTGTGGTGCATGCGGATGGTTCCTACTGACTTCACATTTACATTTCAGAGTGGAAGCTGGGTCATGGTGCAAAGAGCCTCAGCCTGTGTGTACAGTACTGTAGCCTGCAGTGTCTGGGTATTTCTCATTTCTCTGATCTTAAAGCTGTATTTGGGAAAGCACAGGCTTTAAGCAGAAGCAATGGTTATGGGTTTTTCCACAGGGACACCTCAGGAGGTTAATTCGATCTGTGTTACTCAGACTCCACAGTTCCTGCCGGCACATCATCTGGTTTTCATAGTCAGTGTTCTGCTTCCAGCTGAAACACAATATGGTGCTTTTAAAAAAAAAAATAATAAAAAAAAAATCACACAGCTGCTGTCATGTAGACATTGTGCTCTTAGATGACCCATGGACATGCTTCCCGTCCGGTAGGTGTGATCACCCAAAATGAATGAGTGGAGGAGGAAAACCTAGAGGCAGAGCTTACGCTGAGACCAAGCAGAGGAAGAGCTGTGTGTGGGTGCACCAAGGACAGCATCTGCGAGGCAGGTTAGCCCACTTCTTAGAATAATAGTAATAATAATAATAAGTTGTCACCAAATTATTTTGGTCAGGAGAGAGTTCATGAATCTGACTGCCTTTTTTCTGACACGCTTAAGGTTCATGAGCAACTGGCAGGTAGGATGTGTAAGTAATGATGCTGCTCCTTATAGTCAGGCTGTTTAATGCTCGCACTGAGTTTGATTACTTGGGACCTCTGATGCCTTTCTGCCTGGTTGGATGCTGGACTTCTTCATGGTGGCACAACAGCAAATGGTGAATAACATGCATGTGAAATGCAGCTCTAAATGCATAATTTCAGGAATTACAGACTGTTGAATTTATATTTGCATGACATCAGTGAATAACAGACTGGTAGTCAAACACCTATAAATAAAAAAAAAAAAAGCTGTCGACTAAAGGGGTTTTATTTAAAAAATTAATGACTTGCATGTAGGATTTTTATGTAATGTATTTTTGTAGAAATCTTATTTTTGCATCAAATCTAGGACTTGGTTTTTCTCACTTCCTCCCCTCTTCCTTTCACAGGAAGATTGGAATAGCTGTAAAAAATGAGGGTTTATGGAGGAGGCATTCTCAGCTTCTTTCTAATAAAATTATGGAGAAAAAAAAAGGTCAAGCAAGGTTTCACTTATCAGATTTTCTATCAGTTTTCCCCCTTTACCTTAACTGAGAAATAATGAAAAGTGAAAGGTATTTTTAAAAATAATAAAAAGGAAACCTTCTATTTCCTACAAAAATTAATTCAGAATTTTCTTTCAAAAAATGGTGAATGACAGCTTTCTAACCTTGAAAATACTTGATGTTCCCCACCCTGCCTCCTTCTCCCCAAGTCCAGCCAGCTCTGGCATCATGCCAAAGTGAATCAGTGAGAAGATGTCTCAAGGTTACTCTCTAGCCGATGAATGTTTCTGGATTTTTTTTTTTTTGGTTCCTGCTTGTTTGTTTTTGTTTGGGACATAGAAATCTCTGTTATTGCAAAATAAGCTAACATATCCTGCTTTATCCTCAAGGAAAAGAAAATCCAAACAAACTGGATAGTATTAAATATCTGCCTAGCTGAGACCTTGAACTGCCCTTGTGTGGCTGTGACTGCAGGCAGAGCAACGGCCGCGCTCGGGGCTGGGGTCCGGCAGGTTCCTTGGTGCATCCCTCCCACTCACTGGGGGCTCTGGCCTGGCTTTCTGCAAAGGCACCAGCGTTACTCATATGACTGTTTTGGTTTGGTGGTGGTTTTTTTTTTTTTTTTTTTTTTCATGGATCATCTTCACAGTTAGGTTGTTTAAGGGGTTTTAATGATTCAGCCTCCATGCCTGGCTGGGCAGGATTAAAAAGCCTCTTGCATCCGCAGGCTGTAAGCTGTTCAGTGCAGGGGGTGGTGGTGTGACGCTGTGAGGAGTTTAGCCAGAGCCCTCGGTGGGGTCTCTGGGGTTACTGTGTGTTCCCTTTCCAGTGCTCAAACATGTTTTTCAGCAGTTTTGTTATCAAAACCACACCTGACTTTATTATTCTGTTCACAGCAAGGACACTCCTCTGCATATCCATTTCATAGCTTTAATAATGTTCCCCTCTATTAATTTTCAACTAAGCATAAACCATGACCTCAGGAGGAGCTTAAACGTCTCCTAACAGCAGCCACTGCTTGCCCCAGGAGCATACAAAGCATACAAAGAGTCTTTGCCAGCCCATGGTGCAGCCCTGCCGTGGTGGTGGTGGTGCCAGAGGGTGCTGGCAGCGCTGCCTGGGGAAGCCCCAGGTGAGCAAGGCAAGAGGAGAGCAGCTCCTCTTCCTCCCTGGGCTCTTCAAGCCCCTGTGCTATACGCGGGGTATTGCCTCTGGTTATTATATCACCCCCGTGTGCCTGTGCAATCCAGGAACATCAGCTGGGTAATCCTCACCTTTCCTCCTGGTGACTGTGAAATCTGGTTCTTGGCGATAATCTGCTGGGATATACTTGTCAAGTAAACTCCAGGGACGAGACTCTGATTTTTGGCCATAGAAACTTCAATCCTGTGCACGACGCTGAGCTGCGCACATGCCAGCCTTGCCCAGCCTGCTGGCATGGGGGTGCACAGCCTCCAGCCCTGCCTCCTCCCCAGGCACCGAGTCACTCACCCAAATAGTCAGTTCTGACTGCGTACCTTGGCACAGCGCGTGTGCTTTAACCTGCATGCTAATGGTGACTCAGGATTTGAGCTGACAGATAACAAATACTTGTGAAAAACTTGCTATCTGTCCTCCCCCGAGGAGGCTTGGGCTCCATCGGGATCCTGGAGCATGAGCTCAGGGGGATCTGAGCCACTGTTGAGTGCCTGCCCAGGCAAATAAAACCACCGAAGGCGGCATGTTGGTGCCAGAATTTCTTTGAGTTAAATCAGGTTTGACAGTCTGAAACGATACCATCACCTGATGTCTAGTTTTCAGCTTGGCTATTTCTTCAGCAGAGATTTTTTTTTTTTTGGTGAGAAAGTAATTAACAAGAAATCCTTCTAATTTGTTTCAACAGAGTATAAAAATGCTCTTTTTTTTGTAAGTTTAGAAAGTGAAAAATTTACAGGAATAAATTTTATTCCTTTCAACTTATCTACAGCTTTTTTGTTCACTGGAAACACCCTCTTCCTTATAACAACTTTGCTTTGGTCTCTGTGGATGCAATGGTCCGTGTGGGATCCTTCCAGGAAAATGCTCAGAGTGTCAGCCTGTAACATGCTCTGTGTGTTTGCGTTCTGCTGTGTTATAAAGGGCCAGCTCTTTGCTTCAAGCCTGAAGCATGTGTGGCTGGTACCAGTGATCTTGAGTACCTTGATACCATGATGCTGTGGCCACTTAATTTAGATAAGACCCATCCCCTAGTGTACACTGGTGGGCTCAACATCTTAGGAAGGCTCCATAGCAATTGTTATTCCTAGGTCCAAGTTCTTCAGTAGGGACCAGACACCAGTACAGTTCAGAAGGCAGAGGATGCACTGCAGGCCTTAAAATGCTTTCTCTTGGGTGAGTACTAGAATCCTCTTTATGCGTTTTCTTCTCACTTGATCCCTTCCTTGCTACCCTGCCCCCAGCAAAAAGGTGGCATGCAATATATATATTTAGGACTGATGGAAAATCTGCGGTTGCATATGACAAGATTTCTTTCAATGTGGTATTGAGTACATTTTCTTCAAAGCATGAAGCTAAGCAATTCCTAAGCCATGGGAAGAGCTTTAGATTCAGTCACCTTTGAGATACTGAGACACTGTCCGTCAAAGTCATTCTTCTTTGGTCCCTGTGCTCATATTTTGTGCGTGCATTGCTTTGTGTTACTGTGTGTTTTGTTTTTGTCTACCTAGTCCTTACTCTGTCACCTTTATCCAGGATGCAAGTGTTATCTTGCTTTGCAGGTGGTCGCAAGTCTCTCTATCGAGAATCCAAATGAAGTCTTTTTCCCTACATGCCCAGCTTTGCTGCCAGTGGGAGGGTCTCCTCCCCTCTATCTCTTGCTTTGAGTGTGTTAATGAAGTGTATGTGCAGTCTTGGTACTGCTGCGAACTTGGTCATCTAGTGTTAAATGGGGAATTGCCGGTGCCTGAACAGCAATAACATGTTCTCCTCATGCTGAATGCATCTATTGTGGACCTGCTGCTGTTTGTTCCTGCTTGGCGGTGTATGCTCCCAAATAGTCCTGCTGAAACCACTGCAGGAAGGAATGGTTCATCTCCACTGGGATTTGTAGTGTGAGGTTTCAAGGACATTTACTTCAAGGCATGTAGTTAAGCGATACTTACATTGTTGAAGGCCAAAATAACATTAGTATGTCTATAGCAAACTGCAGTGTGAAGTCTCAGCCCAAGCAGCTTTTTAGCATTTTTAATAATTCTTGAATGTGCTTTGTATTCTTCTAAAAGATGGATTTTGCACGTCCCGCCTCCCCCCTCACTGACTTCAGACCTTCCCTGATGTAGATTAATGCACTAAGAATGGCATTTTATGAAAATACAGAAAATTAACCAACCAAATTTTTTAATTGCAAAGTAAGATGAAGCTGCTTCATACAAATGTCACTGACCCCTTGCCTGGTGGTATTTGTTCTTGTATTTGGACCTGTGATCCGACAACACGCATAGCAGAGTTTCTCTACCGACCTCGTTGCAGACAGTTTCTTCCTGAACATACAGCTTATTGTTCTCCAGATGTAATTAGACCAAGTGTTATGACAGTTGGTAGGATTACAGCACTTTGATAAATGACTTGTTTCTTAGAAGGGAAGGTTTGTGAAAACAAGACCATTCATCTCATTTCTCGCTCATTTCCTCTGCCCAACTTTCTTCTTGAAAATATGCACATGGAGTTAGATGTGTCCTCAAGGAGAAATTTTGGTGTTTCCCACAGCCTGTGGCTATGGGTCTCTCTGAGTGGCAGCCCTGCCCTTGAGCATATCAGCTCTTCACCACAATGTGATGTCATTTACAAACGGAAAGAGGGATCTTGTCAGGTCCTGCAGGCCTGTGATAAAGATGTCGAAGAGGACAGGTCTCAGTACAGACTCCTGTAGTACCCTGCTTGCTTCTGGCTTCCACGTACTCATTAACTCCTACCTTCTTGCCCATCTAGTTGTTGCCTCCCCTCTTCCAGACTGATACAACATAAACTGTCTAAAAGATTGTGGGAGGTGGTGATGAAAGCGTTGTGAAAGTTGAGGTGAATGACATCCACGTCTCTCCCCTCATCCACAGCTCCAGTGGTTCTCCCATAGCAGGCAATCAGGTTGGTCAAGCACAATTTGCCTTTGTTCAATCCATGCTGACTGGCCCCAGCTGCTGCCTTCTCCTCCAAGCCCAGTCCAAGAGGACTCACTCCATGCCTTTTCCACCAACCAAGGCAAAGCCAACTGTTCCCCAGACTGTCTCTTTGGGCTTTTTTGAAGATGGGTGCAACACTTGCTTTTCTTCAGTCACTGGGGATCTCCCTGATCATGACAACATCTCAGAGATGACAGGAGTGGCCTTCTATGACATTGGTCCTTTCTCTTGGCACCCATAAGTGCAACTCATCTGGTCCTGTGAACTTGAAATCAAGAGATGGGATGAAAAATCTTTGATTTCTGATCTTGTAACTGTTACTGAAACTGCACTGTGGAGGTCAGAGGGACTCAGTGCTGTGTCTCCTCCAGCCATAGTCACTGTGATGAACCCAATAAACCTGTGCTGCACGTCAAGGGAACTAATTTTGTCTCTCAGCATAAACTAGCCTCCTTCCAGGAGGCTTTGATGACTACTTCTCATTAGTTAACGTAGATCTTTCTGGCCATGCTGAAGCTTTAGAGAGATTACAAGGTCATTTGGAGATGGCTGCTTTTCCAAGCTGGTTGGAGCTAAGTGTGAGGGCTTCCCTGTGAAGTTCTGCATGCTGGGGTTGATCATTTATCTATTTTCTGAGTAATATGTGTGTCAGAGCTCAAGACAGTAGCTTTCCAGAGACTTGAACAATGGTGACTATCCATTCCACTTTACAGCATATTTTTTTATCTGAAATTGGGTTTAGGCTTTCCTCTGTTGAGCTGTGTGACTGATCTTAAAAGCTTCTTGATATATTACCCAGGCCTATTAGATTTTGCTAGACCTCTCCATCACCAAGAATTGATTTCCCCCTCTTCCCCCCTTAATGCTTGAACTCAGCAGGCCCTTAGGGCTTCTGGCTTAATTAAAAATTAAATTTACAGATCATTTCTCAAATCATCCCTTAAGCAGCCAGTAATAATGATCACCTCTGAGTGGTGTGTGTCACTGTCATTTAAATGTGCTGTGTTGTAAATAGTAATGTGTCCCCTCTGTGAACCCTGTGTGGAGCAAGCTGCCCTATGCTGTTCTCTGTTTGTTTATGTGTATAATACAAAAATTGGTGTGTTTTGAGTCCTAGGGATCTATACCATACTCCATCTTTGGTCTGGCTGAGCATGCTGGTTAGACTTGTTCACGTTGCTTTTTTCTTCTTATGGTAGAGAAGGAAGGAGTGAATTGTCCTGCATTTATGAATTTTTCTGTTTGTTTTGAAAACTATTTTCATGTTGCCCAAGTGTTTGCCCTACAATTTGAAGATTATTTTTTTTTTTCCTCTCCTCACTAGGATATTCAGTTTCTTAAAGTCTCTTTCTTCAAGTTGAAAGGAAACTCACGTTACGTGAAGGGAATAGGAAAAGCTGCCAATCCAAACTGGTACAAAAAGTTCTTGCTGTGATGCTTCACAGTAAACACACTGTGAATCAGTTAGGTACTGCAGTGTTACAGGTGGCAGAGTTCATGGCAAACAGATCATCCAACACACTGAGCCCTCTCTCACAAGAGTTCTCTATAAGCTGATCCACTAATGGATTTGTCTGTAAGTTTTTATTGCCTAATTTGCCTGAACTCTCTTAATCTGCGAGGAATCTGCCAAGAGTTTTCTCTGACTATTTGCTATTCCTGCTATGCTATTGGTTGCATAAAGCATTTGCTGTATCTGCCTTTTTCTGTTATTTTTGGGGTTGTCTGTATGTTTTGACATAGAGAATTAACATTAATGAATTGTGAATACTTTTGCTGATGCTGAAGTCTCTGTCCTCATGCACCGTAGGTATTTTTATGAAGTCACTTTCAAGCATTTGAGCAATAGCACATGGGTGATTGCTGGCTGCTCTGCTGAGCGTAGATCTGTAGACTTGTACAAATGAGGCATCTGGGGTCTCTACCTGCATGTTTGCTTTCTCATTAGATAAGTGTTTTTCTTCCCTTTGTGTATTTGCTTGTCCTCTCCATTCCATATTGCAATTACTTTTATTTGCTTTCTGTATCCTTTTTCTCCATCATTCTAAAAGGCACTTACCTTAATATTTGAGTTTATTCTAACTGTTGAGTTAAATGTGCCTTTTTCTAACCTGACCTCAAAAGTCCTATGTGAAGCCAGAAAAGATTCATGCTTATTTCTTGATTTGGCCAGCTCAGCCATTTTTCATTGTTCCTCACAACAGAGAAGGCTGAGGGACTCAATGACTTCTTTTTTGCCTCTGTCTTCACTGGCAAGTGCTTCAGCCACGCTGCCCGAGACACAGAAGGCAAAGGCAGGGACTGGGAGAATGAAGGACTGCCCACCATAGAAGAAGATTAGGTTTGAGACCATCTAAGGAACCTGAAGGTGCACAAGTCCATGAGACCTGATGAGATGCCTCCGTGGGTCCTGAGGGAACTGGTGGATGAAGTGGCTAAGCCACTATCCATCATATTTGAGAAGATGTGGCAGTCCGGGGAAGTTCCCACTGACTGGAAAAGGAGAAACATAACCCCCATTTTTAAAAAGGGCAAAAAAGGAAGACCCAGGGAACTACAGGCCAGTCAGTCCCACCCGTGTGCCCTGCAAGATCATGGAGCAGGTTCTCCTGGGAACTGTGCTAAGGCACACGGAGAATAAGGAGGTGATGGGTGACAGACAACACAGCTTCACTAAGGGCAAACTGTGCCTGACAAATACGGTGGCCTTTTATGATGCAGTTACAGCGTTGGTGGATAAGGGAGGAACAACAGATGTCATCTACCTGGGCTTGTGCAAAGCATTTGAGACTGTCCTGCATGACATCTTTGTCTCTAAATTGGAAAGACATGGATTTGATGGATGAACCACTTGGTGGATAAGGAATTGGGTGGATGGTAGTGCTCAAAGGGTTGCGGTCACTGGCTCAATGTCCAAGTGGAGAGCAGTGATGAGTGGTGTTCCTCAGGGGTCGGTGCTGGGACCGGCACTGCTGAACATCTTTGTCAGAAACATGGACAGTGGGATTGAGAGCACCCTCAGCAAGTTTGCCAAGACCACCAAGCTGTGTGGTGCGGTCGGCACACTGGAGGGAAGGGATGCCATCCCGAGGGACCTTGACAAGCTGGAGGGGTGGGCCCGTGCAAACCTCAGGAAGTTCACCAAGGCCAAGTGCAAGGTCCTGCCCATGGGTTGGGGCAATCCCAAGCACAAATACAGGCTGGGTGGAGAATGGATTGAGAGCAGCCCTGCAGAGAAGGACTTGGGGGTGTTGGTTGACGAGAAGCTCAACGTGACCCGGCAATGTGCGCTTGCAGCCCAGAAAGCCAACCGTATCCTGGGCTGCAGCAAAAGAAGCGTGACCAGCAGGTCGAGGGAGGTGGTTCTCCCCCTCCACTCTGCTCTCGTGAGACCCCACTGGAGTACTGTGTTCAGCTCTGGGGCCCCCAAGATGAGAAGGACGTGGACCTGTTGGAGCGAGTCCAGAGGAGGGCCACAAAGATGATCAGAGGGCTGGGTCACCTCTCCTATGAAGACAGGCTGAGAGAGTTGGGGTTTTTCAGCCTGGAGAAGAGAAGGCTCTGGTGAGACCGTATAGCAGCCTTCCAGTCCCTAAAGGGGGCCTACAAGGAAGCCAGAGGGGGACTTTTTACAAGGGCATGTAGTGATAGGACAAGGGGTAATGGCTTTAAACTGAAAGAGGGTAGATTTAGATTAGCTGTAAGGAAGAAGTTCCTTTACTGTGAGAGTGGTGAGGCACTGGAACAGGTTGCCTGGGGAATTTGTGGATGCCCCCTCCCTGGCAGTGTTCAAGGCCAGGTTGGATGGGGCTTTGAGCAACCTGGTCTAGTGGAAGGTGTCCCTGCCTGTGGCAGGGGTGTTGGAACTAGATGATCTTTAAGATTCCTTCCAACCCAAACCATTCTATGATTCTATGATTTTAGGGTGCTGTCTGTGGTATGTCACACCTTTTGAGCTGTCATCGGTGGGCCTGTGTCCAACAACCTCAGCTCCACTGGTTAGAGCTGCGTTGTGTTGCTCTGATCTGTGGCTCAAGTGTGCTGCTCTCTTCCCTTTCCAGGCACCGCTCTGTTCTATTTCGAGGTATATTTTTATTCGTTAAACTCCTAAAAGAGAGCCTGATCAGAAGGCAGTCCCAGGGAGGATTTGACCTAGAGATGGTCTGCCAGATCCTCTGCACTCAAGGTTGAATTTTGATGGGCATGAGTATTTAACAACTCTGCAAGCGGTCTCTGAGCTGAAGCCCTGCAGTGATGGTGAAAAACAGGCTCAGGAAGAAAAAAACCTCCCTTTGAAGCCCTTTTTACCGAGCAGTACATAGTTTAATAATTGTTTGAATTACTCCAGTGAAAGCCCCCTGCACTCTAAGAAACATCACTAGAGAAAAATAAGTTAGCCTCAGCTCGGTTGCCAAGCCATTAACCTCAGCTACTGAAGTGCCAGTGCCTGCTTGTGCCTGTGTGAAATAGCTATTCAACTGGTGGCATCAAAGGAGTGGCTAGTCTCCAAATTCCAGGAGTGAAAAAGAGGAAATGCGGTCTAGGGTATTTCATAAAACAGTCAGGGCTGCTTCAAAACAGTGGCTTGAATCCACTGTGATTTGCAGAATCCTAAAACTTTCCCAGTGGAAGTTTGGGCTCCTGCCCAAAATGTGGGTCTCTGCATTGCTACCTGCTGCAGATCCCCTGGAAACAGACCAGGGGAAATCTTCCCTGTCAACCACAGTCCGTTTGAGCAATCCGCAGCTGATCCTGTTGCTGCTGGGGCTCAGGGGATGTGGCGGGGCCATGGGGAAGGGCTGTCCTAGAACCAGCAGTTGCTGAAGATCCTCTCACAGATCATCCCAAGGGCAAATCAGCTGAGGAGCAGTGGAGTAGCATAAGGCCGAAGAAAAATGTTCGTGGTTCCTCTCTTAGAGGTGCTATTGCACTACAGCAGTTGCAGGCAGAGCAGTGTCTCAGTGTGCAGCCCCTGCAGTGGTTTGGGGTTTAAGAAACAGGGTGCCATTAATCTTCTGGTGGCAATTAGTCACTTTTTTCATTTGCTTTCCAGACGTGCAGGATAAACTCCGTGTTACTGCTTCCAGCCGCAGCAGTGCGGGAGTACTTGTCTAACTGCATGCCACTGGCATACACGTGTTAGGTCCCTGATGAACACGTAGACAGGTCAGCTTTCACCAGGAGCTCCGTGTGGTTGGAGACCATGAAGGCCAGATGCACAGGTCAAGGTAAACTTCCCCCACCCCCCCCTCAATAGCATGATAGCTCTTGAAATGAAGGCAATAGCTCTCCTGAGTATTATTCTGGAGTCTGCACGCGTGTGTGCCACAGGTGACCTCAGAGTTTTCTTGTAACTTGGGCTGCCGTGACAGATAGACTCAGAGTTTGAGGTGTCTCTTGCACCATTGATTTGCTTTTCCCTGCTCTTTCCCTTTTTCTCACTTAAGGATACTAGTGCATGAAAAGTCCTCACTCCGCATCCCAGCTAACTCCAGGGGGTCGTGAATTAATTGTTAAGGTTATTGGGATGGCAACTTAGTTGATGTGCTGTTCTTTGAACTGACTTGATTGATGCTTCCACGTGTGAAGGCAGGAGAGCAGTGTCCCTGCAGGCAGCTGGCTTGCCTAAGGCAGTTTGGGCAGGCAGCAACCTTTGTTTTTCTCACATGGCTCAGGCCAACACTGCCCTTGGTTTTCCCGCTAGCATCTCACCGAGGCTGCACCCATATCGCATGGCTGCTCTTTGTGGCAGTGTCTGCCAACACCACTACCCTGATCTTGGTACAAATAATTTGGTGGAAGAAAAGTCCTGCTCTGGGCAGTCTGTCTACACCCATGGCAGAGGGGGAAGGGATGCTGCTGGATTTGCTTGTGTCGCCTTAAATAACAGCCTGTTTATCTGTGCTCTCTGATAGTGTGTTATTTCCTAGAGTAATGTTGTG
Organism: Buteo buteo; assembly: GCF_964188355.1. Lineage (NCBI taxonomy): Eukaryota > Metazoa > Chordata > Aves > Accipitriformes > Accipitridae > Buteo > Buteo buteo. The sequence continues at coordinate 10,001,670 of NC_134197.1, forward strand.
TTTCAGAATAGCCCAGAAACATCTGATTGCCTGCAAAAGAGAAAAACTATAGATTGCAAGTGCTCTGAAGCTATTCTAAAGTAAATCTTTTCTGTGCAACTGCAGAAGATGATTATTGAATGTATCTAGAAATGATGCCTGTGGGGGTCCTGTCTTACTTTGGCTGAATATTCCTGGGGTGTCCTGGGACTGGTTCAGCCCCAAGGCTGAACTGGCTGCACGTATACAGCTAAAATGTCATAGTACCCGAGATGTCCTCTTTCTCGTTCTGTCTTGTAGGATCCTACTTCCTCAAGACTATCTGATATGAACTGACTGAAACTTTGAAGTTTGGCAAGGAAACCATCGACTCGCCCAAGTTTCCCTGGGAAAAAGTTCTTTGGGGTGGGTGAGAATGAGAATACTTGTGTGGGATCAGTCAAAACGGTGTGTTAATTTCTGATCTGTTATCATAAGGCATACTCCCATGCCAAACTAAAAAGGATTCCAAGTGAAAAGTAGCATTAATAAGAAAAAAAAAGGGGGGGGATTTTTGCCATAATGCTTTTTTCTCACTCCTTCCACTTCTACCTCCTTCTTCCCTGTGAAGTTCTGGTATAGTCACTGGGATCTTGCCAAGTATTTAGCAAGAAAATGGTTCAGCTCTAGTATATTTTTTGACAGATCCATCACTGATCATTCTCTGGAGTCTGTCCTGTCTGCTCAGCAGCCGGCTCTGCTCAAAGAGTCTACTCTATTTGTGCATATTTGTAAATGATGGATTTAGACAATACCCAAAGTAATTGTACAGTCCTGCTGTTTTGACATAGTAATATGTTACGGTTTTTTGCATAGGCATAAAGGATTATTCCAGGTACACAGCATAGGACATGAACTGTATCTTCCTTTAATGGGTACTTAAACTGCCATCTGAGGTCGTGGCAGGGCTGACTTTTCTGCAGGGGGAACAGTTAGGACATGCTGGGGTTCAGGGGAGTCTATACCTTATTGAGTGAGCAACTGAATCTTCCAGTGCTGCCTTGAGGACTGGTTTTGAGCAGCTGTAGCCCAGGGCACTCTTGATGTTCAGATACATCTTCCAGTAATGGATGCAATAGGTGTCATTTGTGCAGAAACATAATTATCCAACTGAAATGGCCGCCGCCTTCTGCATGTGGGGTGCAAACAGGGCTTCTGGGATTCAGAGTCACTGGTTCAGCTCTTGGGGCTAGTTGGGTTTTGTGGATGTCCCAGTGCTGAAAGAATGACATTGACTTTAAACCTGGTACCTGTTGGATGTTGTCTTGGGTCCTTATCCCAGCTTCTCAGGAGCATCTGGCTTGTACCAGCTCAGCAGCAGGAGCAGCATGGCTCTTCCTCTCTCCCCCAGGTTGGGCAACTCCGCTTTGTGCATGTCCCTCCTGCTGAAAGCACAGCTGGTGTCCCTCTACCTGGTTGCAGGCTCTGCATCCAGGACAGAGCTGGTTCCTGTACGCTGCTTGCAGAACAGGCTGTGAACACTTTGCAAGGTCTCCACAGGCTGTCCTCTGCTCAAGTGGGCCAGAGGCAGTTTGCAGTGAAGCAGCAAAGTTGTTAGTATTCTCTGTAATGATAAAAATGCAAAGAAATGAATGTATATGTGTATATATTTAACAAACAAAATTAAACCCTCTTTTTTTCCTCTGCCTTCTACTGTTTTTCCTGTCAATCTGTGTGCCACCAGTCCTGCTTGGAGACCCAGTTCCACTAATGCCGTGCTGACTGTTTGTTTATACATATTTGTGTAAACGAGGTTGTTTGATCTAGTTGTTTAAGAGGAAAACATTGAAGTAGCCTCTGTGCTGTGCCATGCTGTTCTGTGTCCACCACACCTAGGCTCTGCTGGAACAAGATAAGCAGAGCAGCCCTTTCAAGCTCCCCAGAAGAGCTCAGACGGTCATCTCGGGGGACTGCTTTGCCAGCAGAAGTTTGTGCTCGTCCTGCTGAGCCTTGCGTCTTGCATCCAAGCTTGTTTTCTCTCTACCGACTTGAAGTAAATTAGCTTCTACTCTCTTTTTCTCTTCCTTCAGAAAAAAAAAAATACAACAGAGGAAAGAAAGGATAAGAGCTAGCTTGGGAACTGTTGCGTATGTGAATGCAATTTTAAAGTAGAGTTTATCTGTTTTTCTTGGAGACTGCAGTTAGTCTGTGCAGCTGTGCTGTTTTGTCTCTCCTACCAGGCTTGCATGTCACTGCTCCCAACAGCCTCGTGAAGGTCCAACTCTGTGTCCTGTCCTGCTGCAGCCGCATCCTAATGCAGCAAATTGGGACAGTATCTCTTGCCTTCTCCGTTTCTGCTGAATGCTGCTATCGGCTTGGTTATTGCTCAGCCATGGTGATATTGCTGCTTGATTTATATGGCCTCTATCCTTCTTGCTCCTCTGCTGCTTGAGTACAGCCGTTATAAAAGCCATCTGCAGCTTGTGCCTTTATTCCTTGGGTTTCTAGGCTGGCAGATGGTATGGACAAAAAAAGAGCCTTCCTCTGTCTAAATTAAGCAATAACACATCAACTTCCAATCACATTCTTCTTATCACCTCGTGATCGCACTTTCATAAAATCCCTGTTTCCATAGCTAAGCATGATAGATATTTCTCAGCCTTATGGCTTGTGTCTGAAAGGAGTCTTCACGCCACAAGCCCTAAAAGAATATTTCAAGAAATTACACACCTGTCCTTGCCTCTCAATTTCCAGTTTGCAACAGCTCTGCTCAGCCAGCCATTTGTTGCTGCTAAAATAAAACATCGACAAATTCTCGTGTTTGATAGGCACTGGAGCTAGCAACAGCCTGGCTGACGCGCTGGTGGCTGAATAGGCTGTTTGCCGTCTCCTGTGCTCTCATTTCGTGTGAGTTTGGGTATCACTGCAGTTCAGAAATCTCATTTTAGAGGTTTTATCTTGCCACAATAAAAAAAATAATTTGATTCTGTTCGGTTACAGATTTTTTTTTTTTCTTTTGACCTGCTGGTTTATTATCGTTTCCTCATTTGGCCTAATTAAAGTGCTGTGTATAGCAGCTTGTTAGTCTTAACTACGTTCCTGCATCGCTCCGGGTAGTGCATCTTCACTGATCGCTTTAGCAGCAAGATTAGCCCTGGGCAAATAATTTGTAGCAAATCACTTGACTGACTGAACATCGCCTCCTTTTTTGGTTTATGAATCGTCTGTGGCAGATCGTTGTTCTCTCAAGCTTGTTTCTTGTAATGATTTCCCAACTAATTCCTGTGAATAATTTTTGGTCTGGGGTTGCTCACCCATGGTTCCTTGTGACTTGGCATTTGCAGTTTGAGCTGCTCCAACTGGACCTGTAATTTGCATAAGATGCTTTGGTTTCTTGATTGAATCAGTATAACCAGCTTCAACATCCATACTTAACAATATAAATTCCAAATTTTCTTGGGTATTCTGGATGTTTTAGTCAATCTTTCAGCTTTACTAAAACTTGCTTTGTTGCTTGTGGCAGTTGAACAAAAATAATAGAAAGAAATTAGTTACAGAAAATGTCTATGTCTTACTCCTGGCTGTTTTGTGTTATACACTTTTTTGCAATACTCCCTTGGTTCTAGTTCCCAGTCTCCCCATCGCCCTATGAAAGGAGCTGGTTTTCTGTGACTCAAAGGGACACCCCATGTCTAAAACCTGGGGAGCAGAGGTGATGCTTATGTATTGATGTAGCAGAGGAGGCCTGCGGCCCAAGTGAAACTCTTCTGTCTTTAATCAGCAGCAAATGCTAAAATTTGCCTGCAGAGACCAATAACTCCTCCTTGGGTTTGTTTGGGTGTGAGCAGGCTTGGAGCAGGTAAGTTTTGTGGCTAGTTCCCAAGAGCTGGCGAGGTGCTGGGGGCTCTGTGGTTCAGCACAGTCCCGCAAGGTCACATCTAGTGCTGGGTCACTTCCAGCACTTGTGTCCCCCCAGCCTCCTCTGGTATCTTCATCAGCTCGGGCAGCTCTGTGCCCTCCAGGCAAGACAGTGTCTTACTCCCAGGAGGAGGCATTTACTGCGCAATAGGGGATTAAGTTACTGTGTAAATGAAAACAAAATGCTTAGTTCCCTCTGTACAATGCTTTAATGGAAAAATATGCTGGCTATTTTCTGTTCTTCCCTCAAAAACTGATGTGTTTGTAAATTCTAAGCAAGTACTGACAGGTGACTAATTTATTTTTGTCAGCTTAGCAACAAAGGCTACCCTTTGCCACCATGTTCATTTGTTATGGCAGTGCGTTGGCTGACATTGAGATTCATTTGGGTTTTTAATATATCTCACTGATGCAGCATTGTAGCTATTCAGCTGCATTCCTCTCTTTCTTCCAAAACTAATTCGTTTCTAATTTCTCCCCATTATTTCCTTAATCTTTTGCATCTACAGACAGGCATTTACAATTTTCCTAAGGTGGTACTGCTAGCCTAAAGCTGCAGTTTTGAGGCTCATCAGATCATTGCTGACTTCCATCATCTTTTTTTTTTTTTTTTTTTTTTTTTTTTTTTTTTACAACCCCAAATGCAAGGACAAATGAGAGAGGAAGAGAGACAATTCGATATTTTTTTCTTTTTCTTTTTTTTTCTTTTCTGGAAGATGCAATGTGCCATTGCCAAAACCGATCAAGACTGATGTGCCAGCAAACGCATGAATATGCCAGTTAGTGAGTACTGTCGAAGTTAGTAAGTGCTTGGAGCAGTGACAACACCAAGCGCTGTGTTGGCTGCTCCAGGCTGGTGTGAACCCAGCAAGCACAGGCAGTGCCGTGGGAAGCACAGAACTCAGTATGGGCAGACCCCGCGCTTCTTCATCCACTTTCTGGGGAGACTGGGGCTCCTGTTATTGTGGAGGGACATCTGGGGCCAGATCCAGCTCTGCTTTGAAAAGTAAAGGGCTGGAAAAGTGAGGGATGGACCTTTTGCATTTCCTATGCATCTCCTGTGTAGCCCACTGATCCCATAATATGAGTGAAAATCATTCTTTTGACCTTTTGTGCTGGGAGAGGTAACTTGCTGCCCTGCCTCACAGTGCCTTTGTAGCACCTCATGTGGCCAAAGGTCTGTTCATCTCAGGTTTGAAAGGTTTGCTCATTAGAGTTTCTTGTCACTGTCTGGCAGGAGCTTATGGTTGTAATACGGAAAAAGCCAGGGGAGTTGGCAAGTGTCGCTTTGTGCTTGTCTGTGTGTTATTTTCAGCATGTTAATGTGAATAAGCATAGTAGAAGTCTTGGAGATTATTGGTTGAGATTTCTTCTTGCACATCATTCTTCAGTAAAGCAGATATGGAAATGGCTCGTACAGTTACACGTCCTTTTACCTTCATGCATTAGTTTAAAGCTTCTGGGTCTTTTTATTTATTTTCAACAAAGTTGCTGGGAACTTCCCCTAAACATTATCAGCACTCACATTGAAATATATTTTTATAGCGCGATTCTAGACCCTTTAACTACAACAAAGCATTGAATGGTTCATGGATGGCGCCATTGCAATTATCTGTCCTCTGTGCATTCCTCTTAGCTTTCAGACACAAACCCCATGTTAACCATACATCATTATTAGACTGACTTCATAGCACTAATTGACACAGAATGAAATTCAGAGCAGGAAACAGAGAGGCTTTAGCATTCAGTATGAACAGACTACAAATTAGTGTTGCTGCTGTAAAGGTTAACTGAGATTGAAAACTGTTCACTTACTACCATGTAAGCTGAATGTTTCCCTTTTTGGGGGAAATAGCCATGATTGGCACCTAAAGAGTAGAGGGAATGCAAAGGCAAGGAGAGTACCTGACCCTGAGGAAATCTTTTAGCAGTATCTCATGACTGCAAAGTGACTATGGACATACTAAAGAACATGTGCTGTTTGGATCAGATTAGACCTCTGTCCTACTGATGGGTTTCCTTTGTTCAAAGCCACGTGCCTGCTTAGTGTCTGCCCAAAAAGGTACAAGAGGCTGGATAGGCTAAGTGAGCTATCTTTTGTGGTAGTTCAAATGTGGCATTCTTGATGGCGTCTTATTATTTTATGCAGAACAATAACAATATGTGAAAGCTTACCCGATGTCAATTTTGATAAGCTTCAACTGGAATAAGTGAGTGCAGGTATTACTTGGTCTTCTGTGTGCCTCAAAAATATCTTCTGAATAGGGTGGAGATACCAGAAGAGGTCTCTGGGATTGCATATTAATGTCAGCCTTAATCAAAAGTGATCATCTGAACTTCCTAGGCAGCTGTGAAACTCCTGAACTGGGAGGTCTTCAAAAAACCCTGAGTCTTACATGCGTGCATGGAAAGGAACAAGTAAGTCCCAGCTTAGTGAGCTGAAAGTCTGGTTCATCTGAAGTCAAATCAGGGTAGGACTGAATGCTGAACTGTATATGGGCACAAGGTTTACTTCTATTTCTTACCTTTAAGCCACAGATTTGTATGACTGAACAAAAAAGTTATGGAGCAAGTCTTGCCTTTCAGAAATTTATCTAAAGACCTTCTCCACTTTTTTGGCTATTTTCTTGTGTTAGGTGTTTACCGTAGATGCTAGAAGTATCTATTAGACAGTTGAGTTCACTGAAAATACTAAATTTTGGTCCAGAATAAACATATGCTGAATGTTTGCTGCTGAAAGCAGGCCACAGGACAATCACCACCTGCATTATGCAGATTTTCTCATGTGATAATGTGGCAATCTTTCCCATAATTATAATATTAAAATTCTTTAAAACTAAGTTTTACCCTTAGTAACAGTCTACAACAGTCCAAAACCATCAATTAAAGGGTTAGCAATACATGTAAGAGCCACTAAAACAGTTACTCCTTGAAAAACAAGTTCATTAGAACAAGCTCATATATATTAAACATCTTTTTCATACCAGTTACTGTAGTGTCGGCTCATCCAAACCAAACACACTGCCCATGTTTCAGCCGCAAGGTGAATTTCCATATGGTACGAGGTGCTGTTCCTGATGACATACACACTGAGCCAGTAAAACCTGATAATATATTGCTTATTAGAATGCATGAAGATGCCGGAGGATGACCAGCCGCACATTTTTGCTTACAAGGGTGTTCAGACAAAGCTTTAGAAAAGCTGAGTGGACAGTTCACTAATGACAATGTACTGTACAAGCTTCTGAAAGCAGGGAAGTGCTGTGCAAATGGTTCATTAATTTCACTATAAATGAACCATAGAATAGAAAACTGACTATTGGTGACTAGAATAATTTGACTACGAGAAACACTCATACAAAAACCCCTTTTCACCATATATGAAAAAGGTATATGCTTTCTAAAGATCAGCATAAATGCTGCCTCACCCCATGAACCTCTAGCTTTTTCCTCCTCCAGGGTCCTTGCTTGTCCATCAGCTGATGCGATGTAGCAGGTGCCCTTCAGAAGCTTCACCCCACCTTGTGAAATGAACCAAATCTGCTCTGCCCCCCCGAAAAATGACACTGCTGCAGAGAGAAGGTCTGAGTCCTGGCCTGACGAGAAGGCCTGCTTTCTTAGTCTTTCTGCAGAAAGTGGAACCTGAAAGCCAGACTATGGTCTGAATCCCTTTCAGATTAAATTCCTGCTGCTGTCATGGTCTTTAGCAGCAAGTTTTCTAAGGTATTGAACCCAATACAAAAGCGGCCAGGCTCTATAACTTGCTAATAAAATATATCTTGTTTATAATTTTAAGTGGAAAGCTAATTCTGCATCGCCTGCAGAAAACATAAGAAATACATTGCCTGCTTCCCAGCCCACGGGCAGGTGTTCTGTCCAAGAACGGACTTAGGATAGGTATTTCCAGCTCAGAAATTTATGCATAGTAGTGTGTAACCTCCTTTTCTGTCAGCTAAAAAAAGCAAATAGTGTATGTTTCACTTAGTTTTTTCATTTTTGTTTTTCTTAATATGCATGCCATCACACCAATCAAGTAATTTCTATCTCAGTTTTAAAAATAATTTATAGGCAGTATCTCCTGACTTAAAACATCTTTTGTGAAAGATTACAGCGAGTGTCTATCTGCACTGTGATCAGACAGCTTGACTCTGAACAGCTGTATTTCATCTAATATGACTTCATGCTATGACTTGCTAACAGTAGTCTGTGTCATGTCCCATATCTGTACAATTAGCTTATCAGGAGATGTGAAAATAATATAAATATTCAGTGATGAATTTAGAACTGACAAATTGCAAAATACGGATGCTGAATTTCAAAACTGTGAAATGAACAGTTCACAGGGTCTGATATTAACCCCAACATTCAGAACATATTTTCTTTTAATTCTGAATGAAAATATCTTTTTCCATTGTCAACATCTTCCTGGTGTAGAAAGCACTGGCCAGGTCCATCCTGAGCACCTAATGGTTGTGGGGGAGCCTTGTCCTAACAAGAGTGTCCTAATGTCATGATTTTAACATCTCTCTCGAACACCTTTCCAAAGGCCTAATCCTGACCGGTCTTCAGCCGTGGAGAAGCTGTAAGGTGCGGACAGCCGTGAACGTGGCAGGGTTTAGCCTCGCTCATCAGAGCAGCCACCTCCAGGTGGACTGCTTGGGGTGAGTCTCTTGGGTTTGGGAAGTGAAAGGCTCAGCAATCTCTAACCACCACGTGTTGGTACTACCAAATAAGGCAATAGAACCAAACGATGGAAAAGTTGAATTTTTAGAAACTCAAAGTAGTCCGAAAAGTGGTGGAAGTGGGGAAGAGAAGGTACCTCACCTTCCTGGGGGCTTTGATCAGTGGTTTTACAGCCGGGCAGCGGGTGGTGGGGCTGGCACTGGGGAAGGGGCAAAGGGCTCGGGGTGCCCGGGGAGATCAGCAGGATATAGAACACCGCTGCGGGGTGAGAGTCCGTAGAGCTAAAAACAATAACTGAGCAAAGCTGGCTGTCGGGCAGTAAGCAAAACCAAGATGAAAGGTCCTCTGACGGCAGTAACACAGAAGTCGCGCAGCAGCAGGGGCTGGTTGTCCTGTGGAGGGGTGATGCTCGCTGCCACGCTGGGGAGGGGGCTGCGCTGGGGTCCTGCTTTCCCAGCACCCTGGGCCCTTTGCAAGCTCCAGTGGCTCTGAGCATTTTATACCAGTGTAATGATACTGAACACAGTACAGGTATTAAATAATTATAACAAGGTACCAGAACAACCCCAGCACTAGCCTGTTTTCAATGTCTTGCAACAATTCCCTTTATTATTTCATTTAATTCCTCCCAGAGGTGGATTTAGAGTTTCTTTCTAGAAATCCAGTGTTTGTGCTGCACTCATTGCTTCCTCCCTAGTGTTGTGATTTACAAGGTAGCTGCATGTATACTCATTACTAATAGCAGATTTGTTTTTATGGCATGTACGAATTATTTTGCTAAGAACCATGTAGTAACAAATTCTGTCACTTTGCTTTTCGGGTGGTTAATGCATTTGCCTGCCTTTCCCTCCCCAAAGAGCAGAGGAATGGGGATTATGCACTTTAACCAGACTGTGCTTAAAGCTTGTGGGAAGGAGAGGAACAGGTGTATCAAATGATACACACTAGGGGCAATGAGTCTTCCCTGAATAAATAAAAGGACAAACCAAGTCCCATAAACTTATCTTTGTAGTCACTAGGAATAGCATACCATTAAGGCCAAATTATTTTCCCAACCAAAGCAATGACATGGAATTGACTCATACAAGTCACCAGTAGGTAGACTTCAAACTATCACCCTGAACAATAATTAAAGCTATCCAAGTTGTTTTCCTCAGCCTGCTGTAGAACACCCTTCAAAATCGGAGTTTGGTAGTTCATAAAGAATTCAGGTGACCACTATCTGGTTGGATTTTCTCAAACATGGTTAGTGGAGCTTTTAAAGAAGAGAACATGACTGCTAATCAGTGGCCTGAAGCTTTTGTCTTAGTTTAATTGCCATGGCAGGAGGATGCCATGGGGGATGCTGGGTGGTTTAGTGGCTTATGTAAATAATTTTGTGATTCATTTGTGTTGCAGTTGTTTTTAATAAACCCTCACTACGGACCAAAACCTAACTGTGATGCTCTAGAAACAGCAATGAGCACACTGCCCCAGAAGACCACCAAATTCACAGGGCTTCTGCACTTCAGGCACAGAAAAACACTTAACACCTTTGCCCTTAGGAAAAAAAAAAAAAAAAGGTAGTAAAAACCGCACCTTAGTTTGGGTGTAGTTTTGCCTTGAATAGACACTTTTAACAAAGGGTGAAATCCGTTGTCCTTCAGAAGATGGTTTTGTTTACCTCAATCAGTGCTAAAATATTCATTAAAGACAGAAGATCTGCTTTGTATTATGCAAAGAAACTTTGTATTAAGTGTTGTCTGTATGTGTTCAGCATATGAATGCATAATGTTCTTAATACTCAGACACTGCAAATAGTTGTTTTGAAAAAGGATCCTGATGACTTTCTAAAATGTATATTTGATTAAAAAAATAAGCTCAGGATTATGTCAGCCCTCTGGATAATTTTCATATGAAAGACTGGACAAAATTTCCTCCCCAGGTTCTTCAGGAGGAATAAATTGATCTAAACAGAATATGTGAGATGGAAAAAACCCAACCAACTGCTGTAACTTTTCCATTAGTTGTCCTCTCTTGTCGTCCCCCCGTCCGTCCCCCGTCCGTTCCCGTCCCCCCCCCCCCCCCCCCCCGCCCCCCCCCCCGGCATGCCTGTGTGGTTTTTTCCTTTTTTTTATTTTTTTTTTTTTTGTAATATGGACCTTCCTGCTGGACTGGTTCTCCTCAAATGTGGTCCCCAGGAAACACCTTGGTTGCAGTCTTCCAATATGAAATAATGTCATTCTGGTGGCATTAGTCAAATTTTCCACTGAAGCAAATGAAGAATGCTCTGCAAAATTCACAGAAATGGTTTATAATCCTCAGCCTAAGAAGCTAGGGAATTCCAAATTAAAATTGGCTTTGGAGATGTGTGTTAGTGAATGCGAGATTGAGTTGGTGCCCTCTCACCCCGTACTTGTGTCCTACTGGCAATGTTTTGTTCCTTTGAGCCTTTATAGCAAAAAATGCTGATCTGCAGTACGCCACATTACTAGTTTTTTTTTAAACAGGCTATCATAATGTTTTAGGAAGTTTGCATTAGTTTTGTTGTCAGGAAATGAAAGCAAGATTCATGAATAAGTACAAATTAATCAGGCATAGATAGAGACAAATCTGGTTTCTTTAACAGCTACGGTCTTAACTGTGGAGTAACTGAGTGTAACTGAGTCCTTGTAATCTGCTTTGGTTCATTGCACAGAAGAGAAGAGCAATACTTTTGCAACTTATAACAGTATCTAATAATTTCTGAAAGAGGAGTAAAAAGAGATGATACCACCTAATAAGGCCATTTTTAGTCAAAATATTGTTTTTCACTTGGAGTTACCCATTTCAGTTCTCTAATCTGAGTCTTTTTACTTCTCTAATAGAGGCTTAGTTACTAAGAGCATTATTGAGATGAAACAGTGGTAAATTTCTATTTTTATTCATCAAGTGTCCTGAGCATATTCTTCTCTTTTGTTGTAATCTTCTACAGAGCTACATGCAAGTGAGCACTTTCCTATTCCCCCAACTGCTATAACTCAGTGTGATGGCTTTAAATAATGGGAAGCCATAAAATATGATGGAGTTAAGCAAATTCAGATGGAAATAATGTGAAAAATATTATTTGGCGTAGATACAGACCTTAGTTTTGATTTTACCTGTCCATTGCCACATTAAAAGATGTTCCTTTTATGGTACAAATCAACAAAATATAAAATTCCTAAAGGGAGATTTTGTCACTCATGCCTGAAAAATGAGTCCATATATCTTATTAAACAAAATATCATTTAATGTGTCTTTTATGTGAGGCCATTTAAACATACTTGATGGCATTTAGTTTTCATTGCTATGAAGCGAGTTCACGAAGTTATGACTGAGGTTAGCCAGAATGAGCAAGCAGGAAGGCTGACGTGTGAAGGTAAATCGGTGTCAGCGCAAGCCTGACTGGCGGCTATTTGTACACTGACACGTGTGCTGTGGCTGTTATTGAGAGGAGGAACACAGGTTGCTCGCTACAAGTCTGCAGCTGCAGTTTTATTCATGTTTATGGCGAAACTTCCGTGGGGAAAACCCAGGTTATGTCTTTTCTGTGACTTCAGGTGTGATTTCTGCAAGGACGTGATTACATATCTTCTATTCTCAGGGCATCCAGGCAGCCTGTGGTGTGCATGGGGTTTATTCTGGCTTTTTTCAGATGGACAAATGGAGTGTAAGCTATCAGAGCAGATCAATGATGGGTCTAGATGGACCTTTCTCATCTTCTGCATATATACACTGTATACACTCTAAACACTGTTTTGCAGTCATTTTGCTGCATGGTAAGCTGTATTTTAAGGTGTTCCCTGGTTGTGGCTGCTGAGTGACTGTGCGTGCGAGTGTGTGCTGCTCAGCTCGGTGAGACCTCACCCTGAAGTGGCAGAGGTGACAGAGAAAACGTGCCTCTGGGAAAGGGGCACTGCACGGGGCCGCAAGTGCTGCTTGAGAAGAAAAGTACGCTTGTGCCAGATTAGAGGATCTTTTGTTCAACACGCTACATAAATCAGAAGACAAGGATGAATAGCCATGATTTATATTCCGCATTACTATGCGCATGATGCTTTTTGCTGGAGAGAAGAGGGGCCAAAACAGGTGATGTGTCTGAAAAGAAAGTCTGGGCTAACTGCTGGACTGAAGCCAGCTGCATCCTTCACTGCATCACCTGCTGAAACTAGGAGCACAGGTGATGTGCTTCTGAACTGGGAAGGATGCTGATCTTTCTGCTCCTCCAATGATTAGCTGTGTGATTGAAGAAACATATAGCCTGATCTATATGACCATTAAAAAAATTATGGGTTTTTCATGTTGTATGGGACAACCCTTTTACTGGAGTCTTAACCAAAAGAAGTGATGGTGCTAAGCAGGATCCTCACTTGGTCCTTACCTGCACTGTCTGCACTCCCTGCCTGACTCTGCATTTCTAGCACTTTGCAACTCTTTTTGGAAAAAATATCTCCAAGTAACAAGATGTGCAGCAGTATTCTGTAAGTTTCTGCTGTAACCCTTCCTTCCACCACTACTTCTACTGTTTAAATTAAGCTCCAGGTTCAGAGGCTCATAATCCCACAGCTATGCCTACACCTGACACTTAACCAGGCCTATCTAAAATTTTTTTTTGCAGTAAATACAAGATTGTATGTTTTTGTTTTCACAATTGAAGTACAAGTTTTGACTGAGCTTTTTAGAGTGGAAGTAAAGTGACATCCATGTCTTTGCTGGACATGCAAGGAGAGGAATTGGTGACAGGATTTTTAGGGCTCTTTATTTCTCAAGCTCTGCTTTTTAAACATTCAGGTGAACTCGTGTCTCTTTGAAGATCTGTTTCCTTAGATTTCAGAGCACTGCTGCACTGGTTGTTCTTCATCTTCCTGCTGTATCAGAGCTCTGTGGCGAAGCAACACCACCTTCTGTGACAGCTGCGTATACCAACAAAGGACGCTTTTTCGGTTGTGCCTCAAAAGAAGGTTCCTGAACTACACAGTCCCAGATTTGCACTTTTTAAATCATCTATCTCAAAGCTGCTAGGCTTCTCTTGGCCAACAGCAGTGTTATTTACAGCCTGCCTGCCTCGAGGGTAGGAGATACAATACTTGTTTCACACCAAATATTTGTACTTCTAATCAGAACAGAAGATTTAATGAACTTGATATTTTTATATTCATACTGGGAGAAACTGGTTTCTTCTGGTCCTGCCCTGAATTACTCGTATGCTAAGGAAGACTATTAAAAATGCCTCACTTGAAAATCAGGCCGGGAAAAGAGGTAGGAAAATACTCTGGGGCTTGTTTCTTCTCCCGTGGGTTCAAACCTGCTGACCTGCAACTCTGCAGCTGTCCTAAGGTCAGGAAGGTGGAAAGACTCTCGGAGATGGAGGTAGAGTGAACTGGGACCCTCTCCCATTGCATGGGGTCTTTGCAGGCTGCTTCACTGTACGCTATACTCTGGCCATTTTTAGTGTCAGAAGGCCAGAGCTTTTAGCTGAGTGAATGGAAATTTCTTATGATGTAGATATAGAAGTATTAAATAAAAGCTTTTTACTTAGAAGGGAAAAAACCCCCAACTGACGCATGAAGGAAGCTGGTAGAAGGAAAGTATCTTCAGTCTCTCTAGGATTTCTGCTAGAATAAGCAGGGAAATTATTAATCGGTGTTTTGGGAGAGGTAATAAAATTTCAACAACTAAAATCAAATCCTTATCTCTTTGGCAACAGAAATAGAAGACTACAGAGGTTATATTGGGAAATATTGTCCATGTTCTCCAAGTTCAAGTGGCCTCTGAGTGCAGGAACACTTGCCAGCTCCAGTGCCAAAGTTTACAGCAGATATTTTGCTCTTGTTAAATCTCAACGCTTCTCTTCCACAGCTGAAGGGCTACAGGAGGCTTTGCTGAGTCTATAGGACTGACAGGGTCCTGGAAAAGCAGAAGGAGCCCTTGGAGAGGGTAGAGAGGGGCCATTTCTCACGGCAGCACTGTATAGTTTTAAGACGTGATGGAGTATTTTAAGGTGTCAGCCCATTCCCTGGTCGATAATGGTAATAATAGTATTTACAGTTGCCTGTAACTGGATTTGTATGGTCCCATCAGATGTGCAAGACTGATGTGGTGCGGCTGCCAAACACAGCGAGGTGGGAGGGGACGCTGCAGGGGCTGTTTGAGCTCTGTAGCTGTGAAGAGTCTGCTGATGGCAGATGGCATCCTTGAGTGAGAATAAAATCAAGGAGACCCTAAACTCAGTTTTTCTAAATAAAGTACGCCTAGTATGTTCAAGAGAAGCCTAAACATATATCTTTCTTCAGCTGTGATGCGTGAATGTCTAAGAAGGGGTTTTGTTTCCTCTCTTCGTGTTTTATACTTCACACGTTAATTCCAAGCTTTGCCAAAAGCTTCGACAACATTTACTTTTATTAGAAATTCCCCCTTTCAGTTCTTCTCTCGTGCTTTCACAAAGCCAGTCGTCTACAGACGTGGCCTTAAGCAGTTTCTACAGTTTCCCAGTATGTCTGCCGAACAAAGGGAGCACAGGTACTGCAGGTACAGCATGTCCCCTTGCTGTAAGCTACTCGGCAGTGCTACCGCCCGGCCCTGAGAGGCAGCTCCATCCCTCCGGCCGTTTCTTCCCGGTGCTGCTCCTCAGCAGTGGTTCACTTCACCCTCCCGCCCTGCCGCAGCCCTCCTGCCCCAGCCCCCCTCGGTGTGCGTTGAATCTGAATTTTGTAGTTGTTTGCGGTTTGTGTGGCAGGGTTTTGGTGGTGGGGGAAGGGGCTGCAGGGATGGCTCCTGTGAGAAGCTTCTAGAAGCTTCCCCGGCTCCAAGCCGGACCGGCCTCTGGCCCAGGCCGAGCCCCTCAGTGACAGTGGTAGCGCCTCTGGGAGAACACATTTAGCAGGGAAACCTGCAGTGAAGAAAGGAGCGCTGGGTTACGGTTGGACTCGATGGTCTTAAAGGTCTTTTCCAACCTAAGCGATTCTATGAGTGGAATGTGAGAGGAACACCTATGCAGATACCGAGGTCAGTGAGGAAGGATGGGGAGGAGGGGATGCCCATGCAGGTGAGCGGGGGAGCAGATGCCCACCTGCAGCCCGGAGCAGGGGGATGCCCCCCAAGATGGCCGTGACTCCATGGGAAAGGCCACGCTGGAGCAGGCTGTCCCTGAAGGACTGCAGCCTGGGGAAAGGACCTACAGTGGAGCAGTTTGTGAAGAACTGCAGCCCGTGGAAAGGACTCACGTTGGAGAAGTTCGTGAAGGGCTGTCTGCCGTGGGAGGGACCCCACGCCGGAGCAGGGGAAGAGTGTGAGGAGTCCTGCCCCTGAGGAGGAAGGAACGGCAGAGACAAGGTGTGATAAACTGACCCCAACCCCATTCCCTGTCCCTCTGTGCTGCTGAGGGGGGGAGGAGGGAGAGAAAATTAGGAGTGGAGTTAAGCTGGGAAGAAGGGAGGGGTAGGGGGAAGGTGTCTTAAGATTTGGTTTTACTTCCCATTATCCATGTTTTGATTTGATTGATAGTAAATTAAATAGATTTTGTTTTTTCCACAAGTTGAGTCTGTCTTTTGCCCATGACCGTAAGTGGGGAGTGATCCCTCCCTGTCCTTGTCTTGACCCACGAGCCTGTCTTTATATTTTCTCCTCCCCATCCCACCGGGGGGAGGAGTGAGCAAGTGGCCTCGTGGTGCTTTGTTGCCAGCTGGGCTTAAACCACAACAGTAGTTCAGGTCCATCATTAATCTGTAAATTGTATTGCTGGCTTGGAGCATTTGACTGTTTCCCAAGTCTCTTTGCCTTCCAAGCTGTGACGTGGTATTTGAGACTTTAAGCTGCTTAGCTGCAGCACCTTGCAGTAGAACTGGTATTTGCTCCCTTCCTAGGAGATACAGATTTGGGCCAGATGTTCAGCCCAAGTTACTAAAATTCAATGTGGGGCAGCACCGGGCTACATGTTTATGGGGTGGAGGGGCCAGGTGGGCTGCGCAGTGCAGCAGCAGCAATAAGCTGGTGGATCTGCACTCCCCTGAGGCTGGTGAAGGTCCCCACCAGATGAACGTCCTACAGCTTGGCTCTGCCACAGGCAAAGCTGTTTTTCCTGTATTGCTCCTAAAATGAGCTTGAAGTAAGCAGCTCAGACATACGACACTAGGGGGTATGAAGACAACCAATCCTCCCCCAAGCAATGTCGGTCTTGCCAAGTATTCTGCTTTCTATGAAAATGAGTATTTCCTGAGCTGGAGAATAGGGGTGAGATGCCATTCTGGAGAGGGTTTCTTGCAATTTTTTTTCTGCGTATTTTCAACCGAGTATTTTGTAAAAGGTCTCATTGTTACTCTACTGCAGACCAAAATCTAAAGAGCTGATATCAGCGCTTTTCACCAAGCAGAGATCTTACCTGATATTAGTATTCTATGGAGCTATTGAAACATACCCTGTGCACTGCTTATAAGGGATGATTAAGTTTTCATTGCTTAAGATGAGGGATTTTCCCACGGGTGTTCCCAGCCAGCATGTACATGCTCCTGTACAGGGTGCAGTGTGCTGTGGCTGTCTTTGATCTGGTTGTTTGCTACCTTCTGTCCTGGAGGAAACTGCACTTCTGTAGTGCTAGGGTTATACAAAAATAATATGCTTTAGAGGTTTTCAGCCAGAAAGACGTGATAGACCATGCCATGAATATTACTGAGATACCAGCTTGGAACCTGGAGTACTTCTTGCTACAGACAAATATTCAGCTGTATGTTTTTCTGTGGCTGCAGTGATGGATGTGGCAAGGGGAAAAATATCCTTCAAGATCCTTTCCCAGTTACTCAAAAGAGAAGGGTAGAGAATATTTATAAATGCTCCTGGAGGTTTGAGAAAGAAGAGAGGTTTGAAGGACTGTGGATACAGCTATCCTTTAACAGAAAAGTGAGGTGTAAATCATAGTCGGATGAGAACCTGTCACAGTCATTCCCCACTGGTTTCCACTTGCCCTAAAAGGACTGTTGCAGTGAGCCTCGCTCCTCTCTCTCTGCTCTGTGTTTTGTTGAACTGTTTTCCCTGTAAATTGAAAATGGGACATCCGTAATGTGGAGACATTCTGGCAGGCAGGGTGTCAGGAAATCTGTGTATGATGCTCTTGTAATGATGTTTTCTAGTGGCTGCAGCTTTTGTCAAATGAGCACAGACATCTATCCATGGTAATTTCCCATAAATACATGTGTACGGCCAAACACTGGGCAGTGCAACACGTGGGCTGAATAGGCTTTAGCTTAGAGTTGAGCATTCAATTTATCTGTTTGACAGAAAAAGATGAATTTCTGGTATTCTTTATCATTTTATGATAGCTCTTTGCCAGGCCATCTTACTTTGCTTATATGAGCAGCAGGATGACTGGAAGAAAGTGTTTGCTTCAAATAGCCCCTCCGTTGCTTGGTAGTGCTTTGGGTTCTGGTTTTGCACAAACATTGCTGTGTTGGTTCCCATTGTCTTCATATACTTGGCACCCCGTTTTGTTCTCGTTACGCAAGATGTTCATGATACGCTGTGCAGTCTGGTTGAGCTCTCCTCATGTCTACTATTGCCATATGTCTAATGGCAGATAAGCAGTATGCAGCTTGTTATCTCAACAGAGAGCCAGACCCTTACCGCGGTTCGTGGAGCCACGATAATTTATATTAGCTGAGTCTAGAGCACCATTGCAAGTTTTTGGTTTGCTTAATGCGTTTCCTAGAACTGAGCTACTGGGTAAGGGGGGTTGGGTTGTTTTTTGAGGTGGTGGTGGTGGTTTGAGCAATTGGATCAGCAGAAGGTACTTCTGATCATTTTTTAACTCTGGCCTCACTTTTTTTAAACTGCTGTTGTACCCTGGCACTAATAGAATGACATTGGAATACTGGAGTATTCAGAAATACAGGGTAGGAGCTATGCTCACACCCTGAAGGTGTCTCCAGCTATCATTAGTTCACCGAGGCAACATGTGCTAATCTCCTAAAAGAGTACTTTTCTGCCTCTCAGCTGAAAATACATTTAATCTGATCTTTTTTTGGCATCTCTCTGTTTAGAATGCTGAAGTTCTCTTGTGTAGATTGTTTTTGTTATTTTCACTATTGGACTGCTCTAATCTGTCAGATTTATGATCTGATTATTTTACTTTATTGTTATATCCCAAATTAATTAACACTGCAATGGTGCTGGCTCATTAGCAATATTCATTGGGGTCATCCCACACAGATAAGCATATCATCAACCTAAGGACATGGATTTCCATTTTCTACTATCACATTATTCACTTGTCCTTCCCATCTCGGTGACACTGTGTTGCTCCTTACCACCAAAAGAGTCCACTTAGCTGTCTCACTTGCTACATATTCTTCATCATCAGTTCCCATATGCGTTGTTTTAATGTTTGTTCACACTGGGCAGCGTGATCTGCTGCCGCGCTCACATCTTTCCTGAGCCCTCTGCCTTTGCTACTTGTATGCAAAGCAGCATTTGTGGTGTCACTGGGGGAATCATTTGATTTATTTTGCATGCAAGAGAGATACATCTCATTGAGTTCTCCTGCTTTGGCAATAACTAGGTATCAATATATCAATTGTTAGGTCAAGTCTCCTAAATAACATCTGGCTGAGCCTGCTGTTTCTTTATTTGTTAATAAAGCAATTTTTCTTCATATCATCTTGCAAAGTGCTATTACTCAGAGGTTGTGTTTTCTTTATGTTGTGGCTCTGAGACTCATTTCAAAACAAATCTCTAAGCCCCAGTTATGATGGGATTGTCTGTCAGAGACAGTGTTTATCAAATACTGCCTTTCTCCTCTGCAAAATGTTAACCTATGTTACTTTATAGTGCTGTGTGTCTCAGACACTTCAAGAGCCTCATGGCCATGTGTCATGGTCCAAGGCAGCTACTAAATCATGTGCTGAAGACTAGATATCACCTGAAATTTTGAAAAATATATCTTTTTTGGGTGTTTTTGATATTTCTGTCCTGTGTTAGGTTACCTGAAGCAAATGAGCAGGAACTCTAGTGAAATACCACCATCCTAATTTTTGTAATTGTGTTGGGGTTCCCCAGGTCACCCACTCTTCATATGAGTCTGTGGAAGTCAAAGCTTGCATGGTCCTGGAGGTGGTACCACTCTACTCATCTAATTCAGCCCATGAAACATCAGACCAAAGAATTCCTTGGGTTAATTCTTGCTTGGATTAGGTCACCTGCTGCAGAGAACAGGAGCCAAGTGAAATGTGCAGCAATTTATTTTTTTGCTGGAGTAGTCTAGGCTTGAGTATCTGAGAGCTGTAAACAAGTCTTTTTTCCCGTCATGTAACCAGATGAATACCTGCTCTTGGGCCACCAAGAGTTGGGAAATGGCCCTCACCCATGGCCAGTTAGGTGTTTTCATCACTTGGCTGGAGGTTTGGGGAAGGGCTGCAGGATGGGCAGCTGAGTCCTGCATACGGAGCAGGGATGGGTTGGGGAGCTTTAGACTACAATATTGCTAATGTTTTAGAGTTCACCCCATCTGTCAGATAAAAGTCAAAAGGAATGGATTAAAATACCCCAAAATACATTTGACCTTGTCAAAACGTTTTCATCTCCTTGACCTTCATTTCACCACTGTCTTTTGTGTTTCAAGTCACAGCCAAATTTTGAAGCCTGAGAATTTCCCAGGGACAGATTTTGTTCTTTCCTGTCAGCTCTCTGCCCTGCACTGGAGTCTTTCCAGCGTGAGGACACAGTGGCTTGTGCTGGCCTCCCGGGGAGGGAGGTCTCAACCTCTGTGAGTGTCTGTCAGTAGGAGCTGCTGAGCACAGTTTCAGACTCTGCCTTCTTGAATCAGGCATTTGGTAAGGCAGGACTGACGCACCAGCTAGACCTTGCCAGGGTCACACCAGCTCCCTGAAGGAGCAGTGGGTGTAAGTGAACATATTTTAACTGTGGTACAACAGTAAGAAGGATGAGCCGCAGACACTGAGAATAAAAAAGTGCAAACCAGAACAGGGATGCATTTTCTTCACTGCAAGGGGTGGGAGGTCTCCCAGTAGTGTAGGTGCTGTGCAGTCAAGCATGGGCCTCTCAGCGGTGCTTTAAGGCGGTGGTGTAGGTAGTAGATACAGAGGAGGGGGCAGTGGTCAGGATTTTGATCATGGTGCTAATCAGAATTGTCCTTGCTTATCAGATCTTCCTGGTAGCTGGAGTGCCCGGATCTCCTTTGCCATGGCTCCCTTGGCCTGTGTATTTTGTAAACCTCAAAATGACATTTCCCAATGACCACCGAAACAATAAAGAGGTCAGCCTTCCTCCTGACTAAAAGACGCTAAGGGGAGCAGTAGCAGTTTAAACCTGTTTAAAGCCCAAATCCTGGTTGTTCCTCCTAAGCCTTCCATTTAGGATTATTTGAATTGATGTACATTGCTGTCTGAGAAGTTTCTTGCTACAGGCACTGTATTGACATTGCCAGTATCTACTGCTTCTGCAAGAAAGCAAGCAGCTTGAACAAGGGCTTTGAAAGTCTGTTCAGAAGCCAGACAGAGTCAGGAACTGAAGCCAGATATCATGAGTATGTTAACAATTCATTTAATTGCAAACTGTGATCTCTTTCAATGACCATCTCAGTAATATGGCCAGAATAACCACTTCCACTGAAGTTGAAGACTGGTATTTTATTTAGGGTTATCATTCAAGTATGCACTGATGAGCTAGAAGAAGCCTGAAGGGAAAATAGATGTAAGAAAGTAATTCTTGATGTTAGAGATGCCAGGGTTATACACACAAAGAAAGTAACTCTGAGATTTTGTTTTCCTTTAAGGGGAGACAGACATGTAAGTTTACATAATAAATGGAGAAAAAAATTCATGAGCCTTTAAAACAAACAAAAGAACCCAGATCCCTAACATGATTAGGTGCATGTAGTAGTCTGTAAGCAGTTCATTACAGTTGTCCTTTAAAGTAGCTCCCAGGCTGGGATTGCAAACGATTTGGAACAAATTATTTAGTGAGAAGAAATAAAGGGTATGGCATCCAAAAGTGAAGTAAAACCCTTAGAGCTTGATCTGGAGTGGAGGAAATACTTGGGAACGTCTCCAGGTCAGAACAAATCAAACAGGATTTTGATTTAGCAATACCAAACCCCAACTTGCCCTACTGCCAATTCATTAATCGTAACTACCCAATACTACTGCTATCACGAGGTGGATACGCACTGCTCTCCTCTGTGGGGGTTCCTGTTGTAAGGCTCATAGGATTGGGATTACAGCTGTCCTGGGAAATGAAGGGATAATGACACTCATTTGTATGCACTTTAATTGTACAGTTGTTGGGTCTCAAAATGAGAAGTATGGCAAAACCTCTGTTTAACTAGAATTAGTTTCTTTACATGAAATAAAGGGAGACTTCACTTGATTAATTTAAGTCTGCTTCCTGCCTTTCATTAGCAAATAAAAGCTTCTTTGTATGCTGGGGTGGGGGATATCGAGGTAGGCAGAGAGATATCAAAGGCTGCTGTTTTCTGCTGGGTGGTTTTCCGGATCAAGCCCGCAGGAAGCGGCTGGGACGCTGGAACTGCTGCGAGGGGACTCAGACGCAGATCGGGGCTGGCAGGTTTGTGCTCCAGGCTCCATGAGAAGACTTAGTCAGAAACTATTTTTGTTTAAAGCATTTCTCACTTTCTGCATTATTCAAGACTTCAGGCCTTTTGCAGAGTCCCTCCGGCATCCCCCGCTGCAAACAAAGGCCCATCTGTGACCTGGCTGCTGGCCGCTGCGTACGGCGAGGGGAACTTTCCTCCTTCCCAAATTACAGATGGAACTGAAAAATCAAAATGAGATGTTGGTGCTGAGGAGTCCTGAGGTGGGGGACAGTGCAGATTTGCCCCAGAGTTTTACCACTGTCTTATGAGGATGCAAATGTTTGCATGAATCTTAATAGCTTTGTATTTTAGATTAAGCTGGATCCAATCTTATACCAAAGTTACGTCTGGCAAATGCAATCTGAAGTTAGACCAAGGCAATGCTTTTTGTTTCTTTCCCCCCCTTTTTGCTCAGGAAAAAGTTACTTGCAAGAAGTATAATGCTTTTCGTAGTAAAATTGCTCATCTTGGGGTCCTTTGTTGATCTTAGAAGAACCATGGGTCTATTAAGCTATGCAGGCTGCATGCTGCTTAACTTCCTAGCAGACATGAGTCTCCATTTATTGTCACAGAAGAAGGTTCAAGGCTCTTTTCTGACAGGGAATCAAGGAACGCAAGAATTTCTCAGAGGTTTCTTGTGCTTTTGAAGAAGGGAGGCCCTATGTGGATGGTGCAGGACACAAAGTGAGAATTGCACCAGAGCTGGTTGCCAGACCAGAACATTGCTGTGCTTGACGAGGTGTCCTTGGGACAGAAAGCCTTGAGTAGTCATGTTGGATAGGCAGACAGACAGCATAAAGATGTTGCATTTATTTAATTTTAATTATGGGGTTTGTTTAATTGTGGCACTGGTGAAAAGGTCACACAGAACACGCACAGCACCAGTGAGGCTGTGTGAAGACACCTGATGGAAATGAAAAGAACACTCTCAGCCTTTCCCTTCTCTAAAGCCCCAGTGTGCCTCCCTGGACGCCATAGGCAGAAAGGGAGGCTGAAGCAGGGAAATGCTGAGTAGCTCCTGAAAGCTGCGGAGCCTTTCTGAACATTGCTATTCTCTGGCAAAGCACATTCTCACACTGTCCTTTGGTGACTGGGATTGCTTTGCTCGGTGCTTAACCCTGGACATCTGTGATCTGAAACCCTCTGTGGGGTGAGGAGGATCAGAAACATCACAGTAAAGCCAGCGTTAAAAGAGATGCTTTTAAAAACCATACAAAAAGAATGGGAATCTTGCACTGAATCATTTTCTACAGAAAGGAAAGATGCGGACTGAACCCTTGACTTCGCCATGAGGCACAGCCTCCCAGCCACAGTCTGGTCAGGGGAAGGGGAGGGCTGACCTCGCAACCAGGACTCTCAGTTCAGGATGATCAACTGTTGAAAGTCTTCTGGAGATGACTCACAGCTCTCCTTTCACTCTACAGCCTGCGAGCAAAATCATGCGACCTGGCAAGAGAGCGAGTGAAGGTGTGGGCCACAGACCATCAGGCTTTTACTGTGGATGAAAACTGCCAGTCGCTTGTTGAGTTGTGCAGTCTGTAAGCATGACAAGCCCTGTTTGCCATTATTTTGGAGAAAAGAGAAAGAATCATGAGCAGAAAGTAATTTTTTGAATGGAAACAAGTCTGGTTTGATTTTACAATTTCAAATTGCGACAGTTTCCAGTTTTATTTTTTTCCCCATGAGCTGTTAATCCTCCATCAGAACATGAATGCAGTGAGTTCCTAGACACAACTGAGATGTGTCTCTGCAGCCCACTCTGCAGGACTTCCCAGGATGGGTAGGTGCAGGTTGGCTATCCCTGGGGCACGTGCCTTAGATGGGGTAACTAAATGGTTGCTGTTTTTAAAGGGAGGCAGGTCACTAGCAGAAGATGATAAAGGACGTGTTTTTCCCACACACTAATTGGCAAAACGTGATTGAAGAACTCAACTTTTACTGCAGTCTGGGAAACTAATAAGGGTCATGGATGGAAAAAGGACAAAAGATCTAGCCTACCAGAGAAATCCTGGAGCGAGATGGTGTCCTGAGGCTTTTCCATAGGAACTGTAGGATGGTTCCTGTATTCCAAAACTGTTCTGCTTCCCAAATCCCATTAAACACTCTTCCTTTTGTCCATAGAGTTTGCTGAGTGCTCCCTTCAGGCCTGGGAGGAATCAGAGCGGCAGTATGGAGCAGCAAATGGAGGTAGGACTGCTTGCACAGCCCCTCTCTGGGAAAGCAGAGCAATTCTGCCCCACACCCTGTTGAACAAGGCAGACATGCTGTGGGCTGGTAGGAGGCTCCTCCAAAACCCGAGAGGTGTCATAGGCACGGGGGTTGCTCTGAGCTGCTGCTGAGCCCTCCTGCAGTATTGGGAATGGTACAGCTATGTGTAGCACGGGGCAGCATCAGACGCAGGGGATGTTAGAAACCTCAGTTAGGCAGAGGCAAATGCAGTAAAGATGATCTTGCAAATCCATTGGGCCATGAGCAAGTTTTGAGCAAGTGTGTGGTGCTGTAAAGGAAAAGATAGTGGTCCGAATGGAGAAACAGAGTTGCCAAAGGCTCCAACAAAGCTGGAAGTTTGGAAGAGGCTTAAACAGTATTTCCTCCTCTATTTGTATGTGCTGAGCACCAGTCCAAAGGAAGATGGCCAGAGGTAAAGTTTCTCAGGGTGATAGCCCTGAGGCACTTCAGATATTTGAATAGTGTTCAGGTAAAACAGAGCACGGTCTGGGTCAGTATACTGGAGAGCTTTCAGGAATGCCATCCTAATGTGGCACATCTCAGAGAGGACGTTTTTTAACCAAAGGACATGGAAGACGCATGGGGCTGCAGCAGAACCAATGAGTGGCTGAGGTTGAAGGGTCCAGCTGGAAATTTTGGCAGGGCTAATGGCGTATGTGATGAAAGACTGGATTAGGACTGGGACCTGGAACAAAACAGCCTGAGATTATCTGTTGGAAGATCTTGAATTAACCTGTGACAATCAGCTTCCCATGGAGCACAAGCTGCCAGTTTGACCTCCCGGGCTGCGCGGGTGAGCCGGCACGCTGACGGGGCCGGCAAAGCAAAGCTCTGACGGTCAGCAAAGCTCTGGGACCTGCAGAGAGGAGCTGATACGGAGGGTCCTGCAGTGCTCGGAGTCAGAGCCCGCAGAAACTGCTGCCTGCTGGGGGGGAACAGAAGCATTTTCGAGCACCAGCGTGGTGTTGCATGGGCGATGACAGCCCGAGTTGCCCAGGATTATCCATCAGATGAATGTTCTTGTTGAGGCAGAAGATGAATGAGCTAACAACCTGAAAGCAGAAAGGACACTTACTGATTTTAAATTGAGAATTGATACACAATCCCATGTGTTATCAGAGACAGCATTTGTAGTACTGAAAAGGGAGTCACATGGGGTGGAAGGTGAGCAGGGAAAACTCTTGGCTTTTTTGGGGGTCAGCTAATGGAATACGAACTAAAGGAGGTAGGGGTAAATAACTGGAAAAGATTTTGCTGTGATAACAGCTGGGAAAAGTGCTTGTTATTGTGTTGAGTATATTCAAGTTCTTGGTGTTTTTAAATCTGGGAGTTAGTTCACTGAAAGGTCAGGGACTGAATCAGTGCGGGGAATTTAAGGATGTCTCCAGGGAATGAGAAACTCTCAACAGAACACGCCTAGAGCCGAGAAAGCCCTGCTGCCCAAAGCCACGTCTTAACAACCTTTCCCTTCCACTAAGGCAGGAGTGAAAAGATGAGTTGGATTTCTACTGTTGGTGTCAGATACTGATAATAAGTGTGTTCACTTAGGTTTTTATTGGTTATAGCAGGGGAGAAAAATGGGATATTTAGCTAGTGCTGAAAGAGGTAAATTAAAAGTGAAAAATCTCCACTGCTGCTGGGAAATCTGAATCACTGGTTTGAGAGGAAGCAAAGCAGTAAGGGCTGCTGTGGGCAGTGTCACTTGATCTCCCTTGCACCAAGCTGCATGTTCAGCACTGCCATACTTGCAGCAAAGCACTAGGATCACTGTGGGACTCTCCTTCTCCCAGAGGTGAAAGCTTGAGAGCTTCCCCGTGGTTCTCTGGGGTACACACTTCACAAGCTGGGATGTGTAAGCGTTTGCGGGGAGTTCTTAGGGTCAGCAGAATTGGCCATTCTTGCTCTGTAAGAGCCTCAAGGGCTGGACATGTGGCACAGAAGTAAGAAGAGTCCCAACCTCATGCAGAACGAGCATGACATGCAGGGTGACTACTTGTTAGAGAAATGAAAAGCAGCTTGTACCTGGATGCCCTTTCACATCTCACAGAGTGGTGTGTGCAAGTATCCGTCTAGTAGAGTATGTTTTAAAATGCATGCAAGTAAATATTGCAGTATGTTATATAGACCAGAGCAGATTGAATCAGTGAACTCTGCAGGAGTGAACAGCCAGCTCTAGAAAAAAAGGGTGCTGCGGCTTGTGGTGTTCTTGGGTCTTTGTTTCCCAGCAGTAATGGTGACTAAGAAATTCAGTTATTTATGTCCTTGCTAGCAAGTACTGGGAGGCAATCATCGTAAGAGCAGGCAGCATCTCAGGTATTTAAAATCTCAGTAAAATGTTCTGCTCTTTACATCTTTGAAGGAAGCAAGGACAGAATGAGCTTGTGTATGCAAATGGCAATCTACATTAGCAACATGCGAATTAGCCAGGCTTGCTATGGATGGGAGCTACTCATCGTCTGTCACTGAAAATACATGATTTCATATCACACCGTGCATCTGAGTGCTCAGATAGGGCGTGAGAGGGAGGATTGTGTTTTCTTTCTCTTTTTTGTTTTTAATTATTGTTTTTTTTAGCACAACTGAATGAGAAATAATGTTTGTTTCCAGAAATGGTTTTGCAGGAACTCCTAGGAGGCATTGCAAACACTCAGGCATTCAGGCTCACCCCACAAAGAATAAATGGGGAGTTGATACCTGTGAATTGACTGTGGGTCTGAATAACTGTCCTCCCAAACTCTCAAGGGAATGCTATTAGAGTCTGGACATTGTGGGAGGAGAACTAGGATTTATTCAGTGAAGATTCACTTACCATAAATAAATAAAAATAAATAAGTAGGCTAAATTAGTAATGAATAGTTCAGCCAGCTCTAATGCTAAATAAACATACTGAATTGTAATGAAAATACTAAAGCCTGTTTGAACTGGAGCTAGAAATCCAAGGAGAAATGACTGCGTGGCACTTAAATTAGCACTCACCATAAAATATAAATATATGATATAAAATATAGATTTTTAAAAAAAAAAATTTTTTACCTCCTGAGATTTTAAAGATTCATCTGTTCCCTGTGTTTTCAAGGCCTGAACTAGACCCTGTTCAATGCTATACAGTGACATAAATCACTGAAGAGTTATAAAATTCCTTGATGTATGCTTTTGGACAGTAACTATATTTGTAGAGGCTTTCATGGGGGTGCATTTATACTGATATGAGAGGGTTTTAAATTCATATAGCTATCTCCATATAAAGCTTTTTTATAGGATTTTCCACACTATGGGAGGTTGCATGACTTTAATTATACAACTCAAGCTGAATTGGTAAAACTTATATGTGAAGATAAGCCCTTTAGCAAGGCAGACTCCTGCACTTGAACTTAAAAGAAAATCATTTTCTTCTTGTGAGTTCCCCCGAGAACAGCTGGAAAAATCAATAGCTGCTCCACTACTCAGGAGAGACTCTGCTTTGCAGCCAGCCCAGGGACTAGCGTGGTGCGACTGCTTGTGCTCTGATCCTGGCGTAGCTGAGTTGACCCACCTCTGGGTGGCATGAGGCTGCTCAGGGGCCACCAAGTACTAATCAGCCTCTCACAGCAACTTCAGGCCATTTATTAAACTCTGTAGAGCTGCACTGGAGCTGCAAACTGTGGTGTGAGTCAGAGGCTTAAGAGCAGCTTGAATGAAACTGTGTGGTCGAGGCAAAGAAAAGCAACGTGCAAATGGAGCTCTCAAAAGGGGGTCAGGAATATTTCCTTTGGAGAAAGTGCAGCTGCCCTTTTATTGAGGGCAAACCCCTTGGGTAGTGGGGTGGGACTGGCTGCAGGACCACATGGGGCCAGTCCTGGTTGATGGGCTGGGGATGACCAGCAGTGCTGGTGCTTTGGTCTCTTTGGCTTGTTGACCAAGAGAAACCAAAATGCCCTGTGGGTTTAGAAGTGTTTTGGAGGTTAAGTGGCAGCTGGAAATTGATACCAATATCCCAGTGGCAGACAGGAATGTCTGAATGTGCAGATTGGCAATTACGTGCCTCTAAGTATGGGGGTAGCATGCTGGCAGTGGTAGGGAAAAGAGCTATCAGGAGCTAAGACTCACTAGTTCACCTGATAAAAATAGGATTATCTCCATCCCTAAGTTCTGCAAAGCAGCTCTTAGAGGCAGAATATATCTGTATTCTCTGACTGCACTACACAACAAACAGAATATAAGAACTAAGAACTAATAAGGTATGTAGTCTCCCAATGTGAACTGAAAATGAAAAAAATGAGAGCTTTTTGCTTTATTATAATAGCATGGAGCAGAGTGAAATAATGGCTCTGCATATGAAATAGGAGGATAATCAACCCAAACCTCCTATGATCCTACAATAGAGACACCAACACTGGAGGCAGACAGGAGAGTTAATAAATTAAGGTGCAACTAAAATAGATTCATGGTCATTTAACAACGTGTCGGGGCTCCTAGAGAAATGAGTATAATGTATTTAAGTCTAATGTACAAATAACTTTAAACAGAAAAGAATGAAGGAAGGAGAAAATGTGAGAAGATTTATTGCAGCAAGCAGCTGAGGTCAACTTGCTTTCACAGAAGAACAGGAGAAGAAAATGGTACACACGTGCCAGAAAGTGGCTGTAGCATTGCCTTCTTCCCGCAGTAGGAAGTAAAACACATTGAGAAAGTATCTGAATACCCCTATGGTGAGTTGTTCAGGAGCCTAGGAATGGCCAAATGTGATTTGTCATCTTGAATTTTCCTGGAGCAGTAATTTTCTGCTGAAGTCAATGGCCTCATGTCATCAGAACCAACCCAGCCTTCCAGCTCTGAGTATCGGCTCTGGGACTTGGCTGCCCAGCAAGCATTCACATGGGTTTGGGGTTTTTTTGCTTGGTTGGTTGTTTTTGGGGGGCAGGTAGAATACACTTGAGCCATTGATTTATTTATTTTTTGTTCCCCCTGCATTGTTGTTAGCTTGTGAGAAGTCACCATGTCCGCTGGGTTTCTCATCAAAGGACAGTAATCATCAATCCATCTCGGACAGAACAGATACAGCCAGTGATTCTCTGGCTGCTGGGAATCCATTTCTGTCTGCAGACCTTGGCTAGGTACTTTAAGATAAACATATACAGCTATATAACTATATAAATAGTCACTTTTAAGCTCTGCCCTAAATAGAAGTGGGGGGAATTCAGAGGTACCTATGGAGGCATTCAGGATATTTTTAAGTTAGCTGAGGGAGCAGCTGGCAGGGTGTTGGGAATGCTTTAGCAGATGTTTGTGGACAGAATATAAAGACTGGTTTTGCTGAATCAGTAGTTATGGACTGAGCCCTCCCTGACAGACCCAATGCAAGCACAAAGCTTTGCGTTGCAGAGTTTTGGCACTGTTGGGTAGGGCACAAAGTTGCCACTGCTGTGCTGAAGGCTGAAGCTGCTCTGCCTTTTCCTTCCCTTCCCAAGACCTGTTGCTCACGGATCACCCGTGGGTCGTGCCCCAGCCCTCAGCCCCAACTTCAGTGCCTCTGCCCCTGCCAGCACAACCCTGAGGAAGGCATCGAGCGAGGGCCCGGGCAGCCCCGCAGCAAACATCACACGTTGCCGGCAAGCTTAATTCTCACACCTCACCTGAGGCACATGCAGGGCCTTCTGGAATGAAATATTCTTCATTCTTGCACACTGCTCTGTGAAACATGAACTGGGGGGAGTATGGCATTTGCAGGCAGGAGCCTCGCTGTCACGGTTTTCCTCCTATGTTTCCCCTCCATACAGGGCTGCACCAGCTCTGCTGCCTTTCATGGTGAGAAAAATGGGGAATAATTTTATTTCTTACAGTGATACTACTTTGCTCTTGTGAAAGCATGTATGTGCCTAAATAGGCTCTCTAAGGACTGCATATTAAAAGATATCTGAGTGAATGCTATAAAAAAAGAAAAAAACCTTTTTCTTTTCTGGGATTAAAATAGAGACATTAATTCCAACGTTTAATGGCTTACTGTGATGGTGCTCACACCCCTTCCATGTTCATTTTTTGTGACTTGTTTAGCACTTACTGTCAGTGCTGTTCACTGAAACAGCATGTTATAAGTGAACGGGCTCCTAGATGACATGGATGATTTATAAATACTTTATATAGTCAGAACATATTTATGCAGGACAGACATTTATTTGGTTATTTCCAGAGACTGAGCCACTAACAGTTACATTAGAGAGACAAAAAAGACTGAATTTCTGCTCAAGAAGGGCTCCTTTTGGCTGTTACCCTAACAAATGTACTATTGCTAGATAAAAATAGATAAGAAGTTTAAGCTTCAGGCTTTGTCTGCTTCAAAGATACCTTAGAAAAATGAAAAATCAGGACTTGCCTCTTCTAAAGTTGATATAAAACTCCACTGATGTCAACAGCGCAGGTGTGAGGCTTTGGAATAATTATAGTGTGAGAGAAATATTCTTGTTCTTTGCTTTATGAACCAAGTGTTTGATTTAAAGTTTGTAAATGTACTTCAGAAATCTCTGGCTTAAATCTCTTATTTGAGCCAATAAGGTATCCTAGGCTCTTGTGTCATAGAGCTAAGTCTAAAAATAAATGTAAAAGAGAAACAGATGTAGACAAATGTAAGCCTTGATTCTGCTTTAAGATCTCAGCAAATGACTGGGATCCCTGGGCCAGCCAGCTGTCCCCGGCACACTAGGATCCACCTGTGTAAATCTGACAGCAGGATCAGTTTTGCTGTGAAACTACAACAAAAAAATGTCCAGATTGTGTTTTCAGTGGTCCTGAAAATCTGCTTCTCTAACCGAGTTTAACTGGAGCAGGAGTGCCCAGAATGGCAGGTCATGCCTCAGTCGAGCTAAGTGCATTAGTTTGAGTTTGAAAATAATAAACTTGGTAGTTAAGCTGTAAGTGTAACTATATGAGAGATTTATAGGGGATAATTTTGTCAGGATTTACTGTTACTCTATCCAGATGTGTGTTCCTGGATGTGTATGCCAGGCACAGGCTTTCCCTTCGTAAATCCTGGGAGGTTTCTGTGTTGCAAAGAGCAGAGCTCCTCAGTGCTGCAATGTCTGGGAGAATCCGCAGTATTGCTCTCTACAGTAAGGCAAAATGAATACCATCTCAATTATAAAATTATCCCTTTCACAATTCATGCCATTTCCAGTCCCTCACTGCAGTAGGGTTTCATCAGGATGCAGGACAGGTTTACAGAGCCCTTTTCTCTCCTGCTCCATCGCTCCTGAAACTGCCGCAGATCTTCGCAGCGGCTCTGCTGGTGTTATTTGTTTATTTACCTTCCATTATCCTCCTTGTTCTCCATACTTTGAGGTCAGTAGATGACCGGCAGATCTGCCCAATTTATTCCTGTGTATGACAAAAGAGACCTGGGTCCACCAATGAGCCATGAACTTCTATTTCTATTTCGCTGCGGTTGTACGACAGTGATCTGCACACTGCCAGTCATCCACCATATTGATGAGATTAGCTGGTAATTAAAAACCCAGCCAAGCCAGGCAGAGGAAGATGACTCAATTAGCAGAATGTCACTGAATCTAATTTACTTTGCTTATCGCAGATTTATTCTCTAATGAATTAGAAAAGAAGAGCAGGACACCTTCAGAGGGAGATCTAGGGGCTTAAAGGCTTAAATGCTTTCTAACCCCTTTATGCTCTTGGTTTGGTTTGCAGGGAGTGTGCCGATGCTGCTAATTGCACGGAACGGCTGCTTCCCAATAAATGTACCCTAAGAGAGTACATCAAGAGAAGCCATGCTGTTGGCTGTTTCGTGTGACAGGCACTGGTTAGGTCAGACCTTCCTTTGTTTACAAGCCTTCATATATTTTTAAGGTGATAGTAAGCAGGGGCTTTGGCTGTCACGTTGTTGGATTGTGCTCAGGGACTGTTCGATCTCAACGATCGTGGAACTGACACTGAGGGTGATATTTGGCCAGTGAAAGTATGAGGGATTTCCTGGAAACAAGAGCGTGTCAGAAATAGACATTTTCCGCTGTAACGAGTATTTTAAGGCACTTCTCAATGTTCTTCTCATTTCAAATGTGATGTTCGGATGATTAACAATTAGAATAACGTATTTTACTGAAGCCCTTTGGAAATACTTTAAGAGACTATTGGACAGATGTACAGCTGAATTTGTATGTAAAGTGGAGACTATAAACCATTATCTCTTCTGCTCTCTTCATAGTAGATAACGTAGCATATTATGGTTGATTTAAGCGAGGATATTACTGGGCCCTGAGCTTTCAGTCTGATCTGCATGACAAAGCCGACATGGCTTCATGGGTCTTACTGAGCTCATGGGGACTGTACGGGGGTCTGGACACGCCGGTCACACAACGGGAGCGGGGCTGTAGGCTGTGAGTTTGTTATTCTTGTTGGAGCTTGTGTAACACTGATCAATACTTGACCTTTTTAGCCTGGAAAGATGATTTCTGGCTTGGCAAAGTGACACCAATTGGAGAAAACCATCTCATTCTGATAACTTTGTTCAAGTAATAATAAATATAACAGAAAATATGAAGCTTTTAAAGCTTCCAAAGCTATTAGAGAATCTCTCTCCATAGACTTAATCCACACTGGCATCTCTAACAGTCCAGTGAACTGGTTTGGAAACCGTAATGAGGTATATGCTTTTCTGCAAGCATGTATGTGTATGTTGATTGCAGGAGGGAGGGAAGAGTTGATAATGAGAATGGATGGGATGGGAAGCCTTCTCTATTTCTGTCCTGAATCCATTACCAAGGTATGAGAAATGTTGGTTCATTGAGGCTGTAACTGTCCCTAAAATTCACTACTTTCACTAAATTTATAATGCGGCTTCCACACAGAAGAAAAAATGTTTAGAAGTAGATTACTGTGCAGAGATGGACACAAGTATTTTGCAGTTTTAAATGTTACACTTTAAATATTCTTTCCTGCTATTTTCAATCCCTGTTTCCTTATTTCTTGCCCCAGTAGTTCTCCATATGACAGAAAGTAATTTCTTCAGCAACACATAGTCATTAGAGGGCTGCTCCTCTACTGCATCTCAGTTGCAACAAGCTGTTTTGCAGACATTTGACCATTTCCAAGCATACTTCTATAAAGTAGTCTGGAGAGAGCAAAACTCACTAAGGTATTCTCATTAAGCTAATAACGACAAGGAAGTCCAAATCCTCTCCACTGAGTTGCTGTAGTTATAGTGCCAAGAGGTACTGTGTCATGTTCAAATGCTATCAACGGCTCTTGGTAAGTGGATATTTTGCACGTGTGCAGTTACTGAGCTCACGACTCTGAGATTTTTATAAAACTAAGTGAACAATATAAATTTATGACTAGCTGTAGCATTGATATTAACAATTATTAATTCCATTCTAACTCCACTGTTAATACAGTGGTTATCCTTGTTATTACTACTTGCTTTGTTTGTTATCTGGAGAACAGCATTCACACACATTGTTCTTCTCAGACATATAAACCACAAAGCCCAGCTCAAAGACACTATGGTTTCAGAGCTAGATCTGCTCTGCTCACAGCAGGTAGACCTTACTCCCTAAGCCTTTCTGGTGACTTTCTTGATGGAAAATGTTGCAGACTTCCACAGGGGCACCCCAGTCTGGCTCCAAGAAGAATAAGATAGGCAATGAAAGAGATTAAATATTCATTCATTTTGCTTTTGGATGTACTAGCTGAAGAGACTGGGTCTTTTCCTGGTTTCTACCAGTGAGCAATTTCTTGCAGGTTTGGAGAAGAGATTGCAAACCACAGGTAACTTTAGCATGGCTCCGTTGTTGCAGCATTGGAGCTTGTGTAAGTGTTAAGTAGAAGTCTTAATGCAAAGAGGTAGGAGTGAACAGAAGTGGCAAAGAAAGCTGTGGAGCTCCTCAAGGACCCAAGGGTGAGAGGCTTAACCTCGATGCTGTAAAACAGAGGGAACAAGAGGAGAAAAGTTGAAGGATGCCATCAGCAAAGCTTATGTGGGAAAAGATGAGGCTGGACTGGAAATGTGAGGAAGCCTGAAGGCATGGGTGCTGGATGATGGCTGGGTGTTGTAGGTGATGAACCGAGTGCTGTATCATTTCACAGGAAGGAGAGACACTTTGTAGGAAGGTGGAAATGACTGAAAATGTATCAGTTAAGAACAAACGAAAGACGTGAGTCAAAGACAGTGGTATTAGAGGAACTGGCACCTTTATACGCTATAAATCTCAGGGATGGGACAGATCAAAGGGGAGTGGATCCCAAGTTTAAGACTATTGAATGAAGACTCTCCCCGAGGCACTCTGGTTGTAAGCGTCAGTACAGGTATCACCATTACACTCACAAGCAGCACTATGGAAAAGGACTGTTCAAACAGTTCCTAAGCCCAGCTATAGAGCACGCCTCTTCCTCCTGGGATCTCAAAATGCTTTATAAATCAGACACATCAGGCAAAGATCTCTGTCAACCAAATATTTGTTTTAAGTGATATCACTGGAAAACACAATGGATAAAAGGAACTTAAGCCTCTCAGGCTCATGTGTAAACCAGTGACAATGCTCTGCTCTGATGTTTCGGAGTATCTTTTTTTAAATTGCCATCATCCACGCATGGCTCTCCCTTAACTCCTTCAGGGGCTCCATCCCTGGTCCCTACCCTCTCCAGCAAGGCAGCCATGGTTCATTTAGCTAGAGAGAATTTGGAGGCAGGCAGAGGCTGTGTGGATAAGGCACAGGAGGGCCTTTTATTGCTTTTGTGGGAGCTGAAGATGAGCACAGCAAGGAATGGTTTCATTCACACATAAGAAGCTAGGCACCATCAAGTGTTGTTTTTAATTCTCCACTCGTCGATTAGAAAGAAGAGACAGAGAAGCTCAGAGCCCTGTCTAACGTAGCCATGTGCATTGGTGTTCCCTGCACTCCCAGCCAGCTGTCTTGCAGTAACTGGGGTCCACAACTTTGTGTGGGAGTCAATAATTACCAACGCCACTCATCGCGTGAGTGCCTGGTGGTGACGGTGGCATGGGGGGGGACGACCAGTCCAAGAGCCCAGTCTGGATGCAGTAATGAGGAGGAATATCCATGTCTGCTTCTTGGAGTCACATCCTGGCAAAGCGTGGCTGCAGAGGAAGAAGAGCAGGGCGAGAGGAAGGGGAGTGGAGTGCATGGTTGAATATGAAAGGAAGCATCTGGGAACAGAGGAGGGTTTCTGCCACCAGCAAGAACAGGAATGACAAAGCTGAAATTTCATCTCTATGCAGCTCAGGACCTGCTTTGGACGGTGCTGATCATGGTCAAGGCTGCTCAGTTTTCCCTAGGCTTACCTACCGGGAGGCAGCTGGCATTGCCCAACTGCCCTGCTCAGCAGCGTGGCTGTCTGCAGATTGCATCTCAACTGGGGGTTTTCTCCTCCTAAAAGTATTCCCCAGCATCTGGTCGCCCAGCCACAGCACTGCTCCTTGCATGTTTGCATTAACATATTTTACTCTTGTGCATTGCAGTGGGAGGCACACAGGGCTGGCCAGTGCCTCTGCCCTGTTTGGGGCTCACCCATCGCCTGGCTCCGACAGGGTGTGAGGGCACCGAGCATGCTCTGGATGGAGAGAGGGAACGAGACATTCTCTCAGCACAAGTATGTGCTGTGCCAAAACCAACAGATTAAGTAGTAAGGCACCAAGAAATTTTAACATGACCTAATAAAAACACTACTGCCTGAGCAACTGAGACGCAGCCTCTGCTGCAGTCAAGGAAACCGTCCTGCAGCGCTGGGGAAAATCACAGCCTTGGAGCGGGCCTGGAGCTGTGGAAAGGGAGCACAAATGGGGAACAGAAGACACAAAAGTGAGAAGAAAAGGGAGCTGGGACTCCTGAGGGCCCTTGTCCCAGCTCCCCTGCTGCCTCTGCATGCTGGGACCCAAACGTGGGGCTGCTAGAGGCAGCCTACCCTGCCTGCCGTGGCAAGCTGCGGCTCAGCGGGGCAAATCCAGCACAGAGAAGGTCTTATGAGGAAGGTACTTCCCTCAAGCAACTAAAAAAAGTTTAAAAATAATAATTAAAAACCCAAACAAACACCACCCCCTCCACCACCCCCAGGTGGTTTTATCAGCCACAGAGAGAGTTAATATGGGTCTTGAGTGGAATAAGATTACGAATCCTTTAATAATGGTCTCTATCTGTGTTAGCCAAATAACATTTCCGTCTTTGACCCAGCCTCTCAAGGCCTTCTACAGATGAATACCAATGACCCAGGCCTTCATTATCCCATCATTACACAAATCCTGCTGTTAATTTATGTATAGGAAAGAACTAGCAGCTACATAAGGCTCCATCAGCTGCATAATTACTGCATATATTATAAAACAGCAGCAAATGCTGCCTGTGAATACAAACCATCTCTGCTCATTAGAAACCTGCAAGAATTAATTAACCAGGGTGTGATTCTGCCACTCGTAGCCGTAGGTATGGTCCCAGTGTGGCTCAAGATTCAGCTCTCTTGGTCTTTCCAATGACTTTAATGGAGATACCAGAGAAACTAAGATTAGCGTCTGGCCTAATCCAAAACTGAAGGAGGCAAAATTGGGTGCTGGAGTCCTCAGGCAGCCCACCCCTCTCAGAGCAGACATGATCCCTGCTGGCATCTGCAGGAGAAGGGGTCCCGCTGAGGTTTTGACTCTTGTCTAAACCCATTCATTTACAAGCCAAAGCCAAGCTGTTGCAAGGGGAAGGCTGTGCCCCACGTTTAATCTGTGCTCACAACTCCTCGCAGCTGGATCCATGGAGATTTGAGTGGTCACATCTGCTCTGCAGAGGTATCCATCACGGAGCAATGTCTACTGGCATTGAAACAGCTCTGTGGGAAAGCCTGGTAGCTGGTCCCTCCCAGCAGGGATGTGAAGAGGCAGAGTCCAGCCTGCTGTGGGGCTGGATGCCATTTTCCTTCCCATCTCTTTTGGCAGTGTTCAAACTCTTGGTATGAAAATCCAGTTAAACCTTTAAAACAAATGACTCTCTAATTTAAATAGAAAAATGGAAGGATTTAGGAATTTTCCGCAGTGACATTTGTATTCTAAGATTAATTTGCTAGCACAGCGCTTATAACTTCCCAGGTTTCTGTTTGCTTATGTACGAGAAAAATGTGCTCTGCTAGACTGACTGTAGCGATTAGCTAAATTACTCATACATCCATTATTAAAAAAAACTTCTATTCTGCTTTGAGCCTGTGTTTGTTTAGTGCCACCTGATAATAACTTTCTCCTTGAACAATGGCCACTAATTTTGTTTATGGCTCTTGAATGTCAATCACGCATATATTTTTGAAACTCAATTCAGGCCAGCAGGTACAGGTATGTATGGATGCCTGTTTTCATGACAGCTTGTCGTGTGAAGTGGAATTGAGCTTTACCCAGCATATGACACCAGTGATACAGGTGATTTGGTACCTGTATCAGTGAAAACTGCATAGAAAATACATATAAAAGGGAAAAAGCTCTGCCGGTGGGAAGTGCTACCCAGGAGTACTGGGACGGTGGGTGTGAGGGGTTGTGTCCACTCTTGTTCCTAATTTCAGATGAGCACTGGGGCTCTGGTTAGCAATCAGACACCTTCATGCCAGTGACACTGATCATGCATTTAAAGCTGAATTTCTAACAAAACATGGCAATAGCAAACCTTCTTTGAGTCAATTCTAGCATGAAGAGTAGAAAAGCTGCATTTCCCAGGAAAGAGTCTGCTTATTCTT
This sequence comes from Buteo buteo, assembly GCF_964188355.1. NCBI lineage: Eukaryota > Metazoa > Chordata > Aves > Accipitriformes > Accipitridae > Buteo > Buteo buteo. The sequence goes on from NC_134197.1 coordinate 10,039,750, forward strand.
TTCAAGATGATTGAGTTATTTTGAGTTTGTTGCTACTATTTTAAGCAAATTGCACATTTTGAACAATTAAAAAAAAATCCTGCTTTGAAATTGAAAGTACTGCTATTTTTTTCGCATATTTTTGTGGACACACGTAAATAATATCTGTTTATTCATACTGGAACTATGGGCACATTCCTGTGCCCGTTGTTCCCCTGGGAAAGGCTTTCCTGCTGTGGACATTGTGGGAGCCGTGGTGCCTCCTCTTCCAGAGGGAGCCTGCGAAGTGCTCCAGAGTGGCTTAAAATCACTCACTGTTGAAGCAGTCTCAAGGGACCAAAGGCAATCAAGTCCAACAGGCAGGGACATTTTTAGTCTGACAATTTCTTGCACTAAATAAAATACAGTGTGTCCTCATTAGAATGAGAGACATCCATGAAAACTGATCAAATTCGATTTGATGAGAAAGATAAAACATAGATAAAATTTATAGATTACTGCTCTGAAAGACATTTACCTTTCCTGAAGATCCTCATTTTTCAGGGAGAGCATTTATTAAAGATACAGGTTGCGAGTTTGTACCTGTATAGGTTTTTTGTTTCTCTCTCACATGCTTTTTTTGGCTGACAGTCTTCAGTTCAAATGTCTGTTGTCTTCGTGAATTGTCTTCTCATTTATTTACTTTCATCTTGCCTAGTGGAAGTTCCTATTAATAGTTAGGTAAACTGTATGATGCCAGCACGCCTTTCTCAGAGGCAAGTTTTACAGAAGTTGTCAGTTTAATAATATAGCAATAAATTCCATTTAATGTAAATCAGGACTTTCACAACAGTGTCTTTAAGTGTTTCATTTTGTCTTACAAATGTAAAGGTCTTGCATTGTGTTGGCTTGCCATGGTGAAATATTTCAAACACCCGATATAATGAAGCCATTTGTTGTGTCTTAGGCTTCTCTGGCATAAACACGTTGCTTCATTAGCAATTCCCTGTGAATGCTTCTGGTAAAGAGTGATTACTTTTCTTTACAAGTGTTGCCACCTCTGTGACTTAATTTGGGTTGCTGTGTAAAAGACATGGGGGGCATAGGGTGGGAAGAATTTAATATAAAATTTTTTACTCGTTCTCTGTGATCTCACCCCAGCATTTTGCTGGCTCTGATGTATTCGGCGTTTTAAAGGGTATGTCAACACAGTAAATTTTATACTGCCTATAAAACCTGTTGGTGAGCTCACTGAGAAATTCCTAGATCTTGGAAGGCAATTAATGTTTGAAATACATAGTAATCTGTTTATTGCAACATTTTACACATCTACAAAATTAGGTTACCAGTCAGTAGCTAGCTGTAAACTACAGTGCTGCAAGATAAACCTAAAGTAGTAAATATCATATATTACACTGTATGATCTTTTTAATAGTCTAATTTTCAAAGAGGTATTGGAGAGAAAATGTTTACTATTTCCAGCTTATTCTTAAAATACAAATAGTGGAGATACACAGCTTATTAAATGGATCTCTGGCATATGGTAATTATGCTGAGTCTATTGACGGTTAAACTCTAGCTCCAGCTAAATGCTAATAAATGAAGGGTAGCAGCCTTAATTAAATCCACAAAAGATGTTAGATAGTGTTGTTCAGGCTTCCTAGCCATTGGAGCAAAGCTCCCAGTTGCTACCTAACCAAGTAAGCACCTTGGGTCCCTCAGGACTGTATCCATCCAGAGAACTACCCAGTGATGCTCAAGGAGGGGTTGTTATTGCTATGTCCTGCAACTCGGAGCATCACCAGGGCATGTTGTGTAGCCAGTGTCCCTGACTGCAATTCAGTGATCTGGTAAGCTGAGCCTTCCCCATTGAGAGGCAGACACTGGGAAATTTGAGGTGGGAGTTGATCTGAAGGACTACCTGGCTCTGGTTGCTCTGGCTGCACCATGGTTTTCTGTCAGCACATAAACACCACTATGGCTTTAGCCCTTTGCATTTAATATCCCCCCTTTTTATGCTGTAGGTATTGCTTCCCCCATATATCTCAGTTTTCAAGATGCTCTGAGCCCTTCAGCTTTGAGGTGAGGTGTTACATCTCAAAGATATGTGCTCTGGTGGATGAATGATTCTCAAAAAGAGCTGAGATACCACTGTCAGTGAGAGAAGGCTGTAAAGAAATGCCTTTGCAGATTTTTAATGTTCTCAAAGAAGTTAAATTCTAAATTTTATTAGAGAGTGTGGTGAATTTGAGAGGTGATTGCTGTACCTCTTTGTGTAGTGAGTGTGGAGGATAGCTGGTGCTTGACTACTCATCTGACATCTCTGCCAAACTGAGGACATACTCTGATTCCCTTGTAGCATTGAGCCTCTTCAGCTCCTGAACATTAGTCTCTCTTCCTTCAGAGTCAAACTGTTAAAACGGTTGGGCACTGTTTAAGGAACCCTTCACATCGCGAATTGCACAGTGATGAAGTTCTTTGCAAGATACATAATGAAGAACTTGTAGGTTTCTATCAGTAAATCTGTAATTATCACCTCTGTGCAAGGTAGAAACTCATGATGAGGAAGGCTGATCTCATGCTATAAATACATTGGTTGATAATGTAATATAGATCACATATGCCTCTCTCGCAAATTAGAGTTAAGATACTCACATTATTACAGACTAAACTGTAAAGTCTTAGGCCAGGAAAGTTGAAAACATGTGCCCTGGTTCTCTGCTCATTCATGTCAGCTTTATACCAGACTCTATTCTGGACTTCTGTCAGTGAAAGGCGAGGGATCAGTGAAATGAAGGGTCAGCCCTTTTCTTGTTGCAAAAGGCACTCATAAACAATTGGTGCCATTCAGGGCTGCAACAGCCTATTGGCAGAAGAAATCTGCTTTTTTCTTTTTCTGCATCGTTGACACTAAAGCACCCTATTCTTGATATTCCTGTCTAGTCATTGACTAGTTAGTAACAACTCTCTCTTCCTGAAGAAGCTCAGAGAGGCTAGCCTAAGGCCAACCTCAAATGCATTGACAAGAAGGTACTATTGTTTGGGTTTGGGCCAGGACACAGAATAGAAATAATGATTTCCTGATACTGACGGGCTGAAATCTAAGACCTTTCTTTGACATTCAGCAAACTCAACCATGAAAAAGCAGATATTGCTGTTCTATCTAAAAGGGAAAGCAAGGGCCCAGAGAAATCTAATAAAATAATTTATGTTCCCTGTTGAGACTCACCTAAAAGAAAACCTTTGCCTCTCAAGTGCTGAAGTCATGTTAAGGAATCATTCCTTTTTTTCAGCCATATACACCCTCTATATTCGAAGATTAAGTAAATACATAACTTTACTTCTTATCACCACACCCCTGCCACCAATTTGACTGAGGTCTTTTCCTATAGGTGACTGAAGCAAGGTATATGTGCTGTTAGTCTGTAAAGAAAATTACTTTGAAGATGCTTTTTATCACCTCTAGTTGGCAAAGAAACTGTTCTAACCTTGTCCATAATATCCTTAAGGTCACCCAAAGTTCTGGCATTAATAACGGAAACAGGATTTTGGTTGGAATTAAGTGAAAGAGCAGCAGTTATGGGGGAGTTCAGCTCTGGGGTTCTTTATATCCAAATCTTTAGAAAATACTGAAAAAACCCACAGATAAATAGATGACAAGAAAGTGGTAAAAAACCTCTGGAATTAAGACAAAAGGGATGTAGATGTAGGTTAGGGGTATGTTGTTTGTCTGATGTGTTTTGGGTACAATCAACTATTTAAGTAACTGACGGTTTCTGTGTGCAGGTAGTGCACAGTCCTGGTCCTTGGTGAGCTGTCACTTCGGGTGCCAGTAGCCGAGCTGTGGTGCAGCTTAGGGAGACCAGGAGATAAGTAGGCATGGCTTGCAGGGACATGGTGGAGCCATCCTACCTCCCATCCAGCGCTGCTAGGCAGGAGGAAAGCCTCTGAGCAGGAGAACATCTATGTGGGGAGACAGAAACAGGTGATGAGGGAGGAACCATTCACCAGCCAGGGGATCTTCTCACCATGGGGAATGTCCCCCACTGGTGTGGGCAGATGGGCTGTAGTGCTGGGACGATTTGGTTGTTGGAAATCGAGACCCGTATCAACCACTAATTTCATAGGTGGGAGTCTGTTAAGTGAAGTCTATTAAGCAGGAGGCTGAAGAGAGGACCTTCATGGCAGCATATTCTGCAATGCCCTCAGGACCACATCCGAGGCTAAGATAGATGGTCAGTGTGTTAATACATCTCAAAATGGTGAAAGGGTGAGTTTTTATTTATTTTTAATTTATTTGAAAATGGAGAACGTCTTACACTGCAGGGACATTATACAGGAAGAATGGGTACTATCCAAACCAGGCTGCTTTTGTGCATTTAATGCTTCTAAGAATTTAAGGGTTTTTTTAAAGCAAAGTCTGTAGAAATCAGAGAGGTGTGAAATAATGAGTGTAAGAATGCAACATACAGACTCCTCTAGAAGTAAAATAATACAAGTTCTGTACCCTTTGGGAAGGGGGAAGAGAATAAGACAGAAGTCATCAAGCTTCTGATAGAAGATAGCAAAGAAAGAACAGAAAAATAGAGTTTGATTATGCTGTGACCATTAAAACATGTAAGTGATTAATATTAAGTCAGTTGTTAAGAAAAGCTATGGGGGGAATAGCTGGAAAAATAAAACAGTAGATAGAACTTTAATAAGCAAATGAACAGAAGGTATAGTAAAAGTAAAACCAGAAGATTCACGGATAAATATGATACATTGAGAAAGAGTTGAAGTAGGTTTTGTACAAAAGAATGTTATGCCTCAGAAATAGAAATTCTCCAAGGAGAACATGTATATTAGGGTGATCCAGCTGATGTTGCTCATTTTTGTCAGGCTTTCAGCAAATTCTGACACTAAAGGCACTCAGAGAAACTAAGCTCTCAAAAATTAAGAGGGAAAGCACTCTGGCTAAAGAACAGGAAGCAAATGATAAGAATTACATTTTTACAGTGGAAGGATGCTGCTGATGGGTTTCCTGTGGATTTTAGGTAGAACCTGTGCCATCCAACTCATTCATAAATGGTCTGGAAAAGAGAATTAATTAATACTGAGATGACAAAATTTACTGAAATGGAATATTCAGGGTAGTAAAAGCTAAAATTGACTGCAGAATAAACATGATAAAAAGTGACGGGGTGGCAGCATGGAACCAAAGGCTCAGTATTGATAAATGCAAAGTAATACATGAGGGAAAAAATAACCTTAACTATTCATACACCTTGATGGGCTCTAGATTAGGTATTTCCACCAAGGAAGGTGCTCTGAAAGTCATTGTGAATATTTCTCTGAAAGCATCAGCTAATTCTAGCTGCAGTCAAAAAAGAAAATTGACTCTTAAGAGTTATTAGGAAAGGAAGTGAGAACAAACCAGAAAACATTATGCTACTGTATAAAGCTGTGCTCACCTCTCTAATTTGGTATGCAGTTAGAGTTCTCATCTCAGAAAGGATATAAATAGGACTAGTATGGAGACAGGCATGAATATTATTATATAGCTTCCATCTGAGAAAACTACAAGTCTCAGCCTGGAAAAGACATCACCGAGGAGAAGATAAAATAGAGCTCCTTAAAATGAGTGGTGGTGTGGAGCAGGTGAACAAGGAATGATTTTTCATTGTTTCTCAGTAAATGAAAAACAGAGAAAGAAATAGGCAATACATTTAATACACAAAGAAGAAATCTCCTGTGCCACTTATACGTATGATGTGGAAGTCACCCACAAAAGACATGGAGTTTGAAGTTATAAGCGGGTTCAGGAAGAAACCAGGCAAATTTCTGAAGGGTCAGTCAACATGCTGGTGCACATACGACCACCGTCTACCAGCTCCCTAAGCCGGTGGCTGTCAGAAGGTGGGGGGATCTTAGGGATGGGAGCACGCTGTGGCTGGCCCACTTACTTCTGATCCCCATTTTCTAAATATGTAAGCTATTGCTGTCAGAGGCAGGATACTGAGATGATCAGTGGATGGATATTCTTCTGTTGAAATAGCAGAGCAAGAACGACAATATTTTTGGGTTGTGATGGAGTTTATCTGCTTTACACCAACTGGAAATTTTACCTGCCGTTCCTGCGTGGAGGATCAGAGTGCTGAAGGGCAATAAACTTACGACGTATTTGGCCCACAGTGAGATGCTCACAATGTCTGAAGTCGAAATAAAAGTCCCCAGTGGCTTATAAGAAAAACACTTTTTCTTGCAAGTTCATCCCTCCAGACTATTCTTTCAACATCTGTGAGGATTAAAGAAATCCAAACCAATCTGGACCCAGTTAAGTTTTAGCATCACCAAAAAGCAGTTCCCTGTTCATTTGCAAAGCTCCTGAAGGCTCTTGCACCTTTATTCCCCACTGACAGTGGCTGTCGTGGGTGCCCAGGCCTGTCTGTCCCATCACTGTGGTCACCCTCCTTGGGCAGCCTGCCTCCTTTTCTTCCTGCAGCTCAGTAATGTCAGAAGCAGGCTACGGCTAACTAAAGCTCTTGTCTAGCCATTTTCTTCTTGCTTCATCTTCTTGACTCCTAGATGTTTTCTGTCACTCAAGACTCACATGTGTCTTCTAAGCCAAACCACCATCAATGAGATCTTCACTCCTGCACCCTCTGAGCACTGTGAAGAGGCTTCAGAAGATGTAGGTGTCCCAGGCAAGGGCAGATCTCCTCTGGGGCAGGAATGGAGGAGTCAGCTCTTCCACATTCACACAGGCCCCTGGCATAGCCTTCTGGGGTAGTTTGGGTGGGGGATTGGACCTTACCACAAGGTGCTGCGGACCAGGGAGGTTGCTGTAACTCAGCTGTGATCGAATGGTGCTTCAGACAGGGCTGAGGAGCGACCCTGGGCTCATACAGGGCAAAGAGGTTGAAAGCTACTGCAGCACCCTCCTTACTGACTCTGCACAGGCACTAAGTCCCATGTTCCTTTTTGGGGTGTTTTGGCTTTTTTCCTCCCAAGTTATGCAAAGAAATTTCCCTCTGTCTTATAGGACTTACCAAGCACTTTTCCCAGTTCTGGCAGTCATGCATAAAGAGAGATGAATACATTATAAAATGTATATGGCTTGAAGAGAGTTTTATGTCTTTTAAAGAGGTCCACTTGCCTTCCCCACAGTAAAGCACTTTGATATCTGTGGATGAAAAAACCCAGCGCTGTATAGAACAATGGAAGTACTAACACCGTTTGGGATAAATCCTACAGTATTAGGCAGGCCTGAGATAATTATCGTTTTCCAGCAGAGGAAGGAGGCAGCAAGCTGCGTAGAGTTCTGAGTTTTATCTCTTCTCTTTCTGCCATCAGAGGAGGAACTTTCATGCTCAATTTGTATGAAAAAATGTAATGAAACCCTACCGCAAGTAACTTAAAAGCTGAATAACTCATTAGGACTTCTGTCCTCCAATTATGTCCCAATTTGCTTACCCCATCAGGTGTCGGTTAAATCCCACTTTATTTTGTATTTCCATCTATTATGCCATGAATCACTTTGATGCCTTTGAGGTTTATCTTGGCTGGTCTGACGGTACTGTGCGTGGCTTAGAGTGCAGACTGGAGCATGGAGCTACCTTTGGACATGGTGTCCTGGCCACAGCTGTGTTGGGTTCAAAGATTACCACTACCAACAGCTTGTCCTCTCCCTTCCCCCTGAGGTTTGCTGCCCTCTTCAGCTCTGCAGTTATGATTTGCACACGTACATGGAGTAGTCAGAATCACAGAAAGGCTGAGGTTGGAAGGCACCTCTATAGACTGCCTGGTCCAACAACCCCACTCGAAGCGGGGTCACCTAGACAGGGTTGCCCAGGGCCATGTTCAGGTTTTGAATATCTGCAAGGATGGAGACACCGCAGCCTCTCTGGGAAATCTGTTCCAGTATTTGCAAGGGGGGGTGTCAAACATAAGAAAACACCACACCAAACTTTTCCTTGAGCTTGAATGGATTTTCCTATATTTCAGTGTATGTCTCTTGTCCTGTCACTGAGAAGAGTCTGGCTTAGTGTTTACTTCTTCCCATCAGATATTTACATACACTAAAAAGACACCACCACCTCTGAGCCTTCTCTTCCCCAGGCTGAGCAAACCCATCTGTCTCAGTCTCTCCTCATCTGTGATGCTCCAAGCCCTTAATCATCTTAGTGGCCCTTCGCTGGAATTGCTCCAGTACCGACTTGTCCAGAACTGGACAAGCAGCACTCCAGACATGTCTCCCCATGGCGGAGCAGAGGTGATTAATCATCTCCCTCGACCGCTGGTGATGGTCTTCCAGCAACCCAGGGTGTTGGCCTTCTTTACCTCAAGGGCACACAGCTGGCTCACGTTCACCTTGGTGTCCACCAGTACCCAGGTCCTTTTCTGCAGAGCTGCTAAACCTACCTGTTATTCTATTTTGCCAAAGGGATACAGGTAAATGGAAGTGTTCTTATAAGTAGGGGTTTTTTTAACACAGGTCCTTTGAGCAAAGCTAGGTGAAAGAGTGTACCCCTGTGTGGTTATGCACATGGCTTCGAGAGGGCAGTAACCTCAGGGGCAGGGTGGAGTACAGTAAGATGGTTTGGTTGAAAGGACTGTTTAACCCTGTTCAACACCAGCCAGAACAACATGGCTAAATGCAGCCTCTGTTTCCCTGGATGGTAAAAGACATAAGGAGGTCCCCTCTGAGCAAAGTTCATGCAGGTTTTTTGGGACTAGAGAGGGATAATGTTGTCTATGGCTTGTTGGTGGCCAGAGGTGAAGGGTGTTTTTCCCTTGCACTGACCCAGGGCTGGAGGACTGGGTGCAGAGAGAGACAAGCTGGCTCCATGCTTTGGCTGTCAGCAGCGCGGTGGCACATGCAGTACCCCCAAGCTGTGATGTCCCAAACACTGCTCCCTTCTTCCAGATGTCTCCCCATGAGTTTGCCAGGCTTCTTCACAGGCCTGGGAGTCCTTGCAGCATTGTATTGAATGGATGGGCTTATGTCATTTATGAAAATGTGATGTGTAACTTAGCCTGGTGTTAGCAAGCCATGAAACAGTGCCGAGCAAGCTAGTATGTCTATAAGGCATAGCTCAGCAGAGATACTGGCTCAGCTCCGGGGAGCAAGATATCTGTGTTAGTCCAGTACAGCCCTTTTAGCAGGGCTAATTAGCCTGTGCATCGCTTGTCACCGCTCTCCTGGTGCCAAATCTAGAACCAGTCTGGATATGAATGAAGTACACTGTATTTATTGCATGTTGTAAACATGCCTGTAGGCTGCCATTTCACTTAGGCTCAGCTCCATGAGGGGATTTGGATACCTAATTCTGTGCAGCCAGAAAGAGTTAGGCATCCAATTCTGTCTGAGGATCCAGTCCTGAGCCTCTTAGGTGAGTATTACTCAAGAGTTATTCAATATGATTCAGTGCATGTAAATCAGTATTGTTCTCTTTATCTGAAAAAGGGTCGCTTTGATTTATACCAGCTCAGGAACTGGCATGCTGATTTTGTAGGAAAATACTTGCATTTCCTCCTGAAGCCTATGACTGTGTCTCTGAGTGATCTGTATTCCACTGTGGCATAGAGTTTTTTCAAAATTTGGGAGACATTTACAATTTCACTGCCATGCTGTGACATGATGCATTGCTTTGTAAACAGGGCCTTAAACAACCAGGGTCTTAAATCCATAAACTGACTGGGGCTTGGTAACACTTTGAAAATCTCTTTGCCAAACAGCATCCCTCTGAACAGGCTTCACAAATATCTGACTGTCTGAAATATTCATATTTCTTTTGTGGCTATACCAAGATGTTAAGAGACTACCTAAGGGGTATTTCCTGTAAAAAAATAAGAAAAATTGTATCTGTTCTATGTGTAAAATGATGCCTCTGAAATACACTTCATACTAACTTCCTCTGATGTTTTATTTCCCCCGCGATAGCATCCTTTCTTAAAAAAATAAATGATTGCTATTAATTTTGCAGTTGGATCTTGCTTGCTAAGACATCCCCCAAACTAATATCCTCCCTGTGACCCCTCAACATTTGTGCATCTTCTCTTCCCTCTCTGCTCCCCATTCTCTAGATGGAGCTAAGTGGGGATGGCAGTTGTAGGTACTGATCTGTCTTATGTTATTCTCACACACACATTTCAATTCATCTGCTTTCAACAGATTTCCCCCCCCCTTCACAAGGACATAACTATATTTTTCTGCAGCTTTACTTTTTACTGAGGCATCCATACAATCATTCTAATTTATCATTTCACAGCACTTTGTTGCTTTTAAACAGTAAGCTGTCCACGAGCACTCATGTTTGGCAAGAAATGTGCCTTAGCTCGCGGAGAGTTCTAACTGTTTTCCAGACTCTCGGTAATGAGCCTTCTCGAGGCTTGGATTAGTGTGGTTATACGTGCTGCTGCTCTGCATACTTCAGGTGCTTGTAAAGAAAATGGAAAATTTTTTCCACATTGTCCTAGTTTAAATCAAATTGCTTGCCTTCCTCCCAGTGTTGTAACTTTGTATGGAAGGGGGGCGGGAAATCCCTTTTCTAGCCATCTCTGTCCCTTCTGTCTGCTCTCACTAAATGAGACTGTGCTAGGTGGTCAAAGCCTGAGCTATTACTTGACAGCTAACTGCAGCCTTTTCTGGGGAGACCAGCAGATTTGTAAGAAGTGAGGAAAGTGAGTGATACCACATAGTGGGGATCTTGGTGAGAGTGGAGCAAAATTTATTCAAAGTCCAGAATAGAATCTACCACTTGGACGACTATGCATCTGTGCTGGTTTTCGCTGGGATGGAGTTAATTTTCTTCACAGTAGCTAGTAGGGGGCTATGTTTTGGATTTGTGCTGAAAACAGTGTTGATAACACAGGGATGTTTTAGCTATTGCTGAGCAGTGCTCACACAGCGCCAAGGCCTTTTCTGCTCCTCACCCCACCCCATCCCACCAGCGAGGAGACTGGGGGGGCACAAGGAGTTGGAGGGGACACAGCCGGGACAGCTGACCCCAACTGATCCAAGGCATATTCCAGACTGTGTGACGTCATGCTCGGCATATACAGCTGGGGGAAGAAAAAGGAAGGGGGGGACGTTCAGAGTTACAGCATTTGTCTTCCCAAGTCACCGTTAGGTGTGATGGAGCCCGGCTTTCTTGGAGATGGCTGAACACCTGCCTGCCCATGGGAAGGAGTGAATGAATTCCTTGTTTTGCTTTGCTTGCCTGCACTGCTTCTGCTTTACCTATTAAACTGTCTTTATCACAACCCATGAGTTTCCTCACTTTTACCCTTCCAATTCTCTCCCCCATCCCACTGGGTGGGGGGAGTGAGTGAGCAGCTGTGTGGTGCGTAGTTGCTGGCTGGGGTTAAACCACGACCAGCCTTATTTCCACTGTTGTCTACTGGCTGCCTGTATTTACCCCCAATCTCCTTACCATCCCTTAAAAGCAGAAAAACATAAAAGTGAGAAGTGAGGCAGCAATGTTCCTTGACACAGGTTTGATTTGATTTTTGACTGTGACTTTCTTAGTCCTGTAAAGTCTGTCTGTTTTGAAGATGCAACACTGGAAACTGACCCTACAAGTGCACGTAGACACAGCAGCCCCGAGGTGCATGCAGCAGTTTTGTTCTCCTCTTGCGGTCACTTGTAAAGCAGCAGTTTCTAAGTGGTCATACCCAGTAGTGGTCTCCTTCTGACCACGTGCCAAAATGAAGCGTATTGTAAAATCTGAAAGAAAGCAGGAAATTTAGGGAGGCAAAAACCTGTTACTTAGCTTTAAATTTGTCAAAGATGTCAGTTCTCCTTTTTTTCTAAATGAGTCATAGAGACTTCAGCAAGTGGTTGAAAAGGACCTCGGTTTGGCAGATAGCTCCTACTCTCTCCTTAATGGGGAGAATAAAGCACCTTTCTTCTAAGTAGGGCATTCAGTGAAATGTGTTGGAAGTATCTGGTGCAGTGTGTCCAAAAAATAATAGAAAAGAGCATCTTGTGGATGCACCTGCATGTCATTCAGAATGGAAGCAGTTAATAACCCAATTACTTTACGGCATCCTCTTCAGCTTCAATTTCCATTCTCTTTTATAACAATCTAAGAGGCTGTTGCCAAACTGCCTAGACATCCTTAGTACTACCTGGTGAATCATAAATCTGCAGACAATGCTCTCCAAAAGCAGGCAGACTCAAACAATGTAAAATGAGTTCTGGCCTTTTGCACCAACATCTCTCAACGTTTATATTCTTCCCTAACTGATTTCATGGAGTTGGGGAAGGAGTCTTTATTTGGGGATTTTTGTTATTAGGCTTTGTATTGCTCTTTACGTGCCAAACTTTTCCTGTAAGTGAAAAGTGATCTTCTGTGGTGGTGTAGATAGTGTGGCTGCTGTACCTAGCACTTGATGAAAACAGGGAGGGTAATACACAGAAAATACAAAGCACATCTGGACGAGGGACAATTTTAGGCCCTCCTTGTGGGCACAAAGTCAAATCCATCATACATTATTTGTCATATGCGGAGCAAACAGACAGAGCATGTCAAGATCTCAGCCTAGTTGCTGATGAATTAACATATGTCTGTATCATCCAAGGCAACACTATTGTTGACTGAATAACTGTAAGAACCCACTTATGCTTGGGGCCACCTAATCGTGGAGGTATATTGGCAGAGCATGATGTAGGGCCAGTATACTAGTGGCCATCCTGTCATTTTGTCATCCTTCCTATCAGATCTATCACCCAATACTTTTCTGCACACTACTGCAGAGCAAGATATGTCTCAAAGGGAAAAAATTATGTTCAATAATACATCCCTTTGATTCTTTTTATGCATGGACTTATGGAGCCTGGGTGATTATTGGACCAACAGTCAGTGCTGGATGACTGGAAGCTGGAGACTTTTCAGTTGTTGGTTAATTTTGTCATGCGCTACATAAAAGGACAGCAGAGTGGGAAGGGTGTTCTTCCCTCCTGTCATTCTTGCTTCTGATTAATTTCTGGGCTTTGATCCATGTGTGCACAGGATGTGATAAATGACCATTGCAAGTCTTCGGTAGATGAGCAGGTGGTTCTTAGTGAGGATATACTGAATGGCGATGAAGAAAGGATCAAGCTTTATGCAAACTATTCTTCACTTCCATGTCCTAAGGTGAGCTCTGTTGAATTCATGCTCCATAAGGACCACTGATGCCAAGATATGGCTAACCTGGAACATTTCAATCCCTTCTTCAAGCTGTGCAATGTTTGCATGAGTATAATAGCAGCTGTAGCCTGTGATCTGGGAAGTCCTGCTTGCTCCTGTGGCTTACAGCTCAAAAGGTCAGCTCCTGCCTGTCTCATTTACAGAGAGCTAAGATGCAAGCAGCCCTTCCTTAATGTAAAACCAGGTTTTGTTTAGAAAAGTTTCCTTCAATTCCTCTGTTGGTGCAGCTGGGTCAGGGAGGGAGCCCAGTGTAGCCCAGAAGACTTGGCCACAGTTAGTTCTTGAAAGTGCTGATAGACAAAAGTGTATCAAGCAGGCAGATATTTGCCTCTTTTCCCGGTTCTGTTTCTCAAAGTATACAAATCTTAATACAATGATAAAAAAGTGGAAAAATTTAAAGACAGAAAATACAATAACAGAATTCTTTTTGAAAAAATGTATGGAGACTTTGTAGAAAATCTATAATTTTCCTGAACAATGTGAACAAGCAAGTCACCTTCTATCTGACTCATTATGTCTTATTGAGAAGTGAATTGTGAGTCTTCCTTGTTCAAGCATGATTAAGACTTACATGTCTCTTGTTGGCTAGATTTCCTATTGAGCATAGTAGCAGCCAGAGAAAATGACAGTACAATTTTATGTGATTAGGACAAATCCTTAAAAATCTTGGGCAATTTTCAGTAACTATGTCAAGACAGTAACTAAAACAGAAATTTTAACACTTGTCAAAGCTTCATTGTTGGACCAAACAAATGTTTCTAATTGGTTGAGTCAAAATGTGTTTATTCATATCCCTGTGTTTTCTTCAGTTTTCCTTTTTTTCTTGTAGACATCTGTTATTTTTCTGTTACTGCTTACGTAGCCTTTTTATGCACATTTCCAAGGGTGAAAACATATTTCATTCCTCTTCAAGCTTCAATTAGATAGTCTTTTGTCCAATTCCTTTTTTCTTGTCATCTTCTTTTTTTATTAATTTTCAAATAAATTTGCAATAACAATTGAAATAATTAGGATAAAGCAATAGGATTTACAATAAAGCTTTGTGCTGGAGATCTTGTCAAACGTGGTGCAAGTATTGTATACATCCCGGAGATGAGAAGGAGAAAAACAAAACCAAGTCTGCAAATGAGGTCTTAAACTATTCCCTTCTGCAGCAACTGGAAATTTTAACATTTAGCTCAAGAAAAAAAATCAAAGCAGACACTAAAAGAAAGGAAAACATAATTTGTAAGTTTGATAATAACCTCTGAAGGCTTAAACAGTGCTGGGGAATAGACAGCTAGTGGAAATGCAAACATGGTATTTTGTAGCTAGCTAAATGAAGGATTCAGGCACTACCCTTGTCAGCCTTCTCTGGTTTAGGATGAGCTCACAAGGACATGCTATGAAAGCCTCGGGCTATTGAGTTGTCTCCTTCTATAAAAAGTCTTAATCCTGTTTACTTCTTCATGGATTTCTGCACCTGATTTTTTGCTGTATTTGACTTGGAATCAGCCTAGGTTTGCAAACATGGGTGTTCATCTGCCATGCTCCTCCACCAGCCTGTTTGAAGATAATTACTTCCTTTGTTCTGAGTGATTTTATACTGTTGGCCAAGAGTTTCTCTTTCTTCAACCTTAATACCTCGTAGTTAAACTTCAGCATATCTTTCTGTATGACACCCAACCTCAGAGCATCAAACTGCCACAAGGAAAGGACAGGACCCCAGGACACGCGCACACGGTTCACAGAGGTGAGAGCTGGTGCGTTGGGTTTGTTTGCTGTTAGCACTGGACGAGGATCAGCCAACATCTTCTAAAAAAGCCTTTTTGGTCGATTCGATTTGCAATCAATACGCTAACAAAATCAGCTTCCTCACATGCATTTCTTTTGTCACAAAGAGAGGTTGCATTCATCAGGGGGAGTTTCTTCCAGTCCAGCTCCTGAGTTTTTCTCCAGGACATGACCGCTACCACATTATTTCTGTATTTTTGATGGGCAGGCTCATCACTGATTACACCTAGTAATAAATACCTCTCAAAATTCAGGATTAAAAATTGCTTTCTGAATGAAATTGCTATTACATGTAAATACTATATTGCTCTTTCTTTATTTTATCATCTTCTGCTTTATGTGTCAGTCCAATGGATTGGTGCCTTGTTATCACAGCTTCTTTTTTTTCTTTTTTAAAATAATTATCAGTTATCTGGTTTCTTTTAGAAGTTTAGTTTTATCTTTTTTTCATTCTTTTGTGTTATGCTACCCTCCACAATTCTCTAAACAAATATTAATACCAGAAGTTGTTAGCTGCAGTTTACGCATTTCCCTTTCATCCAAAAAGTCACAGGCTAGATCTTTAATTTAAAGATGTATGAAGATGTCCAGAAACATTTAGTGTAATTTTAATTTTAGAGCAAAATTTTAATACTTCTGTCCCATTTTTCACCACCCTCCTTCCTCCTTTTTATTTTTGGACAACTCTGTGGGAGACCCAGAACACCAAAATTTCAGTGAAGAATCAGGAAATATTTACTATGAAATTATTTTCTTACTTTGAAATCAGTTCAGTTGTCAGGATAAAAATGTGATGCGGCTGCATGAGTGGTAATGCTGGAAAAAGATACTGCTATGTCCTTTTCCAATCCAATATTCCCCCTTGAAGTGAAATCCCTCGCAGAAGTTAAGGCCAGACTCAACCTGGAGATTCACCTACCAAAGTAGTTTGACTTGGGCTGTCAAATCACTCTGATTTATTTTATTTTGTAGTGTGGACACTGGTTTCAGTAATGTATTTCTTCAGTATTCCTTCACGTCTTTCATAATTTTACCCAGGTTATTTTTTTAAGTACCTCAGTGGGACATACGAGTGAGAATTACAATGTTGTTGATCACCCCGTGCCTCTCGTAGCCATTGGCCAAGGGCAATATACACAACCCACAGGTAAAATGCTACTTACTGCATTTTTTCCCCCTATTAAGTGCCTGATTCATAGACGAATAGCAAAAGTAGAACTGCTGAGGGAAAAAAACCCACACAACAACCAAACCAAACCAAAACAAAACAAGCCCACAAGTAAATATTTGCACAAATGAACACAGAATAGAGGTATGTCGTGCTCCGAGGAGGGCTGAAGTCCCAAGGACTGTGTGAGGACGAGCCCAGCAGAGAGCTGTGGGTGAGCTGTCGATGGTGACTCCTCATCACCAGGGCGCCAGTGGTCTCACCCAGTTCTGCCAGCGTCCCCAGGGGCGAGATCTCTGCAGCGTCCATGGGAGATCGCAGCGCTGTTCCTGTTGGGAATTGCAGTCGGTGCAGGCTGTGGCATTGTGAAAGGAGGTTTTCCTTGAGAGGGGGTCTAAGGGCTGCAGTCTCTGATACAGCATTTGCATGGGAGGTGCAGAGGAGTCTGATAAATTAATTCTGAACAGTAAGACCTATCCTTCATTTTTGTGACACTACGGCGGCTGTAAAAGTTTGAGACTTACCATTTATGTTGCAAAGGATCTCTAGAGGTCTCCAGCCCAATCCAGGGCTCAAGGGAGGTCCAGTTACAGAAGGGTGCTTGTCCAGGCCAGGCTGGAATTTGTCCCAGGATGGCAATCACACACCATCTCTGCATCCCTGTTCCAATGGCTGAGTACCTTCAGGGTGAAATATTTTTCCTAACATCTAATCAGAATTTCCTGTATTGTAACTTATGTCCATTGCTGCGTGTCCTTTTGCCAAGATTTAGTCTGGGCTTGTTATTTCTCATGGCAAAGTTTAATAAATAAACATGAATTGTGTTACCATTACTATTCCAGTCCAAATAATAAGTGGAAGGGCTCGTCTTGAGATGGAGTTATTTAGAATAAGCTTCTTAAAGGTATTATCATGCATAAAAACGCAAATTGGAATCTAGAAGCACCGTGGTCTCTAGAGTAGGTGTTTTGAAAACCCCACTGGATACCTGTGTCCTCTGCAGATGCTTGTGAACCTGCAGCCTGGTGCAGCAGTACTTGATAAATTAATTCTGAAGTGGTGGTGCACACAGTGATCTGAGCATCGCGGCAGTGCTAGTTGCAACAGGTTGTTTTAAATAATACGCAAAAAGACCCCAAGAAGGAAGTTAAAGCTAGAATTTGATTATGTGTAGGCAATCTGCATGAGAGAGAGGTCCAAAGAAGTCGACTTCAAATTGAGGCAGGCACAGGTACCCCAAGGGAAGAAGTCCTTAGTGTGAACGAGGAGCAGTAAATACAAGACAAGCAGTTTCAGATTGGCTTTTCATTATGGTTGGCTCATTTTAAAAAGCTGAGTTGGGTTTTCCTGGGTGTTTAATGTTTGCAATATCTATTGATTTCAGCTGGTGTTGGTACATGCTCGACTGTTTCAGAAGTGTCAGAGCAGTTGCTATGCCGAGACTGCTGCACATAATTGCTGAGAACAATAATCTCATGGCTTGTTTGGGTTCCCTGCGCCACTCTTATCCAACGTGCTATCTCTCGCCTTATCCTTACATTGTAATGCCTTTAGGACAGGACTATCTCTTGCATTGTGTGCAGCAACTGAAGTGATAAAGATCCTGCCTGCGCATAGTGCTTCTAGGAATTACCGCAAAAAAGCCCCATCCCGTAATAATTTATTAATATGGTATGCATCAATGTGAGACATTTCATTGGCTTTAATAGGCTTTGGATCAGTTTCCTTAGTACCTCTGGCCTTTTTCAGTTCCATTATTCATGAAGGAACATGTTTAATTCAGAGTTAGGGACCACAAATACATCTAGTGTACCTGGCGATGCTCAATGCTTTTATCCCCAGTTACAGAAGTTATCCCTAAGCTTAGAGCTGCCTCATCTATGTGGATGAGTACAAGGCAAACCCCCTTCTGAGGATGCTCGGGCTTGTATGAAATAAAGGTTGAGTTCCTCCACCTAGTGCGGATGATTTTCTCTTTTTTGCCCTGTGATGGGGTGTGTTCCCGGAGCTTGTCCGCTGCAGTGCACACCTCGGGTCCAAATGGCAGCCTTTGGCCGTGGGCTGCCTAGTCAGCAATGGAGTTTATCAGGTCAAGACAAGGGTCATGCTCTGCTCTATCCTATTTTCATTCAGGGACAGACTTTTTGTCAACCTTCCATTATCTTTCCCCCAGCTTTTACCTAAAGATAAAAAGAAACAGCTTATAATTCATTACAGTTCATTAAAATGAAAATAAAATTTATTTTGCATCAAAATGAAAAAATATGACTTGTTCATTATTAGCATATAAATGGTATTTTTTATGTCACTCTGCCACAAAATCACTTACATTTTCAATGATCACAGCACACAAAATTAATTTTTGATAGCCTTTTGTGATTTGGTTGAAAATTCTCATTTCTTTTTGTGCATTAACAGCAAACTGTATCCACTGCTATTCATACCAAATTTTAGATAATGAAGCAATTAAAAATACATGGATTGAAGATCTTATCTCATTTTTCCTCTGGCCTATTTCTGCTTCATTATTCATGAAGGGATATGTTTAATTCAGAGTTAGTAATTGCAGATATATCTAGTATAAATTGCGCCTTATATTCTTTTACCCAATTTCAATTTATTTTAGCAAATAGATCTATGGGGAAAAAAGAGCAGGAAAGACAAAAGGGCAAAAACTACATCTCAGTGTTGCCAAACAAAACCTTACAGGTCTATTGCTTGTAAAGTATGTCTGCAAGTCAGGAAAAAGTTGATGCAATGAGGCACTGTACTTGGCATATTAATAACCTTGCATTTGTATCAAACGGCTGAATTAAACTCTTCTGATTTGAAGCAGTTTGAGAGACCTCATGACTCAGTGCAACTGTCATTCTGCTGATTTTATCCACAAAGTCAAAAAGTCCCAAATCAGTGAAAAGCAGAAGTAGTAGAGACATAAAACTAGATAATTAGCAGAGTTGAAATAAAAGTAAGGTGGTTTAGGCAAAGTAGAGGAACCTTCACTTGGCCAGAAAGTGAGAATGACTCTGGATCATGTGTTTCCACGTGTCTGGAGGGAGATGCGTCTGTAACAGCTCGATAAAACGTTCAGATCCTGGACACGGAAAAATCATGAGAGCTTCCACTGGGTTTGGGATCCAAGGAAACAAAGGCCAGTACGTGCGGGAGAGTGCGCTGGGAGGGGGCTGCCAAAGTGCAGCCAGGGCTGCTCCTTGGCCAGATGGCTCCTGCCTTCCCCTCCCACAAATCTCAGCCCAGGGGTTGGATTAGGGTTGGGATGAGGGTGCCAAGGAAAAGACAGCTGACACGTATGGCAGGAGAGGGCTTGGACCAGGCAGCCAAGATGCCTCCAGGGCTGCTGATGCAATTGTCCCCCAGAGCCCTGCTGACGTGGGGCCAGGTCGCGTTCCTGAGCTGGGGCACAGCCGAGGGCTCTCTGCGAGGTTTGGACGGTGCCTGTGGAAACTGCTCTTCATGGGGAGGTGCTAACAAGGTTAATCATATCCAGGAATTGTAAGAGTTGGCTGTTGGCTACTGCAGTCCCAGGGCTTCTTGTTGGGCTGCAAGCTGTCTTTGGGAGCTGTCACAAAAACCCCCTTGTCCTGAACCTTCTGCAGAAGATGGAATGGGGCATAACATGGGTGAGTTTCCAACTGTTCCTCTGACCAGGTGTCAGAGCGCTCTAGAGAAAGGTTTTGTTTTAACTGCTAAGGACACAGCTCCAAACCTCCCTTTATACCAGTGGAACTTCTTGTATGTATGCCTTGGACTTGAAATAGAGTTTGTAGAATTAGCAATTTGGATTTATTAAACATTGTGATCAGCACTTTCTGGTGCAATTATTAAGGCAAATATTTCTGCCCAGTTATTTGATTAACTGAGTAACTTGCAAAGTGATGCATAGCCTTTCCTGTGTAGTCCTTGATTCATAATTTCAATAAGTTAATTAATTACAATCTTATTTTCTCTCCTAATGAATTCTGGTTTGCTCTGATGGCTTTGGAAGTCTTAAACATGTTGTGAATGATTCTCAGCTAAAGTTTCAGAGAGTTTTTATCTTTTATAGGAAATAACATTTAACAGCTATTGCTTTTCAGTGTAGAGCAGACTTCACAACTGCCACCAGCACTAACAAAAGTTCTACCTACCTTCTGCTGCCTTGTGCTCCAGGAGGAAAATTCATCCGTTTGTGAACAAGTATCCCTGTTTTCCCTAGAGAACACTGACAGGCATTGCTTTCAAAGAAATTACACTCCATTCAGTTACTCCGATCAACAAAAGCAACGTTCCCTGACCTGCTGTGGGTGAACAGCCTTTGGAAGCCTGTGCCACAACAGAGGTGTCAGGCCTTGGCAGGATATTTAATCTGCCTTTGTCTGCAGCATCACTTGTTGGTGACATTGGGTGTGTGCTCCATTCTCTGTGTCCTTAATTTGCTGATAAGTGTGTTGAAGGCTTTCAGAGCCCACGTTGGTTGAAAACTGCTGTTGGTTCATCACACAATGATGAAATTAAATCTAACGCAAAATTCTTCCAAGTGCATGACATCTGTTTTCCTGGAATCCTGTTTGTAATAAGTTCACTAAAAGCAGATTTCCTGGAAGTCAAACTGGTGCGTGGAGGAACAATTTCCAGCAGGGTTCTGCTATTGACATGCTGTGGCTGTGCTAAAGCTGACCCCTTACTGCTTGTGGTGACCGGGTACTTTGGGGTGCTTCTCAGCCAACAGTTCACGTTGTGTCTTCTCTACAGGAGGAGACACACACCTCCTCACCAAATGACCCATTTTTTTTTCCACTTTGGCATGGTGTTTCCCTCGCTTCTACAGTTTCTCCCTGCCTTTTTTTTTTTTTTTCCTCCTACTATCCCCTGCCTGGATTTGGTCCTTTATCTGTTGCTGTATCTTTCCAGATTTAGGCTGATTTTGGAGAAAAGAGGAGGGAGGCCATGTGTTTGGGGATTTTTCCATTATCTCAGACCATATCTCCTCCATCTCCTCCTCCTTATTTGTCACGTGAGTGTTTCTGATCTCTGCCTTGCCCTCCTATCACCACAGATTCCTCCCTTTCCATTGACCCACTTCTCTCCATCCTTTTGCTGGAGGGTGGCATGGGAAAAAACGCCACTGAGCTCAGAGCAGTCATCTTCTCCTCACTGTCCACTAATGTTACAAAATAGGTGGCAAAAGCAGTCCCAGCAGCCGTCCTTGAGAGAGACCTGGAGGCTGCAGAATAGAGAGGCTCAGAAACTGAGATAAGCCATCTCTAATTCAAAATTGGGTAATTCAGATCCCCATCAGACACACTAACTGATCATAAACACAAGCTTGGCACAGGCCTAGATCTTGCCTCCTCAGTGTCCTAGTCTTATATGAACGGTCATCTAAACAGTCGCACAAAATAAGGCTTTATCAGCTTCCCTTCATTAGAAACTAATTAGAACTGTCACCCCAAGCTGAAAAGATACCTTTGAAGTACAAATATTTCCTCAGCTTTTCTTAATCAAGGCTTTCTTTTTATGGGCCTTTTTATATGCTGATTCCAGCCGGCACATGAACTAGAAATCCTGGAAGGCTGGGAGGAAAAAAATCCTCTTGCACTATTTCCAATTGGGTAAAGACCAAAAATCCATTGGAAATCTCATGATTTCCAGCACAGCGTACTGGCCAAAAAAATCTGGAGAAGCTGCAAATAAGCATCCAGCTGTCTGGATAAATCCCTGAACTGAAAAAAATCTTTGGAGGTTTGTTTATTCTTCATATAGAGAATAAAACCTTATTATTTATCAATATTAATAAACTCCTTAAAGTGCATGGTGCCTACAAGGCGAAGAATTAGCTGTGTTGCTTGTGTTGATAAGTTTATAGGCCTGTGGGCTTGTCTGGCCTGGACAACAGTCAGGTAATTCAATTCAGGGATTTAGTGCAAAGCTTACTGTTGGGGAGATTAACAACAAGGACTCATGGAAGAGATGATTTTTAAAGTAGAGATGTGAATCTGATGCAGGGCTGTGTTGTGAGAGGTACGTGTGACTTTCAGATTGCATAGCAGAGAGAGAGAGGTTGAGGCAGAGAGAAGAAATTAATGGGAAAAGAGAGATGTAGGAGATGTATAGTCCAGGTCTATGTTATTTATGGGGTCAGAGCTGCGTCCTGATTGAGCAGACCAGGAGACTGTGGTCACCTCGGTGTTGCCTGGTCCCTGCTGTTGCCCAGGCCAGCTATGTACACGCTGCTCCCTTGACTCATGTCTGTGTGCAGCTCAGCCCAGAGCTGCCTGGTTTGTGTTCTGCACACACATTTTTACTGTCCCAAATCAGGCTTTTTAGTAAGCACTGTTTGAGCAGGTTTTCAGAAAACCAAGCTGAAATTCTAAGCACAAATCCCATTACTGGTTTAAAGGGTCAAAACCTCCCACTGCTTTGGACATTCACCATATATCTATTTTAACAAGATCTATGCATGCATGAACTACCACTCAGTCTTTTGCCATATAATTTTTTGCTTCTATATTCGACAAATATTCTAATAGGAAGGCAAATTGTGAATGGCAACTTATTCTAAAAGGTAACCTGTGCAAAAGACAGAGATATGTGATGTCAGTAAGGTCATTCCCACCCATCCCACACTGCCCAGGTAATATCCTCCACACGCAGCCAAGCACTGCCAGTGCCAGAAGCAGCACGCAGGGACACCAGGGTCCCACACCACTCCTTCCTGTTCCCTCGTGCAGTGCAGGGACACCAGGGTCCCGTACTGCTGCTCCCCTTTCCCTCATACACCGTTGGTCAGGGCAAATGGGCGGCCACGTGTCGCCTGCTCTCCGTACTGCCCTGAGATGTGGTCGGAGGTGGAGAACATTCCCTGAGCTAGAGATGCAGGATGGGGCCCTTATTTATACATTTTCAAAATGCTTGCCATAAATTCACTGCGAAATAGCTGAGATCCCTGAAGAGCGAGCTATGTGACGTGGCCTTGCTATTTCAGATGTTTTTGTTGTTTGCTCTCTGCATCTTTATTAACGGCACTCTGTCAAGGCCGTTGCATTAAACATTGATCTACCTTGACAGCGGGAGCAGGGCATTCATATTGAAGGGCAGGTGTCAGCCCCTTGCCGACAGCATCCCTCCCTCGCAGATATTTAACTATTTCTTAGCCTCCCAAGAAAGACACGTGGAAGGAGCCCGCTGGTGCTGAGACGGCACAGAATTACTCTGCTAACCAAAGCGTGGCGGGGAGGAAAACTGTACTCCTGAATTTCACACCTGGAAACCTGCCAAACTAGGAGGCATCTCAAACAACCTTGTTGCTCTCCTGTCGGGGTACCGTCTGCTTGTTCACATCTACTGGGTGGGAGCTACTTACCATTTCATAGCAATTCTCAAGGCTGAAGCCTACTGACCTGTGGGAAAATTACGCAAAGGGCATTTTATAGTACTTGAAGCTTCAGCTATGCCTAGTCATGAGCTCACTGCTTCTAGTTTTGAAGGTGCTTCCTGCAGTGATTCTTTCATGCAATTGCCACTTCGTGATACAGTCTCAATTTCTAAACTTTCCAGGATTCCCTTGAAATAACCTCAAGGGAAGTGGCAGGTTCTGACACT
The DNA here is from genome assembly GCF_964188355.1 of Buteo buteo. NCBI lineage: Eukaryota > Metazoa > Chordata > Aves > Accipitriformes > Accipitridae > Buteo > Buteo buteo. Next base: position 10,063,429 of record NC_134197.1, read on the forward strand.
CTTGATGACTTCTTGGAAGCAATTCAGACACCAAATGATGGTCTCGGTATCGGGAAATGAGCAGAGGGGTCTGCCTGGCTTGGTGATGACTGATGGAGGAGGGGGTCTGAATTGTTTGGTACCCTTTGTGGATGTTTGAAAGGGAAAATACTAATTCCTATGTTTCTGTGAAGGGTGTGATGTGAGATACAGATGGGCAGGGCATTTGTTTCTTTGGTTTCTTGTTTTTAATGTAGTGAAAGGCACTGAGAAACTTCACTGGCAGACTGAAAAAATCAGCAACCTAAGAAAGCTATGTAACCCTTGCAGCTGTCTTTCTGAACGCTTTACTTTAAACTACCTGGTACAAAAACTCACCCCACCTTGCTAAGTGGGGCAACCTATCCACAGACCGGTGTCACTTGGATGCTTCCAAGTTTTCTAGCTCTTTAGGGAGAAGAGCCATGAGATACTGATCCCCCAGTAACTCTTTGTTTCTCCTGAGCAGAGGCATTGCTCCCTGGGCTTTCTCTCTGGCTTTCCCACTGGGTTCCTCCCAAGGTCTGCCCTTGCTCAGGGTGTCTCACTGACTTGTCAATCACTAACAAGCTGCTACGTACAGTGAAGGACACGTAGTCTCCATGTCACCGGTGATGGGAACAGCCAGCCTGCTGGCACGCATCCCCCATGACATACCCCTCGCCCCGGTCCAGCTCTGCAGTCAAGGGACCATATCCCTGCCACACCACCCGTTCCCTCCCTGCTCCCTGGCTCCACAGACCCGGCGGAGGCTCTGCCTCCCTGCCTGTAGCTTTTGGCCGGGCGAGCGAGCCTGGGTCTGCCTGCCTGGCAGCGGCGCGGGTTTTGGGGAGGAGCAGTGGCGGGGCCGCGGGACTGTTGCGATTCGGCTGCCAGCTGGCACAGCGCAGGCAGGCGCTGAGCGGGGATGAAATGTGCTCGGATGAAATGTGCTCGGATGAAATGCCCCAGATAGAACATTCTCACAGCCCCACTATACCTTCGCGTTTCCCTGGCTTCATAAAGCACCTAGGCTTCAAGCTGTCTGCCCACTGCGTGCTTGAATTTGGCTTGAATGTCTGATAACTTTTGTTTAATTTTGGCAGAGGTTTACTTGTCTATGTGTGTTTGGGTTTTGGTTTTTTTTTTAATTATTATTTTGTTGAATTCTCTGGCTAAGGATAAGTTTGAGGCTTAAATTACATAGTCACACTAATATCAGTCTGTACAGTAACTACAGCATTTTGTGGGCTTTGTAAGGTTTGTTGTAAACCACCTCATCTCATGGCATTTATTGTCACTGTACCTATCGGTGAGCAGAAGGACAGCCTGACACCCTCCGTGCAGCATGATGCAATGGGGGTGCCTGTGTGCACTGCAGAGGGGAGTGGGACTTGGCCCATTTCAGTTCAAGTGCAAACATCATGTATTTTTCCCCCCTCTTCACCAAGGGCTTTTAATATAAGAGCTAAGACAGGCATTTGCAACTTTTTTTCCTAGGGCTGAACTCTCATATTTCAACATGAAATTTTTAATCCAACAGTAATGCCTGGACAGTGTTGCCTGGTCCTCCAGGGACTGATGGTGTATGTTTCTCCAAAAATGATGTGGCTGTTGCAAGCAATTGTTCTCTAAAGTCTGTTCAAGCTCTCATTGGCTTGTTCTCCGCAAAAAAACACCTGGCAGTACTTAGGCTGCTTCTGTGATGAAAATGCTTGCTGTCATGTTAATTAATGCATTGCCTTGTCAGTTCTTTGTAGTCTTCCATCTACCTGCCTCTACCCTTGTCTTTTCTCCCCTCTTCTCTTTGGATGGTGACTCCCTCTGGATAGACTACCTCCATGGATCTGCACAGCACCAGCCACAACAGGTGCTCCTACAGAAAAAAACCTCATGAAAACACGAGAGCACCCCAACCATGGCTGGCCCAGGATGCCGTCACCTCACTTTCAGGAGGTGCGAGGGCAGTGCGGGCACTGAATAGCACACGCAGCTGCCTATACCCTCCTTGTGTCCCCCATCCCAGTTAGCAAGTTAGGAGTTACCTGCCTGCTCACAGTCTGATGCTGAGCCCATGCAAAGCCCAGAAGTCCCTGAATGTGTTGCGTGCACAAATAATTTTAGCTCAAATAGACTCTTGTGTCTAGTTTGAACCTCTTTTTGTCCCTCCAAGAACAACTCAGGAAGGATCCCATGAGTTGGCCTATGAAGATCTCACTACTGCGGGTATTCTTAGGTCTTCATCAGGAAAGGCATGGGAATCTCTCCAAGCTATTACATCAGCCTTGTAAATGACTCATGCTGGATGTCTGCACTTTCTTTTACTGGTGAGGAGACAGCTGTGTTGGAGAACTTCGGTCAGCCTCATCTTTCCAGGGGGCGAAACGAAGGCCGAGCCAGCTCGTGGTGTACCCTAGTGGGTTCAGTAGGGTGTATCGGTGTCCCAAGGGATGTCTGTATGATGCATCTTGTCTACATGGTGTTGACTAAAAGCAAGAAGTGGTCAGATATTTTTCTTCATCTTCTATGACACACCACCCCCCACCTTCTATTTTTTTTTTTGTTCGTCTGCTGAAATTTTAGTGTTTGTGCCAGTGAGACCACAGCAAAGTCTTTTTCAGCCTGTCCCATTGCTCATTCTGGAAAGTTGTGCCAATTTAATTCACTCATAAGCTTATAATGTCAGAAAATAAGGTCTAGGGCTTCTTCTCTTCTCTGTAGTCCTATGGTCTCTTCTTTTTCCAGCATTTGCTGGTTTGTCCCTCCTGAAATTTTATTTTCAAGAGCTGTGCTCCTTCTGGGTGTGTTTCTCTCATGTTTTAGTTATACCTTTGTGGTATGGTTTTTTTCAGGTTTTGAGCAGATGAGGTCCTGATTAGCAGGATATGAAATAACTCAGTAATATGTAGTGAGTGATGTCAGTTGTTCTTAGAGGTGGCTACCTTCAAAAGAAGGAAGATAACCTTTATGGGAAAATACAACTGTCTTCATGTCCAGTCCAAAAGGACAGAAAAGACTGTGGATTAAGTGGAGACAGTCCCTAAATTCATTACTGACTTCAGTTCATGGGGAAAAAAAAAGACGTCGGGAAAAAGGAAAATGGGCTGGAGGCTGCCGTCCAGCTGCCTTCTGGGTGCGTGCCTGCAAGCAGGGAGCTGGAGCCTCCAGAACAATCTATTGAGGATTATTCTCAACGCGTGGGTGAGTATCAGGCTGGACACTATTGCACAACACAGCTCAGCTGTGTGTCTGATGTTTGTTGTACTAATAGCACTGCAAAGCATTTAACAGTGGGGAAGAAAAAAACCCACATAAAATTGGGAAAAATGGAATAGTTAAAATCATGTCAAAAACTTTGGGGTTTGATTGAGTTTTGAAAATAATTGGAGAGTGATAATATGAAAAGGTGAGGAAGGGCTGTTTTGAAATGATCTGTGCCACGTGGGGAAAAAGCAAATTTAAACAGATTGAAAGGGATAAAGAGGGAGGAGGGAGTGGTGGGCTCAGACAGTCTATGGAAAGGGCTCAGGAGGGCCAGGAGGGGAAGTGTCTCTGTAAGAAAATGGAACAAAAGGTGGTTTTGAAATGACGGAAGCTACAGGACTCATTGGAAGGAAAGGAGAGAAAGTGTCATGCATATTATTTCTAATTTTTTTTTCCAAATGATTTTACCTCATTCCCTTTTCAAACATGAGGGTGAAACTCTAAAGTAGGCAGAAACTCCCATTAGATTTTCATTGCTTTCTGCTTCCAACCTCCCTGGAAACCCCTCAAGATCAGGCTTTCACAGTAATTCAGCACATGTGCTTCTGGCCCCAAAACCCATCCATGAACCTGGGGGAGGTTTGGCCCTGAGCTGGGCTGCTGCTGGGACAGCGTGCAAACATGAAACCAGAGTCAACTAAATGCCCTGGAGCATGCGGAAAGGTTGGGCTCTGGCTTGTATAGTAACAGGCTGAAGAAAGGTTTATGCCAATTCTGATTATATTCAGATGGATTAATGTATCAGCTTGTGGCCTTTCTGCTGACAGTGATTCTGAAGGGTGCAGGCACCCTTTAATAGGTGATAGACAGCTGAAAATCCCAGTGGAAGAAGTGATTTGTGATTATGGAAATTGGTAGCTCACCCTAGAAATTCTTGTGCAGTGCTCTTAAAAAGGCATGAATATTAGAGTTACATGTGTGTTTATAGAGTGTTCAGGCAAACTATAAGCACTGAACTTTTGGGCTTGTAATCTCTCTTGCAGAATATGAAGGCTTTTCATGGGAAATGCACTGCGTCGATCATTTTCAATATTAAGATCAGATGCTTGCTTGCAGGCATTTTAAGGGTTTGTTCAGCTCTGGAGAACACCCTGTACAGTTTTTTACCTTTTCTAGTTTTGTAATTGTGCAGTTTTTCCTTCATTGGGTAAGAGCAACAGAGACATCGTAGTGGGGTGAAAAGACTCCAGTTCAGCCAGGCTCTGAGCAAGCCGTAGAACCATAGAACCATTTGGGTTGGAAAGGACCTTTAAAGGTCATCTAGTCCAACCCCCCTGCAATGACCAGGGACATCTTCAACTAGATCAGGTTGCCCAAAACCCCGTCCAGCCTGATTTTGAATGTTTCCAGGTATGGGTCATCTACAGCCTCTCTGGGCAACCAGAGAGTCCATCTGGTTGAAGTCCTTGAAAGAGCTGCTGCGGGTTTGCTCACCTTGAAGTTAGTGGGAATTGAAAGTGCCCATTGTGCAACAGGACCCACCAGTACTGTATTGCACTAAATAAATCATACACTCTGAGACAGTCCCTACGTCAGAGAGCTTAAAAATAACAAAGAGAGGGTGAAAAGATGTAGGTAGCTCAATTTTATGCATGAAAATGGAAACAGATGTTAAAGGGCTTGCTTGTTCTCCAGTGGAGAACATGCCCAAAGCATGCACTACGTGAGCTGCCTTACTGTGGGTATTTTTTCCCTCAGTGAGTGTTAAGTGTGGAAAGCGGCAATGGGAAGAAATTGTGGTTTGTAACCTATCTTTCCAGGGTGATCTGAAGACTTAAAAATATATATGATGTAATTAAAAATTTCTTTGAAAATGGTCATTTCCTTCCCTGGTTCCTGGATTGTTTGGTACTGTTGTCCGGACCGTGCACTACCTGAGCATGCTATGGCTGCACAAGGTGACTCGCCAGGGCACTGTACCCTCTCAGGGATAAAATGAGTATAGGGAAAGCATTTTGTTTTGCCTTTAAATCTTTGCTCTCTAATGCACCATGTGGCTTTGCTCTTCCCATTCAATTCTGGTAGCCACGTTTGTCTTGCCAGGCTCTGGGTGCCGGGAAAGCACCACCAAGGCTGGAGCTGGTTATGTGAGCATCTCTGGCCAGCTGCACAGGGTATCTGGCAGCCGCAGGCCTCTTTCTGCAGACCATTCCCCCAGATAATGTGGTGTCAGAAAAAGGGAAAAAGCAAGAGTTTGGGTCACTTTATTGGACGTTTCGGTCTGTTGTGTCAGTGGCTGTTTACATTTGACGTTCCAGATTAAGCAAATCCCCAGCTGGTACAAGAAGATAGTCTCCCCCTGCTCCGATTTCACGTGCGTGCAACACACAAGTTGATCCTAGTGTGAGATGGATTTGCTCAAAGAGCCACCTCACCCTCCTTACACCGCAGAAGATGCCTGTGTGATGCTGTTTCCAGCACACAGGGAGATCATCCTGTAAAGCTCTTTAGCTGCTCCGTCTTCCACCTTCTGGCTCGTACAGCACGAGCTTTGGCTTCCCGTCCACAGTACGTGCTGAAGTGGCAGCTACGCCTCAGACATGAAGCTGACTTCTTCTATCAGCAAAGACAGCAGCTCCTGTCCTGTGGCCCACATCCCTCCGTAATCCTCCTGCGAAGCCGCTGGTGGTTACTTGCAGTGGTTACAAAAGCGCTGCCCCTGAGTGGGAAGAGAAAGTCCCTTGTGCTGCCATTATTTTAGACCACTGAGGCAAGGGTTCAGCCTTCTTGTGCTGCACTCCGAACAGATGTCAGAAAAATTAATCGAGGCATTAGCTCCTGCAGATGACTTCATCAAGCACAATGGCATTTTGCAGTTAGAATAATCTTCCTTTAGCACTTTCAGTTGTATCACTTTTGCAATTAGCAACACATTTATAGCACTAAAAGAGACTGATAAGAGCATTCAGGTTGGTTCCTGGTCACTGAGCAGCAGGGTTTCTAACTTTCACTTGAACGGGTTTCTGATTGTTTGGGCTAAAGAAGAAATGACATTGACCTTTAAGAAATGGCCAGGGAATTGTTAGAGTGTACGGGATTTAGGAACCAAAATGCCTTCTAAGTTCTTTGGGATTTGGCAACCTAACTCTCACATCCCTTCAAAAATGCCAGTGTTAGATTTCACTGAGAGAAAATTGATTTTTCCTAGAATCACTAAGTAATGGAGGCTGAAAGGGACCTCTGGAGGTCACCATCTTCAACCCCCTGCTCGAGGCGGGTAATTTTAAGTGTCAAACTCTGTTCTTGGCAGAGTGCTGCAGTGAGGGATAGCTCAGGAGCCCTGAAAACACTACAGGGAGATTTCAGTGAGGCACTAAAAAGGGTCATAAATAATTAGCTTGATATTAACTTTTGAATAGTCCTCCTGGTCTCAGCTACTGAGCCCTCCTCCAGGATCTTGGGCTATGTAAACGAGGTTTTGATATTTTCTGTTTTCACTGGAATGGTGTTGGAGTTTGTACTGGTGAAGCATTCAGCTAACTGCTGCAGGTTACCCTTTGAAGCTGCAATTGTGCAACAGCACTTTGGAAAGCTGTTTGGGGACAGAGTATTTTCCCCTCGAGTCCCAGTATTGTTCAGAGAGGTGGCGTAAACACTGTCCAACTGCTACTTCAGGCACTGATTCCAAATGAGAGACTGAGTTTTTTATGGGATAATCTCTTTTATTATATTCCATTGTTATTCCCTGCTTCGTTATTAGCTTGACTTTTCTTTCCCATTTCTAATTCTTTCCCAACCTTCCTCTGCAAAAGAAAAAAAATCCTCTTTAAAGCAGCTCCTTTCCCAGTTGCCATGATTGACTACGATTTTTCTGTCCTTTCCTTCCTGGCCCCACAGCTCCTCTCTCTCTCTGCCCTCGGGATGCCATGCCGAGTGCGTTGCAGCGCCCTGGCTGTGTCCGCGCCGGGGTCTCCGTGGCAGTGCTGACACGGGTGCTTGTGGTGTTCCCCTCCTGCACTGGGGGAACTATTCAGATGTATCTGAAAAAGCATCTGCTACTTCACCACATAAAGGTACTCGTGCAGGATGTAGGCTGCAGTCCTTTGTGTTTACAGAGGAGCCTGGCTCCTCTGGGTAATATGTCTGGGTAATGTGTCCCAGGGTAATATATCTGCACGTGGCCCGTGGCTGATGGAGGAGCTCTGTGGACACAGTCATTCCCAGTGGAGACCCATTTAGGTGATATTTATTCATTGCTCCTGGGATGTAGAGGGTGGAAGTATGAGCTCTTTGACATCCCAAGCATTAACAAGAAGACAACCAAGGAATTTATTTTTTTTTTCAATTTAAAAGTGTGTTTTACTTACTAATGTAAATGAAGAACAAAACAGAGCAAAGGCTGTGATGAAATATTTAAGTTCTTCACATCTTATTTTTTTCATCTCTGTACCTCCAAGGGACAACACACTATCTGAGTCTGGCTTTGTAGTGCCAGATAGCAGCAGTATTTTGTCTCTGCTTGTAGTACCTCCTCAGCCTCCAGCTATGTGCTGCTGCCAGCTGAGGCTCCCGCGCAGGGGGGAGCAAGTGCCCGGTGTTGAATCCCAGCAGCTTATAGCGCAACCACTTGTTACCAGAAGCCTGAATTAATCGGCTTGGAAAATTTATTAGATTAGCAAGGAATGACAGTGACCCAGGGAATGAACTCTGGCAGAGGGGCTGAAACAGAAGACGGGTTTCTGCTTGTCCCCAGGAGAATCTGAAAATGTTTTACACAGAAAAAAACCTGCAACAAATGGCATCACAGAAATGTGGGGACTTCTTGGGGGCTATGAAACGGTGAGTATTAAGGTTAGATTTCCAGAGGCATCTATTTCTTCACAGTCCCTCTGGAAAGTCAGTGGAGAGCAGTTTACTGTTCTAGCTTTTTCAGTAGGTGAAAGAGAGGGTGAACAGGCACATGTCCCCTGGAAAGATCAGCTTTTAGGGGACTACAATGGATGCAGAGGCCCCTGTGGCCTCTACTACCTGTCGCTCTGCTGCCCTGGCCCTATTCTTTGGCGAAGCTGCCCAAAGATTGCAGAAGCCAGGTTTAATGAACATAGATGGACTCTCTTTTGCGTAGAAGTATGGTAAGATGGGAAAAAGCAAATCATACCTTCCAGACCCTTTTTCTGGAAAGTCATGGAAGTAATTCAGAGTATGTCTGAATAATCCTGAACCTGACATGTTTCTTCTGGTGCCTAAGCGACCTCTTCATTGGCGAAGGTGTCTTGTCTCTACATGTGTGCGTAACTGCAAGCAATGCAGAAAGGTTTTGCGTTTGGAGCCAGCAGAGATGACATGCCACACAGTGCAAATGGGATGCCGACACAATTCTCTGATGTGCTTACAAAAATTCACAGCAAAAAGTTTTCCCTTCCTGCCTTCTCTCAGGTTGGTGGCTGCAGTGCAGCCTGACCCCCACGTACTGTTTCTGAACTGGGAGGTGGCCCTTCCAGCCCCCCGGGCACTGGAAGATCATCCTGCAGCTGCTCTTCAGGCCATCTTCTGCATCTGGCCCTGAGGATGCCAGAAGAGCTCCCAGGCATCTGTCAGGCACAGAGGTCTCTGCGCTTCGTCTGGAGAAACAAACTGCACAATCTGAAAGGAGAAAATACATTTGCTGGGATTCACGTAGTATCAGGAAACATGAGAGTCTAAGAATTACAGACAGGAACAAAGAACAGAGACATTAAGTTCCCAGTCCTGGTCTTTTTCTGTGCTACTACACCAGGAAGAAAACCCACTGTGACAAATGAACAGCTGAAATAAGAAATGTCATTACACCAGGCTGCTCTATTAAAAAAACCAGGACAGGTAAAACAAAGACACGTGGCTCCCGTATCTTATGTTCAAAATGGTCCAACCTTCACCCTCAAGGTACAGTATTTCATGGCTTGTAATTTGTAGTGGATCTATGATTTCTCAAATCAGCTAGCTTTTTTCCTTCTATATAAACATGAATTTAAAAGCAGACAGTAATACTATCTAGGGCTAATTCATTCCTGGAGATTTTTTATGAGGAGCTGCAGTCTTCATTGTCTGAATTTTCTATTAGTTGCTGGAAGGTGTGCATTTCTCATAGAAACTATCACATGAAAATGTGAATAACACATAATGGAAAACTAGGGAGGAAAAAAAGCCTCTGACCTTCCCTTCAAATGGAGTTTCATAGCTGAAAAAAAGCAAGCCCCAGTAACAGCTTCAGGTCTGCTCAACTGCTTCTGTAATAGTGTCATAGACTTTGAGCTTGGTTTTGTTCTTGCTCCAATGCTTTAGTTTTCTGTCACCACAGCAGGCCCTCGAGTGACTTTCTGGGGATGCCCAGAGTGGCTGTGTTACTCAGCGGTCCGAGGTTTGAGGTGCTCATCCCCGGTTCCGCTGTGGCCCAGTGGCAGCCTCACCTCTCCAGAGTCTGACAACTCATGATGAACTAAGCTCTACTGAGGCACTAGGAAATGTGAGCAATGATGCATCCGTACTGCAACTCACCTGATCACCACCCACAAATGCAGGATCGTAAGCAATGCCATGGCTCCGGTGGACTGCCAGGGAAACTTAGCGTCCGGGTCATCTGGCAGCCACAGCCAGTTGTGCAAATGCCTTTTGAATGTGGGTAAGAGTTGCACCACCCCTCGGCTCCACCAGCGGCGTGAGATTTGAGAGAATCTTACCTTACATGGATAATGCAGGCAGCACCCTGCCTGTGATGCCAAAGTCAGGCAGAGAGCAGGGCACCGGCAGGCTGCCTGTGCTGCTGATGCTGGTCAAGGGGTAGGGTGTCAGGAGGCAGGGCATCAACGTGGCTATTGAAATATAATATAGAAGTGTGCTGTAAATAACACCTTTCATGCTCAAGATACCGCCAAGCACTTTATGCTATACACCGTTAAATACTGGCAGGAAAGGGACCCTATACACAAACGGCAGAGCAGAGCATGTTGAGCGATGCTTGAAAATAAAACTTCTTTCATCACCAGTGCACGATCATGAAAGCATAGCCCAGCATAAGGGAGTGGGATTTTTGGACAGCTCTGTGAGTTTGAGCAGAATGGGGCTGCAGAGAAGCAGGTGAAATTACGGTATATGAGCTCACACAGGCATCTCGGGTACTTTGATGATGTGTCAGATTGTGCCCATGGTCACATCATGGTGGATGGATGGGTCTTTGGGAGGAGATAGACATATGGTTATATGAGTCCTGAGGGTTTCTAATTGCAAATATTACTAGTATTCTTATTGCATTAATACAGATATTAATATAATATTGATATAACATATAATATATTAAATCGTTATATTAATATTGAGCTGGCAAGTGAGAGCTGGAAGTACAGATTAGCAACTCCTCATCCTGCTATGTTATGCAAACCCATAGGAAAATTATTATCTCATTCACATAATAATATATTGAATAATATCTCATACACTCAACTAATTATACCTACCTTAGGTGTGTCTAAATTAGCTACTGTCATTACACAGCAACCAGGTCTGAAGAGAAACAAATGTCTGACTTAAATCTGATTTAGTCCCGACTCCGCCTCTGCAGTGTGGTACAGCTGCAGCCTGCAGATTTGGTGTTGTGCCTGGAAGGGAGCGATGTTTCCACTACCCCCATAGGGAGCTGTGGGACTTAATGGATGCTTACAGGATATTTGGGAGCTGCAAAGGCTGGATGCTGAGATGAGCATGGTGAGCTACGCAGAGCTGATAGACAGTTAAAGAAAATGGAAGAAAATTAATTGAAACCTCTGTGAGAAAACTCCAGCCTGACCCAAAAAGCCAATATCTTCCAAACTTCACATCCTCTCAGGCAGTTCCACTGAAAACATTGACTGCAAATGCTGCTGTGCTTTGTGTTAATCCTCAAGGCAAAAGTAAGGTCACTGCTGCAAAAAAAGTGGTAGCATTTTCATTTTAAAACAAGCCTACGGCTTATTGAATTTTGCTCTAATTAGGAGGTCTTTTTTTTGTCTCTGTTCTCCTCTCTACTGCATGTGGCAAGGCCCGTTTGTTTTCCTTGGCCTTGAAGTGGGGGAAAAGATTTTGTGGGAGATTTTTTCAACTTCACGGGTCTTTTGCTTCTGGCTTATATTCGATAGTTGTGCATAGTTCACGGAGGGCAGAATGTGAAATGTTGCTGTGTGGTTTAGGAGCCCCTGAGAAGATGTGTCCTGCTTCCCTTTGTGCTCTGCCCCAGACCATGGCCCCTCATACCGTGGGGGTTACCAAATATCACAAGAATATTGATGACTCCCAGAGAAGGGTCCCCAGTTCCCTCTGATAACGCTGTCACGGTTTGAAGGCAGTTGCTGAACCTTTGCAATTCAGGACATTCTTTGGGCAAATTTTGGCTTTCGAGGCTCAAGGTTTAAAAACGATTATGTTGTTAAATGGGGGTCAAAGGCCGAAGGAAAGTGACTTTACCGATTTCTGCAGGCTGTGGAATAGCTAGCTGCCGCAGGGTAAACGCTCCCCTGTTGTGGTAAAAGAGTCACTGCTCTGGCACTGGTGGATGTAAAACTGGGTTTCACCGCTGTGCCAGAAGCAGTTATGAAGAATTGTGCTTTCAACACCCCACACCAGGTCTCAAGCTGGAGAGAACCAAATGGTTACGGGACACCGCGCTGTGTTTACGGGCATTTTGGGGCATTTCTTGTGCATGGGCAGGTGCCCTTGCACGAGCAGGGCAGGAGCAGGGCTAGCTGCAGCCAGGGTGGAGGGCTCACAGGCAGGGAGTACACGTGTTTATTTACTGGTACTGTGTGTGATGACTTCTTGTGTAAGTGGAAATTGATTGTACACTCTATGAATCACACTGATTGATAAGCTGTGTGAATATAAAATCCAGCCAAGAGTCTAGGGAGGTGTCTCACATTTCTGTCTAGGCTATTCACTTCCCTCTCAACCAAGAATTAACTTTAAAAAGTAGGAAGAGGCTCCTTTTTGGCTATCACAGTGTCATCATCTTCTCTGGGTTTTTAATTTCCTCTACCCCCAGTCCCATTAAAACTAGATAAGTGTGTTAGGAAGATAAAAATCAGCTTACAAGTTTATGGACGATTGATTGAAAGAAAAAAACCAGAGTGCTGAACATAGCTGGCTCAAGCCTGCATAAGACCTCTTAAAAATTATTTACTAGATACTCAATAAAGTGTGCCAGAATAGCCTGTTAAAACTGCGGAGGCAAGAGCCTCGGGGGAGATTTCCCTGCTCCGCTCTGTACCAGCCAGCTGCAGCTGTCGGTAGCATTAGGAGTAAACACAGCTCCAATCGACATACAGTTCCTTTCTGTTCACAGCAAATTTAAGTATGATATTTATAGGCATCAGTCATCTCTGATCTCCTTTGATCCATTCTTCCAACTGAAGAAGCTGTGCTTTGAAAGAAAACACCATCTTCCTCTTTTCACTGGCAGAATTAGAGAAAAAATGCCAAGACACCAACTTTCAAAATGCTTCTGATGCCTTTAATGTTTATTTTAACGTCTAAAAAATATCTGAGGGCCTGATCCTTGCCCATGTCTGCTTCTGAAAAGCGGCAGCAGATCTTGTTCCACCTCAATTTATGGATAACACGTCTGCGCAGTGCCAGGCTCCGAGGTTATCACGAATATTCCCATCTAGAACATTAAGTCCTTGTTGGAGCCCATCTAATGTAAATACATTTGTACCAAGCATGCTCACCCTCCTGCATGCATATTCATGGCATGCCAGCTCCTGACAAAGATAATGCTCTGTGCAGTGAGCACCGTTATTAGCTCTGACTGACAAATGGATTTCTAATCTAATGTATGTATGTCACACATGGATCACAAGAGCTTTGAAGTCAAACGCATTCTTGGGAGCTGAGCTACTTTTGTTACAGCATAGCATTAAAGCTGAGAGGTACGAAGTCCCCTGCTGTTGGATGGCACTCAGCAGTTGATAACTAGGAGGTGAAGGCACCTCCCTATCCCTGGAAATGCTGCTGGCGTCTGGAATAGAAAGCTGGGCTATGAGCCGCTGCGGCTCGGCCAGGGAGGCTGGTGCCTGTGCTTGGCTCTCTCAAGCAAGGTGCTACAGGCAGTGCGGGTAAGGAGCACAGTGCCAGGTCCAAGAGCCACCTTCAGAGAAGAAAATAGCATGATCCCCTCTGAAATACCTTATTTAAAGCCTGTGAGACTACATCCTCTGAGTAAGGCCGTAACTGAATTTCTTGAACAAATGATGCTCATCATGCCAAGGCGCACAGTAACAAAGATTTTCCATCCCCATCCAAATAGTGCATTCACACCTATAAGCCCACACCACATGCAACTCCTTTGCCTGTTTTTAAAAAACAGGAAACATGTACTTGAAGGCAAAGGCTTTCATAAAGGATTTATGTTGGGAGCAAACCAGGGCACGCTCACAGCGTGGCTCAGAGGCAGCCGGACCATTCAGCTGACACTGGATGAATAAAAACTTCTCAGCTCACGAAACCTTTTCCCTGTTGCAGATAAGCTATTTACACATCTGGAGTGTCATTTTGTGATCAATACTGAAACCGAACAAGGCATAACACAACTGATGTTGCTTGCTTTGTGTACACAATAAACCATCAACAGATGGTTGGTTGCTTGTATCCTTACCTCTATGTAATTCTTTAATCCTGCTCATGTAGTCACTAGTAAGAATCACAGGTAACATGGAGACTGAAGTACACACATCATCCCTTCATATCAATAGTGTAGCATGAAATCCCTTAATGAAATCATTTTTCTATTGATACAATCAAACTGTGGTACGTAGTTGCTGCCTGCAACATTTTACCAGTTAAGAGTAATCAGTTTAGTGGTAATACCATGCAGCACGAGATCATGCTTGTGTTCTGAGTTGAAGCCCAAATGATGATAGAAGCCACATATATATTCATCTCTCTCAAGAGCACCCACAAACCTGGCAATAATTACCTGGTGCAGTTTTTTTCAAGGTTGTGCCATCCTCTGCAGCCCAGCTTTTCATTCAAATGAAACTCTACTGCATGAAATCCATTGGAAAGCTCGTGTTAGCCAGCCCTGTACCCACATAATTATTATGCTTGATTAATTTGGTGTGTTTATTTAAATTGGCTGGTGTGTTCCTCAAATAGGTAACTAGCATTTTTTTAAAAATTCCAATTGCTTTGTGGTGCTTTGAATGGCTCTAAGTGAAAACTGCTCTGTTGCTCTTTTGTCTTTCTCATTTGAATGCAATGGATACCTTACAAATGAACAGAGCTGGAAAGGTGTTTAATTTATGAACCAGGACATACTTCTAAATAATGTCTAATTAAGTTCATTCATGACCTGGCACATGATGCCTAGCTTAGTCTGGGCATTGCAAACCATTAGTAAACATTTTAATTGTAATAATTGCCACTGGCAGCAATTATTTTCGGGAAGGCGGCTAATTTCAATCAGCAGAGGGAATCTGAAATGTGAGGAACACCCGTCCTGTCTTTTTAAAATAGCAACAAAAACAGCAGCACGCCAGCGTGACAAATACTTGGCTTCACTTCGTAGGAGTTCTGGTGAGACTCGGAGAAGCTGAGGACATATTCGCAGGCACTTGAAACCACCTCCTTCACCAGCAACCCCAAAGGCAGAGCTAGAAGGAGTGATGGACCATGCTGCTAGCCCAGAGCCTGCAGGACAGGCTGCTTTTGGAAGACGTGGATGTAAGACACCGACAGGGTGGTGTCCATGCAAAATCTTCTACGTTATTGCTGCGGCTGAGATGCAATAGCTGCTCGCGCTGACTCTGGAGGCTCCCGGCATCGCAGCGCGGTTTGTTAGCTGGGCCGAGAGCCAGCGTCCTGCCACGCTGCTGGTGCTGCTCTGCCAAACTCAGAGGGAGCTGCCGTTGTTTACGCTGGCGCGAACCACCTCCATGTTTAATTTCTGAAAGATGGAAAAAACTGGACCCCCGTCCAAAAATTCAGAATTGAGTACAGGATTGTTGTCAAATGCTGTAATTAGACACAGAGCTGCAGAAGAGGAATAAAGTACACCATTATTTCTTTGTTCAATTAACTTTTCCACCCAAGCCCTGTGATGCTTACTGGGAAGACGTCACTTGTAATTTTTTTCCCCGTGCACTCAGCGTGGTTCCATCTTACAGGCACTTTAGCACTGAATTAATTACTATGTTAATGGATGTCTATAGTCCATTAGTAAATTAAGACCTGATGCAAATTCTCTTGGGGGGAACGAGAGGGGAGTCTATTTAGTACCAAATCATTCAGTTCGTTGCCGATGGACTTTAAATGTTCAAAGGCAGGAAGAGAAGTACTTCAAAGATGCTTTAATTTGAAAAGCATAAGGGAAGCTGATCTCAAGGCCTGTCCATGTTACAGACCGTACAGCAGCAGATGAGTGAGCTTTGAATTTATTATCAACCATACCACTAGGGAGTGAGTAGGATCAACCTGTACCACCAGGTGTTTTCTTCAAATAGCGACTGACCACGTGGGTGTTTAACTTATTTTACCTGGTGCTTGGAAGGATACTGGTAGCCTGAAATTTTGTGGGGATGTAAACTTAAATGAGTGAGGTTGCTCCTGCCCACTCTCCAAATCTGGCAGGCTTGGTCATCCTTGAACTCCAAAACAAATTTTGGAGAACCCAGCGACGCAAGGGCGAGGAAAACGAAGGCAGGAATAAGCACAGTATCTTTGTAACTGGCACAGATCTGCTTTGGCCCCTGCCCAGAGGTCCTTTTCTGTCTGCCTGAATCCTGAATTTGTCTGAATGTGTCAGAAGTGCTGCTGGTATAGGTGGTGCCATCATTTTGGTGCAGTTTGGGATCACCCCATTGCAGTCGGCTGCGGTGATTGAGGATCGCGGTGTGCCCGGGTTTGCGGGTGCTGCTGCTGGTCGTCGCGGACCCACAGCCTCCATCCTCACCTTGCCCTGCGCTGGTGACCTGCAATGGGTAGTCTTAACCAGGGTTGCTTTGCCTATTACGGAGATATAAATAACAGCTGTGTGCTCAACCTGATAACGCTTGACTCCTGCCTGAGCATTACTGCATTTTCTGCATTATAAATACAAGCCACGCTTATGCATTTTGCCTTTAATAGTATACAAAAATGAAATTTGCTTCATAAGGGATGCGGTCACAGACCAAAAACTGTTCGTGTGGATTTTTCCTCTCTGCCGGCAAAAATACAGCAGTTAATTAGGCTGGAAAACCCAAAGGAAAGTGAATTCAGATGGCCAATCATGGAGTGGCATGGAAAATATCTCCATGACAACAGAAATTTACAGCACTTCAATTTTAATATATCAAAGGATAAGGGTAATTTCACAACCACTATGCAGAAGATATACCCCTTTCTCTTTCTCTTGATAGTTCCTAGATAAAATGGAAGCCATGTTAATATGGTCCCAGATGTGAAAGCGAAAACAGGATTATGAAACCTAAAAGTTCTGAATGCAAATACACCAGCAAGGTGAAAACTTGCTCTGCTGCATAGGACAAACATTTGGGCCTTTTTTTGGTGACATGCTGCATTATATCATAGTAATTTCTTCACACATTTTAATGTTATGTACCTATTTACTAACATAAGGCTCAGCATGGTACATATAGCATAAGGAGGTACCAGTTGCCATCCTGAGCAGCGCAGTCCACCTCTTGGAGACATTATCACTAATTGTCATCTTTTGATGTTACTGTTTTATACCCCATAATGAATTCCTTATACCCCATAATGAATTCCAAGACGAAAAAGAAAAAAGAGGGGGAAAGATGAGTTTAGAGATCACGGATATATATCTAAAAGTCTGACCTACATTCTCTGCTTATAATGAGCAGGAGTATTATGTTTCCATTTTAAATACTGCATTCAATGTATTTTGTAAATGTTTCCATAAGCATGAATGTCTCTTGTAGAAAATGTCTTATAGTATTTAGTAGGGGGTGAATCAATCAGGCATCCAGAGATATTTTTCCTGGTTTCGGCTGGGATAGAGTTAATTTTCTTTCTAGTAGCTGGCATAGTGTTATATCTTGGATTCAGTATGAGAATAAGGTAGGTAACACACTGATGTTTTCAGTTGTTGCTAAGTAGTGTTTAGACTAAAAGTCAAGGATTTTTCAGCTTCTCATGCCCAGCCAGCGATAAAGCTGGAGGGGCACAAGAAGTTGGGAGGGGACACAGCCAGGACAGCTGACCCAAACTGGCCAAAGGGATATTCCATACCATGTGATGTCATGCCCAGTATATAAACTGGGGGGAGTTGGCCTGGGGGGGATCGCTGCTCAGGAACTAACTGGGCATCAGTCGGCGAGTGGTGAGCAATTGCATTGTGCATCACTTCTTTTGTACGTTCCAATTTTTTTGTTATTATTATCATTATTAGTGTCTTCCTTTCTGTTCTATTAAACTGTTCTTTTCTCAACCCACGAGTTTTACCTTTTTCATTCTGATTTTTCCCCCCATTCCCTTGGAGGGGCAGGGGGGAGTAAGAGAGAGGTTGCATGGTGCTTAGTTGCTGGCTGGGGTTAAACCAGAACAATATTTAATTACTGATTTCACTAAAATTAATCTATTTGTATTTTAAGTTAAAAATCAAACTTACGTATGATGGTATCAGCCGTTGGTAATATTTACTTTTAAAAAAAAATCCTAATAGAAAACACATCACTTTTGATTAGATTTGATAGGATGTGCCTATATATAAAAGAGCATTTCACTACTCTGCCTACAAAGAGCTCATCTCCTCTCATTTTCTCATTTTCACACATTTGAGCATGTTTTGCATGGCTCCTTCCAACCAGCCATGCCTTCCACTTGTCCTCTTGGGCAGTGCTGGCTGTGAGTGTGCAGGGAGAAATATGCTGTCTATAAATATATGAAAATGGCAGGGTGAGGAATCACCGCTGCCTTCTTGTTTGTTTTCTGTAATACAATATGGAAAGTACTAATAGGATTAGCCTTTTGTGATGAGTGATAACAATATATTAAAAACAAATGTTAATAGGCAGCATGAAATCGCTAACAAAGTAGAAAATTGCTAATAAAATTCAATGGACCTAATTTGAACTTTGATAATGCATCTAGCTTTGAGAGGCCTTTTCCACAAAGCAAGCGGTGGGGTGGTGAAAGAGAAGGATTTTCGGCGCAGAGCCCAAGGCTGCTACTCTTTTGAACATTTTTCCTGCCACAAAGTAACCTCCAGCAACTGGAAAGTGAAAATTACCATGCTTTCAAATAATCCGGAGAGGGCTGAATTCTGTCTGAATGTATTACCTGCGTGGAAACCTGTGTGTTTGGGTACCTACCCAACCCTTGTCGAGACACAGTGCTCTCCGGTGATACAGTGCAAACGAGAACGGGTAGAAAACTTGGCTTTTGGGCACTTTTTGTTCCCTTCTGCGTACTGCTCTGGCCAGCCCTAAAATCGTCCAGGCTTCCAATGAATCTGCAGAGCTGGGAGGGGAAAACAGCAATCTGGGTGAGCTGGGAATATGGGGACCTGAGTCCGAGCAGGACAGGAACTGGGGAGAGCAAAGATTGCTGATACCTTCCCCGCAATGCCCCAGGTTCTAGCTCTGTAGGGCATCTTGGCTGACTTTGTCCTCTGGCCAGGATATAACTGCTTCAATCTTAAGAGAAGCCTTGAAAATTCCTTTACTAATAAATAAATAAACTCAAAACAAGCCCAGACCAAAATGCATTTTGTGGGAAGGAAGCTGAGAGCATGGGCAGAAAGACCAGACGGTGCATGGAGGGAAAATTGGTAAAAGCAGACAAAGGAATTTAAAATGCACAACAAATAAATTAGTTGGATAAACAGCGGGGCCAAAAGGTAAACCAGAACAGAGACCTGTGTCCTGTAATAACTCTTTTAAAACTACTCAGATTAAAGGAGAAAGTAGAGATCAAACGTGCTAATTTAAGCAGATGCCAGGCTCAAAGGATAATATGGACCTTAATTACTTACTCTTACTCTTCCCTCTCTTCTCAACTAAGTGAATCTCCCAGCCAGTATTTTTGAGTTTTGCCAGACAGGAACCTGACTGCCCATTCCAACAAAGGGATTTGGCAAAGTCCTCCTTCTCGCCACGTTCTTCTTTCCATTTTTCCTTAGATTTAATTATTTTCCAGGCTGACCTTCTAGCTGCTCCCACACTGAAAATCACTTTAAAAAATATTTATGAACAAACGGGGGAACGGCTCGGATGCCATAAGGCCCTGCATCACTGTCAGTCAAGGTGATGCCCTTTTCCTTTCAACCAGCTCAGTGCTCCTTGCCCTTACTCATTACATCCCCTTGGTTGTAGACAAAGGTCCTGCCACTTGTTCTGTCATACCTGATTTCTGCAAGTTTTTAGGAGCATTTAGCAACGTTTTCCCACTCACGTTTGAACTTTGGTTTATTTCCTCAATGTGGGTTGCTTTTGAACTTCAGAGTCGTTTCGGAGGGGTTCGGTGCCCTGGGTGCAGTGCCCAAAGGCTCCAGGCTAGATTTTCTGCCTTCCAGCACATGTCTTAAGAAAGCCAAGGAGAATCTCATAAACCTGTCGGAAAAGCTCTATGGCTTGAAAAGCTTTGTCCCAAATGCTAGAAAAGTAGAAGTTTTATTTTTCTTAAGCTCCTATAAATGATAAAAAAGTAATGTCAGTTTTACATTTAGTGGCAAAAATTCCTGCAACTGCAGGTGCAGTTTGTGGTTTCTGGGGAAGGGGACGCGGGGGACAAGACACTGGCGGGCCTGGGATGTTGCAAAATGTGCTCTGTCCTTTCAGGTGTCCCCGTGGGTGTCTGCTGGGCTGGTGGAGCAATGCTTGCTCTGGAGAAGGCAGCTGTGGGGCTGCTTGAGGGAGTTCCTCTGGATCTGCTCTGCAGGGGAACACCGGTGGCGAGGCAGAGTCGTCTGAAAAACCAGGACAAGGTTTTGCCAGACTGCTCAAGCACTCTGTTGTGCTGCTGTAATTCACATCTTCTATGGTGCTACTCATGGAAAAGTGTGGGGCATATCCCTAGTGTGGGGCATAAGGAGCTGTGCCTCAGATGAGGTTTTAACTAGATTTTCATTGCCATCCAAGTGGTTTTTGTGTATCAGACCAGCCACTTCAGGGTGCCTCTTGTCAACTGTCCCTCCAACCGAGACTGAAAGGCCCTGACATGTGCTGGAGAGCCGTACCCATTGAGGGATGGTTTTAAGGGATGGGTTTTTCAGCAGCACAGATCTCGGGGGACACCCCTCGTGCTCTCTGTGCCTTTGAGTAGCACCATCAAAAAAAAAAAAAAAGGCAGATAAAAATCCGGTAGCCATTTTGAAGCTTTTCATATCCTATGTCGTTAAAACTGCATGACTGAAGAAAAGTTGCAGTGGCAGCTTGCCCTGATGCCCCTTAGTCCCCCAGCGAGACCCTCCTCTGATGGCAGCGGGGGTTTGGGACAGGCACAGCAGGGTCAGGGCGACCGGTGTAGAGGGCTGGCACTGCCCACCCCCTGCAGCAACCGCCTTTCCACGCGGACGAGTGGATCCCTTGCGAGGACTTGTCTTATGCAGGGTGAAGGACTGCAGCTCTTGGAGGGCTTCCTCTGGGCAAAGACTCAGCCTCTTAAAACACCCCCTTTTCCTCCTCTCGGTGTAGGGGAATGAAAAGAAACCACCATGCTGTTGAGTCGCCCCTTCCTCATCACGGGGGGAATCAAGAAGTGTATCTGGTCCTACTTTTAAGCCTCGTGGGAGATAAGCAGAGGACAAAATATAAGGATGCCACCCCAGGAATAACTGGCTGCCTCTCCCAGAGAGTTACAGCAATTTTTGCTGTGTTAATGCATCCTATTACCAGACAGTGATAAACTTCTTTTCCTGCACTGTGAGTTTGATATTTGCAGCTGTGGGGCCACCCACCAAGAACATGTGCTGTGGTGGTTCGGTTCTTCTGAGGAATGTCCATTGCCCACATCACACTCTAGTTTGAGTTTATTTCTATTTCATAAAAATTTTCAAGATGTTGAAGTCATTGCGTCTCCATGGGAGCAAATGGGAAATGTATGTCAAGTGTGGTACAACAGAAAATTACCTTTCTTAATAGTTTTGTATTGTAAATGAGTAATCAGTCCACTGATAAGATATAATGACTTGGGACCAGAGAAAAGATTCAAGGAAAGGCAATGTTTTCGTTTTCTCTCACAAGTGACTCTCAGCTGAGAGAAATCATACTCTTTCTAGAATAGCAACTATAGCAACAGCAGGATTTGACTGGGTAGAGGTCAGAGAGTATAAGCTGTTTTTCACTGCTGATTTTAACATGCCATCCTCACAATTGGCTATTATTTGTGGCGTTAGGAGCCCTTTCCCGTGATTATATTTCATCTGGTGCTACGGCAGTGCTGAATAATTAAAGCTGTCAGCAAAAAAATGAAGTATCTATATACCTTTGAGAACAACTTCAAAATAATTTGATGTCCCAGTTATCTCAAGAAAATTATTAACAAAAGCAGCTATCCACAGGGCGCAGAAAAACATGCTTTGAGGGCAGCTGTGCATCTTTTCCACAGCATACTGCACAGAAAATTGTTGCCAGTGGCAGTCATATGAAATTCCCTGGTAACTGCAGGTGCATGATTTCTACAGGTGTGTTGGGGCTAAAAATTAAACACCCACCATAAGGGTAGGAGAGTGCAAAGCCAGTGCTTGAAGGTCAGGCAAAGGGGCATTCCTGTACTCAGCCATATTTGCTCATTAACCCATGTCTGTTTTTAGGAGGGAAAAGGTACATGACACATTTTCATCTTCATGTCCCAAGTCGTGTCCTGACCTGCTGTGCTACTTTCTGGGTTTTGTCAAATATATCGGTTCACAGTATCCTGTGCCCCACCAGGATGGAGGCGGCCAGAGGAAAGGCTGAATTTTGTCCCTCCTCTGTTCTTGATCACTGAGCATAGCTTCACGCCTGCACTCCCACGTGATTTTCTGTTATGCTACGAATACAACTATCACACCATTTTGGAGGGGAGATGAGGGTGGTACGGAGAATATACAGCATTCTTTGCAGCCACAATAAAAATTTAAGTACGTTGGTGTGGGCTGCTCCGGACATGAAGTTCAGGAGGAATAAACCAAAAGCAGCAGCGCTTTCCCTGGGGATGGATGGTCTTTCTGTGTGTCTGTACAGCAGGGGTATTCATCCGTCACGGGCTGTGTGTTTGTTCTGAATGGGCTTCCTCTCGGTGTGGGGCTGCATTGCCAGTCAGAGGGATCTCACCGCCCTTCATGGCTTTCATTTGCAGGGAGGGATGCACGTGCAGCTATCGAGGACCTCCTGTAACAGAACCATGCTAGAAAAACAACTCTCCTCTGAAATTCCTTGCTGACATCAACACAACTCAGTCACTCCAAGGACGCGAAATCTCAGCGCACAGGTCCGTACAACAGGCACCAGCTGCTCATGTTGTAGGACTTCAGCAGAGCTGTGTGAAAAATGTGCAACTAACTTGCTAAATACAGGATAATACAGTGGCAATGCTCTTTGCATAACGGTCAGGGGCTGGCAAGGTTTTCACAGGGCTGTAAGGACTAGCTTAGTTTTGCAAAATCCTCTGATAGAAATGTTACATTGCTTCCATTTTTCCTGTCTTTTTAGGTTCTCTGCATCATAAAGGAAACGTGCGTCTTGTGTAGTTCTGTACAATAACACCCTTACAGCTGATGCTGAAGTTAAAGATAAACCCTTATCTTCCCTGGGTTGCTTGCATTAAGCTCCACAAATCCTGAAGCCATTAAACACACACAGACCTGAGCCTTGATGGAGCTACTCGCACACTCGGTTACGCAAGTTTGTATGAAGGCATTTAGCTCGACAAAGACATCAGAAACCTAGATAATATCTATTTGCAATTATATGTACTAATTAGGCACATAGCTCAGCAGGAAAGCTTCCATTTGCATACACAAGTGCCAGATGGATGTTAGTCATCTGTGTGTACCTGCAAAGCCTGGTGCTTCACGCACAGGTTTGCTAAAACCCAGCACTCACATGGCATCGGTGCAGCCGATACGCTGAAGAAGGGCAATAGGATTCCCTCTCTAAAGCCAATGGAAAGAGTCAACTTATTTCCCCGGAGTCAGAACTGCTTTAGGTTGCCCTTCCGCTGGAAACTTGGTTTTATCTGTGTTGAGTCTGGGAAGTTATCGCATGCCCAGAGGTTGGGGTGGCTTTATTTACAAGCCTGTTTGTGCACCACATGGAGCAGTTTAATAATTGGGGTTTTGTGAAACTTGAGTATCTGCTTTTAATAAGATCGCCTGCAAGCATTCAGATTTGCTCTTGCGTAGGGTAATAGACTTCTTGTGCCTTTTAGGGGTCCCACTCCTTCAAGGCAGACATATAGCAAGCTGCTTTGCTCCTTGTGTTGGCCTAGGGCTTTATTCCACTCTCTCTATATACACATGTATATGTAGTCCACACTATATACATAGTGTAGAATAAAGTATATATGTATACATGTATGTATTTGGAGTCTGGGGACAAAGAAATACATCTATATATAAATATATGGAGTGAACCACTTGGCAGGGGGATTCAGCTGTGGAAGAGAGGCTATTGCTCTTGGGGTCGGTATGTCCTCCGGCAGCACATCAGTGCACAGGGGCTCGCCCGCGGCTCCGTGCTCCGGTCGGCACACAGCACTGGGATGGAGCCTGTGAGGGTTTGCTGGTTTTGCTAGGAGAAACTCACGGGGCTGCAGAAACTGCACCATGGGGTTGCAGCTTGAATCCCCAGGTCCTGTTCCCAGCTCTGCCTTGTATTTGTGTATGTTTAGCTTATGACTTCTGCCCTTTTCTTCTTTCCTGCCATGCTTTAAGCTTTATTGTGCTTATTTACCTTATCAAGCCCTTATGGCAAAGTCCATCTCCTTCTGGATAGATGTAAAGCACATTATACATTAATGTTTGGTGCACTTAGGTTATGCCTACCTGGTACATTGCAGCTGCTGTGAATTCAGTATTAGTTGACTTTGTATCACGCGGGATCATTAATAGTTCCCTCCCATGCTGGTATTCGCAGAGCATTTGGGTCAGCACTGGCATCTGATTTGGACATGTCTTCAGCGTGGCTGCAGAGCACATGGCAATAGCAATCACTGCCTGTGCAATGGAAATGGCAATGGAAATGCTGCTCCTCCCTTCTGCCCTTCCTTTCTTTGGGGACTTCTCCCCAACTTGGAAATCAATACAACCTGCTAATCCATACACTGCTAAAAATTGCTAACTAAACATGCAATTCTCGAAAAAGGACATAACTTCTTTTTCGCTGCTTTGATCCCTTGTTCAGTGCAACTTATCTTACCCTCTGTTGGCATTTAGCTGTTTGTGGGGTTTCTATATGATTATGGTTATTAAGCTGTGTTCATATTGCATTGCTGCTTTGTGCTGCATCCCTGCAAGTGACTCCACTTGCCACTAGCACAGCAGCTGCACAGAACATTAGGTAAAGAAAATTCATCCACCTGTGATGGGAGTTCCTCAAAATGGCAGAAAACCAAGGCAATAAATCAAGTGCATAAATATTTGCATCACAGTCTAAACCTGCAGGGCACACAGAAAGGCCACATATTGTTAAATCTCCCATTATTTATTGCTTTATCAGACAGAAGCATTATTGCACTGTAAAGGATATATACTTTCCCCACCATGAGGAGGAAAGAACCGTATAGTACCAGCAAATCAGAATATAAATTGCTGAGATATGCAAGGGTCGATCCTAAGCCCACTGGAGTTGAGGAAAGATTCTCATGGCTGAGAAGTTGTGCTTCTGGTCACACTTTTTCCCCGTCTCTCTTTCTTTCCAATTGCCTAGTAGAAAATAAAAGCCTTAAAGCGTTACAGCTGGTGTTGTTTAAGGAAGTAGGGGTCAGCTTTTTGGTTGTAAATAGGGATTATTTGGGAAAAGCAATGGACAGTGCATTGCTGAGCAAATGTCCAAGCCGTGTCTTCACTTTAGGAACCTCCCAAGCTAACAGGTTTGGTACTGAGTGAGCAAACCTACCTGCAGCTGCAGTACTCAGAAATAAATGAGGGCCAAACTCATCTCTGTTGTCTCTGATGTGGATGACCTGGGGGGAAAAAAAATAGCAAAAGGTTATAGTTGGCTGTTTCTCTTCCAGAAATACAGACAAAGCCACAGCAGTGAGTATCTCAGACCCCTCTGAGGCTTTTCCCCCTCCAAACTCATGTAATGTGGCCAAAAACTGAAGGCAGGATTCTGCCTTCTATGACCGGCAGTGAAACACACGGTGGGAAATTCAGTGGTATGTTATGTGCATTGAGGGATATATTTCCATCTATATTTACATCTAGATCATGGTAGGATTTAGATCAGACTGATCTTTCAGTGTAATGATTAAATAAAGAAGCATAAGGTATTTATATGAGTTAACCTGGGGCTGAAAGAAAAAAATGGGAAAATAAGCAGCCAACTGTTCCCATTTGGGATCAAACAAACAGGATTTTTTTTTGTCAGATTGAAATTAAAATGATGTTTGGGTTGGGGTTGGTTTTTTTTAGGCTTTTATCCTTCCTTAAAACAGACATTAAACTAGATTCCAAAGGAATTTACCATAAAACCCAGCAGCAAGGTTAAAAGCCAAGATATTGCCCGTTTTGTCTGAGGAAAGAAAATGTTCCCACAGTGTTCTCAAGACTGAAAGCAGAAATGTGCTGGAGATGAACAACAACACTAATCACAAGTACTGTGTAAACACATGAACGTTACCCCAGATTCCTGGTCAGTGGGGCCAGCGAGCCCTCCGTCTATCCCTCAGCCACACACGCGGCTCAAGCTCGGCATTTGGCAAAGAAGAGTAAGTCTCGGAGCAACTGTGACTGTTCCTGGAGAAAAGTCAGTCCTTGCCATGGGGAAAGCAGATGCATTTGCTTCATGATAATAGTTTACAGGAAGCAAGTCTTATTTTCCCCCAGAAGTACAGCTTGGAAAAGCCACAGCTCTTTGCGGCTTCCCACGATGTATGTGAAAGGCAGGTCTGGTCACTGAAGAGCGTGCAGTTAAGTAGTACTTGAGAAAGCTAAGCCACAGAAGTTGTTGGGTTTTTTTTGGACTGTTTTCAAACAATGAGCCTTTAAATGTTGGTTAACTCCTTATAAAATGGTGCTAGGCCAAGTCCTGTTCCTCTGGATGGGAAAGCCTTGTGATTCACCGACGAAGGTAAATTGTCTGAATTTCTTTATATATTTCTCCCACTTTTTAATTCAAAATTGAAAGAATTAGTATAAATTGGACTAATTTTTTGCTCCACCCTCCAAACAAAAAATATTTTTGTAATAAGAAAAATATTAGGTATATGGGTTCAGTGCTGTATTGCTACAAACATATCTGCCTACAAAGAACGTACTGCGGGTAAGGGAGACAGGCAGAGTTAGATGTGGAAGCAGAAATTCTCTAGTGAGATTTGGTCTAGGGGACTAAAACATCCACAATCACCAGGTCACAGAAAAAAAATGTCCTTTTTTCTTGCCCTGTGTAGTCCCCCAAATCTTTTCAGTGAGCTTTAGGGACACTGCTGGTCTTAGGGGCTGATCTCAGCCCCTGAGACCGTACAGGTGTTATATAATGGAAAAGACAGATTTATGCAATCTAAAGGGGTCCTGGGGTGTGCACAGAGCAGGGCTGAGCCCTCGGACAGAGCAGGGCTCCAAGGGGAGCATCTATTCTCCTTCTCCTGTATTCCTCCACCCCAGCAGGCACCCAAACCTGCAGCTACCGCGGGAAAAAATGTAGAACATGTCCTTCTTTGGGGAACTTTATTTTGACTATGCCCATAAATGGAAAGATTTTGAATCAAAGCTATTCCCACAGGGAACCAAAAGGTTCAGGGTGTTTGTTTATCTCTTTGTCGCTAATAAAACCAAATCGCCTTTTAAAAATAGTCCTTGTGCCTTATGCAAACAGGCAGGGAATGATGCAGCAGGCGGGGAATGAGACTGGAAAATGAGTGATCTCGAAATTATTTCTCCATCTGCTATGAGGTTTGGGGAAGCTCCCAGGTCTCTGCTTTGCCGCATGAAGCCCCGGAGATACAGGACCCTTCTGCCAGGAGATATTTGCTACTGCCTGTGAGGTGCCACCCCTGTGGCTATCACACTTGAGGGCTCGCAGCCCTCTGCATCCCCAGCCTTGCACGTCGAGCGCTGGCTGACATGAGTTGCAGACAGCGTGTGACCAGAAGTGAGCTACCCCTTCCTTCTCTTGGGGCATCGCAGAACTAACACCTCTCTTCTAAAGCTCGTGCCAGACACCTCTCTCTCACCCATCTTGCTACCCAGTAGGAACCTACCACAGAGGAATGGGTCTTCCTCCCTTGTCGTTCAGTGACTGCGACCAACAATCAGGCTGGGAACCACTGGTGCTTTCATGCAAACATTTCTAGGGCCAAAACCTCAAATAGGACCTGAGGTAACATGACGGCAATCTCCTGAGGAGCTGATCAATTGAATATAAGAATTCCTTGGAAAACCAGTCATTTGTTTCTCATTAGATGTGATTTTTGTGCCAGACTCTCCTGTCAGACCCAACACAATGTACATGTCTCAGGGGGGTGGCGGAGGAGACTCCTCCTGGTGCAAAGAGCCAAAGAGAGGAGCTGCGGGAGGGTGCCTGCTCTTTCCCTCGCTAGCTGCACCCTGCTGACAATAGCCATTGTGTCTCCAGTGGGAGAAAAAACCCAAATCACTCCATGTGCTGGGGCAGCCCGATTGGATCTTCAGTATTTGTGGAACAAGCTGCAACCAGGAGAAGTGGAAGGGCTGTTATAACACTCTGAGCACATGAGAACGGACGGGCTCCTGGCACGTCGCAAGCTACAGGTCAACCAGCCACTGGCAGTGAGGAGGGCTGGCGTGGGCGTCTATTGGGTTTACACCTGTGAATCCTCATATTAAAGGTCTTGATGAAGCTCCTCGGTGTTAGTAGAGGAATGAGGCTCAAAGTGCAAGAACAGGAGAAAGGGTGGGACAAACCTGGAGACAGCATTGCCTAAACACACACATCATCTTTCAGCTCCTTCGTAAGTAACGTTAGTTCTCTCATGTTTCATTTACGCCCAGCTAAATGAGTGCAGGCACCTTCGGGGACAGTGGTGAAGATGCAATGCTGTAGTACTACTACACGGGCTTGCATTTGTAAAATGTTTTTAAACTGCACGTTTGTCAGCAGATAAATGCAACTTTGAAAATCATCAGGAATAAAACAGCAGTGGGAAGCTGTGGACGTGACCTACAACTGGCCTGGGATGGCAGAGCCCTTCATCTTTATCCACCGATCTGTATCTAAAAATTTAGATCAAAATTAAATAGAGCTGACTCTGAAAAAAGCATACACCTCTCTAAGTGATTAACCATGCATTTCAGTGCCCAGTGCTGAATGCTTGTTTATTAAACCCTTGGCCCCAGGTGGGACGACTTCTTACCACATGAGATAATGCCACTGGCTGACGTCAGGAAAGCTCTGCGTGTGCACGACCGTCTGTGAGTTCGGTGCTTATAATCCAGCCAAGCTTATAATTCTCCAGGGTGGGACATTAATATTAGATGAAAGCTCAGATAATGAAAATGGCTTTCATAGTGAGCATTTTGTTACCTCCCAAGAAACAGTAAGAAACAACATCTTACACTTCATTTTTTCTGGCCATTGGTTTTCCTTCAGGTAGGTGCTCTACAAAAGGCAAGGCATCGAGCCAAGAGCCTGACTTTACTCAGCAGAGTACTCTCTCAATTAGATTTTTTTCCCCTCTGATGAGGGGAAAAAGGTCAGGGAATGACGGCCCCACTTTCCACCTAGTTCACCGTACTTTGTGGTGCTCTAGAGAAGGGGAAGTGGAGGGGGGTGTGAGAAGGGGAGAGGGGGACGGTGGGGTGTAGGAGGTGGGGAGATGGTAGCGTTCATGGTGCCGTTTGGCCGCTCCATGGGTCGGGCAGTGGATGTTTCAGCCCTTCTGCGAGAGGAAAGGTCGGGAGGCTGCCTGCAAGAGAGACCCCATGTGAAACAACTCTCCCACCAAACAGCCAGCCCCATTCAGACAGCAGAGAGAGATTTGCTGATGGTTTTTCTCATGTGGCACAAAAGTCACCCAAAGGACTGTCACTGTTTCAGCGGCACCAATGCAAAGGTGTGCGCTGTGTCCTCTCACCGGCTTCAGGACTGCGCTTTCTGAGCCAGCAGCAGCTCTGAGCCCAAGTGCCCTTGCCTACAGCTGTGTGCCACCTTCCACCTCGGTGCTGAGCCACTAATGAGGGCTTTGACATTCCTCTTTCTAGTTAGATGTTGCCTAATTTATTACTCAAATTGGAGGAGGGTGAGATAAAACAAAAAGCGCTTTCCAAAAGATTTGTATCACCTTATACTGGGCATTAAACTTACCTTACTTTGGGACAGGATACCTACCTGGACCATGGCACATCAACATACTGAGACCAAATGCCTACACAGTCACTAATTCCTTATTTTTTCCAGGGTGCTGTAGTTAAACACAGCGGAATGTGTACTTCAGCACAGTAAACTGGTGCAAGGCTGTAATGTCTAGCAATGGAGCCCTATTTTTTTTTTTTCACCAAAAGCAGGTCTCAGTGCAACCCCCCATTCTCTTTTATACGTGTGCATGTGTGTGTGTCCCCAGCACCCTCCAGCTCCGTCCCTCGCTCCTGGTGCACGCTGCCCGCCCTGCCCCGCTGCAGCAGACTGCAGGCAGGCAAGCCCCAAGGCAATGAATGGGGCATGCGGTAATATTTAATGCTTTGCAGCTATTGATTCGTCACTCGGGGCCTTACATATAACGCAATCTGAATAATAACATACAGCGAGTGCAGATGCAGTAACTGTCGACGCATCAGACCTGAGGGAGACAAAAAGAACCTTCCCCGGAAAGTTTTGTGCGTGGACACGTGCGCTGCTCTGCGGGTAGACATATTTCACCACCCTTGCCATGCAGTGATGGATGGGTGACAAAACACCTCCAAAAAGATGGAACAGGAAAGTTAGAGCACAGAAGAGCTTTACAGGAGATTTCCTTAAATATGAAGCAAACCCAAAACAATGCTAGAGCTTTTGCAGCAACTTGCTATGGGCTCGCGGGGGCTGGTTTGCACCGGAGCTGCGGGCGGTGGGACAGCTCTGAGCCTCAGCCACACCGGCTGCAGCAGCCCGAGGCTCGGCGGGGCTGCGCTCAGTACCAGGGGCCCAAAGCAGGATGCTTCAAGGCACAGGGTCCCGGCAGACCGAGGAGGATGGTTATGGGGCTCAGCCCCGCTGGCCGGTGTGCCAGCCCTGGGCTCTGGCTTTAGGAGCGCAGCTTGGGGTCCCCAGCTAGCAAAGAGTGGTGTGCACCCTTCAGAAATATTTGTCAGCATTGCTGTCCTGATGCTGCAGCCGATTTCCCAGTTATGTTTGGAGGTGACAGCACTGTCATTCAGATGTATTTTTTTACAGTAAAGTCATACAGTAAGCAAAACTCCCAAGCTCCTGTTGAAACCTTTCTCAGGAGGGAGTTTTCTCATCCGAGTATTGACTGGTATTTTGCTAAAAGGCATGTGTTAAAACCCAGGACTCCAGGTAATTCTAGCCCCAACATTGCCGAAATCCAGAAGAAAATGTGATTCCCTGTTGTTACACATCGCTGAAATACTCTGCGGGGCTGAGGTAAGTGAAAGGGTTTGTCCTAACATGATCAGAAATGTCACATGGAGAATTTCATGCCATTCAAAGTCATTCAGCTAACAGCACCTGCACGAGAGGGGGTCTAAACCTTCACCCACCAAAGCCCTATCCGCCCTACATCACCTTCTGCCCCTGAGCCCCCAGAGAAAAAAAAAAAGGAATTAGAGAAAAATAAAGCAAAACAAAAATCCCCCAGACTTACAGACTATGCTCTGCTTTTAGCATGCACTTGCGCTGGTTTTATTTGTCTTTAAGCAATTGTGTCTCATATTCCCTCACCCCTCCTTATTTTTTAACACTCTAGAAAAGACCTTCAAGGCTTGGTCTGGAGCCCTCCGTTGGCCCCGTGCTGATGCTACC
Source organism: Buteo buteo (assembly GCF_964188355.1). Taxonomy (NCBI): domain Eukaryota; kingdom Metazoa; phylum Chordata; class Aves; order Accipitriformes; family Accipitridae; genus Buteo; species Buteo buteo. The sequence goes on from NC_134197.1 coordinate 10,094,730, forward strand.
CCCTTGCACGGACGGGATCTCCCCCATGGCACTGCGGTTCTTCCAGCATGTCAGAAAAAAATTCCTTTAAACATACTCGCAATGTAACTCATCTGAATCAGTCCCAATGATTTTGAGTGGCAGCAGAAATCCCCGTATCGCCCCCAGCACATGCTGCAGGCGTGTTTAGCGCATGCAGCATCTGCATGTCTACACGTAGCCCTAGTGCTGGATAACACATGGATTTTGATGTGTTGCAACGGCCACCACTTCATGGACTCTCAGCAACAAATTGCAGGGGTGAGCTGAGACAAAAGAAGTGCTCCAAGTCTTCCACTCCACTTCCCAGGGGCTGTGCTCCCCACATCTCCTCACAGGAGGAATAAATCTCGCCCGTCTTTCCCTCAGCTGTGACAGTGCCAGGCGGATCCAAACTGCTCATTCATCCTCATCCAGACCCAGTGAGACCAAGGCTCTAGGGTGTGTGGGACCTGCCGGGCTTTCTGCAGAGCACAGGGGCTGCCCACCGGGGTTTTTGTGATAATTGGTGATTTTCTGTGGGAGCTACTAGATAATGCTCAGGTTTCTGCAGAGCCGCACTAGAAAACGTGGATGAAGTTGTCAGAAGACACAAACTATACTGTGATGTAATAAGGACATGGAAAAGGGCCAGGCTCAGCTTTTCTTTTCACAACAATTTAGGGGTTATTTCAACATATTTTAAATAGATAGTACTTTTTGTTGTTGATTCAGCTCAATCTATCAAGAATCCTTAAAGAATTAGAGTGAGAAAAGGAAGTCAAGGGTTGTCAGCAATCGAGCCAAAGCATTAGGCAAATGCAGAAAGAAAAGCAGCCTGCTTGTGTGAGAGCAACAGTATTTGGGGTCAATGACACTTTTTATCCAGATTGAAGTGGAGAAAAGGAAATCCTTAAGACTTAAAAATATTGCTGTAGCGCAAACTGTAGTTCTTAGCCAGCTCTTGTTTTGAAGTTATTTATTTACCATGACTAATTCAGACTTTCAAGCGCGGTCATTGCCTCACACGTGGCATTGCCTGGGCTCTCTGGGCACCCGGACTTGAGGCACTTGGAGCCCAGAAAGGAAACGCCACCGTTTCCCACCAGCAGTCCCAGCCTTGCTCCAGAGCCCCCAAATGAAAATCACTAACGCTGAGTTTCTAAAATGCATTTCACATACGTGCACGGGGATGCTCACATACCAAAATTAAAGTGCAGATGCAGAATCAGATCACTGCCTCACTATTTCTCATCTTGCCCCATTTTTTATAATTAATCAGCCCAGAGACACTAAGCAGCCAAGTGTCGTGACGGTGTGGAGGTCATTTGGGAAGGGCTGGTGGGCTGCAAAGCTCCCCGCAGTGGGACCAGCTCCCGGCTCAGCTCTGCAGCCGCCCCTGTTTTAAGGGTAAATATGTTGTTCAGTGTGTTAAACTGGCCATTGCTTCTCATTTTCCATGCCCAGGGAGTAGTGTGAGGCAGGCAGCACTTCAAACATAGGTGGTTTAAGGGTTTCACCCCCCAAAAAAAATCTCCTCTGTGGGTTGAAGAGAGCGTGTTCTGCTGCCCCTTTCCCAGCAGAGGCAGCCTCTCTATCTGCCGTTAATAAGGACGAGAAAGGGGGTGCTTGGGGGATTCTGGGTTCAATTATGGCAGTGCCACTTTCAAATTCCTTCAGTTCTGTGTGACGCACATCGGGCATGAGCCGAGCCACACCAGGCGGAGAGCTAAGCTAAAAATAAACCCAGAGCGTTGCTGCTGTGTTAGTCTCCTGTTGGTATTTCTTGGTTTGTTTTATAACATCTTCAAGGCCAGTCAATGTTGGGGAAAAAAAAAAAAAAAATTTTTTGCTTTTGAGGCTGGATCAAGAGCCAGGTGATACAAATCAGTGTCATTTCACTGAATGGATACACAGCATTTGGTTCACTTTGGTATTGAGTCACAGACACGCTAAGACATACTAAATAAAAAGTATACAGTCTATGCTAATTCTTAATGCATTCTTATATCAATACCAGTTTAATTTATGTTAATTAATTAAACAAATGAACAAATTAATTCAGCACTTACTTATCTGCCCATGTAAAAGAAAGGGACTGCGGTGCCACTCAGACTCAGGAAGTAGCCGAGCGTTGGCACCCGAAAAGAGAGACTGGGGGAACGGGAGGTGGTCCAGCGGACCTCAGGTTAAGGACTTGTCGGCTCTATGGAGAGAAGGACTAAATCAGAGAGAAAAGCTTGCAAGCAGGCAATTTTTGGAAAGAAAGTGCATGCTTTTAAATGCATTCAGACATTGCATGAATTGTCTGGAAGGTGTAAGGTCTCTGCAGTACTGCTCCCCACACTGCAGGTCCCCGTTACACTTTCCCCAGCCCGTTACCTTGGTTCAGTATATCAACCACTTAAACATTTTGCTGGCAGGCTGCACTGGAGAACACAGCCTGGAAACAGGCCTCGCAAAGCCCTTCTCCCATTCCGGGTCGGGACGCTGCCCTCCGCACCACCGGGGCTGCCTGGCGGACGCACAAAGCGGCTGGGAGCACCGCAGAGCCGGCGCTGTGCCGCTCTCCTGCCAAACCAGCCTTCATCCTCACTTTCATATGTTACTCTTTGCAAAGCTGTCTTAAGGAAGAGCATTTGGGAGCAAGATTTTTGAAGAGGTAGCTGGTAGGAGCCGTGGAGGTTGCATCGTGCGGCAGCAAACGCCTTCACGTGTGCGACGCCATGCGGGACCTCCACACGCGTGAGCAAGGCACGGCTGCATCCCCGCTCCGTGACGGGCGCAGCCCAGGGCCAGGGTGGTCCCCTGCGCTGTCGGTCCCCAGGGACACCTGCCTGTCCCCGAGCCCCCTGGCTTGGCCGGTCCGGCTGTGGCCAGGCTGCTGGAAATGAGCTCACATCACTTTTTCTTTTTTCCTGGAGGCAAAAAGTCATTTCTTCCTCTGAAGGCCAGGGCTGGAGTCGTTGTCTGCTAATGAATGCAAACCATCAGTGAGCAGTAATGGAAAATCAGGGATGACATGGCAGGCAGTGGCTTGCTTTCAGTGCGCAAAAAAAAGCCCTTTTAAATTTAAATTTAGTGAGGAATTAAAAGCACATATAGGCGGACTCTATTAGCAAGTGAAATATTTGATCTTGGCTATTAATCTGTTATAAGAATACTTTCATTTCTTTCCCATATGTATCCAGTGATAGACTTTCATAAATGAGATCGCATTAAAATGTACTTTATGTTTCTAGTCAAATCTCTTTTATTATTATGCAAGTCCTAGTTAGAAAAAAAAATTACAGAAGCAGACTAAGAGGAGTAAATTATTTTAACTCCTTTGTACAAGTGAAATACTGCTCCTACTTGATTGCTATACATTGTGCAATACTAAAACGCCTTGGGAAGAGGATGCTCCACCGCAGCCATGCTACCAGCTCTAGAATAACTTATAGGCAGTGGAAATACAAATAGAGCCTAAAAGCGGCTCATATAGCATGGGGCTGCAGCGTCTCAAGTCTTGACAACATCCAGACACACAGGGACTGAATACAACCTATCTTTTGTTAATTATTATTGACCTTTTCAGAGCTGTCTGGGAGGCTCTTGCAGTGACTGGGAGAAGCATGTAAACCCAAGGGACTGCTTGGACCCCCAGCAGACTGACCCAGTGCCCAGGCTGTGAAGCTGAAACAAAACCCAACCACAAAAAAACCCCAACAACCCCTCCCTGCAAAAAAACCCCAAACCAAAACAACAACAAGAAGGAAAACCTGCTTGAAACGAGTTTCTTCAGCAGCTGTCAGCCCTGCGAGTTCAGTGTCCGAGCTGCCCTCCTGCAGCCCCGGCACCCTCTGACCGCAGCTGCAGAGCTCCGTGGCACTGCATTGCTCTTCTCCCGGCTGCTGTGGCTGTCAAAGACCAAGAGGATGGACCGGTAGGCTTGGGGCAGCCCGAAAACAGCCCAGAGCCTTGCGAAGGGCTGCGGTGGCTGTGCAGGTGGTTTTGAGGCAGTGAGGTCAATCAGAGGCGCTTGGAAAGGTGCTTCCACCTTCACAGAGCATCGTGCGGTGCTGGTGTGAGGCTGCAGCCCCAGCCCCATCCCGGGGCGGGCTGGGGACAGGCAGGGCGCTGGTGGTGGGACACGGGCATGGTCTTAGACGGAAGAGAGTATATGGCCCGTATTTTAGTCTAAGCTGGCATGGCTTCAAGCTGGGCATTGGCTCAGATGACCTCCCCAGCGTCCTGCCGACCAGAATTATTTTGCAGTTCTGATTTTACATATACATACACACAGACATACATATGTATTTTTATCTATATATGTATATTCACGTACACATATTACATTTGGCCTGTGTCTTCCTGAAGTCAAATGTATATTTTATAAATGGTCTATAATTAATGTGAGCTGCCGCTACTGGAACTCTGCAGCACTGGTGGACAAGTGTTTTATGAAGTTCCATTTGGCTAGTGAGGCTGGGAGGCTCCGCTCCTCCGGTGCTGCCCTGTGCTCTGCCAGAGGCTACCGTGCCCGAGACGACGGACATCTGCAGGGATTGCGTCGGGCTGCGGACGCAGCGATGCGGCTGACTGGGCAGCTGACGGCTTTGGAGAGCTGCACGGCATGTTTTGGTAGAGGTATTAATTCAGGGGTGAAGGGACCACTGGCAGCCCGAAACCAGCACAGAAGAACATGATGGATGTTTCATGGCAACAAAGGAAAAGCGGTTTACATCTTTCTTACAACTTACGTTGGCAGATAAGGCACAAATGTCTGTTTTACGCCTTAAATATCTGGGCACCCAAACCCATGTCATATTCCTGCTACATTTCAAACACCTTTTTGTTTCCATTCAAGAAGAGCCAGCAGGGGCCATAGCATCTGATCTGTCATGCTGCTCAGCGGACAGCTTTGCTTGTAGATTCACAAATGCCGTGGATCCAAACGCTTCCCCAGGACGGGGTAGTTACTGGTGCACAGCAAACGTGTACATTTACATTATGCTTTATCTGAAGCTGAAGAGAAAAGTCCGATCTGGCCTTTTCTAGAAGAGAGTCACAACTAGAGGCTGAATCAGGCTTAAATCTACAAAACGCAGCATCCCTTTGGATCGTGTTAACACTATTAATAAATTAACCTGAAACTCCTTTCCCATGAAATTAGGATCCTGGCATGAAACCGCTTTGACTGAGAGCTGCCCAGAACGAACTGGTGTTTGGCAATTGATGCCAGGCCACTCGGTGTCTGAACCTGTTCGCCTCAGCATCCCCCACCTTCAGGTTCAGCCCTTCCTCAGCCGGGCAGGATTAGCGGTCAGTGTCTCGGCTGTGCCCTATTTCACAGCCCTGCAGGTGAGGGCTTCCAGCCAAGGGCAGCCAGGTGGAGAAATAAACCATGCCGAAGTGCTGATTTGGCACCAGAATAGCCAAGATCATCTTTTATGAAAGAATGAAAAATTGCCACCCGTGTCTGGTTTTAACTATAGAACCTCATGATTCTCCCGCTTTTTAATCATTAATAGACAGCAAACATTTACAGCTGTTCATATTTGTGAAGCCTCAGATTACTAACAGTTTCTGATTTTTAGAAAATAGGCTACAGATTCTTTAGTAACGGATGAAGAAGTATCAAATACCCGGGCACTGAAATGAAATCCCTATTGTCAAGGCAATTATCCTGTTGCGCTTTGTTTACTGTGCCTTCCTATTGGCAAACTGCTCTGCAGAAAGTTTTGTGTCATTACCATGAATTAACCATGTTCTGCACTCTATAAATATTAATTACAATCAAGACAGATTAGGCATGGCAGATGCAAAAATGTGATGACGCTATCTCAAGTAGCCAGAGATACATAGTCTTTCAAACCAGCATGACGCTGTAGACAGCTCAGACAGACCTTTCCATGATGCATCGGGATTTTTGTGTGTAGCCTCAGAGAGCGTGCAGATTCTAGCTGAAGTCCACAAAGAAAACAAAACACTTGAGCACCTGGTAGCTTGATGGTTTTTTTTTTCCCTTTCTTTAAAGTAGTGGCCAATAACACATTTGGAGATAATTAAAACAAAGGTTAAGCTTTTTTTTTCATATGACATTGAGTATTAGCAGCTGGATGAGGCATAATCCAGCAAAAAAGCAGCATACTTACACCATCTGTAAATAAAACCAGGCTTCAAAACTGAGAGCAGTCTTTTTTTTATTTCCCTTTTTCCCCTCCACAGAAAATCTTTTCTTTGTGCCAGGACTAAAATATTAGAACTGTGTTCCCTCCTCTGTTTAAACAGACCTCATTGCATCTAAGTGCCAAAAAAGTGGAATTCCTGAACAGCAGGTGAAAAGAAAACACAAGATCAAAAAGCAGTTCTGGCTGCCAAGAGAACCTGCAGCACTGCTTGGGGGTGCATGAAAAAGTCAGACAGACTCCTGGTGGTGTCAAAGACTTTTGGAAGGTCGTCAAGGAGTTTTTTTTTCCAAGCATCCCACATCAAAAAACAGCATTAGGAGACAGACCTGCAATACATCATGACGGTGCTAAAGATACCAATCACCCACTTGCAGAAGAATTTAACTGTTTTTCCCCATTGCATCTATGGAAGCACCTCTAAGAAATCAGTGCTCAGAGTGGAGCCTGTGGGTAAGAAAATAAATGTAAGTGTTCATACTGGGTGAACATGAGGCAATGGCTGGTTTGGGTCCGTAACTCACTGGGGGAACTATGGAAGAAATGTGTCTTTCTGAGCTCATCCTTTCATTAAAGGCAAAGGACGCATATTTTGCTGTCCTTGTAACATTAATTCCTATTTCTGCAGCCAGCTGCTTAATCGTAAGCCCATGACTAAGTCCTTTCTCTTCGGGATGAGACACACTTTGGGGATGCGTGGAGGAAACTGCTCCAACACCCCTCGTACTTAGTGCCCTTCAGCAAAGAGACTGAAGTCAGGCCCCTTGTTAATCCCTTCTGCCCCCTCTGCCTGCCATTCCTTGATATCTTTGGAAAAGGTAGGGAGAATCTGGCTCAAAAGCAGTCATCTGAGTTTGAAAACTAGGAGAACTTGGCCTAAAAAGCTTGGGTGTGTCTCTGGATCCCACAGTGCAGCAACACTGGGAGCCCTGCAGAGTGCGACCCATCTCCCAACACCGCTGCTGGCAGCAGCACCCCTTGCCAGGCTGCAATTAGCACTGCACGCCTGCGAGTAATCATCTTGACCAACAGAAGTTTATTTCCGAAAAGTGTCCGTGAAGGTTTCCCCCGTAATTGCTATGGCTGGGAAATGGAGCCTGAGAAATGACTGACCAGAGAGCGTACTGGCATCAGCACTGGGATCACAGATCAGTAGCGCTCGGTCCCATTTTTCCTCCTAAATATCACCAAGCAGCAAAGTGCTTTTAAATAAAGATGTACATTGCTGGGGCTGAAAATAATACAAGGTGCACAACTATTCCTAAAGACAGCCTTTTTTTTTTATTTTAAAATTCTGCATCTGAAAACACAGTATGACAGAAAGCATTTATATACAACTGCAGTGTTTTTGGTATAATACAGTATTTAATACATCCATTTCTTTTTCTGCAAAAAAATTTGCTTTGTTGGACAAAAAAACCAAACTCCCATTGACAAAGAATACAGCTAAGGCACATTGTTTTCTGCTAAATGAAAGACAAAAGGGTGCAAAAACGGGTAGTGCAATAATTGCTGAAAATCACATTCTACTACAAGAAAAGCATTCTGACTTTGAACTTTGATTACCGGTCAATTTAAGACATTTCAATATCTCATAAAATACTCCTTTAAATAAATAGCAAAATATCTACATCTTTCAGTGTGTTCCATTTGAATTTCCAATTTTTTTTTAAACTTCGCTGTATATACATGGTTTTCTTTTTTCTTATTCAATAGCTTACAAAATATTTCTGTACAATTTTATGCATATTATGATCTATAACAAAATAGTTATTTGTTAAAACTATATTACCACCAGTCTTTGAAAATGACAGAATAGGAATAACTTATTATGGACTATGTTAGGCAATACAAAAATCCAATCAACCCCAAACAAAACCAAAATGACAAAGTCAGAAAAATAATTTCATTAACTCAAATTAATCCTTTTTGTTTCACAAATCTTGTTTTCTGTGTAAACCCTTTTCAGTTGCCTTCAGGTTGTATCCACATCTGAATACCAAAACAGGATAGGATTTGGGATTCCTAAAAGCACTGCAGCCTGCCGGGAATATTGGTGCTACTGGAACACGACAGTTCTCATGGAGAAAAGCATTAAAGAAATCCAACATTTACAAGCCTTAGCAGAAGTCCCTGGTTTCTGCTGACTTTGACAACCTTTGGATGAAGCTCCGAAAGCCAGATTTTTGGAAACGCATTTATGACTTACACAATACAACCAGACTCCTCTATCTTCTAAGTGTACTGTTAGATTCCCAAACATCACTCAAAATCTGGCCCCATATGGTGATATTCTTCAGATTTTAAGACCATACCATTAAGAGGACGTATCTTCTGACAGCTACCGGTACAAATCTGAAAGGAATGCTACTACATCATGTCAAAATGAGTGAAATTACTCCAGAATTTGTCTTCTGCATTTGAGAGCAGTCTGTCCTGTTATAGTCTGAAGATAAATTAAAAGTTATTAAGTCCGTAGTTTGTAGGTAATTAAATCAACCTTCCTTATCTACAGTGAGTTGCAAAAGACAGAGCTCATAATTTCCTAAGGTTTATATGAACGTTTGAGCCTTCCTTTTGCCCAAAGGGAAGGTCATTTTCTTCCCTTAAAGACTGCATTTGTAAGCAATTTCTATTGTATTTGTGAAGCGTAAGCTGACAGCAACACAACTGAGCTGTAATAGAAAACTCAAGGTGCCTTTTATTCATACCACAACAAATGGAAAAAGTGAGCAAGACACAGACAACACCAAACTTCCTAACACAGTTTAAGGCCACATTGAGAAAGGATGAAAGTAAGGCTTTCTTTAAGGGGCAACACACTGGATGCCACAATTGGAACAGACACCGAGCAATCCAAAGCTGATAGGATTCACCCAAGGAAAATCTGAAACAACATCCTAATTTTGGCCAGCCAGTCTGTGCCTTCTTTTGGATGTAAGCAGGAAAATAAAAGGAAATGCCACAGACATCCTCCTCCAGAATATTCCCAGCAAACTGAAGGTGCTCCCCTAGCAAGAGATTGCTGTCTTCTCAGTCGAGGGTGTTAATTACAACAGAACCAAAGACAAGTCATTACAATATACAAATGCAGCGCAATGAACTGCGCCTAGAATTGTCACTCTGTTATCAGAGGCACCTGTACAGTATCTTGCTGTTTATTTGGCAAGGTTACAAATAATGCTTCTAGGTTTTAACAAAGTAGAAAGAGAATTTGCATAGATTGTACATTCAGTTCAAGGAGATTTCTGGTACCTTTTTTTGTTGTTATCAGGTAAACATGTTTGCAGACACAGTGAGGTAGCAGCTGTGATAGCACCCATGAGCAAAAGAAGGTAACCAAGGCAGAAGCAAAGAGCAGAGTGATCTACACGCTACTGTTAGTATAAAGGAACAAAATCAACATGGTACCTGCAGTATCACATCATGAGGGTTAATCGCTGCCAACACCACACTTAACCGGAGACAGCCTAATGCTACCGTGGTTCTGGGTAACATGGGCTGTAAGATCTTGTTGCCTCAATTTTAAATGCTCTCAGCCTGATTCCTCTTCTCCTTACTGTGATGGTGGTGGAGAAGGTTTTCAAAGGCCAGTCTCTTCTACTGTACACCTTCGAAGGGAGTTACAAATCAGAGCATTTGCTTGCTCTTGAAGAGTCTACAGGAAAAAAGGTTATTTCCCTACAAATTCTTCCTCGCTGCCCTTAAGCCTAATTCGCATCCGTTTGGCTCCTCTGTGCCTGGCTGCAGCAGCCACTGCCCTCAGCAGGGGCTCTGCCGTGGGTATTCCTGCTCTCAGTAACTCCTGCTGGGACCCGAAAAGGGCAGTGTCCTGTCCCCTCCAATGCTACATCGCTCCTACCCTCTCTGTAGGCATGGAGCCGTCCTGGCAGAAGCCTGAGGGTTTGGTCTGGAAAGACTTTTTTACATGGTGTTTTCAATTGTCATTTAATATGGGTTTAAGGTAACGTCCCAAAAATCCTTAAGACTATCTTGGAGGCCTTGAATGGTTGAAATAAAAGCACGTATGGATCATCATTATCTTTTCACAAGCAGATTGAAACAAAGGCCAGTGGGAAATGCCGCTAGCCACTTTCTACCAGGTCAGTCTTACTCTGTTGCTGAAATAACCAAACCTACTATTACACATACTAAATACCCAAGCCTGAAAATCAAAAAGATAACTGCTATCACTTTTACCAAGTCCTTCATGTGTGTTAGTACTGAGCTGACTGAAGGCTGCTCTGAAAAGCAAACTTTTCTGATTTGCAGCTAGGGTTTTTGAAGAAGCCTAAGGGATTTGGCTCACAGAAATACAAAACTTCCTGCTCAATGGAAAGCAGTGGAGTTGGCCAAGGTTTCACGTGGCCAACTCCTGAAGCTTTGGGATCTGGGAAGACAACGAGGAGGCTGTGATAGCCAGTGGCAAGCTGGCAGTTCTCTGACAGCTGGGATGAAAGAGAACTAGAGAAATCAACAGAAAGTTGGTGCTCGTTGCCTGGCCACAATAAAAGTCTGGATCTTGTTTTCTTTTTATCTGGGAAGTCAAAGCTGAGATCTCACGGTATCAGCATTTCTCAGCCTTGCTGTGCAGAAGGTGCCCAGTTTATTCAAAGTTTTGTTGCAGCACAATTGTGTCAAACTTTTGCAAAGTTTCAGCATCTTCTTTACCCTTCATCTCCCCCTTTGGTCACGTTTAGAATATCCCAGTTCTGATCCACTGACTTCACTACTCTGTTCACTATAATCATAGCTAAGAGTGATGGAGACTTCATTAGTATTGCAATAAGTGCTGTAGGAGATGGACAGAAGGTGAATCCACATTAGTTGGTCCTTTTGAAGGTGCTGCAGGATCATTGTTAATATGTCATTAAACAACTGTACATGCATTGTGCACTGAAGCCAATACCTAGGAAAGTCAATTTGTAACACACGAATGCACATTCCTGTATCTCTAGGCTTAGCAATAACGAAGGCTTAACAACAGAGATATAGAGGGACTTTCTTGTGTTAACACTTGCTACCATGAAGGCATTGTTACAATTCTCTGCTTGCAGAGAACACAAAAAATGAAGAGCACAAAAAAATGAAGACATAATTTCAATTCTAAAAAAACCCTTGAATATCAGAAAATGAAAATACAAATATTACTACTCAATGTCCAAATGTCATCGAAGAAAGAATTGGACAAATCTGAAAATAAACTGTCATTTGAGCTATTTCTATTAGCCCCAAGGTTTAGCATTACCATATAAACAGGTTTGCATAATGCCAAGACTGACTTTGGACATAATTCATTAAATCACGTATGTAGATGTTCTGCATTTTGCCACATCCCTTTCTGTGTAATACTGATTGATCACAGAAGTGTTACATGGCTATCATGCAGAACGGGCAGGGAATTTAAACGAGCAAAGCATTACACACAGAGGACAAATGTGTGCATATGGAAATACACCCCTCTCCCGCAGAAAGGGATTTTGATCAAAATTGGCTTTCAGTTGGAGTCCTATTCAGCAAGGACTAGCCAGTGTGTTTGGAAAAATAACACTTGCACATTCAAAGGAAGATGCGCAACTTGCTTGTTTGGTACAAACTGCGGGTCCCTGCTCTGAATTCTCCTTTTCACCAAATGTAAGATCTGTGAAGTTATTCTCTTCTAACAATATATAATATTCATCACAGGCTCCAAGTGCCTGCCACTTCAGAACCAGAAAAGCCACTAAGCAGGACGCTGGTCTTAGCAGCACTACTACAGCATCAGCTTGGAGCAAGCTCTGATCCCTGATGCAAAGAGTCTTGCTTTCCACGGTTTTTCTTCACAACTACAGGACTTTGTAAGTCAGACACAGTGTCCCATGTATAACTTATTTATCTGTGTCTGTGTATTAACAGCTATAGTAGAGGTTGTCATTTAGGTCCAAAACTTGACACTGCCCCCAGAAGATGTTCCAAGCACGGCAGCTCAGCCTTTGATGACTTCAAACACATACAGTATTTACTCGCAGCATACTGTCACACGTTTTATTTATGCTGGACTTGACTCTGAAGTCCTTACTCAGCATTAGCACTTCGTGGAAGTTTTGCCTGAGAAAGGACTGCAGGATCAGCCTCTTCAGTTTTACATTGTATGTTTTAACAGCAGCACTGGGATTGCCAGCTTGCTACAAAACTTTGTGTAGATGCTTTTTGTCTTTCAGAAAATAAACACATAAATTTTGTTTTGAAATATTTTAAACCTAGCACATAATATAAATAGATATATCACTAACCATTTGTTTTCTTTCCCTTTTTTCTTCTAAAGCAAAATAATTTGCACCTTACGTTTTAAATGAGAAGTGGCAGATTTTCTTCTAATCACAAAAGAAAGGATTGTTGCCACCTTCTGCTTGGTCTAGTTAATAATGAAAACTTACCAACAAAGCACTTAAAACCATTCCTGCTTAAGAATAAAAAAAGTATCAAATTTAAAAACCAAGTTATCTGCATGCATGTGTGTGGGTGCACCCTTATACATATGCTTATGTGCAAGACAGACTGAAGACTTTGCGACTACCCTCGTAGTCTTACTGAGAACAATCACTGACTAGGATTGTTAATGAATTTTATTGTGTGCCCTATATATGATGTTCTTCATTTAATCTGCAGGGCTTGAACTATGCAGTTGCCACTGCATCAGTGTGAGTAAAGCCCTGGATTTCACAGTGAGGACTGGAGGTCCCCACAAAATTTGAACTTTACGAAGGAATGTTAGATTAAAAACAAGCACTGTTAAAAAACCCCTACTGAATAAGTAATAGCGCTGTGTTTCTATTATATAAACCTGTTGGCAACCCTGCTTTTAAACACGCTTGCCCCTAGAGCTGGTTGAAAAGCTGGAACATCATCTTGACTGAAATATTTCAACCAGCTCTCATTGCTACAAGCTTTCCTAAAACTACAGCTCTCCTGACTGTCAAAATGAAGACAAAAAAAGAAAGGGAGGTGTGAGGGGAGGAAGGCCTTTTCTTAATAAAGGCAGCTTCAGTTAGTAAGATAACATAATCTTCAAGCTGCAAAAGCAGCACCTACTAATTAGTCATTGACTAAAACATAAATAATAAATACCTAAATTGTTCCTTCTATGCATCCATTTTTGTGCCAGATAAACATTTCAATGGTCTGCCTTAATGCCAGCACAGCTGACACTGCAATTTCAAGTCCAAAGCAAACTGCAAATAGCTTTAAACTGGTACTACAGGGAGAGATACTACAAGCCACTGGGATCTGTGTGTTATGGTCATCTTGCAACTGTTGTTTAAAAGGGAATTCAACCTTTCTGTGAGATGTGATTACAGAATGATTTAAGGGTCTATTTCCCTACTGATGTGGACGCTTAACTCTCATCAGCAGAAAGTTAGCCATACACACAGAAGGGTAAAGAGATACCTTATTTTATTACATCAATAGGATTTTTTCCCCTAATTAACCCAATAGCTTTTAATAGCCTTTTTGGGTTATGTTGTTAACAAGAGATTACCACAGCAACAACAACAAAGTGCATGTTTTATGCTAATGTAAAATGCATTAGTTGGAGATGAATCTGCATATAAAACCTGTATTTTTAAAAGTTCTTGGAATGTAAATGAATTTTTTCCCTACTGTAGAAAATGCAGGTTAAAATGATGCGAAACATACCTATTTAAAACAGGATGCAGCCTGCTAGAAACTCTGAAGACAGGCAAGGGCAGTTTGTTGACAGAATAAAGTAAAAGCACTGAGAAACATGGCATTGCTCTCCTTCACATTCAGCTCGTGGCTTTGGTCAGGAACCCATGTCCTGCACAGCCTTCCAGATGCCCTGCACAAGCCTGGAAAGACTCCTCTTCATGAAGAGCTGGCAGATAGGAGATTAAGGGAGGGAATTAGTGTTAAGACTTACTAGCCACTACTCAAACTAGGGAAGAAATGTGTTGCTGCAGATTGAAGTCCTAATTTTACCATTATACTGGTTCCATGCAATCCCACTGCCTGAGAAAAAAACTCAGCTTGGCTCATAAGCAAAATCAGCAAAGGGTGTGAGCAGACACATCACAATCCACCCCCAACCTACACATACACAATTGCTGTACTGGAAGTCTGCGAAAATGCTTAGGTGCTGGTGGGTTTAGAAAAAAACCTGCAGATTTGAAAGGGCTGAAATCCAAAATGCCTCCTTGCTCTTTAAACTAACACTCCTAGCACTCAGACCCTGAACCTGACTGCATGAGACATAGAAGACTAATATAGCAAAACACTGGTTCCATTTAGAGTTTATCATGAAATGAGTCTAAAAAATCTCTGAAAATAATCTGGAAGTTTCTGCTTTTGCTCGTTTTCTCTAACTAGGATAACAACAGACATTAGCTGAGTCCAGCTGTGTTATTAAAAAAAAAAAATGAGGGTGTACCATAATTATTTCACGTTCTGTGAGGTAATGCGGCCATACAGGCTCTAGCCTGGAGTAACCAACCTCCCCAGGAAGCCTAAGCAGAAGGGAATTTTGCTGTGATTTATTCATGGTAGCAAAATAATGAAAGCCTATGAAACAGCAGAGGTACAGACAAATTTATTTTTAAAAAACACTTTTAGCAGCTGCTCCTTCACTGCCCTCTCCAGGGCTTGCTGCTACTGTTTGGAAACCCGCAGAGGCAGCTTGTGCAGTACATGTGGTACAGCTGGGGACGCACGGGACAGCAGAGGCTGCGGGATGACCAGAGCTGCTCCTGACAGAGCTGATGGAGAGGGCAGTGCCAAAGGCCTTGTCAGAACTTTTTTTTTTTTTTTTAAATGAATTATATTGCAATAAGTAACAAAAAACTATAATGTTCCCTTAGGTTTCTGAACTCTGGTGCGAAGTTCACATATGAGCAAGGTTAAATTCCCTTTTAAAAACCTATGCCGGAGGAGAGCATACCAGATGCTACCTCAAGCGACCATCGGGTTTGACGGGGCCCAGCTCAGATTTGGGGTCCGGGCTCAGGGAGCTCCAGGCTGTCTGAGCGCAGCCCTGCATGACTGGGCAGGCGGTGGGGCCGGCACTGCAGATGTCCATGGCCGACCAGACGCTGCCAACCAGAGAGTCCACCCAGGCTTCCAGCCGGGCGCCCACGAGCCCCGCATTCCTCTTGGCCTGCTCCACGCGGGCGGCACTGATGGGGATGTTCAGGACGGGGTTCAAGCCCTGGAAGCTCTGCTCCATGTACGCGTTCTTTGGAGGCCCGCTGTGATACTTCACGGCTTCCTCTGGAAATGCAGAAATAAACCCCAAAGTTAGTGCCTTAAGAAAACCCAACCCAAACCTTCAGGATCTAAGGGTACAGCAAACAAAAAGCAAAAGTTAGTGGTGTGCTACAGTCCACTCCCCCAGCACTGAGGACACGCTGCATCCCAAGGACAACGGGCTGTGCTCAGCTCTGCAGCTCCTCACGCTCACCGCTACGAGCTCCGCTCACCGTGCTGCTAACCCTGCAAGCGCTGCGTTAGCAGGGTGAAGCACCGAGGCTGAAAGTAGCGTCGTCCTTATTACCATCACGTACAACCGGCGTCCCCAGAGCTGTAGGACGCCCAGGCACGACAGAGCTGTTTGCACAGCACAACAAAAAGGCAGGCCCAGCCGCGAGGGCGTCCCAGCTACGAGCTCCTGCCTGTACCTGGAGCCTGATCAATGTGCAGCTCCTCCTCAGGAGAAACCCGTTTTGCATTCAGAAGCTAATTATGCCTCTTTCACGGCAGAAGAAGCCTGGGAGATAAGCCCCGTGCAGCTGAAGTTACCCCTGTGGACACTCAGAGAATGCTGTGCTTTGAAATCAGGAAACAGTTCAAGGACGCTTGGTGTGAGAAGGCTGCCGACCCTCGTCAGACCTTCAAGTGCTATCATTGATTTGTCTAGGAGGAAGAGCCAAGATCTCAGCCTGTTTTTCTTCCTAAACTGATGAACTTTGCCGTGCTGTGAAGTCATAACATTTGTTAGCTCAATCTGCCTCCAAAAACTGGTGGTGCCACTCCTGGCACTGGAAGCACAACACCATGGCCTTGGACAGACCGGACCCACGATGAAACATGTGTACCCTCAGCATCATCCCTGGAAGTGCTCCAGTCTCGCTGGGAAAGTATTCTCTCATTACAATTATATTTCAAGCTCTTGTACCGAATAATGGATCACGACCATTTCCTAATGACGCTTTTCTTTGCACTGTGGTTGCTTTCCTTACAGTAACTCTTCTACCTCAGAAAAATGCAGTACATTGCCACAAATCTGTAATATTGCAGTAAAAAATCATTGTCAGGCTGTAAGAATGCCTTCAAAGACCGTGAATTGGACACTGTGGGTCAGACCACCCTTGTCTAAGGCTGGCTGATTGCTTAAGTTCTGTGAACACACCAAGGTGCTGATCATAAAATCAGAATGGGACCCTCCAAAAATGCTGAGTGCTTCTTGGGAGTAAATTTTCAGCCATTTCTTTCTGTTCTCAGCTGACTTCCCTAGCATCCTCGCTCCGGCAGCACAGAGGATCTGTTTAGCTCTGCCAACATACACACTGTCTAGAACACAAAATGGGCCCATTCAGGGTGCCCTAGGGTAGGAAAGCCACCGCGCTCAGATAGCGTTTAGAGGCCAGGAATTACATATTCACGGCTACAATTCTTTCCACATGTCCTTGCTGCTTGCACTGCAGCCTGACACTGAGTCCTTTCTTCCATGCAGAGGACAGTATCTCAGGCACTGGCAATAAATCAGTACATTTATTTAGAGGGAAAAGGGGCATTTAATTGGAACTTTACTGTTACATTTGCGAAGTCTTTAATGTTAAATACTGTGTTAGTCCATTACTTCAAATACCCTATTAAATTAGTTCGGCACATCCCCATCATCATTATACATCACTTAACTGTTCCTGCGTTTATCTAACCCCCTCTTTTTATTTTACGTGGTAGATATCCACAATAACCTCTAGTCAAAATGAGTTTATTCCATGCACACATATGTCAGAAGTGTGCTCTGCCAAAGCACTGCAGTTTAAGAAACAGAACAAGTACACATGATTAAATTTCCTCCTTTGGAAGCAATTAAATATGGAAGACTGTTTGTCAACATATTAATTAAATAGGAACATTCTAAATAAAAATCCCCAAACAAATAAGAGTTGGCATTACTAGCAGGATCATCTGATTGAAACAGGCAATTCAGAAAGCTTGTTGAATTAAAGTCTGTTGTGCATGTGTTTAGTGCATGGAACAAGAGAGATCTTTTTTCAGACAAATAACAGGATGAAATGGAACTTGCTCTTCTCTCTGGCTCAGCCTCGCACTTGTTCCAGGCTTCAGGACTTGGTGGATTATCAGGACTGGAAGGAATGAAATCTACAGAAACTGTAGGACCCAGTGCTTGGCAATGCAGCGGATCATCTTTATCTGTGACCCTTGTTCCTTAAGGTCAGTAGGCTGCTTTTGCTAAAGTAAAGGTGATAACCTCAGCATCTTCAACACATTTACATTTCTCCACTCTGGTATTGCTGTAATTGTGTCGGACACGCTGTGCTTTTCACACCAGCACACCGCGGTTTTGTGCGGCAGCACTGACTGACTGCCACGCTCTGCTCCCAAACTGGCTGCGCTGGCAGGTACAACAGTAGTAGCGTATAGTGGGACTGAAGAGAAACTTTTTTAAAAAGCCACACACAAACATCAGCAGATAGGAGAAAAAAAGACTGCTGAGGACAGTATTAAATGGAACAAACCACTATGTTCTTCAGTGTGTTAAGGGCACCACTATGTTTTTCAGTGTGTTAAGGGCTACTACTGTGTACAGTGAAAACGTGCTTCTCTGAGGTGACACATGATGCAACCCTGACATGGTACTGGTAGGGGATTGTCTAGCCCCACAACAGAACGAACACCCCAAGTTAGGTGTCTGCACGTCCTATGAAGAGCTGGGTAACAGCAATCTGAGTGCAGAGCTACGCATCTCAATCTATAGAAAAAGCTGAGGATTCAACCAGAACCCTCTCCTGGATCCTCCAAGTCTTTGTTAAAAAGTTCACACAAGAAAGTAAGGAGGATGCTGCTCATCCAAGCTCTGGCAGATGTAGGCTATTCCTCTTTGCCTTAAAGGAAGAACGACAGAGCGCCATGTCTCTACAAGAGACATGACTCTATAACTTAGTGTGCTGGGATAGGAGAGGGACAGTGTGGATCCCAAGCCCTGAAATACTGTGTAAAAGGAGGCTGGAGCTACTGGGCATGCTTTTAAAGCACTGACACTTCAGTCCTTGCTCATGAAAAAACAAAGAACGTAAGGCTTGCCCCTACGAGATGTGTGTTTAGACATTTAAATCTGTACACTTAGAGCAACCAGTTCAAAATTAGCTGAATTGCAGACATTAAGCCAGATTTCTTTGCCAGCAAACACATCCAAATAGCCCTTTGACTTCAGGAGGACATGTATCAATGCAAAATATACTCCATTGACTCTAAATTATGGCTTTAAAAAAATGAGTTATTTTTGTCCCCCGATTTTTGTTTGCTTTTCACTCTGGGAGGGCACTTCATTTCTCAACAGACTTTTCTTGATATAACTTCTTTGGACTAAATACACAGCCTACAGTCAGCCACATAGCCTTGGATTTCAGCATTTTTGTGTGGGTTTGTTCTTCATTTTGCAGAAAAAGCAAATGAGTTTAGACAGAGTGGGCTAAGGAATGAAAAATGTGGTTACCTTGGTACACATTAAGGCGCTAGACCTGTGGTTTTTTTAAAGCAACACAGAATGTACAGCTTTATTTCTTTACTTGAATTGTGTTGAAACCCTCTGGCAAAGAGGTAATTTTTTATTGACATTTTGTTTGTTTTCTCTTGCAGCAAACAAGACAGTGCTGCATTTGCTCATTGTGAAGCTAATCGACTCCTTGTCAACTGGATCTGAACTGAATTTCAAAGCAAATCCCTGTCTTCAGGGTTTTTCTTGGAATGAGGATTCCAGGGCATGTCTACTCTTCTGCAGTCATGCACTTGTGTGCTGCTATTATTGCATTTATCAAGAACACGTCATGTTAATTCTGGTTAATTTAAAGAAATCACAGCAGCTCTGACACAAGTTGCCACCCACTTTATAATCCGTATAGATGCAATTAGAATTGATTGAGCCACTGCAAACAACCAATGGCAAAACAAAGGTTTCCCAGTATATACTTAATTAAGATGATCTATAAATATGGATTAGGTTAAAAGGCCTTTGAGATGCATGCATGCATCGCAGTATGTCTGCTAATGCTGTCAAGCCTTTGAAAGAAGTGGCTGCAGTTAGAGGGCACAGGGACCAGGAGCTGGCGTTTAAGGCTCCCTGACCCTGGAGCAGCAGAGATCAGAAGCCAGCCCCATGTCTGGGGCATTTGATCAAGCTAGGAACCAAACATGAAAGGTCTCTCTTAAGGCAAAGAAGGAGGATGCTCTTCTTCACTGCCCTCCTTGTTTGAAGGAAGAATGGTTTTACTTATTTATTTATTTTCAATCCAGTGTTTAGTATCAGCTTGAGGTTTGGGGCTTTTTCTGCCCCAGAAGTAAATCTGCCCACCGGCTCACAGTAACCTATTTAGCTTTAATGAAACAGGTACTATACATTAAACGCGTGACAACTCATTATAGTCACTCCAGCTGGGAGATCGCTGTGGAAACTTTGCCATGAATATAAACTCAAATTTAAAAAAGAAATTGCTTTGGCTTTTTCTCTGCCCCTCTCAGTGCCCCTGGGAGACATGTGTGATCACACTTGGCATGACTGCTTCACACGGACTTTGTAAAGCGCAGAAGTGCGGGTAAGTGGGATGATGTGGATGCAGAGCCAACCTCTACTGAATTCTCTGTTTTCTTAGGAATTGAAATCTACTTGGTAGCTTGGATTGTAGTCTGTGAACTGCTGGCTAAATGCTCTGAATTATACCTGTTGTTTGGCTCTGCCTCTCCAGTCCCTACACAGGGGACCTGGACATCTGGCTTCGAGTCTCCAAACCGTGCTTAAATCCAGGCTGCCTAAAGCAGGCAGCAAGAAACCCCCATTTCTGTCTGTTATCACCGCTAGTGATCTTCTTTCTACTGATCTTCTCCCTGTTTTGTCTCCTCCACGTTACATTCCCTCTCTGTCTTGGCACAATTTAATCCCAGGGCATCCTGCTGGTCCTTGGCAGCCCTCCCGTGTCCTTACAATGAGCACAGAGTACTCGGCTTTAACACACTCAGCCATATGGTGAGAAACTCAAAATCACCATTTAGAAGAAGAATAAAACAGAATCTGGCTGTGCAGGATGTAGGGGGAAGGAGACACTGGTGGAGCAAGTGAACCTGATTTCTCCGAATGATTTATCTCACAAATTCACTTAATCTTCCCTTTCTTTTCTTTTTTTCTTTCTCCAACCAGGCAAACACTTGAAGGCACTCTCAAGCCAGAAGATCTACTGAAGGCAGACCTGATCAATGACACAACTCAAACTAGAGAAAACAGACACAGATTTGGATGGTTAAACCACGACACAGAGGGGCAAGAGGAGCAAGAAAGGATAAAAAACATTAGATTCTAGACTTCCCACTGAAACAGCTTTGGAAACCTCGTTTACAGTGGAAACACACAAACCTCCCAGCATACTCAGTAATTCCATGTAAGATTTGATCTCCATTTTGAAAAGGTCAATAAATCTGTGTTTTTAAAACAATTTACATTGTCAGTTATGCATATCTCAACACAATATCAAACACCTGCTTTTGATTTTCCTTTACGGTTTTACTTGCATGCACAGACTTTAGGCCAAAATTAATAAATAAATGGGAATAGAAAAATGAATAAACTAGCTGCATATGTTGTTTTTATAAATGGCTAAACAAAACATCTTTGCTGGTGGCTGTGCCATGATTTTTTTATTTTTCACAGAACCAGAGAATCACAGACTGGTTTGGGTTGGAAAAGATCTTAAAGATCATCTAGTTCCAACCCCCTTGCCATGGACAGGGACACCTTCCACTAGACCACATTACTCAAAGCCCCACTCAACCTGGCCTTGAACACTTCCAGCAATGGGACATCCACAAATTCCCCAGACAACCTGTTCCAGTGCCTCACCACCCTCACAGTAAAGGAACTTCTTCCTTACATCTGACCTAAATCTACCCTCTTTCAGTTTAAAGCCATTACCCCTTGTCCTATCACTACATGCCCTTGTAAATAGTCCCTCTCCGGTTTTCTTGTAGCCCCCCTTTAGGGACTGGAAGGCTGCTATACGGTCTCACCAGAGCCTTCTCTTCTCCAGGCTGAAAAACCCCAACTCTCTCAGCCTGTCTTCATAGGAGAGGTGACCCAGCCCTCTGATCATCTCAAGTCCTTTCCGCAGGGTTGCTCTCAATCCACTCATCGCCCAGCCTGTATTTGTGCTTGGGATTGCCCCAACCCATGGGCAGGACCTTGCACTTGGCCTTGAACTGTATTCTGAATTGTAATCATGAATTTTGAGTCATGATACAGGAATGAACAGGTTTTGCTTTGATTATTCAAAAGAGGAGCAAATGGCTCCCTTCATGATGCTGGGAAGCCAAAAGCAACTTTTCCTTGTTGTACTCCACGCTGAAGTGATGTGTAGACAAGGAATTAGGAAATATAGTGATTGTTGTCATGTCCATGCTCTCAAGATACAAGATTTTAGTGGCTGCTGTGCTGCTGCCAGATTTGTGCAAACAATTTTTAGAATGACACAAACAAATTACACACAAGACCATGGACAGATTTTCCTGTATGTAACTACGTGGACTCCAGTTTCTATGTCTGGAGTATATGAGACATAGGGGGCTGAATCATTATCAAGCAAATGACATGCAAAGTGGTATAAAATGTATCAGTCATTCAAAAAGCTTCTGGAGTAGCAAATTGCTTTCCAGAGTAATCCTTCTGACAAGAGCTATAGCTTATTTTTCCCTCTTTTTTTTGGGGTGTGTGTGGTGGGTGTGAAGGAGGGTGGTTGGAAGAACAAAATTTTAAAGAAATCCCTAATAAAACATATTCCCCTATTCTGCTGACAACTCCTGGCTAAGTCTGATGTATGTTTTATTTTCAGGGTTAAGACAATAATACTATTCCTTCATTTTAGAAGACTTTTGGCAGCTTTCGCATTGTTTACAACAGTAACAGAAATTGTTCTTTTAGAAGTTCTAATTCTTCTGTCATATTCTCACAATGCCTTTATTTGGCAGAGAAAAATATATTTAAATAATAAAGTGGTGACAAACTGACAAAAGCTGGAAATCAAAGCTAAATGACAATTGCCTGCACAGCGCACAATAGTGTCACTGAGACAGAAAGCCTTAAAAAACCCAAACAGGAATTTGCATTGTAAATACAATTCTAACTACAGTGGAGTGTCACTATCTGCCCCTGTAATTAATTTTCTTCTTTACCTTCATGCCTCAGACATCTGGAGATTATACATCACACCATCAGTAGCAAATCACTCCTGAGGCTTTTTTCCTAGATAATACTGTTCCCAAGCTTTATACTTCATTCCAATAGTAGGTTCTAGTTACCATATGAATGAACAGGGCTCTTGAACAAAAAATATGAGCCAGATCTTCTCCCCGTGTATCAATGAGCAATACAGCATAACTCCATAATTTCAGTGGAATTATTTCAGATTCAGAGTTTGGACCAAAGGGAGTTTTGCCTTTACACCATAAAGTGTGGGGTCATGGCTGAAGTCTGAGACATGCTTAACTGTCCACAGGACTCTCACGTTATAGGGAAAAGCAGCAAGGTTGCTGGCTACATGACACATTTTCCATCCAATTTATGCCTTAACTGTTTAATTACCAAAGAATATGGAATTAATTAATTTCCAGGAGACGATCAGCAACAGCTGCATTTAGAAGTAGGTTGCCTCAAACTTTAAAAATGTATTCCTTCCACACATTGTTTCTTCACAATTTATCATTGCCTATTAGCTAATAACAGCAGCAGGTTGTTGGTAGTTTAGTTTCTGCTTAAGAAACGATGCCACCAAATGTTAGAAGAAATCAGTAACTTAGCTCTTCTGCTGAGAAATATGTAGAATCAAGCTCCTGTTGAGCAAGATAAGGGCCACATTAGCTCTCAGCAGTTGTCTGGTGGTGTTTGCATTACAGAAGCAGCACATTATGCTGGAAGGTAAATGCCTGACTCAGTTTATTTGCTGCCTTGTCAGGAAGAAGAACTTCTGAAAACTTAATAGGATCATTCATGTATCTAGCAAATTTAAGATGTCTAAAGTTATGAATATTAATACTGGGCAGATGGAGGCACTTGAGCACATTAAGAGGAACGGTAAAGATATTCATAGCAACAAACTTGTTTTGATCTTACTGAATAAGGAAACAGGTATGGCTACAAAGCATTCTCTCTTCTCCCAGCCCAGTGCCCCCGGCACTGGCTGAAGACCCTAATGCTCAAACAATGCCCAGGCCACTGCAAACTGCTGCTGGAGCCTGTAGACGCTGCCAGCCCGAGAATGACCTCTGTATTCGGATGGCTCAGGGCTGCTGTGGCAGGGAAGAAATTAGTTGCTTTCTAAAAATGTCAGCGTAGGTCTGACAGTGTACTTACTGGGATTGCTGTATCCATAGATATTTCTGTAACACAACTGTTTGGTATGTACTGAGCAGGTTTTGGCAGGTATCAGGCAAGAGTGAATGCCTGGACCTGACAATATGTCAGGTGAGCTCTGGCCTAGGGTAATTTCGTCTAGTTCAGCATTTTGTGTATTAATGTGTTTATCATTAAACACATAGACTTTGTTACAGTTTTATAACAAACATCTGTAACTCTTGATGAGTAAATATGAATGAAAAGCAGCAGAGAAAGGTCCATTTTTCTTTCTGTTTCTAAATGATGGCTTTTATGATAGCTGTTAGATTACTGAGAGTCTGAAGTTCTCTGGATTCTGAACTGTGCATACTTTAAAGATATAAATAGCCTTTTGTTCAAAGTGGCTGTGTTTTACAGACTGCATACAGACACTTCCGCTTGTCTTAGTGCAACAATTTCTTCTGATTTAGTATCTATAGAATTCTTTTCTTTTCGCCTTTACCAATACAGTGCTACTTCATTTTTAACAGCAGCCTTTAGAGTGAATACAGACACAGTAACTGTATTATTCCTGTACCAAGTAATAGAACTTACCTTGTTTGATAGGCTGCCGATTAGAGAAGGTGAGAGGAGTAACAAGGAATTTGGTTTCAGCTACTTGTACCCAGTGGTGCAGAATTTTTATTGTCCAGACACCAGGTCGCAGGGGCAAATTCAAAGGTGGTTTGTAGTGAGTAAATTCGGCACTGGATTCAATAAGAATGTCATACGTTGCTGCAATTACATTAACAGGATCCACCCAAATGACAGTAACGGTGACGTTGGGGCCTTTTCCCCATTTCTGCATGCCAACTGGCTCATCTGTCGGCCCGAGGAGTCCTCCGAAATTCCGGAAAAGCCTTTCCTTGGCGTCCCATTCGGTGCCAATCTGAAATCAAAGACCACATCGCTGCTAACGTCATCTCTGTAAGCATCTAAGACCCTTACATCAAATAAGGGCTCAAGACACACAAATCATATTTCTCTAATGACATGAATTATGCATACATAAAAAGGTTGATGGCAACACAACCTAAGATCATAATGTGTACACAAATTGTGAGACAACCTTGAATGCAAGGTTTGTTTTTTTGGTCCAACTGTCCACTTTTGATTGATATAAAGGTTTTATTTATTTTAAGAGTGACATAACAGGCTATAGCAGCTCTCCTTTTCCTCCACGTGGAAGCAGCCAGTAAAGGACCAAGCCTAGTGACTGAACAAAGGCTATACATAGAAAAAAATATGACCCATCATCTCCTGGGACATGAAAATGTATTATACATTTCAGAGACAGACCCTGCAGTAGAGACCTACCCAGTTACTGCTAAGACCAAGGAAGAGGCTTTTGCTGACTTTAGGGCAAGTCATATCAGGTCCTTTACTACAATCTCTAACCATGAGATGCTGTCTTCCTTGCACTCCCTTCTTGCCTGATGTGGGAAGTTATTTCTGGTAAACTCTTTTCTTACTGTCATAATAGTGACATTGTTTTTTATTTATTCACTAACTAACAGTAAAGCAGCTGATTCACAATCTAGTGTAAATATTTAATGGACCTTTCTTTTTCCTAGCAGCTTTCATATTTCAATGCTCTTTGTATGAATTTTAATGGTTCACCCATAAGCCACAGGTTGATACAAACTTACAGGCTGTTGCCATTAATACTTGTACACTACTGAAAATAAGCATCTTTGAACAGATAGTGTGAAAATACAGTAACTGGCCTTCTTAGGCCAACTGAAAGGCTTTTTACTGTCCCAACACTAAATCTAGCACGTGTTTATGAGGCTGACCGTTAACAAACCACTTCTGCCAATTCTCAAGAAGCCAACCTGGTGGACCACAGTATTGAAGGCTGCAAATTTGCTTTTGGAGGAAGTGCCCACCTTGTTTGTCCCCTGAGGTCCTGTTCCCATGATCTCAAATCAAAGGTGATCAATATCAAACACAAAAAGATTTGAGGGACCCCATTTGAAGTGAAGAACAGGGGGACCCCTTGGCTCCTTTTGGCAAGCAGACATCTGATGTCATTCCTTGGAGAGACATATAAATGTTTTGGCCAGCCTGGTACTGAATGCCCTCATAGTCCTTCAGGTCTTCTTTGGCCTTAAATCTCCAAACAAACAGTGTAGATGACCTAGGAGTTGATTTGTTCCCTACACAGAAACCATGGGATTCTCTCAAGCAGTCTCCAGAGGCCCATGCACACACAGACAGGATCCCCTCTTTCAGCATATGTGGATACTGAAGATTTCCCCCACACAGAGCTGTCCTTGTCCCTAATCTTCACCTCACATGGGTATGGTCAGAATCTGCTTTCCGGAAAGCATAACAAATAATTGTAGCTCATTTGCTTCAGAGATTTTTCTTCTGGATTTCATCTTATTTCATAAAAGAATAAGTGGTTCCAATATAATGCCAAAATCCCCCTAAATCCGTAAAACATAACAATTACCTGATGCCTACTACCACTGATACCTATACT
This sequence comes from Buteo buteo, assembly GCF_964188355.1. Lineage (NCBI taxonomy): Eukaryota > Metazoa > Chordata > Aves > Accipitriformes > Accipitridae > Buteo > Buteo buteo. Next base: position 10,121,035 of record NC_134197.1, read on the forward strand.
GGAAACTGTCCAGTCCCCAATGCCTTCTAAATAAATCACTGTGGTTGGAAGACAAATTACAGGAGGACTGCAAGCAAAAAGCTACAAGGCCAGTAGAATAAAAACCTACTGTCCTAAATCCATCTGTCATCATACAAATTCCTCCTACCGGACTATGACACTGCAGAATATGAGACAAAATGAGCCTTCCGCTACTCTGCAATCAACACAGCGGAATCGCTGGTATTTCAGAGGTATTTCACCTAGCACACCAGCTAATCAAACCAGACAGTGTAGCCCAGATATCAGACCCAAGCATCGACTGCCTCGAGGAGCTGTCAGTGCGTACTCTCCTGACATGACTGACTGAATATGTATGGAAATAAGCTGAGAAAGAAAATTTCCTGACCAGATCTTATTATCTACTCCGCCAACCCTCACCGAGCGCAGCCATGTCACACCTACCGGAGCTCAAGGGACCTGGAAATAATAAAGCCACAACATGTGAAACAAATCTATACCCTCCTGGGCAAGGAAAAGCCTATAAGGAAGCTCTTTCCACCACATTTGATATTTCTTACTGAAGAACTCCTTGAAGAAAGCTTACTTCATCCTCAAAAATTAAACATTCCTCCCTGACATCCAACTATTTCCACCTCTTTAGTCTCTCATCCCTGGGAAAAGAAATCAGAAAGTTACAGTGCCCAGGCTCCAGCCTCCAGGTGACACTGCTCAAACACCAGGCTGCGCAAAAGATGTTGAGAAGTGTTCACATGTGCAAAGGTTTATTAGAGTGGACTGTAGAAGAGCCAAGGTTGCTTTTGGGGAAAAACTGCAACAAAATTGTTGGCTGGTTTTTAAGCTTTCTGCAGACATCTTACTGGGTTCCCTAATGTAAACCAAAAGTTACAGCCAAAGGGCAGGAGAAGAGGGGGAGGAAGGGACATGCTGGTGGCAATTGCTCCCCCTAAGAGCCTGTCACAACACCACTGTCAGGGTGCAACAGATCAGGCCCTCAGCAAGGCAAAAGGAAGGCACCTGGGCACCCTGCAACCCCCCGCGTGCCCCCGAGCCGGGGCTCAGACCAGACAAGGTGCTGACACCGCTTCGGGCTGCGTACCACAGGCACCGAAGGGAAGGGAAGGGAGCTGCACACATCTATTTACAGCATCTGCCCTTTATGTCCAGTTTTCAGCTGGGGGACATACTTTTCCATGCTGCACAGTTTACAGTACAAGCTGGTTTCAGAAGCACAGTATTTTAAAGGGAATTTTACTTAAAGCACTAGTTAGAGGTTTATACATCTTCCCTTGAACTCTGCACAGCTGAGTTCCCAGTACTGAGATGTCTGATTTTACAGGCCAAGACATACTACAGTCCTACAATATTTTTCATAGCCCCTTAAAACATTGCAAGTAGGCTTTCACTTTCAAATGGAATACACCAAGCATGGGATGGAATCAAGCAGTAATGAATATCTGATAAATTATGAAGGGATGTGGCACAGAAACTGACATTTTCCACATCATTATTTTAATCACCATGATTTTGGGTTTCAAGAGCAGGCACTGTGCACAGGGTATGTTTGGAAAGCTGGAACTCTCTCATTGGCTTAAAACCGCTGTTTCTATCTCTGTTCAGTCCCAAGATAAAATTTTCCCAAGATAAATTATGTCTTGATTATGGGTTTGTGTCTCATTGCTCACTACAAACAGGACCATTAGGTTCACACAATGCACACTAATTGCCTGCCACCTAGTTTATTTTATTCTCTGTGATGAATCACAAGTCTTAACAAGACCAGAAATGAACTTAGTTTTCAACTGATATACGGTGAGCTGAGACTTTTAGTACTGTACAGCAAATCAATCTTCTACCCTCCATGTAAAGTTGTCATGAACCCAGGCTGGTAGGATACATACTGTGTACATTGTGCACAAGCCAATTTTAGAAGGTGTGGGTGTTTCATGCTTGGAAATCGTCTCTCTTGGATTTCCTGTAAGTTTATTTTATTTTACTCAGCCCAAGACTGAGTACAGGAGCTGTGCGCCATTGCAATGCTATCATTAACCCCACTGGTCGTTAGGCAGTCCAGACTGCTGATTTTTTTCCACTTGTCTTTATGTGGTGTATGGCAAAATCTGCTACTTGGGAAGCAAAGTCTGAGCAGCAAAGCAAAAGAGCAGAGCGCAGAAGAGCTGACTGGAGAGATCCTGTCATCTCCGCTGCAATTTCAGTCGTGCATCAGGGTCACAAATATACCTGGGAGCACAATTCGATGCAGCATATTTGTGCTCTTCCTGCTGGCCCTGCCGGTGTGAGCTGGGAGAGGGAAGAAAGCTGCCAGCTAAAAAGGCCCCATTCAGTTTTAAATTTCTGCCAGATCATGGGGTGAAAGTTATTGAAGAACCAGCACTTATGTGTCCCAATAAGCACAAATCTTAATTTTCTTTTCTGGTGCTTAACCTGTGAACACTGATGCCCTCATCTTAGCTGAACTGCGAAGTTTGTCTTACACTTGCTGGACTTTGACAAAGAAGTGGCATTTTAATAAGCAGTAACAGATCAGAGGGTTTCCAGCCACACTAAAGCTGAAGAGGTTAATGCTGGATTTATACCAGGGTAACAGAGAATAATTTGGCTCAGAGGCAGAGATGCCTGCAGGCCAAGGGAAGGCAGAAAGTAAAGTAAACAATTAAGAAATGATTAAATTATTTACTTTGTACCTGCTGGTCTTTTAAAATATGAATCATCTATGAAAGGAGAGGATAATTAAAGAGTTTAGGCAAGAAGAAATAATGAAAACAAGTAAGCAGCCACTAAAACTCTTTTTGTGCATTTCAAATAGAAGAAAATGTTTCCTTAGCCTGGAAAAAGCTCACCACTGATTAAATCCTTCCCATGCTTTGCACTCACTCAGCTTCACTGCAGCAGCAGTTCCTACAGGGCTGCTTACAGACCAGCTGTGGTCTATGAGGCCGTGAAGAGCAGCTCATTAGTCCCGTGGGATCCGGGGATCCTCCCTGCAGGGCGACACACTCCAAAGAGCTGTGGGCACAGCGCAGCGAAGAGGCCACCCGCATGCCACCACCTCCCCTGTCAGGGGAGGCTGACACCGGGCACTGCTGCTGCAGGACATCATCAGTCAGGTTCATGCTTGCCGCAGGGCTAGTTTTGGGGAAAAAAAGGTGCACTGGGGCCAGGGGGGACCTGGCAAGTGGCTAGCGAGTAAATTCTGGTCCCAGGTTTGTTTCCTTCTGTCAACTGCAGTTGTCAGAGGTCAGACGTAGTCTTTCTAAGTATTTCTGAGTTCCAGAATACAGAGATCGATATATTTCTTTTCATCACAGAATTAGAAAAAAACTCTTCTTGCTGCCAGCTCGGTTGCTTTCAAAAGAAAGACCCAGAGCAGGCATCAGGATGAAAGTCAGATTAAAAGTACCAAATAAACAGCAGAAATACTCCTACAAATCACAAGAATTAAAGCTTGTATGACCATTTATCACTGCATGAAATGGCAAGCCTACCATCAGACACATTGATAAATGAAACACACTTTCCATCCATCTCTTTAATGGCACATTAGTGTCATGGATTTGCCATGCACACCAAAACACTGAATCCTACCTAGGCATGTCTTAATTGCCCAAGAAGATAGTAATTTATGGACTTAGCCATAATGACTAGAACACATTTGTTCAATCAATTTTATACCTTAATTGAAATTTGTGGCTTAACAAGAAAAATCATGAAATTAACTACTCAGACAGTTATATCTTTAAAACAGAACACAGATGTCAGGTTCTATTAGTGGTCAACTTTCTTGATATATTTTAGGGTACTTTTTTTACACTCTGTGTCAGATCCCGAGACAAATTCCTAGAAGAAATAACAGGATTTGTGGGGAAACCTCAGCCACCGCTGTGAGAATTTTCTCTTTTGTGTTACAACATCAATATTCTGCTCACATGTGGCATCGGTGCCTGACTATCACTAATTTTGTGAGTTTTTTTTCAGCATACTCTTGAGAGGAATGCTTACCACATCCCCATTCACATCCGGAGCTGCAGAAACATGGCGTTTTTCCCAGGTATCTCTCACAGCACTCACAACAATCAGTCACAAAACTTTTAAGTTACTGACCCCCTGTTACAATGGCAAATACCTTCCATCTGTTCTCAGAACAAGAGTGAGGACACTCAGAGTAACGTAAGAAGTGAGGGTTGACCACAGATCTGAACTGACAACAGTATCTCCTTCAATGAAGAGGATGTGCATTATGCTAGAGAGCCACTCTCACCTAAAAATTACATGGAAATACAGTTTCCAAAGGCTGCTGAATTAGCATGCAATCCCTCCAGAGGCTCGTGATATTGTGCATAGGTGGCTACAAATACTTACCTCTGAGAACTGCAACCTTCCAAAATCGCTTGGTGGACTTGCGATCTTAAAGACTTTCTTGGGCATCACCCACGTTTCCAGAGTTTCCAGTTTACTGACAGCCAGATTGGTTGCGTGGTGTCTGATTAGGAAGCCTTGGAAACGGTCAGCAAGGAAGTAAAGGTGGACGGAAACTGGATGGCCCATGGGGTAGTATCTGTAAAACAGCACACGCACACGCTCATCAGTTACACAAGAGAGACATGAAATCTCCATTTACTTGGAGCTAATGGCTTAAAAAGCATTCATTTCAACTAGAAAATTCACCACTGTACATTAAGAGATTTCAAATGTGTTCATGACTCATTATCAAATATTCTTAGGCTGTTCCAATTACCCTGAAACATAAAAAAATGTTACTAAGAATATATGCTCATTTAGAACTTACTCGCAGCTCTAAGCTCTTTAGGAGATACCTCTGCATGCCAGAAAACTCCCCTCCCTTACCACCTCTTCTGGGTAAAAAGTGCCACCCAGAAATACACTTTGTTAGGCTGCAGCACCGTTCGCTAGGATAAACGATGTTCAAGAAATGCGTCTATTGCTCCAAATCAGGTGGCCTTCTTTTTTTTGCCTTCGGCAGGGTTAGTCCCTACAGATGCCTGGCAAGGGCAGTGCCTCCCTCGCTTGCTGTGGGACAGCAGCAGGCTGGGGACACCAGAGGGTGCTGCGAGGCCGGGCACAGGCGAGCTGATGCCCCATTCCGTTCCCCGCATATAAATCTGATCCCCAACCGATTCTCCAAGGGCAGTGCTCTGTAGCGTGCCACTGCAGCGAAGGACACCAGGACCCCAGCCCCATTTTAGGTCTCCTTTAGTTTAGCAAATAAACTTCACATTCCTTAAAGATTTGAGGTTGCTTTTGCTGTGTCTTTTTTACTCATAATTAAAAATAAACTGAAAAAAGGTCAAACAAACAGGAAAAACCTCTCATCGGGAGATTTGGAAGCCTTCAGTTACAGTTCGGATTTAAAGATATCGTAGTCGTGGTTTCAAATAATAAAACTTTACGGTCAATTGTCTGCTATTGTCTCAGCAACATCCGTAATGATGTTTGTGTACATATGGATGCATAAATAATTAAAAACGTGTTATTCATAACTCTGAAATCAAATATTTTGCTACTTTACAGCACTGACATTAACTGTGAAACAAGTGCGTTTGCAACACATGTAAAAGCAACCAGCATCACACCCTCCCAGCCAAGTCAGCTAAGTCTGACTCCTCACACTAGTTATTACATCTCAAGACATAAGCACTAAGAGGAGCTAACCAAGAAGGACTTTCCATCACATGAAACCAGCAACACCCAGAAGGAAGTCTCTAGAGCTTTAGAAATAAACATAACAAGACGGGTTACAAACAGGGCCAGCACTGATGGACTGAGCAAAAACACAGCAAAGCTACGCAGCCAATACCAGCAACAATCTGACTTCTGTTCCGAGTACTAAGGCCTCCTGGTTTATATGTGTGCAGCAGCAAATATTTACAATATCCTTGAAATAGTCTGAGTAAATTGTCTCTTGGCAGCAATGACTAAAAATGCCTAGAGTCGGAGAGAAATAAATTAAATCTCGATCACACATTAATGTTGCTTCCACTGAAGATGCTGATACGCAGTCTAATTTGGTACCAGAGCAGTCTGCAGGGGGCACGGCTTTCTGAGGCTGTGAGCTAGCCCTTGTTAGAAAAGTGTGCGAGGCAGCTTCTCTTATAAAAGTCTCCTGGGCCGCTGCGGGTGGCAGCATGGGATTGACTCCAAATGTGATCTGAAGCAGCAGAGGCTTTCCTCAGAGCGCCTGCAGCAGTGTGAAATGAGCTGGGGCGGCGACTGCAATACCAGCTAACTTTGTGCTGCTGTTAGCCCTAACAGCAAAGGGAATAGTGTCGAGGTGCTCAGCCCAAATGTATCCCTGCCATTACTGCATTAGAGACATGCAAAATCACGAGAGGGAAAGAGGAAGCGTATATATGCATACACCTAGAAAGACAACATAGTATCAAGAGAGAAGAGAGGTGAATCATAAACCTGAGGATTATCCACCCTTCTGTGATTTAAATTGCACGCTGACTCACAGTGTTTTGAGGGGGCTCAGGTAGGTATGAAAATGAAGCCTCCACTCCATATCACTGTTTGCAATTCCTCCCTGCACTGTTTCGTGAGGCTCCAGCCTACTGTAAAGGAGCTTTATCCCAGAGACAGCTGCAATCAGCGGTGGATGACATGGCTCCCTATCTATAATCTGAGCAAGCTTGAAAAGCACCTTGAGCTCCTGTGCAATGAAAAGCTCCCCAGAAATGAAATTGATTATTGATATAAATCATCATCAGAACACTGACAAAAGGAATAAGCACAAAAGTAATAGTCAAATTATTTCAGTACTGGTTATACATAGCTCCCATCCTCTCTGCTGGCTTCACCCTGCAGGACAAATGACCCAGGACTTCTTTAGGTCTGCCTTTATTTCATATAAGGAAAGCATGTTACTAGTGATTATTTCTATCTAATTGTTATTGATCTTTTATTGCTTTGCACTGGTAACCTTTACTGGCAAAGCTGTAATAGGAATCTGGATCACTTATTGCCACATCTTTCTAAATGGGACATTGCTCAGCAATTCTGTGACCGAGTAGGAAGGTCAAGGCGCATTTGGTTCCCTCTTGAGAACACAAGGAGGGCAAAGTCCATCCGTCAAAGCACAAGGAGCGTCTTCAGTATTTGCTGACTTAAGCTGTATGTGTTTTCTATTAGGAAAAAAAAAGGCAAGGTCCAAAAAATACATTCTGAAGAAGGAATTAAAGAGACTGTAAAGTAAGCCTTTAAAAGACGAACCCTCTCTGCTTTGAACGTAAATGGCTTCAGATGTGTTTGCAGGCAGCAAACATCTACCATGAAAAGAGCCTTTTCTGTGCAAGTCTAACTCCAGGAATTCTTCCTTCAAATCCTTTTTAGACTGAATTCTTCTTTGCTAGGCTTGTAGGTGAAAAAGGAATCTGGAATATAGGGGGGGGTTCCCTTTAAAAAATAAGGACTTCTATTTGATATATATATATAGTTTTTTATATATATATATAGTTATACATACATACATTTTATTTATTTGATGCTAATGGATGCCACCAGTTGCAACACTTTTGGCACAGCCAGCTGTACCAAGCAGGCAAACTGAGCTTGAGCAAGTAGTTCTCTGTACTCCATGAATGCACCCAGGGGAACAAACAAGCAAGGACCATTAACCTGCCTGTGTTCAGATTAATTCTGAAATCCTGTCCTCTGCTTTTGGTAAGCATATTAGAGGTGAACATGACCTCTGCTGCAATCACATGGAGGGTTTAGGAGCTGCAGGTATAATACACTTGCTGAAATTAATCAAGAAAACACAGCAGTGGGGGTAGCTCTGCCCAACTGGATCCTGTCAGTCTTCATCAAGCTGGAGAGGAGCTCCTTAAAAGTGCAGCGAACAGGTCACATAATGTCAACCCTGAATAACCAATGCTTTATTATGGGCATAAATACTCCTGGAAATAAGCGCTGTACGCTTGCAGCTGCTGAGCCCTGTTTGTGACGGTACGCTCCAGCCAGCCCAGCCAAGTGGCTGAACCAGTGCTCGGCAGTCCAGTCTGCGTCCCCTGAAACACCCAGAAGAAGAAAGACAGACTCAGACTAACCGGCAGCTGTTGTCTCCGGCAGCGTGGAAAGAAGTCTCAGCTCTCCGCAGGCCCAAGCGGGAGAATGCATGGTACATGGTGAGGGCGACGTCGCTGAGGGTGTGCACGCCGTCAGGCTCATCGTACACATTCTCCCAGTACGACCGGAGGCCGGGTGTGCCGGATGGGTAGTTGCCGTACAAGTAGTAGTCCAACTGGCCAATTATCTCTTGATTCACTACAGCTTCAAATTTGCGGGCAAAGAAAGTTGGCCTGGCAGTCTGCTGTGGTGATAGGAAAGGAAAAGACACTGGAGTGAGTTCCCATTTTCAGCCATGACACTTTGTCCTTAGCAATGGGTTTGAGTTGAGGACGTGAACTGGTTTGCCCCTTGGGCAAAGGTGACTTAGAAGGCCACCTTTGTGACCGTTTGTCCTTAAGAGTGTCGTTAAGATTCAGATAAAAACTATGTAATTACTCAATGAAAATGTTAGTGTGCTAATCCCTTCATACCAACAGCCCCCCCCACCCGCTGCCTGGCTCTGGAAAGCTCTCCCAGGTGCTGGGAGGGGTGGGAAACGCTCTCTAAGCCCCTGTGTTAGCCTGGAGACGGCGCAGCGCTGGCGCGTGTTATTAGTGGTCAGGCAGGGAGCAAAGCATCCTGTGGCACAGGGGCTCAGAAGAGGCAGAGCAGTACTTTGCATGTATGGATTTGCTGCTACGAGGTGGTAAGAGGACTCTGGGAGAGGTGCCATCTGTGGCTGAGGTTTCTCAGCTTCTGACTGGTCCCGTACAGATTTTTTGCTCTGCACTTGACACAATCTTGGGTATATTACCTGTTTATGTGCTACTCAACTACCATTGGCTTTTAAAAAGCCTTTGTTCTGCCTTGCTCATATTTGAGCATGGGTTCTGAGGGGCCGAGGAGTTCAAAAGTGCCCCAGATGGTTGAAAAATTCTTTTGAGGATGCTCAGTTTTACTCTGAGATGGTGCATGCTGTGGGCTCTCTGATCTCCTCCTCTGCAGCTTGCTTTGTGCCTCTGTGGGAACTGCGAGCAAGCCTTCTGGTGCCATGTGTTCATCTGAGGGGCTCTCTCATCAGGCAAGTGTCAGAAGTTGCCTTTACATCTATTCTAATTTTGAACTTTCCCTTGCAGCTCAGTTTACCTGATTGTTTTCTGAAATGTCGTTGTGGGTTGTTTTCCCAGCCTGGAGCAGGTCAGCCTCTGTAGACTGGCAGGAGTTTTTTAAGACTTGCCATTTATTCTGTGCTGGAGACTTTCCTGGGATTGATGTTTGGGGCAGCAGAGCCCCTCTTAGATAATGTCCCATTTGCTCTTTTTGTGAGTGCCTGTGTCACAGACTTCAACCGCGCCTGGTAGGCAGCACATTACAATAAAGAAAAGATCTCTGTTTCGGAGCAGTCATCATTTTTGTGCTGTAGGGTAACACATTCCCCATCCCACACAAAGCCTGAACAAACATGCTTTATGCAGGGAACCCCGAGGAGCTGCAGGGATGGAATTGCAAATCTGGTGACCTTGAAACAAGCGGTTGTTCATTCTTAATAGAAGATACACAGGCCAGATACAGTCTTGAGACCGAGCGCACCCTTGAGCACAAGGATTTGCTCTCATGTCTGCCTTGAGGAAACTGCATCACAAAGTAACCGATTTAACTTTTTAAGGCAGTGCTGCCAAGCCTGGGTGATTGAAACCACATGACTCTGGTCCCCAAAACCACAAGATAAACTTAAACATAATCCTGCTGATGAATATAATCACGAAAATTGATTTGCCTTGTGCTACATAAGCCTCTAGCGGGCACTCTAGTCAACTTTTAAGCTTTTTTCAATGATGAAAACCACTGCTTAACAGTGAAAGCCAGGACCTTCATGAAATCATGAAAGCATCTGATCTGGAACTTTGGAAAAAAACCTTTGCAATAAATTCACAAGAGTTACCAAGTAATATTGGTACAGTGAGAGATGTGTCAAGCTTCCCTGCTTTCTAGCACAGCAGACCTACCAATGCCAAGTAGTCCAAAGAGCTGCTTTGTGACCTTACCACACAGTGGTAAGTCTCAAGGGCCAAAACACAGTAGAACCAATCTTTTATTCTCCTGAAATTAAGAGCAGAGATTCCTCACACCTCTTTCTCCACCTTGCTTGATGAAGTAAAAGCTTCCCTTCCCACTCCCTGCCGCAGCCATGCAGCCAGACCGCTCTCCGCACCCCAGCAGAGGGGGAAGAGCTTCTCCGCGGGTATCAGGGTCTGCTTCTGTTACCTGGAATCGGTGGAAGTCTGCTGGTTTGAAGTCATTAGGTGAACAGCCACACCAGTCAACAATGTGCTTGTACTGACACTTGCAACCGAGTTTACGGTTCCAGTTTGTGATGCGCAAGTTGTTGTCCACCATGGAGTCACAGTACGGGCTATTTTCCAGAACAGTGTGAAAGAAGGACTGCAGGAAAGACAGAGCAGATCAGTGCATTCAGCTCTTCAGGCTTCCATTTTCTCCTTCACTTCAGCCCATGGGCCTGAACCTAATGCAGGTGACTTATTTTCTTTCAAAATGACAAAATTAACAAGCTCTATTGTTCTGCCATATATGAAAAGCACTCTACATGTATGCATTCCATAGAGCATGAAAAAATCACAACATGCTATAGACCCAGCCAAACTGTAATAACATACAGTTGCGGCCTTGCTACAATAACCTGGCACAGAATAGTTGCACTTCTGCAACGACCAACTTTGGGCATTGGGAGTCCAGAGGACTCAGGAAAAGGCAACCAGTGCCAGAATTTTTATTTTTATTTCAGCTGTATGAGCAATTCCCCTTATTTCTCTTCTGTAAGCTACTCTCTGGTCTAATAGATTTAGGACTATTTTCCTGAGCAATGTGTTAATGATATAGCTCAAGTTGTTTCCTAAGACAATTCTCAAACCTTCACCATCACCCCGGTTACTATGAAAAAAATACAGTCTCAGACAGCTCTTCTGTGGGTGTCTCTATCTCCAGCACTCCAAAATGCATTGCTAGTTGAATGGCCTTGTTCTGAAATATACAGTTCAACCCAGGCACCAGAAGGGCATTCTGCCTCCTGCAATTACATCTGAAATCATAAGTCTTTATTTGCTGACTCAAGGCAGCAAGGAATTCCTATTGGGCTAGCCTAATAATATCATCATAATATCAGCTATTACATAAATCATGTGTAATGGGGACTCATATAGCAGGTTAACAGGTCAGTGAAGGCAGCGCAATTTTAAGAAACCAGATATGTATCTTGCAAAGAAAACCTTGTAGGAAGAAGCTATGGAATATGATCACATTTAGCCCTGTAAAAGATGATTTTTGGAGTAGTGACTTCTCTTTAAAATCAGCAATAGTAAGACCTATAAATACCCAGCACAACATTAGCACGGCTGGCCCCCAAATAATCCCCCTACCCTTTTTAATGTTAAATGACAGCCCAGTGAATATGGATTTTATGCTTGAACTGTTTGGTTAAACCCATAAAGGCATCCATTCTCAGTCAAGCGAGAGGAAAAAAAAACCCTACCCAATTACACGTTGCCCTGTGTCCTTTTATAATGATACAGAAATTTCTCATAGATAATGGATGAAAAGGTTATCAGAGTTGAGACAAAAGGTGATTTTTAACAGAAATGGGATTAAAGCAAGATTATTCAACATGTGTGTGGAATAATAAACCCCTATCAAAAGATGACAATTGCTGTGTTCCACTGCAAACTAATAAGCCTAGATTTGCAAGATCAGTCTCATAAATCCCTCAAAATGTTCAGGGGCCACTAGCAAGGAAGTAAGTTATTGTTCCAAAGACAGTCATCGGGTCTTGCCTTGGGATGGCTGCATGCTATGAGCAGAGCATCAGGTCTTGCTTGGGATGGCTGCATGCTATGCCTGGGAGCAGAGCCCGACAAACCAGGGGAGCAAGGTACCTGCTGAGGCAGGTGCAGCACAGCCTGACAACCCGCCAGGCTTTGTGCTCTATTTGTAGATAATGCACATCTCCCTGACACACTGCCGCATGCTAGACGAAGACCCATCCTGGTGCGCACTCCCCTTCTGCATCACTTGTGGCCAGAGCGATTCCCGAGTGATCTAAATGATTTGTGACTATGCCTTCTAGCTGAGTTTTGAACGGAACAATAAACCTTTGTTTGTAGGGTTTTTATTTTTAAAGAAAAGGGCTGGATAATAGCGAGGAAAGCTACTTATGAAGACAATTCGCCATTTCTAATAGCCTTCAAAGGCTTTGTGGAGGAACAATTTGCGAGCAAAGGGCAGCTGGACTTTTGGTTGTTCGGCAATAGATTAATAGGCTTAAAAGTATAAAACAAAGCCACTCCTTGCAAAAAAGTCCCACAAACAAACAAAGCAACTAAACAACTGCAAAAGTTGTTCTAACACTAAAGGACTTACTCGTCATGGGAGTAAAATTCTCATAACCCACTGTGGGATGATCCAAAGCCCACCGAAATCAAGTGGAAGCCCCTCTGACTTCGGTGACCTTTGGGACAAACACAAATGTTGCAGTTTTGAACACAGAGAGGGATTGCTTTGAATTCACATACCTCAGCAGGAAGTAACGTGTAAGAGTAAAATCTCTTCATCTTTGTTACCAGATCATCATTAGAAAAAGTGACATACTCCACAAACTTCCTGTTCAGGAGAAACCAGTCCGACCCTCCATCGACTGCGATTCCTTCTGGGATCCTCCGGTCCCCCAGGCGCCACATGTGGGTATCACATTCTAGGAAAAGTCGATCCAGTCCTTGTTTTCTGATAAACCTGAGGGAATACAAAAGCAGTCATTAAAAGTTAATTTGTATTTTGTTATCATCACTAGCTCTATAAATAAAGTAGCTACTTTCTCAAACAAAAAAGGATAAAAAGGTCACTTGTTTATATTTCTGTTCTACTCATAAATAATGTAGAGAGGTTTAATAAATCATTAATCAGTTATACGTTCAGTTATAGAGGCAAAGATCAACAGATTGCTTTTAAACATCATTTACACCTTCTGCTGTCCTAAGACAGAACTGTGCAAGTTACAGAGCTGCATGGCAGGAAAATCCATAACGTTCATTAACTCTTAACAAACCACTGCAGAAGAACCATAACATGAACAGGAACTAAACAGAATCCGTGTGATAGGCTTCTGTCTCCAAATAAATGCACAGTTTTTGAAAAACAGCAAACCGTACATAAAGGTAAAATGACCAATTTTCTCCTATGTTATTATTCCACGAATTTTTCTATTGGAGTATTGTTAATTAGGAAGAAATACAATTGTATTGCTCTTTGCTGTAGAATGTGTGCTCCATTTTCAAGTCTATGGGGAACAATGTTTTGTTATTGCTGAACCATGAATAAGAGGAGCAACCGCAGAACTGTAAAGTTATGGAAATGAATTATTTGAGACCAATATAAAAGAAAAAAAGAGTTGGAAAATCAATCTATGTTTGAAAACACTTTGGACTGGATGCCCACACATGTTTTGGGACTGGCTGATCCAGGTTTCTATTTGTTATTCCATTTTCAGAATTACTTCCCAGAAAGGGAAGCAGGGCAGCCATGAATTAGCACACGCCTTCACAAGGGGGGCTGAGCGCTGTTAACAACGCTGAGTTGCTGTGTTGAATACATGCTGCATGTTCTGAGTGATAATAAATGCTAGCTTACCAGACTGTTATAGCAACTAACATCCGCAAAACCACAGATCTCACCGGATGCAAGAACTGCAGGCTAACAAAAGCTGCGGCACCTACACTGAGGAGGACACCGTAAGACCTGTGCTTCCTTCCTAAATGGCATAGAGCTAACACCAGGGTTCTTAGAAATGTTTTAGGATTAGGAAGTCAAGAAGACATTTTAGTGGTCCTCAAACACAGGCAACTAAAGGAAGGGGAAAAGAAATAAAAGTTAAGGAACACCAGCTTTCTGGACTCCTGCATCTGGTAACTTGAGCGTTAACCCCGTAGGCTAACTCTCTGGTTAAAGTTTTCTCTCAAAGAACTGAGACGCAATTACGAAATGGTGCATATTAATTTTCAAAAGGACCGTAAATGACTTCAGGGTCTATGTCCTACTGATAGCTATGTCTCTTCTCACAGTATGAGAAGTGGAGCTCCTCTGTTAACACAACAGTGCAGAAAATGTGTAGATGAGAGTGGAGAAATTTTTCTTTCCATGAACAAGTTTCTAATTTCATGTTCCATTATGAAGGATAATAGAAAAGCCTTGCAATTTTAATGCAGTGCTCTGGAATGTAATCTTCAAATTCAATATTTATGCAGTTATCTCCAAATCAAATATTAATGTGCCTGAAAGTTTGGTCATTTATTTATTTCCCTCAAAACTAAATGCTCATTTGAGTTAATTATTTTAAGAAAATAATAGAATTTTATCGACCATATTTAAATAGGAACGTAAAGTTCTTTTCCATTAAATAATTTCTTTCAACTGCTATCTCTACCAATTTATCACCCTTTATTCTCATTTTCAAATAGAAGTTTCCTTGACTGCAATAGAAACCCCCAAATAAAAAAACCCTACCCGACCATTTAAAAAACTCCTCTACTTACCAACTCCCTCAGCCTTTATTACATGATAGGGCTTACAGTTAACTAATACCAGAAAGCCCAGTTACACAACTTCAGCCTTATTATCTGAAATCAGCAATAGAAGAGCATGGCCACACTCAAGATGAGAAGGTCCCAACAAATCTAGGCTCACAGCTTCAACGTTACCCAAAATGGTTGACAGGCTCCTTTTTGGTATACATACACAGTTCTGTGGCTTTTTTGAGCTAATGGCTTGGACAAGCAAATCTCGGTGTATGGAGTGAAATAAGACAATTCTTGGGAGCACAAGTGTTTTCACAACAAATCTCAGTCCTAAAATCTTATACAACAAGGTTATTAGAAGAAAACTAAATGTACTTTCCAACCATTCATCCTCCAGCAAGGCAGCGCTGCCCAACTGAAGAGCAGCAACACCTTTGGAGACCTGCAAAGAGAGGACCCTTTTGCTAATGCTTCTTGAAACCTTCCTAGAAAGATCACATCAGGTTTTAAATATCAGTAACAACCAAATAGGAAGCAGGCATTTTTCAGAAGGTTCGCCTTTACTGGACCTGCTTCACACACAGTCATTACACCTAAACCAAATAACACATTAGCATAGCAAATAATTTCCTTTTATCTATGAAGCAATAATTTATACAAGGGGTTTTGAAGACACAGCTCTTCATTGGGAAATTGCTTGCTATCCGTAAATGTTCCTTGGGAGCCAAGGGGACCGAGTATATTTTAGATCTTCTGGAAGCTAGACGATCCTGCCTGAGGAGGCAGTGGGTCGCCCTAGCAAGCCGAGGCTGTACTGCTGGCACACAGAGAACTGAACTGCAACCAAACTGGAAAAGATGGATGAGGCTTTTTTTTTTTCTCTCTAGATTCTCTTCTAGGATGACAGATGCTCCTAGCTACTCCAGCAATAGCGATTTTGGCACTCAGGAGGCAAAAACTTACTATAAGCATATTGGATACTGCCTGAGGGAAAGGGAAAGGTGTTATTTGTATGCGACGTAGGCCTTTTCAAGAAATCAAAACCCCTCAAACACTACAAACAGTTCATAAAGATTCTTGACTAGCCATCCAACAATGCTTGCAGCAGCCACCTCTGAAAAGAAAGATAGAAGATGGAGGGCAAAAGCATGACCCTACTGATTTGTTTCTAGACTTATGCTGTATTTCATTAGTTTCTGGTTATGCTCAATGTAATACCAAACCAGTGTATTTTATGAAGGCATGCCAAGCTTCAGAGAGAGTAATGAAATACAAAAAATGGTGATTTCTTCCTCAAGTCTTTCTCTCTTGGGTTTCACAAGACATCTAGCAGATGACGCCCAGATTAAAGTAGAAAAAATGGATTAATAATAGCATTTCATTAATCTTAGTCTACATGGAAAAATTTAGGTTCTTCCAGGCACCCTGAATTTCAGGTAGGACTGGCACACCTCTGACAACTGCAAAGGTACTTGCCAGGATAACGACACACAATTGCACCACAGTATGGTTAGCCAAATACTATGGAGATCGCCATCAGATAAAGACACTTGACCTTTCTCCTGATCTAAGACAAACAACAGGAGGAAAATAACGATGACAAGAAAAGAGAGTCAACCAGTAGAAAATAAAATTAAAATAAGACTGGGGTTAAGAGAAAGCATGCCATTTTACCTTATTTCATAGAACACCCCATCTAAGACATTTTATACTTACCCTTAATCAATTTTAACTCTTCCTAAAGAGCCTCCAATTTTGAGGAACCTGGATTACACTTGCAAGTAAGCAGCAAGCATAGCATAGTATGAACGCATCTTGCCAGCTGAGCTCAGCAGTCAGGCAGCTACACATGTGAAAGGTGCCGTTTGCGCCCTGACTATGCATGGATGCAGCCTCAGGGTTTACACGCCTCTGGGTGGTTATTTTTTTACTTTGTTAAAAAACCTACTGCCTGCAGCACATGGTCTGTAACACTGAGTACAGATAGTTAACTGTCCAGACAGCTCATGATTGCAATCCAGCTCAGAGAACTCCTCTTACTTTGTAGTGTATTTAAATATTTATAATTGCATTTGAGATGAGACTCTAGGATTGTATAACACGTAAAGCATTTGTAAGATGTTTAGCACACGCTCCTTCAACATGAATATAAACACATAGCTCAGCTCTTCTTACGATATGTTTTAACTACTAATGAATATTGTTGCACAGTTACTTCATATCAGCAAAAATATCACAATCAAATATCACCCTTTTGGATAGTTTTCTCCAAGTGACACGGCATACCACAGCAACTCTGAGAGGCCCCCTCTCTTGAACGCTCACACTTACGCGTACATAAGACAGAGAGTTCGCTGTTTTCCGAAGTCTATGAATGAATAAAACTTTCTTAAGCATCAGAGGCTACCAGATTGCTAAACATTACTTCTAATTCGTCACTAAAAGGTTTTTGTCTGGAAAGAATGTATTTCTTGAGGTGAAAAGCTTTTTTCCTGAATGTTTCCTGTTTCTGGCCTCTTGCCTACAAAACCTCCTATCGACATTTCACTGTTAACCAGGTGCACCCACCAGGACCTCATCATTATTACTCAGTATACAAAGATAAGATCTATGAATAAAAGTTAACAATGTGTCAGCGAAACAACTCATCACAAGTTGAAAGTCAATGTCAAAGCAAGGGTCTGCAGAGCTTGGGAGCTGGAGCTCCACTAGCACCACGTCCATGCTCTCCTTAATGGATGCGGACAAACTCTGCACATTGCTTTGACTCCATCTGCTCCTCTTTCAACTATCTTTACACAAAGATTTGAAGAAGTCAGCCAATTTTGGTGGGAAAAGTCAAGTAAATATTTTTACGGATGAGAAATATGAGAGGCTCTTGCCAGCAGTGTTTGCACAGCCACCTTGGAAACACTTACCAGAGTCAATCAGTCGGGAAGCATAAAACAATAACTTGCAATTTAAGTGACCAAGTAGAAAGCGCAGAACAGTAATTTGACAATCTTGAGTGTAACAATTGCAACAAGTAATTTGTGAGCAATCTCTAGGCTACAATATATCTCCATAAACCAGTCACTGAATAATTCTTTGTAATAAGCAAGTTCATAAAACCCAAACCTGCACAGAGCAGTTTCATTCCCTGCCCGCTGCAGGCCAGAAATCCTGGCCTCCATTGAGTATGCGATGAATTTCCAGTTGACTGCGACACAACCTTGACTTCACCCCATTTCCATGAGTAGCTCTATTCTATCAAGGGTTACCCAGTAGTTAAAAAATCTGAAATAATTAATAATTGGCTATTTCAGCACAATGTCTGTATCAGATAAACATCTGATCTTGCAGAATGTTTCCCATACTGCAGATATGATCTTGCAGTATGTTTCCCAAGACCTCTTGTTGTTGTGCCAAAAGCCTCCAGGGCTGACCCCCCACTCCCGAAATGGAGCTGAAGCTTGACAGGGGGAACAATGTCAGAAAGGAATAGCACCTACTTAGTCTGTCAAGGTGAGGAAGATTTCCTCCCAGTATGACAGGCAGCATGCAGAAAGTGCAGAATGCACAATTCCTGCTGTTTCACAAGGCTGTGAAAAAACTCTCAGTATAGATAAAAACAACGGAAGAGAGGGAGAAACAAAATTGTAACCTGCTTTCCAATGTGTTTAAACTGCAGCATCCTGAATGCACATTACGAGGTAAAAAGCAGAATTCCGATCTTTCTTTAATTCCCTCACTCTGAGGAAAATATTATAAACACAATACTATCCTAACAATCCCCTAAGCTTTAATGCCAAAGCACAAATGAACATCAACAATATCATAAAGAATTTCTCTCTTGACTGGATTTGCTATAGCGAGATTGGGCTTATTTCACATGCAAGAGCCAAACCTGTAAGTAAGCACACAAACTGAAATGCTTTCACTGGCTAAATGCTCGGAAGTTAACAAGGAACATAGGGAAATCTCACTTTTAAAATACGATTAGTGTTCGTCATTCCTATCTCTACATGCCCTACAACCGCGGAGGGCACCAGACCTTGTGGAGCAGCGGAGCGCGACGGGCGTGTGACTGGAGGGGCTGCCAGCCCCCCACCGCGGGACCACCAGCTGCCCCGGGTGAGGACAGCCCGGGCGCTGACCTCAGGAGGACAGGGATTGAATTCAGAGCGGAAAACGCAGGTGACACGGCCGCGAAAAATCAGCCAGCACTGAGAGATGCCGTTGGTGACATTTGTTCCTGCAGTTTCCGTGGGTGTCTAGGAGCTGGCCTGCAAGTCATCATGAAACCAAGCAGCTCTACTGGAAAGATTTTCTGAGGGTCCACGTCACCAGCTGTCTCCTAAGTACGTTTGAGCAGTTTTATGCTCAGTGTGCAAGTAAATCTGGGGCAGGCAACTGGTCTGCTGCCACAAACGTTGGACAATATAAGGTTTAGATCATTTACAGTGTAGCAAAAATGGTACTGTATTTTGAACTGGCTCTTTCAAGTTACAAGTCCACCTTGAAATACTATGTTAAACGTGGCCCTTCTCAATCAATGGCATTTTATGGAAACCAAACATCCATGGCATTTAGGGTATTCCACACAAGATGCCATTGAACGCTGATGAATACACGCATTTTATCTGGATATTATTCTGTCTCTACATGGACATAGTTAGATTTTTCAAGCTTTACAATAGGTGCCTCATACTCTACATACATAATTTCTTTCTGCTTTTTTCATATGTAATTTTCTTAGTATATCCATTTAATGCTTTAGTCATATCACATCTTTGCATTATATTTAGAAGCAATTCCTCATGATTCTTTCTTCTCATCCACCTTTTCCTAAGCATTAACTTCCACTGGTTTTAAAAAACCTTACTTTCCATCTTCTGGAAATCTCTCTTTCAGAGGACATCTTAAAAAGCCTTAATGCTTCTCAATATTTTAATGTTGCAGGTCAGGGAGCAACTCTTCAAGTGTCCCAAAAATAAAAAACCTCTGAAATTGTTTTTAGTTGTAGGAAACTTGCGAGTCTATTTTTTGCAGTAATGACTCTACTAGGAATTGCCTTGTTTTGACAACAGTTCTATACAGTCCCTTGTGAGTACAAGGCTGCAGGGGGACTTTCAAAGACTTTCCTGTGGGTTTCTTTCCACCACTCTTCACTTACAGTATCTTTTAAGAAACACTGGAACAGCTTTTACAAGGACAAAAATGTAATGGCTTCCTCTCACGATCAGGGAGGCCACAACTCAAGGGATTTTGTTTCTTTTTATATAAAATAAGCAAAACGGAGAAAACTGCAAATGATAGTGTGCATAGATGTAGCATGAATTCACCACAGACAGACTCAATGATATGAAATCTGACATTTTGCCATCTGTTTGTCTCCAATAAATGTCTTCTCCAGAAGATTTCTCGTCCCTCACCTCCGCTTCTTCCCAACACCCACATGACTGAGCAGCCTCCGACCTGGGAACGCTGCTGGGCCTGAGCGGCTGAGCTTGAAGCCATCTCATCTACGTGATGCTGCTGCTGGAGCAGGTACAGCACGCGCTACCGCTTCCACGGGGGCCAGCAGATCACGGCTGCTGCAGTGCCCACAGGCAACGCAAAGGGACGCGCAATGCAGAGGACCCCCGGTGTCCACTACAACAGCATCTCACCCGGTGTTTCTACTGCGCTTACCATCTCGGGATCTGCATACTAGACATCTGCATACTAGACAACGGAAGAAAGGAAAGGAAATGGTGATTCAAACTTTCCAAATGATTGAGGGCAAGTGTGAGTCACTTCTACACAGATTTTCAAGCTACCAGGCTATTGACTTGTAGGTAAAACAGGACCAACAGTATCTGTCCAACTTAAAAGGGTGTTCCCTGCCATAAGTCTTTTATAAAATGTCTCAGGACGTTGGATGAAAGGACACAAATGTTACTATTTATACCACTGAAAATGAAGTGTGCAGCTCAACGTTCTTAGATGGCAATAAGATTTCTGATTACTTTACCAGTACCACAATTTCCACCTCCTTCCTAATTCCCGCTCTGCCCCATAGATTATGGCTACTTCAAACCTTCTCACTTATTGCACCTTCCTGAACTGGTGGATGATCTTGCTTGTCTACTCTACCTAGACCAAAAAACATCCTGCTTTGTCCCATGTCAAGACATATGTCTGTTTTTACTGCATCCTCCTAGCATCTTCAGCTTATTTTTGTTTGTCTCTGCATTGACAACTTAGCATTGTTTTCTAAAACGGAGCAGAAATAAAAGCCCTACAAGGAGGCAAATTGTCAAGCTGAAGCAGTAAAGGCTTTATGGCTCCCCTAACGCTTAGCATAAAGCAATAAGGAACATCTGAAAGTTAGCTGTAATGTCTAAAATTTTTAAGTGCAGACTCTTTGTACAGAAGATGCATGTTGCTATTTCAGTCGCTACAGTTCACATGCAACTGTTGGGCTGACTACTTATAAGCAAAAAATAGATCTTCTTAGTCCATGTGCTTCAGAATACTTAAGTGTTTAAAAAAAATTAACAAGAAAAAGTATGGCTGAGGGAAATTTGAGCCAAATGAACCACCAAATATTTCACATGAGCAGCAAGGTAAGTGCTGCTGGGAGCTAAGTGGTTAAACTATTCCAACAGCTGGGATAATATACCAGGTCTTTTTCCAAGTATTTGGGTACTTACTGGGCAATTCATCAATGCAATACATAATACCATTTACCGTGTGATCCATTTTCTAACTGACCGCCAAACCACCATCAACCCAGTGTACAGAACACCAATGAACAGCATGTGTCACAGTGGAAAAAAGGTATGTCTGAAAAGGTGACAAAACAGATACACATCAGCAGAACTGGGCTGAAAGAGGTGGAGATTTTGGGAATGTGCTCTAGCCCTTTGGGATTTAAGGTCTCTCCAGCCTCTGAGAATGGGGATGGGCTTGCAATGCTCCTTACTAAAAGCCATACAGTTCAGCAACACCTCTAAAAGTATCTGGAACCCAGGAGCCAGAAAAGGGACAACACAACTGTGAAGAATAGCATTAATGAGGAGAAAAAAACAGCACAAGAAAAGAGCTCGGATACATAACAAACTTTTAATGGCCTTTTCTTTAGCTGTTTGTATTCCGCCTATGAGTTCCAGATTCCTCTAAGATGTAACAGCATCCAGCCTTCACAGCATGTTTACACTGTTTCCCAAATGACTACTGTGGCAAAGGTTCTATTAAAAAACCCCCTTTTCCTGCCTGTCATTGAAGATGTCACATTTGACTGTCTTTATATTTTATAATACATCAGCCAGGTGCTGCTCCTGCCAAAAAACCAAATCTTTCGGGTGTTCCAAATTGTAATAGCTTATACAACTACCAGGTTATTCTTTTGCTTTTAATAGTCTAAGACACTGAAAAGAAGAGAAAATTTAAGTGTTGCCCGCTAAGTACTATGTAACGACTCCAGCCACTGTACGCAATTTCATTTTATACATCCGGCTCTCTAAGGAAATAATGCTTCTCCAGCTGAGTTAAGGAGCCATTTTCACGTCCATTCCCTTTTCTGAAGCCACTAAAGGAAAATCAGAGCGATGCACTTTTTAATGACTTTGGCATAACTAAAAGAAAACTTCACTCTATAAAAGGAAGCCTGGTTTCTCTCCTTATTTGGCAGTAAAACATGTACTGATTTTGAACATGCCTTGAATACAAAGTACATTGTAATTGAGCTGTGTAAGGATTTCAGTTTTAAGATGGCACGTCTAATCTTTCTCTCTCCGTTGTATGATCCAAAGACTACAATGACTTAAAATTCAGAGTTTCCAGCTGTTTACAAAACAGACTAAAAAAGTTGAAAATCTTAATGTTTAGGAGCCATTATTCATCCACAAATTAAAATAAAAATTAGAAGCAAGGGTTATACATTGCTTTCAGTGGTATTTAAACGCTGACCACCTCTATTATTAGTTCACATGTTTTGAGAAAAACACCTTGGAACAGCAAAATTATTGTTGTACATGGGGTGGCAGTCAGTCTAGTCAGTCCAGTGTCCTCTCCCTTATCATGGCTTCAACTAGCTATTTTAAATAAAAAATCCTGTTCCAGTTTGTTTTGAGATAGGATGTCCCAAGGGAGTTTTTTTCCTATTGCCCAATAACTTGGAGACAGGCCTGTGTCCCAAATCCTTTCCAAAAGCTGTAAACTTTTTTTTTTAAAAATTTTTGTTGCCAAACCTTGAGGGTGTTCCTTCTCTTCTAGACCTTGCTAAGCTCTTGGCCATACCATTCCCCCCATGAGTTATTTCTTTTCCACAGGGTTGTGATAAGGCAAAGCAAATGGCAAAATTTAAAAAGTAACTGGAAAAATCAACAGAAAAAAATCATCATCCCTTACTCTTAAATGAGCCAGTCACCAAGTTTGACCGTGGAAATTCCCGAAGCAAAGGTCACAGGAGGCTGGGAGAATATTGTAAGGAAACACCACCACCCACCTCCTCTTCTGCTTCTCTGGGGACATCGGCTGTAGGCAGCAGGACACGGGACGGCAGCCTAGATGGGCCTTCGGCCTCACCTCACCTGCCCGTGCTTATACAAGGTATTTCAGCCCAGAGGATTTCCCCATTCTAACTACAGGGATAAACCTCACCAGCATGACCACAGCTTACACCTCTTGGGCATAAAATGAAAGTCAATTGGAAATTGCGCGTCAAATGGGCAGCGCAGACGGTACGTTTACCCGTTTAGACAAGACTTCACATCAGATACAATTTCTCTCTCAACAGGTGGATGTAGAGCTGGAAATTCACCCGCAACACAAACAGATGGCTAACTGCTTTTTGATCAGCTTTTGATACCAATGGAATTAATTTTTACCAATGCCAATATCACTCAGAGGCTTCCCCAGCTGCTGGCTTGAGTCCTGTTTCTACAGTTATCTGGGCTACGCAGGAGGAGGGGAGCCACTCTATCTCCCTGATAGAAATTTTGGGGAGCTGCCCAGGGATGATGTGAAAGGATCCATTCATCCAGTGGTCAGCAGTGGGAGCACTTACGGGACTCAGGGACTACACAACCACGGCAGACAGGGACGGCAAATCTGCACTCGTGTCCCACATTATGCTCCCTGATGCACAGAGGATTTATGGTAGAAATCCAGGAGAAAAAATAAAGCACGGCGACATGTTGTAACAGGCTAAAAGGTATTTAGTTGTTTATATAGTCAAAGGGAACCACTGAACTAATAAATGGGTTGTTATTCCTGTGAGAGGAGTACAAGTGGCACATTAGCTCATTTTATTATTAAATTAATACCAGATTAGTATGTTTAATTGATCTAAATTCTTCTAACCCAGCTGAGGTTGGCATGTTCGAACCAGCTTGATGCAGGCATATCATGATTCATTAGTTATTTTCCTTAGCCAGCTCAGGGAATTTGAGAAGAATCAGGCACACCAGAGGAGCGAAAAGGCATAAGAGACCAACTGCTTTTCCCTGGCCGTTTCTCTTCCCTTTTCTACTTCAAGGCTGCTGTCGATCACTATTGCCAGCTAGACCTGAGCCTGCCAATCACTCTGACACTCTGCATTTCCCAAACCAGAGAGACTCTCCTGTGAAAACTGTTGACTTGGATTTCAATATTATTCCTCACAGTATTATTTTTTACTACCTGCTATAGAATTTCTGCATGCACAAGATGAATGCTCATGAGGACTTCATTAAACAGTAACATGACAGAATTGATAAATCTAGTGACATGAGCAGGAGCAGCCAAGAAGTGAGAGACCTGTGAATTATTCTACCCACCCACTGCGCTGAACATGTGACTCAGTGTGTCACATTCTCTATGTACACTATCTAAACCCAGCCTTACAGTACGCTTGACATTTTACAGAATAAAGAGATGATCTGGTGACCCAAGCAGAATAAAACAATACTTTTAGGTGCAAAGCCACTGGGACTCAGCACATGGAGTTGCTGGAACTGTTGCAAGACTGCTGTTACAGTACAAAACTAGCAATAACGAGGAAAAGAGGACTACTGCAATCAGATGGGAAAGATCTTCCACCTGCAGAGGTTGTTTAAATCTTTGGAAACATGGTGTTTGGTCACTGCTGCTCCCCCAAACCACAAAGCTGTTAAGTATTACTGATGCGTTGTGGGAAACAGCACATTCTTTTCTCGCCAAGACCTGTGCAAGGTGGATGAAGAGGGACAGTGATCTAAGGACTTCAAAACTGGAGCAGATCATGATAACCCTCCAGCCACCATCCTCGCCCTCACTAGCATGTGCAGGCTGGTACAGGCTCCCACACCTGGCAGAGATGCTCTGCTTACCTAAGGCTTTGCTGCAGACCCCAGCTAGCGTAGGTCTTGGTCACCAGTGTGGCTGGTACCGACTGGGGCAGGGAAGTGCTGTTACGTGGGGCAATTACCACTTGCTCCCAAAACATCGATCTGTGCCAAGCCCCAAGGAGGGAACAAGCATCAGTCTGCTTAATGTCTCCCTCCTCACAAAAGCATCTTTGCAAACTGGCTCTGGGGAGGAGCCATTCCAGACCAATAAAAAACTGTCCTCAGGAGAGGATTTCGTCCTCATTCACTTCTCTTACCTGGACTAGGGATTTCTTTACTCAGATAAGGCTGGAAAACCATCACTATGCAAAAGCTCTCAGTGCCATGGTTAAAATAAGCTGAGGAATGGGCCAGCTTACCTTGCGTTGTCCCTCCCGTGTGATTTCAAGAAGTTCATATCACGATATCTGGACAGGAATGCTACTAGCTGGTCATTTGTCCTGCAAGAGAAAGAACAAAAGATTCACAAATTACACTGCAAAAACTACTATGTCTAGAGTAATTTATATACTTATTGTTCTCATTTACATACTTATTGTTCTCTTTTGGGGACCATCCACAGTCTCTTTGAAGGAGGCAGTTGCTGAAAAAATGTCCATCCTGCTGCTAAACTTCACTGCCTCCCCCTAATCAGGAAAGCGTACTTGGAAAGAAGCACAGCTTTATTACATCTTAACGAATTTCCTATCAACTTGTGGCAGATGTTTTAAGCATTGTAACAGAGTATATACTAAGTAATACTGCTCAGCACTTTTTAAGTCTGAAAATCCTGCTGTGAGATGACTGCATTGATAGTCCCATTTTACATGCTTTGCCAGACCTTTCCTAGGGAATTTGGTTAAGTATCTATTGGCATTTTATTTGTTTTCATCCTTGTAATAGAGAACAGGCCATGGCTGGAATGCATAAAGCAAGAGAATTTGGATGTCAAAATGCCGATATAATTAATAGGAACAAAGGAATTTAGAAGGTTAATTCCAATTAGTATGACTGGCAATCTGACACCAGTATTTTCAAAATTTCAGCTGACATGTCCAAGAATGTATTTACGCTTGACAGCTTTTGTGGTCTGTTATTTCTTTAACAATGGAGCAAAAACATTCTCTATTTATCTAGGTCAGCATATTTAGGAAAACTGAATAAATCACATTAAAAAGATATTCATCTCCCGAGTTGCATTCAAACCCACAACATCATAGATACAACACCCTTTAAGCAATGGTCTGTAATGGACTTGATGGCAGAAAACCTAAAGATAAAACAGCTGTCAATAGTACTGTATCTTGAAAACATTTCATTATTATAAGCCACAGAAAACAAAGTTAAGAGTCGTGTATAAAATGCATTTAACTTCTGGGGTCAGGCTGCAGCAACTTGGAAATGTTATCAGCCTAGTAAACTATCTTCATAATCTCATTGATTTTACCTGGACCAAATGAAACATCTGCCTATCAACCAGCCTGAACAACCAGGCTGTAGGAGCCTGAGACCCTCCTTCTATGCTCACTCATGTGAGCTGTAATACCTCCCAGGGTCAGACTCTGCATCTCAATTTGGCAACCTCAGAAAACTGCTTTCTGTAGAGTAAGCTGTGCAGATTTTCACATTTGCTGCTCCAGTGATTCTCCATCTTACTGGGATGAATAGGCATTTAGTGAATTTACTTAGCAATGCTTCCACATGAAATGGTTTCAATGGCTGACATCTTCGGGTGAGTTTCTAGGCAAAAGCTGGCATGCAAAGATGATCTTTAGAAATATAACCAAGTTTGGAAGTGCTTGAGCTTTAATTTCCTTACAGGATAAAAATCAAATCAACCAAAGTAACAATCCACACCACTCAATAAAACATCATCATTTCTAGATCGCTCACCAACCTGTATTTCGCTATTCAGCAGTGCTCTACCAAGTGTAATTGGACTTGGGGTTGCCATACTAACTTTTCGATACTTCTCACTTTTTAGATAATGCTTATAAATGCCCACATGATGTTTAGTTCTCAAAATAATTAGCAATTGACATTTTCCCACTTCTTGAAAACACTGGTGGCATCTTGGCCCAACTTTTAACATTTTTTTTAAAAAGAACTTATACAGAGTTTTACTCTTTGTCAATTAAGTATGCTTCTTTTCACGTGTTGACAACATGGAAATAAAACATCACATTTCCATTTGGTAAAACTTTCCAGTTATTTGACATTTAGATTTATGCGGTCAACCAATTCTCTGCTCAGCATGGGAGCACACTGAATTTCTATTAAGCTTTCATTCAAACTGCTTCTTCTGGCCCCAGTATCATGAGGATGCTGCACATCACCTCCAAATTATTCCACCACATGACATTAAAAAGAAAATCAAAGGTATTGAACATGCCATAGATGCTAATGCAGTTGCTAAAATCCTCCTCACCTTTCAGAAAACTTTGCCTTCAGGGGTGTATTTCCTAAATGCCTCTGGCACAGATTGCTACCACACTTCTTCACGTATGGCTGCAGCAGAGTCTCTACACCATCGCAGTGCCTCTGGCACTCCTTCTGAGAAATACTACAGACATGGGCCTATTTTTTCTCTAAGTAAGGCAATGGAAAGCTGAGATTTTCAGCTGAAGACATCACTGGGAGCAACATCAACTCCACACTGCCAAATTAAATTCTGCTATAGCTCCACAAATTTCAGGGATAATTCACTGAGCATAAATCTGGCACAAAATCTTTCACTAACCATCACGGTATAACAGAAAGTAACAAGTGCAACATATTTCTAGTATTTCCTTCCCAAGAAGGAAATAAAAAAGTCACGGGGATAGGGAGAGTAGTTCACGCTACTGATTAAAACACACTAATATACATATTACATTCCTATCAGTTTCCCCAGTGTGCAACACAGCATGAATACAGATAGAGGAAAAAGCCTTTCCACAGTTGGTGCATGAGACTGGAGCTGATGGATGCATCCACACAGCTTCCACCTTTATTTCCTTTTGTTATTAAACTCACTCGGACGGTAAGGCACCAGGGAGAAGGATTAGTCAGCTGGTTACCTGTGCTGTTAGCAGGGAGCGAGGACGATGTAAGAATAGAGAGGCTGAGAGAAAATGTGCAGTTTTCAGGTGTGCAGCATGCAGAGAGAAATGGGAAACTAATCCTCCAGTGAACGCAAAGTGTGGAGAAAGCTTGTGCGTGTGGGAAGCCTTCCATGAGAAGATGACAAGTGAAGAAGACTGATGGGCAAACAAAGCATTTTTGACTTCACTGATGTAGATTTGGTGTTAAGTAAGGGCAGGTCTGCTAGCTGGGACGGGGGGTCCATCTCCACCAGAACTTTACTGAGGTCACCTCAATAAGGTCCTGCTGCTTCCCTCATGCAGCAAGGGTGGATAGAGGTAGCAGGAGCCGTGCTCCATGTCTGCCTGCTGAGATGCCGCACAGCAAAACTCAGCCAAGCCTCCCACAGGGTCGGGCTCAGAGGACGGGCACTCGGCCGGGCAGGCGGGGGGCTCTGGAGGCTGTGAAAGCAGCTCCAAGGCTGCCCGTGACTCAACCCTCAGCACTGCTCAACCTGGGGATGTGGCTGAGCCCCTGGACTGGGACTCAGCCCGGGGTTAGGGTCAAGATTAGAGTTAGAGGTCTCAGGAAGAGAAAAGTGAGTCCTATAGTAAGAAGGGAACTTGGAAGATATTGCCAAAACAAAGCAAGGTCTGCTACCAATGTTTACTCATGAGGAACCCCTGGCCTGGGACTGAGGTGTCCCAGGGCACAACCAGGCTAACCAGGCACTCAGTAAGCACATATACATGCTGAGCATTGCAATAATTTCAGAATATGGCATATACACCAGGGACCGAAATGGAAAACTGGAAAGAGAAACACTGACTTTCTGTTTGTATTGTCTGAACATGCTGGCAGGTCTGCCCAGGAAGCGGTATGAGTGTGTCCCTTGCACAACCATGGCTGAACACTGCAGAGAACAAAAGGCAGTGCTGGGCTTGCTGGTTTTAAGCAAACCCTCCAAGTCCTGGTGACTAAACTAAGCAAAGAGCAGAGATCCCCTTAGTTTACAGCTGTGAAAATAGATTAAGAAAGTCTTTGGAGAATCTGAGAAAAGGAAAACAAGCAATTGTTACTTTTGGAAGGTAGTGAAGGCCAATATAAATGTCCTTGATTCAGCAAGGTACTTTAACGCATGGGTGACTTGAAGGATGTAAGGAACAGCAGTCACTTCAATGGGACTATTCATATAGTCAAAACTCACACAATTGCACAACAATTTGGCTAAGTTAGATCAAAAGTTCAGAAACTTTTGGCAGCACACAGGTACGGAAACAAGATAGTTTGATTCTGTGTAGGAATCAGATGAAGCAAAGAACAAGTGCTCTGTTGGATTCTGGGTTTGCACTCTGCTGTTTTGGTATTGCAGGGGCTGCCCCCTGCGTGGCGAGAGCCCAGTGCCCCTCTCCAGAGGGGTATTTCAGAGATGCTAGTGTTGGTCTGCCTGTCCCAGTGTAGACCCTGGGGCTTCCTCCCCACAGCCTGGACTGGGAACCTCGGGGCTGTCCAGGCACAGAGCAGGCTGTGGCTCTGCAGGCAGACGAGACCCTACTGATTAAAACAGGGAGCAGTGACAGTAAGAAAAACTTCCTGGGGATCACAGACTGCCGCAACCCAAGAAGCCACCAACTTAACTGAAACCCAGCCCCAACTCCAGAGCTCACCCACAACGATGCTGTGGCAGAGGCAGCGCTGCCAAAAATCTCTTTTGGTTTCTCTTCTGCTTCAGCAGCCGAGGTCACAGGTAGGAAGGTTCAGCTTGCCATCTGCTTCAAGTGAACTCACCAGTGAGGTCTTCAAAAAATGTCCTCATTTCAGGTAAATCCCTGGAGCGGGTTTATAAACTATTTCCTTTATCAAGGACCAGACTGTGCAATTTTGTTTCAGACTTCATGAAAAGCGCTAGGGGCTGCAGTGTATCTGCATACAAAGTATAGATCATCTCTCTGTCTCCTAGTCACTTAATTTCTGATCTATCAGAAAGGTAAGGCTAAATAAATATTTTTAGACATCATGCCTATATACAGTGTTTCTGCTTGGAAAGCAGCTCTCGTACTGGAGAATTGTTTTGTTACTGGCTCAAGATTTGAGACAAAATCTAATGAAATCCATGGAAATCTCTCCTATGGTCTCGCTGAGCTTTAGACTTCTATAAGCAACTTCATTCTCTTCAGCCCTGCTTCATTAGCAGTGCCTGGGAAAGGATGGCTTTTACTGCACCAGCTCTTGCCAGGTCATTCTCAGCATTTCATTCACCAGGAATACCCCACATTGTCGAAACTTAAAAGTCTGTCATGAACTTATCCTGAATTACGTGCACAAGCATGGACTAGGGACAGCTGTTAAGCTGAACCCAGACTACATTCCATTTTAAATCATTATCTTCTGGCATTATTTTCTTTTCTTCTCTTTTCCTGTATGCCTGCTCTTACATGCAAGCATCAGCACTGAGAAGTGGATTCTGCTACCCCTTCCAGGCAGCTGTAACTCACTTTAATCACAGAAGTGGTTACTTTTAAATTACAATGCTGGAATATGAAAGGCTAGAGCAAGACAATTAAAATGTGGCTTTAAAATTGTTTAGAACAGACCCGCTCAGTCCTGGTTCGACAATTCTCCAGAAGTAAAGGGCAAAGCCTGCTGGAAGCAACAATATCTTGGCCTCTTAGCAGTTTCTCTCCCCAAGCACTTACCGGATTTGAATGCGATTTTTGCCTTTAGTACTTGTGTCACTGTTGTAATCTTAATGTGTGGAAGAGTTTTTTTCTTATGCATTTTCTGATCTGACAAGTAAAAAAAATATTAGCACCTTTTTTATTGCTACATACATGGGGCAAAAGGAACTTTTTGTTACCCTGCCTACTGACACACAACAGGCAACAGCAGGATCAGAGCTTCTACAGGTTGCCCAGCTTTCCCCCAGCAAACCATCCTGCCACCATTAGGTAAGTGCATAATAGTTGTCAGCTGCAGTGACCAGCCACCAGCGAACCTGGGAGTCTTTGCAAATAAGCACACACCGGCACCTACAGCATTGCTGACAATGATTCTGCAGCCACAGCTCTGGGATTTTTTTCAGATGTTTACCACATTTTGCATAGAAAAAGGCTGTATTCCCTAGAAGAACAATACTGAAGTGCTGAACTGAAACAGCTGCACTGCAGTGACTGTGAGGACATTGTGCTGTGACACCTGGGCTCTGAGGGCAGCTCCTGAATTCAGGCAGCAGGTCTCACCAGACACTGATGCACACCTCCACACTGGGCCATACGCTTGCTTTCGGTGCAATTTAAACAGTCTAGGTTAGTACAGAACAACATACCCACTTGTGAGGAGACAGCACACTGAAAATGAGTAAAATTATTAATCGTGATTAATTTAGCATTATCTAAAGGCAAGCCTGCTAGCTGCTGCACAAGACCCTATAGGTGCAACAAAGAGGGACGTGAGTGCAGGGAGGGGGTTAGCCCTTGCCGTGGTGAATGGTGAACAGTGGTGTCAGCAAACACAGCGGTAGTTCTAGCACGGTATGGGGTGCTGGAGAGGTAGGCGACTATCATGAAAGCAGCTGAACAGACAAAAAAACAGAGTAACAAACATAAAGGGGAGCGTTTGGGAGAGTAGGGCAAGGAGGCTAATGCGGTTTGAAGCAGCCATGAAAGGCCTCTGAAGCAAGGATGATGAAGGCAAATATATAGTCAGAAGAGAGAAGTCAAAACTGTTACAAGTTCTCTCAGTGCCCAAAGCTTTGGTATTTCCAGCCGTACCCGCCTGACTCCTCTCCACAGTTTCCTTTCCCAGGATCACTGTGACTGTGCGAGGAGGGCACAGCCCGACAGAGCCCAGATATACGGCACCCCCAGCGGCTCTTGGCCAAGAAACTATTTCTAGAAGGTTCCTAGAGAAGAAAAAGACTTCAGAGAAGAAAACTGGAATTATGGGGCAAACTCATCTACTCAGACTTAAGCATGATATTACTCCACAGTTAAACATGCAGATGTGCACACAAGAGCCTGGAAGAGCTGAGTGCTTTCGATTTTGCTACCTTCTTCTCAATAAATTCTAATAATTATGATTAAGCTCATTGATTTCAATAAATGATTAATTTAATCTTACTTAACACATTATCGTAAAGTATTAGCACATGCCATCGCTGCCAAGACCACTGTGGCAGGAGAGTTCCTTCTCCAACTATTCCCAGCCTGAGGCTATCCCACCCTGCTGCCCTCTCCCACTTACGCAAGAAGCGCATGTGCTCAGACCGGCTCACCAGCTCCTGCAGCTGCCAGCAGCCTTGCATCACTGCGAGGCGCAGAGGAGGTGGGGAGGAAGGAGGAAGAGTTATTGCAAATTCCCACGTACACCTGTATGGCGTCCAGCGCGCCCTGAAAGCTTCGCTCCCGCATCTGCTGGGGACACGGCAGCACTTGGCAGTAAAGCTGGGTGGGATCTTCCTACTCCAGTAAGGGACCCTGATCCATACTGGCCCTTCCACCATGCCAGCTAGCACACGTGTGGGGGTGTGTGCATGGGTAACCTAACAAAGGGATACAACAGTGGAATGATTCAGCAGAAAAAAGCAAAAACCTACCAGACCTCTTCCTGAAGGACATGCTTACAGCAAGATCATCAACCGCACAAATGCAGCACAACAATACAGAAAAACCTCTCCCTGCGGGGTTCAGCTTTCGGACCCTGGATTTGCAGCCTGACCCTCTCACGCTCCCAACTCCGCCTCTCTCCCCGAAGGCAGTTTAGTGCAAGGGGAGGCTCAGAGGAGCCTGACCCTGGCTGTAGCAAGAAAAAAAAGACTATGCCACGTAAAAATGCAAAGAAAGGGGAAGGCTATATTTAGCCCTCACTATCTATCACAGAACAAATATTAGCATGGCAGGCATTTTTCAGAGAAGCCAATTCCCGTAACAGCAGTCATTCATAAAACATACCATAAAAATGAGAACGACAGATACGATTTCAGAGGCCAACTGCATGTGGAAAGCTCTAGGTGACTGTTAATACCTCTGCTTTTACAACAGTGTTGTCTTAAATGGTTTGTTTTGTCTTTCAAGTCAGGTTTAACAGAGGAACAAGATAATGGAAGAAAACTATTGCCTTAGCAGCTCGGCTCGCTCGAGTACTTGAGAGATTAGAGTTCTGCTCCAGCAACAGCGCTGTCGTCTGGGCTGGGAAGTCGCACCCGTGTATTTCAAAGCATTAGCTTTCTGCATTTTGATGCTCCAGGCACTGATCAGTCATCACACGGGATGCAGCTACTCTCAGTGCAGCTCTGCCAGTGTTGTATGACTCTCAAGACATTTTATTAGCAATACAATAATCTTTGCTGTACTTTCAATTACTGCTTCCCATTCAACCATTGTCTGTTTCCTGTGGAAAAGAAAAGAACTAACATAGTCACAAAAGAGTGAAAGTCTTCTTTAAATGTCACACTGCTGAATAAACCTCTTTCTAGTGAGAGCACATAAATGCTTGGGTACAAAGGAGATCTACTGAGAGAAAAAGAATATACTCCATCGTTTGCTTCCTGAGCCACTCCACAACCTATTTTCTATAAATTCAAGGCTTCAGATGGCATTTATAAAATAAATAAATAAGCCCACTACTGACAGGCAGCAGCACACGCTTAAATGAAAATCCTAAAGAGACCATATAAGAGAATTCCACCAAGGATTAATGAACAAATGTGATTAAAACTATCTACAGCTCTGGACTGCAGCCAAAACACTGCCAGGAGTATTTGATATGTAAATGCTTAAAACATTTGCTATGTGCACAGCCGTTGATGCAAAGCCTCTACAGAGAGTTTCTTCATCTAATTAGAGATATTGGTTTAGCAAACTTCAGAGTTTATAAAAACCCTCAACGTCTCATTATTCTTTTAAAATAGAATATTCATTTGTTTGGAATGTTTTCCAGCCATATCCCATGAAACCCTGAAATGCCTTTGGCTAATGAAAAACTCCAGCCCTGTATCAGCTAATAAACCCTACAGCTTTTATGATAATAAAATACTCACCATATGCACTCATTAAAACTTTCTGACTTGTTGCTTTTTACTTTCTTTAGCTATTTGCTAGGCATAAAGTAATCTACTCAATTTCCAATTATTTTATAGTGCAATTTCAACACGAGCATTTAAATTATCCAGAATCTTATCAAACACACCATACTATGGCGCAATCACTGTGTCTCTGATCTGGTAAAGCACTTAACAGCATCTGCTTAACTGTAGCACACTTGTAGCTCTTCTGAAACGATACGACTTTCACACTATATTCTCATAAATTACTTTATGGCTAAGGGTCTACATCTCCGTATGTTAGGAAGCAGCATGCATAATGATTACACACAAAATTAAGAGCCGAGAGCTGTCCTTTAACTAATCTTAGACCTCTTAGGTGCACAGGTACACTTATTAAGGAGACTTTTGCAGGGAGGTCAATCCAGTTGCATCCCAGTTTGCCCATCTCTACCACAGACATATCACACAACTCACCGATGGTTTGAGATTTAACCCATTGATAATTACGAAACATTTTTAAAAAAATCCCTTCAGTCCCAGGAGTACCTCTGAACTGATTTTAGGAACTCAACTGTCTGTGACAATGACATTTTCTGAGCATCTCTACTGCTGCAATAAAACGTGAAGAAATAAGAACGCTATCCCGTAATACTGTGTCATATGCAGCTCTTTTTTTCCCAATTTTAAAGCAACCTATGTATTTTACCACAAAATTATGAAATGCATTATTTGAAGTAGTTTTCCTTTCATTACTCTTAATTTTATGCAATCGCTAAGCCTAGATTATATGTATACTATCAACAATGAATGCACTGAAGAAACACTTGAATAACAAAAGCTTCCAAAGCTCCTTCCAAATATGCAACTGCACAGAACCTGGTACACATGAAAATAATCAAAGAAAATCAGTTACACACAGGATGAATTATTCCCTAAATAACCTGGTGTTGATGCATTCAACTCTGAGGCATTTTGCTAGAAAGGAAGGAATTGTTTCACCCTGATACGTGAAACAATTTTCTATTTATTTCTCTACTTCAGTTTATGAATGCTCAGCACATCACTACTAGTATCTTTTTTTTTCATCTTGCTAGCCCAGAGCTTGAGTGCTTGACAGATAGCCTTTGCTAAAAATGCCTATAATTGTGTATTTCCAACAAATATTTTTAAGTAAAGGCAGAGACGTGTGTCTAACTTAGATAAGAGCTAGAAAACTTGTTAAAGGTATATATTGTAGTAAAGCAAAATTCCTTTCCCACTGCATTCACAAGATATGTCAGTTCAGTTGAACTGCAGGTATGGAAGAAAGCTCATTTTTATCAGTGCTGGCAAAAACTGTTTATCAAGCCTTGCTGGCATTCCCATTATTCGTATTTGGAAATTACAATAATGCAGACTGGTGAAGAGAAAATACAGCAATATGGGGTTTAGACACTTCAAATTATAGCCTGATCCAAAATGCTTAGCATTTTTGGATAAGTAACCCTAAGTTTCGATGCTTACTCAGCATTATCTCAGCTCCAAACATGAGTTGGCTCTCCTAAACTAAGGTGCCAATCTTGAGTAAGCAGATTTCATTCTGGCATTGGTGCATTTCATGTTCACAAGCAGAAGTTTCTGTTCATAGGCATTAAAAAAAAGAGAATTAAGTTGTGAAAGCTATTTAAGAGAGAGAGCTGCCATGTTTGCCTGCTCCCCACTTCAGTCTCTGTCTGCCTGGAGTAGAGCAATTTGTCTAGCCATATTTTAGTCTGTTTATCTTGGCTCTAACACATTTATAGTTTGTTTCCAGACTTTTTTGGCTTTTGATCCCACCAACACAAATGTGCAAACTGAAAAAAATTGCCTACCATACAACCTTCTGCTTTAATTTTTGTTCTCTGGTAGACCCAACGGTTAAATATTATCACCCCTGCTGTGGTTAACAGGCATGTAAGGGATAAGCCACGTATCTGTTTTGGGTCTCTTCTGCCTTTGCAGATAGGATGCAGCATCCTCCAGCGGTAGAGTGGGGGTGCTGGCTCTGGCCCGAGGGGGGGCCCATGGAGGGGCACAGCTGCCGCTCCAGAGCCGGACCAGGATCCTTGGCAGTAACGCTGCTCAGCTCAATTCTGCTCTCCCCTGAGCAGCACAATCAATTACTTGTTCCTGTCCATATTTACTCTCCACGCCACATGGCAGACTTTCAGAAGACAAGCCAACAACAGTCATTGCTCTGGTCCAAAATTAATTCTTCCCATATTAATGGTACAAAGGGAGGAGAAGTATCAGTGCAAGCAGGGGCAGGTGAGCTTGCACACATTGTGAAGAACTTCATGGATAACTTGTCACACGCAGCCAGATGGGTTCAGACAAAGTACGATGAGGCCAATGTTCCTACCCACTCTAGCTGACCTTCCACTAATAGCTGCCATTGACACTTTAGTCAGCAATTTTCCAAGGTAGCTGTGGTTAGAATAAATGGAAAGAATTGCGATTTTCATGATAAAACTGCACCAGTCAGGTGGCTGACATCAATGAGTCCAAGTCTGAATGTTTTTAACCTTTTTCTATTAAGACTGTATGAAGTGATTGAATGCAGAGTGCAAAGCTAATGGAACACATGCTAAGCTAATGAACACACACTATCCGCTGAAAATTCAGTGCAGAAAGGCTATTTTAATATTACACTGTCAAAGGTCTATCATATTTTACATTTCCATCTATAAGGAAGTTGAGTGTTGACATAAATGATCATTTTGATAGACAATGAGCAGGAAGCAGCAGTGTACCTGAACAGGTTAGCTACACAGCTTTAAGCCACGTTGCTATTTACATTAAGATGCATGTTTAAAGAGGATTCATGCCCAGAATGTCTAAATTTAATGATGTTATTTACTTAATTTTAACCCCACAAGGAAAACACCCCCAACATCTTGGGTGTTATTTTCTCTCCTTTCAGCGTATTCCTATTTAACAACTTTTATGACAATAAGGGTTTTCTCCCACCAGAAAAAATAACTTGTGGAATGACAGAAACATTGGTAAATGCACTTTCTGCCCATTATTCTACCAGGTACATGTTGGAAGAAAGCAGTATATAAATCAACCATTATTTTGTTCCTTAAAATACTAACATTCTTAGTACTCTCAACAGTGACGTAAGTTCCCTTTTTCAATTCCTTTAATCAATGAAAAAATATTTTTTTCTATCTTCTTTCCAGCTGATAAAGCCCTATGCAAAAGGCTGCATTTCATTCTGTTTTCATATCCTCAATGCTTCAAAATCAGTGCAGTGCACTCAGTTTACGCTAGCGTAAGCCAGACCATAAACCTGGCTCTGCGTTCTTGGAATGGGCTATGGGAAATTGTAACAAAAGTTTTGTGGTGTTTCCCAGTTTAGAGGCTAGACTGATCAGGCTGTGAAGATATGTTGTTAGCACGTTAATAGACAAAAATTAGCACTGTCTTCCTATCACTCTGAGATCTGCTCTGTTTTTCCTTGCTTACGCATTTCGTAGTAGGTAATTCTCCATAAGAAGAGTTCCTGAGCAACCTTGTTTTTCCATAAGGCCCATTCATTAATGTGTCAGACTGGCAGAAAATGTAATTGCTGTCAGTTACTACATGACTTCTAACAGCTGCTGAAATGTATTTGCCAAATAACTTACTTTGCACAAGTTGCCTTTACCTATTATTACAATAACAAGCTATTCCATTACTAATCAACTGCATCGATACAGAAATCAATATAGAAAACTACCACATTTAACAAGCTAACACACGAACTCTTGATGGACCAAAACATGACCCATTCTCCTGCCGATGCTAGGGTATCATTTGTAAGGATGCAGCACTACAAAGAGTTAAGACAGACATGGCTATCCTATCTCAAAAAAACCCTGAGCCCACTTAATATATTTGCTGAAAAGCATCTAAAAAACCCCAAACAGTACTGAAATACTTGCCTAACCAGCTGCTAATACCCAGGGTTATTTAATTATTAAAACTAAACATGATAGATTTTTAGGTTTATCAAAGCACTGGGATTTTATTTAGTACAGAACGATGCTCCCTGCTTTCCATTTTTTCAGTGTTTGTCTGCCATTGCATATTCATGTAGAACCTCATCTGCCTACACGATACATCCCATTTTGACAAAAACAATAATCACTGATTAAATAAGCGAGTGAGCTGCAGAAATGATCAAGTCCATCACTCAAATTAGTGAGACTTTGGTTAAAAGAAAAAAACCTAGATATGGGGCTGAATGGGATCTTTGTTTGTTTATACCGTGTATATTTTACATGGCATATTTTATATTCAGCATTTTTTCAGCATCTCTAAAATTAAATTACCAAGAGTTTTGTGTAGAAGAGAAGAAATTAAAATTAAATATGGCCATAGATTTAAAGCAACCGTTCACTTCATCTGATTTGTACATTCCCACATCCATCTGAAATTTTATTTGTACAAGTCAGTAAGAAAAATGACTTGCTCATTAGGCTGAGTAATTATAATAAAAAATGCTCACTTTCTTCCAAGAAAGTGGGAAGAAAGAGACCTTGAGAATGTTTTATGTGAAGTAAACTCAGTAACAAGCAGTATTAACACCTCTGCCTTCTCCACCCTGCTCATCATTGCAGAGCTTTGCCTGCAAATCGTGGAGTCTGTCAGTCTGGGGGTGAGACCCTGCTGTCCTGCCAGTGGAGACCCTCCAGCACCTGTGAAGAAATGCAGCTGTGTGCACAGCACTCCCCTCCTGAGACATCTCACCCTGGGGCTAGGATCCTCGTTTTCACATGCAGAAGGGTAACGTGTCCAGGTATCAGGCTAGGCCAGGCTGCGTGCCAGGGATGGATCTACCCAGCAGATCTACCTCAGATTTAAAGTCCATCATTGTGGGCTGTGTGTTCCTCAATCAGCTGCAACAGTCTTGCAACCTAAGACTCATGAGAAATCTTTGCTTTTCTGGATGCGGTCGTTAAGGTGCCACTTTTCCAGCTTAAATGTTAAATTTTCGTCATTTCTCAGTTTCTGAAACCTAACTTGCTCTTGCTCTGATTGTGTGCTCCCCATGGGCCAGGATTCACCCCACTGCTCCACCCTCACCCATTTGTCATATCAGGAAACGAGAGCCTTTCAATCATATCTTGCCCATATCACTTTCAAAATCAGCACATGCCTGGCAAAACACCAAAGAGCAGTTCACCGCAGGACTTGACGGAAAACGTTCCTCGCCGCACACTCAGCTCACCGCTGAAGCCACCCCACCACAGCCCCTCTTTGCAGGGCCACCTCCCAGCTCCGCGCAGGGGAAAGCATGGCAGGCGCGCTCCCAAATGCAAAGGTCCAGCGTCTTCTGCAAAGCGCACCAGGTACATTCCCTGCTGCCACAGAACACAGCGGCTACCCAACGCTTCATGTCAATAAAGAAATGGAAAGTGCTCAGGCTAAGCTTGCAAGCAGCAGGAAACCTGAGACCACTGTCCCACTGCTGGAAAAGGGAGCAGGAAAGCCCCTTCTGAGAGGCTGCAATGTATAGCTTAGTCTCTCGACATTGGTGTTGGGTCTTGCCATCTCCCTGTTTAATTTGCAGTGTAAACCTAGACAAAAAGTGGTCAACATAGTCTCACGTGGTTCTGAGAGCAGATGGTCCTTCTGATGCAGTGGGAAAGATGTATCTGGGTAAAAAAACTTTTTTTTTTTTCCATCCCACACTTTCCAAGGAAAAGGCAAGAGGGAATATAAACTCATCTAATGATGGCCTTCAATCTCCTAACTAGAGTTATCCCAAGAAATGAACAGTGGGACCCCACTAGCAGAGGGGCCATGCGGTGCTCTCTGCACCAGGGATGCAGCCAAGAGCTCTTCGTCCTCCCGGTGAGACACTGCTGCTGAGGCCCTTTCACAAACCTCATTTAAAAGTAAAGTGAATTAGAGTAAACCAGGCCCTTCCCGAAGCTCCTCATGGGCCTGCCACTCCCTTTGATCCCTGAGCTGCTGAATCAACCTGTCGGAGTGCATCAATTCAAAGGAGCAGAAGGCAAAATAGGGAAAATGGGGTCAGGCTAATGGGATTTAACATTAATTCTGCACCAAGCCTGAAAAGATGGAAGAACAGGGCCTGGGGGGTGAAAGGGATAATGAGCTGAGAGTTGATGGAAGGAAACTTAATTGGTTTTAACATCAGAAGGTCACATTTTGTTACCTTTATTTGGGTTGAGCAATAATCTTATTTTGACAATTTGTGCCAGCTGATGACCTGCCCTGCTCTTCACTGGGATTCTTTCGGAGCAAGTCAGTGGAGAATGCAGTGCTGGAATGAGGGGCACAAACATCTGGCAGAGAGGTCTGAGCGAGAAGACTGCAAAGGGAACATATAGATCCATTTACTGATGTAACTGGGGCTGATGAGAAGACAATTGGGAGAGTGGGAGGCTGGTGTTCCCACTCACTGCTGTGCTCAACAGAGCTGCAACCAACACAGCCTTATTTAGTCACGAGATCAGAAGAGAACCAGTGGTTCATTCCAACTCAAGAAAAGACTATAAAAAAGGCATGTGAATTTAAGTTAGGCAGTCTGTCACCAGCTGATCTCCCGACCCTGCCAAGCCTTACCTCCTAGTGGACAGGAGATGACCTGGAGCAACATCCTGGCTGCCTCCCCCCTTCTGGGTTGCAATGGTTCAGAAACCTGGAGGTCCTCCAGGCCCTTCGTGATGATACCCAGCACTGGTATCTCTTGACACACCACATGTACCAGTTTCACACACAGAAGAAAGATCAGGGTGTTTCAGCCTTCAGGTACTGTAGCTGTCACCAGCAACGTGACTTGACCCCTGCAGGAACAGTTTTGGTGCCTACACAATACAACCTATATGAAGGTTTAGCAATGACATCGACCCTCACAGAGCATGCATAGCCATCATTCTTGCAAGCCTTTGCCACAGAAACCATCTGGCAGCTACCTTGTACCTCACTGGCATGGCACATCCCATCTTCAGAATACAATGATGTGAGTCAATGCTAAAACATCCTCCAAGGCTGCTCCAATTATTTAAAGCCATAATGTGACACAAATAACCAATTTGGATTTATAGACCCTTTTAGTCTTCAGCTGTCCCAAGAATGCATTGTTGCAAGATTACTTGCTAGAAATTACTTCGGGGCAGCAAACTTTTAAACAGAGATTGACTCTGTATTTGGAAGACTTGGCCCCAGACCAGTTCCTAATGTGGCAAAGAGTGCAGTTATCCTGATGAAAGAAAGGTTAGGGATGCTTGTGCCTACACCTGGTTCATCAAGTAATGCTGAATGATGGATATAATTAAACAGCCTGTGGCAGAATAGAATGCGTGCTACAACAAACCATTTAGGGCCTCATTCCCTCCAATCAGTCTGGAACTACAGAAGCGCAGTCACAAACATAGTTAATGGTATTCAGCACCACTATTTATATAGAGAGAGATTCAGAATTATCATATAAATGCATTGCAACGAATAGTGCTGTGCAGGACAAGCAGAAACGAAGTATTCAACTGTAATAAGGTGCAACTGTAAAAGCCAAGTAACCACTAATTCTACTTGGGATTGCATAGCAAAATGCAGGTCCTGAATTTCTGCACCACCAGGTCAAAGCTTTCACAATATCTCAAGATCTAAAGTTTTGACTAGTTGGCACCAGGGACAAAGCATGCACAGAGGTGTCCTACTGTCTTCTGATCCACCCAATCTCTTCAGCACTGAACATGCACAAAGGTATTGCTTTTGGTCTACAGAGGTCTGAGAGCTGAGCCGGGCTTCCTCTGCAGTGTTTA
This sequence comes from Buteo buteo, assembly GCF_964188355.1. Classification (NCBI taxonomy): domain Eukaryota; kingdom Metazoa; phylum Chordata; class Aves; order Accipitriformes; family Accipitridae; genus Buteo; species Buteo buteo. Next base: position 10,162,919 of record NC_134197.1, read on the forward strand.
TAGACTGATGAAGTGGGGTTTGTTCCCTGCAGAAGAGAATGAAGGCGGAGGAGCCTCTTAAGCAATTCCCATATAAGGGACCACACTGGAAGACCTCAGCCTCCTGCTTCCCACCTCTGTCCTGCAACCACCCTTCTCCATGCCATAGCTCCCAGAGCCTGTGGACTGGAGCATCAGCACATGGCGTGGTCTTGGGGACTTCACTGAGTGACAGCAGCAGGCAGACAGAGCAACGCTGGATGCCTCTGTACAAGTTAATACAGTATTTCCCATCAGCGGTCCCCATAAATCTGAGGGAGTGAGGCAGCTGGTAGTCAGCTGGCTCTTAGCTTGCCTTGCGATTCTACGGAAAAAGGAGTTTCCACAGGATCAGAGTAAAGAGAAGAGGCAGTTGGGACTGTACACTCCTGCCACCCTTGCTCTGTAACAACAGTGGATTACTACTGCGTTTTATTTATACAGAAGTGCTTTTAAAAAAAATATCTGTTGTTCCAAAGCAGCTTTAACTCTATTGCAAAGTATTTCATTCAAATCAGCCCTTCAACTCACTCACATGCAGTAATCCTGAATAAAAGTCAAAGTACATAATTTAATATCAAGACAAGACCAGAATTTACGTATAAATTGGTTGAAAAATCTTTAACATCAAATACCACTCAACTCTTACATTTTTAGCCCTATTGTGGAGAAAAGGAGTTCACCTATTCCTCTCCTTTCTATTTCAATATCACCACTAAAAGACTGAATCAGAACAACGTTTCTGCTCACCCTTTAATGGCCTTTTTGTTCACAACTATTTAAGAGTGGCTTGGGAAAGGTATAATAGCACATGTTCTGGTTTCATCTTCACTTTGAACTGCCACCAGATATTATTTTGCAGCTGTTTTATTGTAAGTGGCATCCTGAAATCTAAACAAAAAAGTGTCTTAATGGCAATTGCAACAGATTTTTAATTTCCTGAGAGAATTCAGAGATGTCACAAAGGGAGAGCACGTTTAAAATGCAATGCTATATAATAGGAATGTTTCCCTCTTTCAAGCAGTTTTAGCTTTTGGAATTTGATAGTGATTTTATTGAACCTTCTAAAAAACCCCAAACTACCCCAAAACCCAGCTGAACAGAGATTAAAGAGTTTCTGCTCATAGAACCCAGGTAAACACCACAAGGACCTGTTTCTCTGCAGCTTCTGTTGCCCACCTCACAAATCCAGAGTAAAAGCCACTTACAGAAAAGCTGCAGGAGAGCGCGCAGGAGAGAAAGTCACACCTCAGATTTCCCTAACAACCAACATCCCACTACACTCTCAAACCCCACTGGAGCTTCTTGTCCAGGAATGCAATGAGCAGCTGAGTACCATGGGAAGGGCTTGCCAGTATGGGACAGCTACTGGGGAATATTGCCTAACCATGGATTTAAAGTACAAGAGCCATTCTGCACAAAGGCCCCTTTTTTTCACTTGGCTATCCCAGACTATTTGTCCAGAAAGACAAGCTGTAAATGAAAAACAGGTTTCATAAATAGCTCTGGAGCTCTGAAGGTGAAATAGCTGAGCTGGCAAGATCCCTCATACTGCTCAATGCCTTCCTCAGCCCCAACACATCAGTTACCTTTACAAAAATACTACTCTAAATATTATTCTAGCATCCTGAAGACAAAAGACATAACTGTGCTGCCTAGGAACCTATGGTGCACATTATCACAACATTTGTACTGTTATATTGTTTATATATCAGGCTGCATGGTAGCCCGTGAAGACTCATATTTAACTCTCTTTTAGGAGATAGACTGTTTTCTCAGTCATAAATAAGTGAAAAATAAATTGCATCCAGAAAGCAAATGGCGAGCAGATGAAAACCCTTTGGCTCTTCGCTGGAGAACCTCCCTGTGAGCAGCCCCCGAGCCAAGACAGAAGAGAAGAAGATACCAGCCAGGCAGCCCAGCAAGTGCTCAGATGCTCCAATGCCCATCAAACTGTAAAGCTTGCCATCTGGGGCTTTCATCTGCCAGGCAGTCCTCTGAGTGGTCTCAGACGCTGGCCCAGATGCTTCAGTTCATATAGGAAAAGATGAAGGGCTGAATGTTTAGCACCATAATCAACAAGATAACATGCTGCCAAGTACAAGGGTACTTTGAGTAATACCGCTATTCTAAAAATGTGCTTTATTGATGCATCTTTAATCTGCATGCACTGCAGAGATGCCTGGATAGCCAAACCAGTCTCCAATTTGGGCTGTGTTTATTTCTGTTGCCAGACTGAGGCTGCTATGGAGAACATTTCAGAAGTACTAAATATCCAAAAAAGTTACTAAGAGCTGCAGAAGTCACAATTCTCCAAAAGCAAAAGCTGTTTTATAGCCTTAAACCCAGGAGGCGAGGTGGAGAAAGAGTAACCTCAGCTGCTGTGGCTTCACAGAGAAAGGGTGGGTCTCCCGTCACTAACATTTGCCAGGTTGAAGAAAATACTGTTAACCTCAGATGGAAAGAAAAGTTTTAAGCCACAATAATTTCAACATTTCACCCCACCCATTTGTGACCATGCGCAAAACCACTGCTTTGCCAACCACTTGTAATTTAACAGTAAACCAGAGAAGTGGGATAGCAAACCAAAAAGATAACCTTCAAAATAGATATAAATCTCAAGCAAATGTGCTGGCAAAGTCAGGAAAGAGGAGGAGAAAAGGTTATTTGAGGGATTTAAGAAAGAAGCACATCTGAAATTCTCAGAGAATGCAGATTCAAGAAAAACACTGATAAAGTTCCTTTTTGAACAGGAAAAAAGATTCCCTGTGAAGCATTAAGAGTGGATTGACATCTGGCTTGCCAGCTAAAGATATTCTGAGCAAACAAAACTGCATACAATGTCAGTGACAACACTGAGATAAAAACCTCGGGCGCTGGCATTTTAACAGATGTTGTACTGCAGAAGCTACCTGCACTGTACTCCCAGTGCAGTGCTTCAGTTCAGGATAACATTCAAAAGGGCACTTTAAAGAATGCTGTATTATTTGCCTAGTGCCTGGTACATTATTCTAGGGGCAACGCCTGCATTTCAGAGCAGGATTGCAACAGGTGGCTTTGTATGGGGTGTAAGGTCAGATTCAGCCCTGGAAAGTCGGTATCCTTTATACAGGCTTTCATGTCCAGCACCAGCTTATGTACTGCCAGGAAGGAAATATCTGTAAGAGACAGCTCTGATGTCTGAATCTCAGTGAGTCACAGAATTGTTAAATCAAGTCGAGCCAAACTGATGAGAAGTCGAGAGAGAGAGAAAGAGAGAGAGTGTGGAACTGCCTTTTGAGCCAATGTTTTTGGCTATCCTATTTGCCATTACACAGCTTCCATCAGCCCTTCTGGCTTTGGGATTTCTAACCATCATGAGGGCACAACTGGGTCTCAGACATTTCTCACAAAGCTAGAGTGCTGTACGTGCATTTCCAATACTGCATTTCAAGCCTGCACATTGCAAAATCTGAGTTTTGTAAAAGCAGGTGAAGAGCTCGAGTCTGGTTTACTCACTCCATGCAAACTGTATTCCCTCACCTTTTTCTCCCAGTAACCTGCTTCAAAGGTTCTGTTATTTGGTCAACTGCCCAGGTGAAATCTGGGCAGGTCACAGTAAATTTGACAGAGCAAAAATCATCCCTGATGTAGTTTATATAGAGTGGTAGTCACCCATGTTTTGCATGGGATGAATCTGGGCCAGTGGTTCACACAAGGAAATTGCTGTTCTCTCAGGTAGTTCTGGCACCTGAAAAATAACTTGAAAAAGTGCTAATGCATTTTTCCCGAAGGTTAAACTTCTTTCTAAAACCTGTTGGTTATAATTATTTCCAGCTGCCACCAGAATGAAAACCTGAAGACCTATTCCCTCCACTCCCACCTTTTCTTTGCTGCCTTTTCTTTCACCACTTTGCTGCCCAGGGACCTCATTCAGAAGTCATCACTTTGGTTTTGTATTAACCAATACTTCATCTGGCTGTTCGTAGAAGAGAAGGATTTCAAATAATTAATTTTTCTCACAGCCATTTTGTCTTCAGTTTCCTTTCTTGCTATCAAAAGGCAGCATCCCCGCTATAGCCCCAGTGCAGGACCTAGCCACGTAGTTATTAGAGATGAAAGCTGTGAAGATGACAGATGAGCAAAAGGACAGCTTTATCACTACTAGGCTGTCTACCACATTTGGATTTGGCAGGAGTTCAAATAAAACTGTTGATTTTGGGTGGTTATCTTTGCTAACAACTGTCCTAAAGAGTCAGGAATGCGGGTCTGCTGGAGGAAATGCAGGACTGAGAGTCAGACTGCCTGTCTGCTGCTGGCTGATTGGGCTGGAAACATTGACCTGAGAAAAAGGTTCATCTACTTCAAAGGGCATCCCTCAAGTTTCTAAAGGAGCATTTAAATCGGTAGATGAATATTGCTATTTAGCATTAACAACGTTACCTTGACCATCAGAGGACAACACAATGACACAAGAGCAGGTCAGTCAATAGTTCTTTGCTAGCTCATTTTTCTGAATTTCTGAGTGTGGTTCTGGCTGACAAAGATGATCTCCATAAATTACACCAAATTGTCACCTGTTTAAAGGACCAGTCCCAGTCATATCATCCCATTTACTTCCTGGAGTCTGTGGCCACCCTTCCCCAGGTGCTATTTGTATTATGATACACATTTCATTCAAGCTGCAGACCAAAACCTCTATTGAATGGGTCTCATTTGACCGAGTCTTCACAACACAGGCTTTTATGGAAAATACAGCTATGCAACCTTTATCCTAAAATAGTGCCAAACAGCAAAACACAAGTAGTTTCACTGGGTTTCTTTTGAACTCCTTTGTTATACCTGATTGCTCATAATTGAAAATGTAGTTGTATCTGCATTCCTGGCTCCGACAATAAGCCACGCTATTTTCTTACTATTCTGAAGCACTCCCCAAGCTTCTGCTAATAATTTTACTTGACCTTTATTAAGACCAAGCATTAGCTGGCAATAAGATTTGGTGATCCCTTGGGTGATTGAGGATCAGTGATTTACTGTAAATTATAAATAGTTCAAATGTTTCATTATGTTTATTCTTTATACAAGCTTTGTGGCCAGGTAAGCACTGACATGACATTCACTGTTAAATGATCTCATTAAACTTCTTAATTTAAGTGGTGCAACACTTCACCTGGCACGTTATCCAAGGACTCCTGCAATGCACATTAAACATTCAGCATCAATAGATGCTCTACCATAGTTCACCTTGTTGGGAGTGAAATTTCAGTCCCTGAACATAAGGTTGACTACCTGATGTGGTTTCTCAGAGACAATAAATAATGCAAATAGATACCCATGTAAAGTAAGAGGTTAAAGACATCAGTAGCTTTGTCACAGAGTTTTGAAAGAGGCTCTTGGAAGAAAAGACTTTAAATCATGAAAAAATGCCACTAAAATTAAAAAAGTTAAAAGGAAAAGGAAGGAAGCTGCTGGTTTCTTTGATTTCTTTAAGAATGCAATGACTGAGAGAGATGATTTCTTGAGAACCCTGAAGGCATGTGTCCCTTTTTTATTCACAACCCCAGAGCAAAAAGAGAGGCAATCACACAACCTCCCACCTCAGAGTCGCTTGTAGAGGTTTGTCTTTAGTCATTTCATCCCTTGTTTTCCTGCTGAGACGTTCAGTGGAGCTGAATGGAGTCAAGGTTGGATAATGCACCACATCATTTCACTTAGGCCAATAAATAGCATACTGCCTCACGACTAAAGGGAAACACAGTATTTTTGCTGGAGGTGCCTTTATATCCAGACTCTGTTTGCCAGTGATTTCTACTGTAGTAACAACTAGAAGTACATGGATTAGGACCTCCTTTGTGCTAGGTGCTGGACCTACACACTCCACAAACGAAACAGTAAGGCAAGAGGGAGAATAATAGGGCTATCTGAATTTTCCTGGCTTGCACATGTTTTATTTTACACATTTTTAATTGTTTCCGTCCCAAAATGAATGGTTCTAATATTTTTTTTTCCCCTGCCATTGTATGTATGTATGATCCTTGACATCTGCTTGTGGACGTCTCTTCTGAAGGATGAAGGGCTCCTAGCAATAGTAATGGAGCCTGTGAACATACCAGACTGCTCCCTGGACAGATTTAAGCTTCATCATATAGTATTAACCCCACACACTGAATGTGTTTTTCTGACTTGTAAGGCTGGATTAGCTTTTATTATCAGAAGAGAAGTAGTAAAGTTTTCAGTGTTACAGATGGAATGACAGATGGGAAGCGAAAGCTTAATGTGAAGCAGCTCTGGATAAAAACTATTAATCCACAAAATTCGTATGTACTTATGCGGGGAAACCTAGCAAAAACCACTGCAATATGACTAACCAGTCAGAGAAGTGTAAACTGCCCCTAGCCTGTTATGTGACAAGTCATGGCATGAGGTCTGAAAGAAGGAAAAACCTCTCAAACACCCTATTTACTATTTCCTGGAAAAACAATCAGCTCTCTATGGGGTATGCAGAAAGGTAATGCCTTCCTGAAGATTATAAAGAATATTAATTTATAGCATCTTCACTATGAAAATGAAATGGACTCATATATATATCTGATGAGATAACATTTTCCAGGGTTTATAGCTGTAATATTCCATATTAAAAAAAATTTAACAGTACCTATAAGTCACTGTCATTAAAGTTGTAGCACTGAAAAAGTCTTTTTACTTTTTGTTGAAGTGCATGGTGTGGAGAGGAAGCACATTGCCGTCAGTTCTGGTAACAGAATACTTTGAGAGAAAGGGAAGCAAGCACTTCAGATGCCTGCATGGCTGCTGAGAGCCCACCATGCAGCTCTGAGAGAGGGTGCAATGGAGAAGCACAACCTTCAAGAATTTCACCCATGAAGAAACAAGATGGCACTTGTTTAGAGTTTGAATGACTGCAAGATAATAGAGCATTATTATAAAGAATCCATTAACACCCAACTGACTACAGTCTAGTCAACAAATCCTGTGATTGTTTATGGCCATGTCTATAAGTGACTGATCCCATTTGGCCTTGTGGTTTAACTTGTTCCACAGGGAACTAAGAGCAGTTGAGACCTCCACAGGTCATGGCCTCCGCATTACACAATGTTTAGGGTGGACTTAACATGCCAGGATAACTGGATACATCTGCTGGAACTAGTCTATAATTATACTAGACCTTCAGCAATTATTCTCCTACAATTTAGCCTACTTGATTCAAAGTGCCATCACCTACCTCTTCCTTTATGGTCTTGCATTAGTCTACTTTTTATCATCCGTGCAGCATTCCTCACCAGGAAAGTGAACAATAGGGAATAACAAGCTAGCTTTTCCCAAAACTCAAGAGATATACAGAGAACTACATACTCTCCCTTACAAGCAAGGACAGTATGTCAAAATTGTAAGGTCTCTTCCTGTTGGACACCAAAAGTGTTTAAATCGGATGCAACATGAAGTATCGTGATTTCTTAATTCAAATCCCCACGTTCCAATATCAATGCAATCTGACTCTTTTGCCCTTCCCTAATTTTTCTCTCCAAAATGTGTTGCATTTCACTGACAGTGCTTAGAAATGGGCACTAGCAATAAGGCCTTTTGTCAGTTCTCACAAAATCCTTCCTAAGGCATACGCTCACGTTTTTTTTCATTTTTCACTTCAGTGGGGGTTTCTGTCTGAATAGCAGCTTCATAAAGGGACCCATACTTTGAGAGAGATCTTGTGGAAACCTAATCAGTGAAAGGCAGTGAAAGCATCTAACATATTCTATGAGTATTAAAAGCATGTTATGTCATCACTCATCAGAAAATCGCCTAAGAAAGTTACTTCCCCTTTCATCAATTCAACATACAGAGGAACAGAAGTCACACGGAGAATTTCCTCTTTCCCTCTTGATAATTCTTACAGCCTAAACCCAACAGTTTAAGGACACTTGTTTTTTTTGGAGGGGTGGGTCTTTTTTGGATGTTGGGGGTTTTTTGTTTGTTTTGTTTACAGACTACCTACTTTTGCACAACGTAGTAAACCTTACAGAATGCAGCTGTGGGGCCTGGGTTACGTAAATCCAGAAAATACAATTTCACTTAAAATCACGAGCCTTGTCATATGGTGGTGTGTGAAGTTCTTTGCCTGACACCATGTGAATAAAGATATTCAGGCAACAGTTGGTGCTGAAGATATAATTGACTCCTATCAACTTATTTGTCACTTCTACTATCATTATCCTCCACAGAAAAAGTACTAAAAAAAGGAAGAGGGGAACATTACCTTCACTGAATCTACATTCATACCTTCAACACTTTCTGAGACATCAAATCAAACTGTTGATCAGAGCCCTGGGAAGGGAGAATCTCTCTGTGCCTGGGGTCCATCTGCTGAGCCCCAGTACTTCTGCTACTTTACTCATCCCCTCTTGCGGGTACCCTTGCCGGAAATAACAACTAAACAGAACAGCCCCTGCTTCCTCAGTAAAAGTGAAGAACAAGTGCTGCCAGCCTGCTCACAGCTGCAGTCCCTCCTAGGTAAGTGGCAGACACACAGGGGTGAGGTGATTGTCTCATTGGCTAAAGCGTGGCTGTCAGACACCAGCCTCACCAAGAGGAGTCTTCTGCTGTAAGACAGAAGAAACTGCCCCTCCAACCTCTGCTTCTTGCAGCACAGCATGGGCATGTCATCCCTTATATCCTTCAATACATATTTCCTTTAGGAACAAAACATGTACATTCTTAAAATGCTCATTGTACCTGATCGGGTAGTCGGCAGCACTGAGGTTAATGAAGAAATCCCATGGCCAGTCATTCATCTCCATTAAGTCCCTCATGGTCTGCAGGTAGGTGGACAGAAGACTTGCTCCTCCCCAGATAGTTGCCATTCTCCAAGAAGTGACTCTCACATTTGGGTACTGGTTGGCAAACTGGAGCACTTGCCGGTGCAAGTAATTGGATCTCTTTACAGAAGAAAAAAGTAATACATTCAAGTTACTCTGTCCAAAATTGTCCCTCCCTGCGTTCACTAACCACCAACTCTACTTCTTGACTCGCTGAGCGTTGCCATTGCTTTGCCCTCACTTACTACGGTGCACAACCTTCTTTTGCTAAATGCTAATATAGAAATGTACAGAGACTCTTGTTTAGTTCTTTTTATTACTACTACAGTAATCACTAATTGGTGTAACTAGCTCTTATTTATCAATTTTCATCAATTGATCCTGAAGGGCTTTCATAAAGGAGGTGACTGTTACTACCTCCTTTTTACAGTGTGAAGCAACTTGCCCAAGGCACCCCAGGTCAGCTCTCCATCCAGTGGGCCTCCACTGTCAGTCTGCATCAACTTATTAATTACTGTTAACTAAATGTACAACAGACAGACACGGATAGATAGTCATAGACATTTAAGGAGAAATGAAGGCTGTTACACAGAGAAGATAACAAGGAAGGAAAAAAAAAAAGAGGCTCCAAACACATAACAGATGGAGAGACAAAAAGTGACATGCACTCTATGCAGCAGAGGTAAAGAGAAGATGAAGATGACAAAGATGGGTAGACCGACAGATGGCCAGACAGGCAATTTATAACCAGTGATATATTACCTTGTCAACATGAATGTAATAAAAATGGTCTTTATGGTAAATAGCCTTAAACATGCGTTGGAGCTGCCGAGAAGCTCTGCCATGAACAACCAAGACAAATGCGATCCTGACTGGGTTGGCTGGCATGTATTCTACGGAGTCCTCATCCCACTGTACATTGTTGTTGGCTTTTCCTGTTCAAAAACAAAACACAGGACATCTCTTGAGTGTATCCACAGGGCAGGGGTGCAGAGAGCAGTACACATTTCACCTTGGCTCTTTCTTCAAAAGCAGTTTCTAAGGAGAAGAGAGAACTCATGAGGGGTGCCAGCCTGCATGCCATCAAGATCGTACCCCTCTCCTCCATCACTGTACAGGGTCATCACTCCACGGGCAGCAGCCGTGCCAGCCTTCCCCACACAGCCCTGCCCATGTGCCTCAACCTGGACAAGGCTGCATGAACACAGATAAGTATCCAAATGTTTATGGGTCGGACCAAGCTCTACCTGGCTACGCGCATTTGCATCTTCAAAGGAATCACCTTAAAGTTTCTAAGCACTGTTCAAAGTATTCAAAAAAAATGCCAAGGCCAACTTCCTCCCTCCTCCTCCAGAAGTGAAACCCCCCATTTATCAAAAGATGCTGGTTCCCCTCATCAGCACAGCTCTGCTGAGAAGCTGGTGAAACTCTGCTACTTAACAGCTGCTCAGGATTATCTCAACTGATAGCATTTATTTGTAACAGCAGATGTATACTGGAACATTTAAATGGCAACCTGTGTATCTTCACTTCTTTGTGTAGGAGAGGGGCTCTTACAAGTCTATTTAAAAATTATGTTCATTTTTATTTTAATGGAGGAATTTCTGATCTCCTTTTTCTAAAGCAAACACCACAGTGTAAGGTTAAGACAGGATATACTGATTAACTGAAGACCTGGAGGGACGTTTTTGCTCAGGAATTTAAAATGCTTTGGTTTTGGTTTGCGTAACAGCTCTTTAACTCAAAAACCTGAACACAATGTAAGAAAAATACAATTTTATCCAAAACCTGACATTAATTCTTCAGTTAAACAACCTCTTCAGTGCTCTGACCTTGTAAGGACCTTTCTCAACAAAAAGACTTAGGAAGAACCTGGAATTTTGAATATAAACAGAACAAGGAAGGAAAGTGCCTCAAAGCTCAAAAAAAAAACCCCCTCTGGCCCCAATTTTCCTCTTGCATGTTTTAACTTTTTTCTTTTTTAAATGAAAGGCAGTATCAATGTCTCAACAGTTACTTAGTCTCTTCCCATTCCCCTACCACCCACCCCTGAAAAGTACAATTTTTCAGAGTCCTAAAATCTGAGTTGTTACTTTGGTTTATTTCCTCTAAAAGGTAAATCTATTTGACAGTCTTGAAAAGTCTGAACTTCTGATTATACTGAAAATATGTATTTAATTTTTGGAAATGCATGTGAACATGGGCAGGACTCAAATGTTCATTTCCCACTTCAAGCAAAGGTTTGGAAATGGCCATGCATGAACTGAACCAGCTAAAAGCACCAACTGCAATCATGTGTGAGAACATTAACACACCTGCCTTCAACCACATGCAACACTTTGGCCAAATATGATACTTCAAACTCAATGCACACCTATGTTCTCAATAAATAACTAGCTCGATAAAACTCCACAGCCAGGCTAGCAACCACCAGTGGGACAGGACTTTAACCTGCTTTGTTTGAAAGGGGTGTCTCCTGTGCCCTCCCAGAAAAACAACAGAACTGGGTTTTACACTCTTCTATAGGAACTACTTATCACCTTTAGTTTTTCCCCTCACCATCAGAAAAGCTGGTTTTTTCCTACCTTCACCACAAAGCCTGGAGAGCCAATTAAGTGTCCAAGTGAGTTAGACATAAATTGATGCCATTTAGGAGATTGCAGGTGTCCAGGGCAGATATTCATACTACTAGAGGTTAGAATTTCCTAACTGACTTGAATTTGAAGGAGACTCAGGAAAAGACCCTCAGCAAACTTGGAAGTATCAGAGATGAATCTTCTAACAGCTAACAAAACCCTCAGGTTTGAAAGAAACTCCTAGCTCAATCATCCTCTTTTCAACATGTCATGGATCCTCTGTTTCTTCCTAAAAACACTGAGGAGTGTTATCTGGGTAAGTCATACCCAGTTTCTGCACTAGTGCCCTTTGGGATGCCCCCATTCTTCTCCCACTTCCACGTACCCACCATCTCAAGACTCCTTTCACAGATGGTGGGGGCACAACAGGCTTACGCCAGGTTGCAGGATGAACTTGAGGCTGCACCTGGGCAGTTATCAGACAGCCCAAGTACAGCCACGAAGCCCACTGCGCCTTCCAAAACATCTCCTACAGTTACTAAAAAAACATGCTCATGTCTTTGATTTGATACAAGAACAAGAAAGAAGACATTTGCAAAGCATGAAAGGAGAGTGAGCAATAGGGAAAGACTTTTTCCCAGGTTTTGGAAACTGGAAACATATGTAGGCAAAAGTAAACAATACCAAAAGCTTTTTTTTTAAAATGTATTAATTACAAAACAAAAGTTGGAAATAGAAAAAAGGCCTTTGTCTATTCCTTGTTGTTGCATCTTCTCCTTATTAAAGGGAGTAGCATAAACTCAGAAAAAACAGACTCATTGAAAGTTTGACAGAGCAGTTTCAGGTTACCTAAACAATTTGATCCCCTTATTTGTACTGAAATGCCCTTGAGTAATTGAAACACTCCTTTTAGACAACCATGAGAGAGAGATTCTGCTGCAATGGGAGCAGCACATCCCAGATGGGATGATGGTTTCAACATCTCCCATAACCCTCCCTTCAAGTTTCACCTCCTCAGCAGTGCTTCCCTAGCACACTTGCTTTAAGTCAGAACCTGCTCTTTCCATCCTGGAGGTCCAGCAAAGTTTTATGTGCAAGACATGTACCCAGTCTCTGGAATAAGGCTCTTTGCTGGACTATATAAGGGGCTAAAAGGCAGCTATGTGCCTATCCAGAAATATACAGAGATACTGAACACTGAAGAGCCTACAAAGTCCCGGAGGCTCACTGCCCCGTGTAAAAGACATTTGCCTCTCTGCAGCCCCTCAAGGAACATCTATCTGCAGTAGTATTGCTCATAAATTAATGCAACTTTATTGCCCCTAGTTGTATTCAGACTACTCATCAGGAAATTTCTAGGCCCATGAGCCTCTCTTAACTTTAAATGGACTGTGCTGTTTTTGGCTGGGATGGAGTTAGTTTTCTTCATAGTAGCTAGTAGGGGGCTATGTTTTGTATTTGTGCTGAAAACAGTGTTGATAACACAGGGACGTTTTAGTTACTGCTGAGCAGTGCTCACACAGAGTCAAGGCCTTTTCTGCTCCTCACCCCACCAGTGAGGAGACTGGGGGGGGGGGGGCACAAGGAGTTGGAGGGGACACAGCTGGGACAGCTGACCCCAACTGATCCAAGGGATATTCCAGACCATGTGACATCATGCTCGGCATGTAAAGCTGGGGGAAGAAGGAGGAAGGGGGGGATGTTCAGAGTTACGGCGTTTGTCTTCCCAAGTCACCGTTAGGTGTGATGGAGCCCGGCTTTCCTGGAGATGGCTGAACACCTGCCTGCCCATGGGAAGGAGTGAATGAATTCCTTGTTTTGCTTTGCTTGCATGTGTGGCTTTTGCTTTACCTATTAAACTGTCTTTATCTCAACCAATGAGTTTTCTCACTCTTAGCCTTCTGATTCTCTCCCCTGTGCCACGGGGAGTGGGGGAGAGTGAGCAAGCAGCTGCGCAGTCCTTAGTTGCCAGCTGGAGTTAAACCACGACAGTCCTTTTTGGCACCCGATGTAGGGCTCGAAGGGTTTGAGATAATAACAGATTTGACTGGAATGTGCTAGATCAAATTTATAGCTGTTACTGCTGTTTAGCTATTAATTGGCAGGCTTCTGTGCTTGCCATGGGGCTTGCTTGCCTTACTGTATGTTAGAGTCTAGTGCTCATCAGTGGGACACCAACAACTTAAATGGTATTTCTTTAAAAAACCTCCACCACTAATTCAATAAGACTTGGATGAACAGCATTAAAAGATTAGAGAAAAGCTTAAATTTCATTTCTTCTATCATTTTCAGTCTATTTATTATGGCCATTTACCTATGCTCAGTTCTACTGTTTCTCCCACAAAACTGATGAGCTTCCCAGTGCATGTGCTTAGGGCTTTAGCACAGCAACAGGGACAGAAAGGGACGGTGAAAGCAAGAAAATGTGCTTGCAAGGAGAACTGACAGGGGAATGAAGGGCAATTGCTAAAACAACCCATTTTTCTTTTAAACTGCTTTGATTTCAAGCTGATGATGTCCCATCAATGCACTCAAATATTTTTAGTGGTTTTCATTACATTTTTGGATACCTCTCTTCTGAAATTAGTGGCTTTCTGCAATGATATGTAGAAGGTGAGGGGAATTTAAAATAGCCATATTGTGGGTCTTCTATTTCAAACTAACTTGCTTTCAATACCCACGCTATCATTTACCTAGAATTACTGAGAACAAAATCCTTCCAAATTTTCACCTGAAATGCCACCTCACTTCATCTGGTTTCTCTAATAAATTCCTGTAGTGACTTATTTTCCTCTCTGCTATTTTCCTACTCTAACCTCTTTTTTCACATGCTCCTACCTTCCTTCTCTTTTAGGTTTAGGTTTTTACAGTCCCATTTTCCACCTGCATACTATTATGGCTTCTTTAATCTAATCCTATTCTTGGCTGCCTGGAATTTCACGAAGGTAAGAATGTAGTATTTTTTCATCTGTCAGAATATCTGCTACTTCTGCTCTATAGTGTTACTTCCCTGGTTTTAGCTCATGGCTGATTAGCACCCTCTATTTTGCAGGCTACTCCACTGATAAAGAAGCAGCCTAGTTTGCAAATGAGATGAAATTGGCAGGAAATACTAAATGTGAGTATCTGCTTACTAAAAAATACAGTAGGACTTCAGTGCTGTATGAACAATGTCGAGATCTGAATAGCTCTAGCCACTGCATTTCTATAAAGCTTGTGCATACTGAAGGCTTGCACATCGTGTTAATGCCTGCATTTTAATGACCTGCCTCTAACGTAGAGGCGCATCCCCTTCTGGGTGTTAGGACAGAAGACAGGAAAGATAACATCAGATGATTTCACTTAACATTGTACCATTCAGCAGTGACAAAAATCTAAAAGGATTTTAAGGTAGTACTTGCGTTTGATAGCTACTTCAGTGCCATCACTACATTGCCATGTGCCACATGCACTAAAGCTCACTCAGGGTGCTAATGCAAGTGGCCTCCAATCTCAGTCACTTCAGTCCAAATAAAAGCAGTTGCCAAGATCGCCTTTCACTGCCTGGTCCCAAACAGCCCTTAACAATATTTTCACCTTTGTTCACTTTTCTCCTTCCCACCCACCAGGTACAGAGGAGTCACGGGCAGCTTCCTTCCTCTGCGGCACTCCCTATGCTCAGCCTTCACTGACACTTGCCACCTCTCCATGTGCCATCGTCTGCCTTTCCAAGAACAATGAGTCAAGGCAACACGGGAGGATTCCCATCTTCTCCTGCACCGGTTGCTTGGGGCAGTCTCGGTGGGATTGGAGCTGCACCCCATCTCACCTAGAAAACTTCTCTGAGTGTGGGCATTGCCTGTTAAGTGAACTTCCCTACGTGTTTAGGGAAACTAAACTTTTTTAGGGAAACTATCCTTTTTCTAGGATAACTTACGCAGATTAGTGTTTTATAAAATGTAATTAAAAGCCCACAATATTAATACAAGGTAAAACAAAAAGTGCAAAGAATATTATGTTACAGTTACATCTTGGGAGCACAGCTCTAGTCTTGGAAATAGCTTTGCACATATGAGTGAGTGGGGAGAGTGAATGGAGTGTCCTCTTTACGGCCATCTGGCACAGGTGAAACAGTAGCTCTGGCCTGGAAGCAGCAAGATTGTCTTAAAATTCCTCAAAGTTTGCCATTTCATTATGCAATGGCAACAGTGGATAGAAGAGTGACTTCTCATGCTGCCTCACTTCAGAGAACTGCCACATGGAACCTCAACAGAAGCAGCAGTGCTCACCCTGCTCATAACAAACATTTTCTAGCCCTTGTATCAAAGCGTATTTATTTTGCTACCCTACACTGAAAATGAAACGTGGCATTTTGCTCTGTGACCAAATGCCTTTCACAAACTTACTGAGAAAAGTGAAAGTAGCCCTTCTGGCTTGCTGCTCAAAGCCTGACAGGGCTGACATCAACGTGTGTTAGCAGGAAAACCCATACCTGTTTTTGCAGGTAACAGGAGAATCTCAGTTCTAGCATAATTTCAACTTGCACTTTCTAGAGCCCAGAGAAATCAATACTCATAATGAAGAATTTAATCTTCAACTGTTGTAGTATTACTAAATGCCAGAATAATAAACATAGTGCAATCATTTTCGTATTTGTTGTGGTGCCACATTATGCTCAATCATTCACCAATGTAACTCAGAGCCAACCTGCTAATCTTTTACTTTTATTGCTAATTAATGAGATCAGACTTCTCTAGTAGCATGAAGCAATCTTTTAATGAATTTTGTGAGCCATATTTTTTTTTGTAAATCAATCCATCAACTTCTATTCTCAGCTTGATATTGTCTTGGCCATTCAACAGAACACCTCTGCGCAGAGACCACAGAATAGAATCATAGAATTGTTTCGGTTGGAAAAGACCTTTAAGATCATCGAGTCCAACTGTCAACCATGCCCACTAAACCATGTTCTGAAGTGCCATGTCTATGTGCTTTTTTAATACCTCCAGGGATGGTAACTCAACCACTTCCCTGGGCAGCCTGTTCCAATGCCTGACAACCCTTTCAGTAAAGAAATTTTTCCTAATATCCAATCTAAACCTCCCCTGCCACAACTTGAGACTATTTCCTATTGCCCTATCACTTGTTACTTGGGAGAAGAGATGGATACCCACCTCGCTACAACCTCCTTTCAGGTAGGTGTAGAGAGCGGTAAGCTTGCCCCTCAGCCTCCTCTTCTCCAGACTAGACAACCCCAGTTCCCTCAGCCGCTCCTCATAAGACTTGTGCTCCAGACCCCTCACCAACTCGGTTGCCCTTCTCTGGACACGCTCCAGCCCCTCCATGTCTTTCCTGCGGTGAGGGGCCCAAAACTGAACACAGGACTCGAGGTGCGGCCTCACCAGTGCCCAGTACAGGGGGACGATCACCTCCCTGCTCCTGCAGGACACACTATTTCTGACACAGGCCAGGATGCCATTGGCCTTCTTGGCCACCTGGGCACACTGCTGGCTCATATTCAGCCGGCTGTCGACCAGCACCCCCAGGTCTTTTTCTGCCGGCAGCCTTCTACCACTCTTCCCCAAGCCTGTAGCGTTGCATGGAGATACCTGGATGCTGCTGACTTCATCTGCACACAGCCACGCGTGTGTACTCTGCCTTGATAGCATGAATCAATGGATAGAGGACATCAGAAGAGTTATTGCTGTGTAATTCAACACACTATTTACTGCTATTACATCCATAAATGCAATCAGAAGCCCTGTCATTATAGCGGCAGTACTAGCCATACTCACTCCAAAGAGGCAGAGCTCTGCAGTCCCTACTTAAAACTCACAGGAGCAGCCCCATTCCCTTCAGCGGGACCATTTCTGCAACAGTCAGCTGAGTGGTAGCTGCTGAACTCGGATTTCCACTACAAACTCCTTCTCTTCAATTGGTCACAACTCATAACAACACAGCAGGTTGATAATTTCCAGGCATAGCTTTCGTCTGAAAATGTTTTCCGTTTTGGTTAGAGCAAAAACACTTTTGCCTTGTTCAAATGGTGACAAGACTGAAAAAAAACCCAACCCCATATTTCTTCATTTAGAAAACCCACATTTTATAACAGACCTAGTAATATTAGTTGGAGTCATATAAAAACAACAAAAAACTTCACTGAGCAATTTACCAGTGAGCCATCAGGACCTGATGAGAAGTCTTTGTCTGAGGGCTTGATAATAGCAACGTTTATCTGGACTTATCCAGAACTCTTGCTGGAGTTAAGGCCCAATGATCCATTACAGCAAATGCCTCATTTGCCGTCAGACTCGAGAGGGGATGTTCTGTCTTCCTGCAGCACCCTCCAGTGAAGACACCTTGCACAGGCAAGGTAACTCCTGAAGCACGGCGTGTGTTAATCACACTTAGATGAAAAAGCAATTTTTCCTGTGCCAGAACCTAGAAAATGATCTTTAGCAACATTAATCCCAACTTTGGGATGCCAATTTTCACCTCCAGTCTAGGAAATGGTTCCTTTGCTTCCATGGTGGCCCTTGTGGACATCTTTAGTGAAAGAAAAGATTTTAGGTGAGCACAGATTTTTATTTTTTTTTTAAATTATTATTACTATTTATATATAAAATGCCCACTGGTCTATTCACAATGTAGAAGACCCCTCTGGCAAATAAGGGTATTCACCAAAAAGTGGGCTAAGCAGCATGTGCAATTTTGGTGAATAAGTATACTGACAACCAGCCAGCCACACAGAGCTCTGTGTATCACAGACATGCCCTCCACGCTGCAAGGCCATCGCCTGCTTTCCTGCGCCTCTGAGAAGCGGCGTGAGCTGATTGTGTTCAGCATCTCAGGGCATCAGCACCTTTGCACGCCAGCTGAACTGAGCACATCCACTGCCCAGGTCAAAGAGGGGGTGGGTTTCACCTCTAGCAAAACAAACCAAGTTGCTAATTAACATGACCGGTCATATGTGTGGCTTCTTTTAGTGGGTTTTAACTTGCTCAGCAAAGTAGGAGAGGTGAAATCAGCTGCGAAGATCTTCTGTGCAGCTGTCCCCAGGGATTTGAGAGGGATACGTGTGGTTTACAGAATGAAACATTGCTAGTTATGTTCCATAGATTTCCTTAAAATTGCTGTTACCCTTACTTTTTATCTGTGAGTTAGCATTGAGCACTTTGGATAAAATTTCAGAAATCATGCTGCTGTTGAAAAGTGGATATTCAGTTTTTTCACAGTAATGTTTTATCTCAACAACTCCGCTCTAGTATTTTTCATTCTCAGACTCTACCATGAATTACAGAAGCAATTTATGATCTCCTGTAAGTTCACATGATCAAGTAACCCATAAGCAAAAATCAATGCAAGGTAGGTGGGAAGCAGCGAGACATAATTTACAAGCACTCAATGACTAGTCCATTTAACATTAAAGAGACAGATTTCAGTAATGTTCCTTCCATGCTGAGCAGAAGACCTAGCTTGGAACAAAGGGGCTGCTGATGTGGGCATTTTGAGTCTGCTTTAATCATTTCAGAGGGTGACAGTATAAACTTAGGGCAGTCAGAGGAGAAGAGCCACCGCCTTACAGCTGGACAATTCCCTTCAGGAGATCCCTGCAAGTTTCTCTACAGTGAGTTTGATAAGCAGCTCTGCATCCCTGCAGAATTTCATATAAAAAGGGAAACTCACTGTCATTACACATTTAGGTTGAGTTCTGCTGCAACTCCTGTGCTGGAGAGATTTCCACCTTTTCTATGAACAGAAAAATAAAGTGCATGAAAGAAAGAAAGTGGGAAGATAGAGGACACATGCAGAACTGTTTCATATTCACAGCTGGATCACAAGAAGATAATTTGTTTCTATCTTTTCCCAAGGGAAAAAAAAAAGATGACAATGTTCTGTTTTGGAATTTGAAAGAAAACATTTCCATCCCAGCTTTGTCATCCTTCTGTTATAGCTATTTAACATTTGTGCTGCATGCACCACTTCCAAGACTCACTCAAGAACCCATTGGGGCAGGTATCATCTGTTAAGCAAATACAGAAAGACACTCTGCACCTGAAAACTTTGTCGATGTTTTTCACAGGATCTGAAGGATTCATTGTAAATGAAGAAATGTAAGAACCCTGAGAACAAAGACAGAAATCTTTTGTATCACAAAATCCATGAAAGCAGTTGGGATAACACAGGACTGTTCAAAATCAATCTCAGTACAGAACTTCAGGTTATGGGTATGCGTGCACGTGTGTGTGCTGTGACAGCACATTTATATGCACTAAATTTCAGACAAAACCAGGGAGCATTTGGTTTGAAGCAGCCTGCCATATTTCAAACAAAAACTTTGTTCTGTCTTGCAGTCAGTCTCTAGTAGTTACTGAAACCATTTTTATGATTTGCAAATGAACGACTAATTATCAGATATCATTGTACTACACGTGCAACACACACTAAACTTAATTTACTATGATACTTATGTAGGCAGGCCAATAATCTCAGTAACAACAAGCTTGCTTTTCTGACTATTCTAATTATGAAAATGGTAGCGTTCCTGGGAGACAAATCTCAATTATTTGTAGTTTTGCTGGAGTGTGTTAGCCAAGCATTTTCTCCCTTCTCCCACTAACTCTCATGAATAAATAACACTCAAAAGCAAGAGTAAATTAACTGATGTTGAATTAGAATGAATTTCTTAATAATATTTATCATATCAATTAACAGCCAATTAGCACATCATGATCAGTGTTATTAGGGTGAATACAAAATGCCTTCTAAGTGAGCATTAGGTTATTTTTACTATACTCAGTGACATTGCTGGACTTCAGAGACGTAATATAAAGCAGATCCAACACAGACACAAATAGTCCTTGCAAAGAATATTCACTCCTCTTGCACTTTATACCTTAGTTCAAAATATGTTTGGGAGGTAACACTTGGAAACCACAAAAAAGAGAAAGACCACTATTTACAGGTACCTGTACCATTACAGCCCTAAGAAGAGTTTTCCAGCTTGGCTCTCAGGACTAACCAGCAGCCCATTCAGAGTGGGACTCCCTGCTCAGAGTCAAAACTTGTGGAAACCAACCAGCTATTCACCGAAACCAGGAGTAATTCCTAAATGTGCCAGTTCTGTGACAATACACTCAAGACAAAAGAAAAAAAGCAGTCCTGTCTTTTATGGTTAACACATAAGGTGTTTGCTTAATGTGTGGAGCCACCCTCCTCTCTCAGCAAGCTCATTGCAGGGTAAGACACTTCACTCAGGTCTTGTGGCCCAAAAGCTGGCTCCCACCCAGTAGTGACTACTGTCAGGGAAACCTTGTGCTCGTCAGGGGGGCAGAGGTTACAGAAAGAAAAAACAGTAGTGAAAGTGTTGAGATGAGGCATGTGTTTAGATCTCTTACCCACCACTGATTGTTGCTAAGGATGCTCTTTTCAACAGTCCCAAACTGATGAGAACACGAATTTGTCAGATGAGATAAGTCATCCCATCACTGCCAGGAAAATTGATGACACAAACACAAACCAAAGCATTTCTAAAACCTCATCCACTATTTGCATTTTCTGGACACAGTGATAGCCACGCCAACAGCACTCTGGCTTCTACAAAAACAGCACCGCAGCGTTGGGAGGTACCCAGTTTCTCTGGGCAGCTGGTTTAGCTGGTGCATGCTAGGGCCACCGGCCACCAGCACATCCCCCCCGGAGAGCCCCCGCCAGGGCTGCTGGTGATCAAGCTGCCTGCAGTCCCCTGCCCTCCGATCAATGACAGTGGTGAGATTCACACCGTCCAAGTGAAGCAGCATAATTTAGGTGCCTAATTTAACACATCAGCCCCTCCAAACAGTCTGTGGAGGCAGAAGGACTCTCCAGAGGCTGTTCAAGCGATGGCAATAGAGGCGGAATTAGCCAGAGTGGCAACAAGGCTCCTTTACAAAGCTCCCTTCTGCTGATAGACTCGGGCTTCTCTCAGGCAATAGTGGTGGACCATATGTAGGTCAGTCTCCTCCAGGCACAGTGTCCTGGTTTCAGCCGGGATGGAGTTAACTGTCTTCCTAGTAGCTGGTACAGTGCTATGTTTTGAGTTCAGTATGTGAAGAATGCTGATAACACTGATGTTTTCAGTTGTTGCTCAGTAGTGTTTAGACTATAGTCAAGGATTTTTCAGCTTCTCATGCCCAGCCAGGGCACCTGACCCAAACTGGCCAACAGTGTATTCCATACCATGGGACGTCCCATCTAGTTTAGGAACTGGGAAGGGGGGGGCAGGGAATCGCCGCTCGGGGACTGGCTGAGTGTCGGTCGGCGGGTGGTGAGCAATTGCCCTGCGCATCATTTGTACATTTCAATCCTTTTATTACTACTGCTGTCATTTTGTTAGTGTTATCATTATCATTATTAGTTTCTTCTTTTCTGTTCTATTAAACCGTTCTTATCTCAACCCAGGAGTTTTACTTCTTTTCCTGATTTTCTCCCCCATCCCACTGGGTGGGGGGGAGTGAGTGAGCGGCTGCGTGGTGCTTAGTTGCTGGCTGGGGTTAAACCACGACACACAGTACAGCTATTGCCTGGGGACATAGGTGATAGCAGCCCAGAGGAAGCCCAGAGGTGCTCCCATGTCCTGCAGTTTGCCCTAAGGGCACTTAAATTAGACAATCGACTACTGATTTAAGTGGCCTGAATTACACACCAGAGGATGCCAGCCCTCTGGCTGCGGATGGATTACATCCCAACTTGGACACCAATGACAGGCTCACTGCTATTCATGCGAAAACCAACGACGGGCTTCGGAGTCAGCTCTTCTCTACACTGAAGCACTTTGCTCCCTTCCCTGCTGGAGAAGCCTTTAGATTTCTTGTGTAGGACAAGAAGAAAACACAGAAAATGCCCTTATTTCAGTATGGACTTTCTCTTCTGCCTCAAATCATCAGCAAGTTTAATCCTTCAAGGAACAGAAACTTGAAATCCAACAGAGCAACCAAGGCATATATTAAACAAGAAAGTAACAATATCAACATAACAAATCCCAAGCATAATAGCAATAGAGGTCTATCAAGGCTCATGCCTCAAATTAGCATTTGAAACAGCCTTTGCTTATTCTAGTGCCTGTTTCTGTCTTTTGTAGTGTGTTTGGAGACTGGCACATCCATAACCTTTACTCCATCTCTTCCTGTCATACTCACAGCAAGAATAATCAATAAGGAGTGAAAACATAAGCAATTACATAGTTAAAGTAAGTCTCTATGTCACATAACCTCCCAGGAGATATTTCTGTACTGCTGAGACTACTAAGACATGAATAGGTAGATAAAAGCATGTTTGTTACCTGCCTGATCAATGTCTTCCCATTCTGTTTAACTGTGCGGACATCTTTCAAGTCCTACGTAAAGTATCTTTTCCCCAGATATTCTTAAGAAATGAACAGTTAATCATTATAATAATTGGTATAATAAGGCCAGGACCAAGTTAATTTATACCATACGAGGATCTGGTCTGCTAAGTTGAAATTAATCCTTCCTTTGAGATTCCCATTACCTTTGTCTCCTATTTTTTGAATACAGAATTGTAAGGACAGAGTCTGCCTTTATTCTGTGCCCAAGATAATTATGAACACAATGTTGGAAACAGACCAAAAAAGTCAAGGCTTTCACAGGTATTTAACATAGCTAGTTTGAAAAGGTCTAGTTAGGTACTGAGAATAAAGACTGACACTAGCAAAAGCTAAAATAAACCTGAATACCTGTGCCTTGCGTCCATGTGTTGTAAAATGTAAAAGTTTAGCCTTATGCTTTAGCTGACACTAGTTGCACTGCAAGTGAAATTAATAGGAATTTCACAAGAGTCAAAAGGGAAAGAAAAGATAAATAGCACGTCTGGGCAGATTCACTCCAAAGCTGTCAGGCTTTCCTTCCTTGGCATCCCTTTGAGTTAAGCTTTATGGATTTCAAAAGCTGCAAGGCTGGGACATAGCTGAGAGCTTTTAAGAATCTCACACTGTGACAATAAAAGATGTGTGAAACATCAGATTCATGCATGTGTATGTACCATAAATAGATGTATGCCTTGTGTGTGTATACACACACTGTATACACTGGTATGTTAGTTAAAAAATAATTAGTTAAAAAATAAACTAAAACACCACACTGAAAAATCTAGCTTCCCGCAGAAACAAATGCAGTTTCTGCATTCAGAGTATATGTTTTTCAGCATGTGTGCTGTTACATAACTATTGTCAAATATCCTTTATGTCAAAGGATACTGGTAAGCAATGGTTTTCCCAAATGACCCAAAGTAAATCTCCTCCTAAGAAAGAGAGCTGCAGAAGCGTGGCCATTCCATTTCTGCAGGCTTTCCCCTGTAGCACCTGTGATTTCTTGTTCTCAGGTCAGCAAAACCAGCACGATACGGGGACATTAGCCCCAGTGTTAGCAGATTCGCTTCCAGCTCTGCAGATCACAAGCCTCAGCTCAGCTGGTACTCCCAGCGAGACCAGGACATTTCCAGCCTCCCTGCTTAAAGTTCCATAGTTTGTCACCCACTGCTTAAATGCTCCTCAGGTGACAAAATCCTTTTGATGAGCAGAAGTAGAAAACATTAGACAGGAATGAGAGCACTAAATACTTTGCGAAGAGCCATGCCTTCCCTTAATATTGGCATTGATCTATACAATCATTTTACTTTTCTCTGTATTATGTGCATTGAATGACCAAATTCTGTGTAATTTAAATTTCTAAAGAAGTACATAACCCTACCTTGTCTACCTCACACTCCCTATATAAAGTACTTCTCATTTGTCCATCTGAATAGTAACACATGAATTTTTTTATCATGGATCAGTTCTTGTACTTCAGGAAAGTTTGCTACCATGTGTACTACTTAAAGGATGAGCGTGAATAATTTTACCCAACGTAGAAGAAAAAGAGGACCAATCTTCCGTTAGTATATTACTTGTCAGACACGGAAATGCAATATAATTATATTCTGACATTTCCAACAGCAAATAGATTCTACTGTAAGCAATTAACACTGGTTCCTTTGGCAGACATCGAAATATTACTCATGTGGTATGCTAAGTTACAATAATACTTGAATAATAAATAACACCGCACTACTTTAGCTAGATTTTAACATATACAGACAGGTCAAAACACAGGAGAAATAGAGGGATGTTAATTCTTGCACAGGCCACTCTTATACTGCAAAATTGTTCATTAACATGGAAAATGTTCATGAGGTAAATATGTGCATTTTTAGAAAAAACAAGCACTAGTGACAGTAAGTACTCTGGATCTAATTAAAATAGAGAATTTTGGTCTGTGCACTGCATATTACAACCTATGTCTCTCTTCCTGGAGACTGGAAAGGTAGGGCTGGGCTCTCCTTCCTGGCTGGAATGCTTTCTGATCAAGAGGGATTAGTAAAGATGGTTTAAGAAGAAAAATCACCGGGCATTAATCCTCTAAACATTTCATAGCCAACATATCTTTAATACAATCCCTCTAATCCAATTAGGGTGCCTTGAAAATCGTATCTTGAATTCCATGCTTCATTGTGATTGGTTCCGTGCAAGTGAAACATCCATTTACGAGACAGCTGCTAAATGCCTTCTCCGCTTTCCAGCCCGCTCTCCACCCTTCACTGCAACTAAACCCAAACCCTGCCCTCGAACAGGCTGACTCCAGTCCTGCAAGCTGCATTAGCAGCAAACACGTACGCCCTAACAAATTAGTCGGGGGGAACATTCCCAGCAATTTCAAAAGCAAGCTTGCCACACAGAAGAGAGATTTTAGATATTAAAATCCCCTTCATTCATAAACTTATATTATTAGATACGCATGAGAAGCTGAAGACATAATTTAAACTTCCCATTTCACACCTGAATATCAGTTACTTAGAAACATCAATAATAAGAGCAGGTGGACTACAGACTTAGCCGGTGGGTATGGACACGGGCCTTTTAACATTCATCCCTTTGAAACAAGAGGGAAAACAATTCCTAACACAATGTTTTTGCAAGCAAGGAGCAAATTACTACTTGTTAACTAAGCTTGATTTTTTACATGGTCTCATGAAAATTATTTGGATTGGTTTTCACAAGAATGTGTATTCACACTTATGTTTATGGGCAAAGAATAGAAAGAAACAGCATAGTCTTGTTGCTAAAATAAAGGACTTTCACTTTATTACTCCATCACGGTATAAAAATATCCTATTAACATACCACTAGAGGATAACAAAGGAAAATCAAATCGCTGGCAACGGAGAATGTTCAACAAAAGCGAAATAAAGTGATTTTTCTGTATTTCACTAGACATTTCAGTTTTGTTGTTAAAAAACCCCAATGTGCAGAAAATGTCGTTTTATTGACTAAATAAGTTACTGGCTGTTGTTAAAAGCATCTGGGGAGAATTTGTACCTGAAATACATTCTTGCAATAATACCATAATTTATAAACCAGAGTTACAAATTTCTCCCCGATTTTAACAAGGCTACGATGCCCTTGGATGTCAAGAAGCTGCTTAAACAGTAACTTGTAGAAGAGTCCGCTCTATACCGCAGAAGATGAATATCTGTGCAACGTTTAAAATAAAAAATTTAATGCTGACCTTTTACAGACAAAAATAATAATGGATATTATTTCTAAAATTATTTTAGCTCTGCCCCCCGGAGTCTGTCTCCCCATTCTCCAACTCTCCACTTCATATTAGCAGTCAGACGCACTAAATTTGGTACCAGGTACTTGCCATTTACTGCGGCTGGGACTGATCCTGCCCTTCCAGTGCTGCCGCCCATGTGCTGGCAAGGTTTTAGCAGGACCTTGGCTTCAGGGAGGCTCTGCTTGGGCGCAGCCTATCCCACACCAATTTGGGGGGTTTGGCAGAAGTGAGCATCATGTATTAGTGTGGATCTATAGGAATAACTTAACGGTGCAGCGTACTATGAGACAGGGCACATGTCCAAGTAGTTATGCATTTTAATTAGCTAAAGGAAGTGCTAAAAAATGCTTTGAAGTTCTAGATGTAATTCAGTAGCATTGGCTTCCAATATAATGGTTTTTTTTCCCCTGCCACCTGCTCACTCGTACACAAGCTATTTGACCATCCCTATCACAAGGGGAGGCTTTAAAAAAAAAAAAAAAGACAGAAAAAAAAAAGCAGCTTGCATTAAATTCCTCCTCCTCAAAAAAGATGGAGCCCCAAATTAAACAAATTCACTCACAACTTGACTTTTATGGTACAGTAGGACATAAAAATAATCAACTAGCAGCAAAGCTCCTAAGCAAAACTAATTTAGGAGATGAAAAAGTGTGAAACACAAGAAACATCTCACAGATTGTAAAATGACATGTTTATTTCAAAAAGGAGACCAGGGAAAATAAGAAATATTGGCTGACCATAGCAGTAACAACCAAAAGACTCCCTGGCTGTCAGTTGGTTATAGTTTGCCATTAACTGCAGACTCCCAGACTGAAGAGCAAGTGCTCCACAGCCCTGAGACACTGAGCGCCTGAGTGGCAGCAACTAAATCAGCACACAGAGTAGGTTAAGCCAGTCCTTCTCATAATTAATACTTTGAGTGTCCTCAGGAAGAGGAGTATGAGGAGGTGGAGGGGGGAAGAGAGACAGGTGAAAAAAACCCCAACAGGTTTGTTGCAAAAATAGTTATGTACTTCACTATCTGCAAGGGTAGGATCAGTGACGATGCTAATGCTAGTACCTCAAGCACAGAAAGGTACAAAATCACAGCACGAGAGAATCAGGAATCATTGAGGTCTCCAGTTATAGCAAGGTCTCCAATTACTATTGCAGCTGCTGCTGCAAACACTTCTGTGTGGCTGTGGACTATCGGGAACTCATCCTTCTCATAGCTTAAAAGCTAAAAACCCCAAGGATTATTTTTAATTGTAGCTAAGGATAGATACTACTTTTGAAAGCAAGGAGTTCGTTAATGAGTAGCAGCAACATAACTATTTTCAGTTCATCTGCTGAATTTATTTCAGTCCATCTCCTGCTATGGAGCAGGAGTCACCCATCTGAAATCAATGGAGAATCAACAGTAGATCAAAAGAGAATTAGCATGTCTGAACCAAATTCTGCTCAGTTTGCTCATGTTCCAGCTCTGAACAATTCCTGATCTATATAAATACAGATTAACTTTGAGCTTCCTTTACAATCCCCCATTCTAGCTAAAAGAATCAAATACAACTGAGCTGCAATTTCCTTCAAATATAATTTCTTTTCCAATATCTTTATTTTGACATTAAAAAGAATGATGAAAAATCTCTTCATATTAGTTCCCAAGACAGCATTGCTAGAAGGCAAACTGTTTACCCATACACACATGACTCACTCTCTCCTCTTTCCTGTGAGATTCACGGGGCAGAACCCATCACCTGGACCCCACTAGAATCGAGTCATTTTTGAGGATCCTTCTCCTTGTGACCTCACTCCGCAAAACCGTTTCCTACCAATCTGAGGTTCTGGGTCCTGCCACACTCACTTGAAGTGCTGGAATACTGTAGATCTGATTAATACCATCAAAAATACAGGTCAAAGTAGCCTGTTGAGGACACTTTAGAAGAGTTTTGAGTGGTATATAACTTATTTTTTTCCCAGGCAAAGCCGTGATTCCTTAGCAGATTCTGCCCATGCCTCCTTTTACAACTCAGCTTGTTTTGCTGTAATCTTGCTTTAAAGCATGTAGTTGAATTGTCTTCGTATCTAATCAGTTAGAGTATTTATTTCTAGAGTCAGAAAAAAGTCTTTTTTTCACATTATAGAATCATAGAACATCTTGAGTTGGAAGGGACCCATAAGGATCATCGAGTCCAAGCCCCTGCTCCTCGCAGGACTACCTAAAACTAAACCATATGACTAGGAGCATCATCCAGATGCCAACATGCATTTACTTCAAAACATCCAGTGCCAGCCTGCTTGTCTATGAAACAAACCACAGTGTGCAGATTGCATTGCCTACTCAGGGACTGCACAAAGTAACTGTTTATTGAAAACACTGCATCTAATTCTTCAGGTCAAGCAGAAAACATTATATTTCATATCAAAGACAAGTTATTATTTAAGCATTCTAGTTTATTCATGCTTAACAATCCTTTCCCTTTTTACGTTTACATTCAATTTAATGGTACTGCTTATCATCAACTGAAAGAAGTTTTTACCGTTACCACCAACGTTCAATGTTAAAAGAAGAAACCTAGAGAAAACACACCTCTAAGGCAGTACTTCAAGAAATTTCCGCAGAAGGAAATCATTCATAATACTTCAGAATATTATTTCAGAATGGGTAAAGTAAAAAGAAAAAGCAGTGTGCTTACCACCCTGACCTTACTGTAACAATTAAGTACCATCTTTTCCTTAATGTAAAAACACTTTTAATTTCTGGAATGACTCTTTACGTAAACAAATTCAATATCTTACGACACCAAATGCTTGCCATTAAACAGGACAACTTTCATAGAGTTGAAGACAACATTTGAAATAGAATGTCTGTTTGCTGGCACTCCTTTTATTAGAACAAAATCACTCTCCAAATCCAAAAGACAACTAGTATGCAAAGGGTTAATATTATGTTAAATGAAGGCCCATTTAAAAATAACAATTACACCTGACACTGTAATTACATTGCCCTAGTGTATAATCCCAAAAGAACACAGAGACCTTTTGCCAAAGGTGATTTGAGTGTTAATATGAAACCCAATGTGTGCTTATTTTAATTACATATGTGCCTGCTGAGAACATATGATAGAGTCCAAAAAGCTAATTCATTGTCAGCATGACAGCAGGAACTAACATTAAACCTTGCACACCAAGTAAGTTTTCCAGATTACCAATTACCACACAAAAATAGGATGCATTGCAAATGTGGTAATCAGCATGAAAGTAAAATGCAAACAAAATATTGCTAAATAGAGCTCAACTCTAAGCCAGCAGTGGGTATAGGAAGTCTCAAAATAGTTCATCCTTTCTCTTCAAAAGCAGCAGCATTCAGTTGGTATAACTCTAACCCCACTTACATCAGGTTTGCACTTTCACAGTGTTGATCCTCACCAGCACTGTAACAAAGTGGCGATTCTGTTAATTAACTAATGAGCTTTATAGACAAAGTACACACTTCAATTGCTAATTCTCTTTATCAATCTGTAACAGTGGTTCAACACAGAATTTTTTTTTTCCCTTTTTACACTTAGCCTTAAATTTTCTGCATTTCAAAGATATTACTGAGTGTATTACTGACACTTCTCATGAGTCCCTGACAGGTTTCTGGCACTGAAATCATGCTAAGAGTCAGTTTATACCTCTTAACCCACACCAGCATGCTAACACACATTTTGATTTACTTTCAGTTATGGACATACTCAAGCATCAGTCAGTATTTTCTGACGAAAGTGCCTGGAGTACAAAGTGGAGAACCCAGAGTCAACGCACACTGACAACATAACCCTGGGGAAATGAGACACAAACACAATTTTGAAGACAGCAGAGACCCAGCCAATACTTCAAACTGTATCTTTACCTGCCTTTTTGTTGCTTTACTGATGCATTATTAATTAACAACTACTGAGCCTTCCCACCAGAGCATTTTAAATAACAGCTGAATTTCTTTATGGATGATTATGAATCATAAAAGTATGTCTGCATGTTCAAAGCAATAAACAAGCCCAGGTAGGGAGCCTGAACTAGGGAAACTGCTCTTTGAAGCTTGAAGTTTTAGGGATGCTAAATGCCTACTGTGTAGTATTACACAATTTCCAGTCTAGCTTAATCCAATTAATGTGAAGAAATGTGGGATTTTCTGCGTTTTGCCTCAGCATAGGCAAATGCTGTTTAAAAGGAAGATGATATTACAGAAGTCGTGGCAGTCTGGGAAGTTCCCACTGACTGGAAAAGGAGAAACATAACCCCCATTTTTAAAAAGGGCAAAAAAGGAAGACCCAGGGAACTACAGGCCAGTCAGTCCCACCCATGTGCCCTGCAAGATCATGGAGCAGGTTCTCCTGGGAACTGTGCTAAGGCACACGGAGAATAAGGAGGTGATGGGTGACAGACAACACAGCTTCACTAAGGGCAAACTGTGCCTGACAAATACGGTGGCCTTTTATGATGCAGTTACAGCGTTGGTGGATAAGGGAGGAACAACAGATGTCATCTACCTGGGCTTGTGCAAAGCATTTGAGACTGTCCTGCATGACATCTTTGTCTCTAAATTGGAAAGACATGGATTTGATGGATGAACCACTTGGTGGATAAGGAATTGGGTGGATGGTAGTGCTCAAAGGGTTGCGGTCACTGGCTCAATGTCCAAGTGGAGAGCAGTGATGAGTGGTGTTCCTCAGGGGTCGGTGCTGGGACCGGCACTGCTGAACATCTTTGTCAGAAACATGGACAGTGGGATTGAGTGCACCCTCAGCAAGTTTGCCAAGACCACCAAGCTGTGTGGTGCGGTCGGCACACTGGAGGGAAGGGATGCCATCCCGAGGGACCTTGACAAGCTGGAGGGGTGGGCCCGTGCAAACCTCAGGAAGTTCACCAAGGCCAAGTGCAAGGTCCTGCCCATGGGTTGGGGCAATCCCAAGCACAAATACAGGCTGGGTGGAGAATGGATTGAGAGCAGCCCTGCAGAGAAGGACTTGGGGGTGTTGGTTGACGAGAAGCTCAACGTGACCCGGCAATGTGCGCTTGCAGCCCAGAAAGCCAACCGTATCCTGGGCTGCAGCAAAAGAAGCGTGACCAGCAGGTCGAGGGAGGTGGTTCTCCCCCTCCACTCTGCTCTCGTGAGACCCCACCTGGAGTACTGTGTTCAGCTCTGGGGCCCCCAAGATGAGAAGGACGTGGACCTGTTGGAGCGAGTCCAGAGGAGGGCCACAAAGATGATCAGAGGGCTGGGTCACCTCTCCTATGAAGACAGGCTGAGAGAGTTGGGGTTTTTCAGCCTGGAGAAGAAAAGACTCTGGTGAGACCGTATAGCAGCCTTCCAGTCCCTAAAGGGGGGCTACAAGAAAACCGGAGAGGGACTTTTTACAAGGGCATGTAGTGATAGGACAAGGGGTAATGGCTTTAAACTGAAAGAGGGTAGATTTAGATTAGCTGTAAGGAAGAAGTTCCTTTACTGTGAGGGTGGTGAGGCACTGGAACAGGTTGCCTGGGGAATTTGTGGATGTTCCATCGCTGGAAGTGTTCAAGGCCAGGTTGAGTGGGGCTTTGAGTAATGTGGTCTAGTGGAAGGTGTCCCTGTCCATGGCAAGGGGGTTGGAACTAGATGATCTTTAAGGTCTCTTCCAACCCAAACCAGTGTATGATTCTGCGGTGGCATTTTAGAAAAGCTGCAGGGTTGGTTAGGTTCACTGCTCTATCCAAATGAAGCTACATGAATTTCGGCCAGCTACCAATTATGATTTCCAGTTCTCAACTGAGATAAAGAAAAGAAAATTGTCAAATTACAATTATTTCTACTGAAGATTTATGCAAATGATGAAATATGTTTCATCAGCTTTGAAATATATTATTCAGGGATGATGCAAGGTTTTCATGTTCTGCTTGAATTCTAGACAAACTCAGGATTTTTGAAGGTTTATTTAGGGCAGGTTTGTGTTATTGCAGTTGGATAGTTTTAGATACAGGTTGAAATAAATTTGTAATGCTTGAAGATGAAAACTCATCTGGAGATCCTGTTTATAAATAGGATAATTTTTTCCCACCTCCACCTCAAAAAAATAAAAAGGCTCCTACTATTCAAAGAAAATTCCAGCATTAGTGTCAACAATAACACCGCCTTTAAGGTGGAAAGGAACTTCCACTTCCCATTCGCTCTTGACTAGGTTTAGTTACCATCTGAATGAGGATTTTTTTTTTTTGCCTATTGACTGTGCTTAATATTTCTTTCTAGTGTTTAAATTGGTACATAGACAGCAAAAGGGCAGCTTCGGCTGTGCTTACTGATGCTGTTAGCTGCCTTCTAGATAAATAATCCAAACCCTTCTATATAACACTTAGTAGATGAGAAAAAAACCAAATTATCTATACTGTTTTCTGGACAATGCAATACAAAATTTTTAATAGGCAAACTCTAGGCAAGAGAACATACGTGAGAAGATGTGCAGGGAGGAGCACAAGTGCACCAAGGCTTCACAGTATGTGGGCTGTTTTGATGGCCATTTGCATGGGATCAGTCTTACCCACTAGCTCCAAGGGACAAATCCAAATGCCATCCTGTGGTTTTGTTTCCAGCTCTTCCAAGGCCACGTGTTTCTATTCCACTGATCCACCATGTACCTTCTATAACCTGAGCACAAATCAGTCAAAGGCAGACTTAGTCATCTGGAGTAGACAGATGCTCGATAACACCTTGGCAGACAAAATAATTGTGGCCCTTATCTTCTCTTTCCCTCCAGGAATGAGCCACTCCACAGACCTCTGGAAGGCTTTCTGTGTGCCCTCTGAGGACATCCAGCATGTGCATGTCAACTCACCCTATTCTGCTCAGTCCTGGTGAAAATTTTTACTCATCTTTCAAAGCAAACAGAACTTGCTCTCAATTCCACAGACAAACTACTACTATCCTTTTTCTTTCTTGCATTTCCTTCTGTCTCCTAATCTTAATTCTTCCGGTTTATGGCTCAGTCCTTCTACAGGGATTCTTCGGAAGTAGAAAGAATAATATCTTTCCTACTTTCAGATATTAAGATGGATCATTATTCCTCCTGATATGTTAGAAGATATTTATCAGTTTGAGTTATGAGGCCTTTCTGACTGTGAAGATTTAAACATCGATTTAATGCCAGCTTAAAGACTCCTAAAAGTGTAGGAGATTGCATTAGATAAATAATTTAACAATAAAAGGTATATCAAGGCAGACATTACTGCAACCTTCCACCAATCAATCACCATTTTCCATGTTTATCCAATTTTCATCTCAAGGCTCTGTACATCAAATTGCCTAGACATATACTACACAACTGAAATAACTTTATCATCGAATAAAATTGCATAGCCATTAAAATTCTCTAATATCAAGATAGCTGACATTATGTTAAATATTGGCTTCAGTTCCGTAGGGTAATAAATTCTGACCTAAATCCAATCTTTCATGGATAGCTGATTCATAATGAAAAATTACTGTTTTGTCACTTTACCTTAGGAAATTTACTGTGGAAACTAATACAGCACAGGGCAGTCTTTGAAATATACGATAATTAAAAACACAGTTCCCTTCCTAGCCACCTTGAAACACGGTGCAAAAATATCAGACATCCTAATAGCTACCAGATTGAGAGAGAAAAGTTACTATTGTGCTTTTCCCAGGTCTCTAATGCAAAAGCAATCAACTGATACACTGCACAACTGACACCTCTTACAGTAGCCATCAACCAGCAGCCGTCACACAGAAGTTCCTGTACCAGGTCGAAGCTGTTGAGTCGAATAGATAAAAATGGAGGGGAAACATAGCAGAAAACTTTTCCTGTGACTTCACATTTGTGCATCACTATGGTACAAAGCTGGAGAACCACCACCAGTGATGTGTTAATAAATCTGTTGAAGGTACAGTAAGTCAGACTGGACCTACAGCTGGACTGCTCTCTTGCCTGCCCTCATCCCCTCAGCAAAACACCAGGGTTTTTCAGGGATAGAATGATAGAATTTAGCACTTAATTTAAGTGACTTCATAGAAAGTCAGTTACCATTTTCCTCCTTAAAGATACTTTTGTTCAGTAAACTCCTTTAGGGGACTCAGAAAAAGTTGTTATTATTTCATAACAAAATTATTTCCAAGTCTCTTGATAAACAGGATTTAAAATCCACTTAAATATCAAACTAACAACAATACCACCACACACCATTCTTCCTCTGCATATATTTGCAATGGAGTTAAGTATCTGTTATCCCTGGTCTGTACATGGCATGAGTTTTCTGAGGTGTCCCAACAAGCCTATGACACATCACAAATGAAACCCAAGTTTCTACACTACTACTCTAGGCCTTACTTTCTAGTTAGCGCTTATATGGTTGGCTTATGATATGGCATAATGGAGCATATTCTTGCTGTCACTCTTTAGTTGGGGGCTCTCTAATGACTTCTCTAAGTAATCACATCCCCAGGTGATAATATAATAAACAGACTGAAAAAAAAAATTCTTTCATCATAGGGACAGCAAGAGAACCTTTTTTCTCCCCTCCTTCTTCTGAATAAGACTTCTGCTTGGATGGATTCCAGCAGAACTCTCTGAGCCATTTCAAGCTTGCACTGGGGCTCCCTAATATCACTCATTTCTTTCCTAAATTTTTGCAGTCTGCAGCAATAGAAAGCAAACATCAAGAAAAACACAGAGATAATCCTGTCTGCATGTTTGGCAAATTATGCCTACAAATGGCCATAAATGATTGAGAGAAATAACACACATGTTCATATGTTTTCATCTGAAGCCTTTTCATTGTAAACGATGGAGCTGAATCTAATGGGATTTCTCATTAAGAAGATCCAGAAGTAGACAATTTTGAATAGATTTCCTTTTTGCTGACTAGGTGAAGAATACCAGAGATGTCTGAAGCCTCCTCGTAGTATTCCTCTGGAGCCTGACAGAAGTGATTTTCCCATTTGCTTTTCAGGGATCTGCTGGTAGAACATTTTCAGAATCAGAACTGCCATAAAACTGTTCTTGTTCCCAAAATACTGGATGGATGTGCTTTGCTTTGGACCATACACTTCCATTGACTGGTAAGACAAGAACCCCCAGCCCTGAATATCTCTTTTCTTTTCTTGATCTTTGCTTGTTGCTGTAGGAACAAAATTGTCTTGTTTTTCCACCGTGATCTTAAAATTATGGAGATAGAAGTGCATAGAGACATTTTAAGGTACACTGATAAAGGTTACTAAATAAAGTCACTGAAATAAGATGTCGTTTAAGTGAGGTCATCAAAGTCAGTGCAATATACATCAGTTAAACCTCTAGCCCACTTTGCTTTTACTACTTCATGGGAAGCTTGGGTTTGTTCACCTCCTGGCAGAAAATGGTAGAATTATTTACAAAACCACATCAGCTCCACATAGCCTCCCTCTGCTGTGGCTTGGCAAATTCGGTGTGTGTTATGTATAAGTCTTATTCACAATTAATCTCAGTAGCTCTATTCACAATTAATCTCAGACACACCTCTCCTTAGCTATTTGCTTACTCTGGCAAGGTGGGGAACGGAGCCAGGTTGGGTTCTCCTGTCCAGCTTTCCCTTCTGTAAGTGAGTATATTCCTTACAATGCTTTTGAATAAGTGACCAAAACCCATGACTTTCTCAGACAGAGAGAATGATTTTGGGGGAGATCCTCAAACCTGTTCAGAGACTTATAGATATATTAGTGAAATTTTTTCACAGCACCTACACCTAGGTCCCATGCAAAAGAGAAAGTACAAATGGGTAAAACATATATTGCAGTAAATTCCTCTTTTAAAATTCCCTTTTCCTCCCTACTATTCAGTTAATTGCCCAGAATGAATCACAGCCCACAAATAGGTGGAGAACACAAAAATATATGGTTCTGTTCAGTCATGCTACTGTCAAGCTCAACAATATTATGCAGCACAGTAACACACTGCATACACAGAAGCTTTCAGTCTAGAAGCAGCACAGTTTAAAATACTCAACTGCACAGTAATATCCATCAGCTAGATGGAAACCTTCATTTCCAATTAAAAACACAGGTGAGTAAGCAGTGAGACTGCTTAAGCTGCTATTTACAGCTGGTCACAAACTAAGGTGCATTCTCACTAGCAAAGTGTTTCTCTTACAACTTTTAATGAGTTATGCAAATGAATCAAGACTTCAAGAAAACACTTCACCATTAGTTTGGGCAAGAAAGTCTCCACAAAAGAGAAGGAACCACTTTGCAACAAAGAGAATGATATAAGCAACTATATTGTAGTTACATGGAGGGCTGCCTTGAACTTCAGTTCAGTAGTGAGGTTTCCAACAAGATTTGTAGAAAAACATCCTTTCAACAGACAGCTTTTTTTTTTTGTGGTGCTCCCTGACAAGACCTACAACTGTTCCAGACTACTACACCTCAGGGACAACTGGTTATTAAGGTAAGCAAATGCAAGCTGGAGGAATTAGCAAGAAACTGGGAGATGAGCTCTGTAGATGAGCTTCTTCAAGCTGATCCACACAAAGATGATGTGATATCTTTATGGTATCATAAAGATTACATGTTCTAACTCACAAAGCTGGCCCCCAAACCATCAGCATGTCAAAGGTCAGAAGGGTGTCCTCCTACAAGAATCTTCATTTGCCATGGTAGTGATTCCTCAGGGAATAATGCCAGGTAAAGAGAGAACGGTGTCTAAATAAAAGCTTTTGATTCATGAGGACACAAGTTTTTCTCTAAACTCCGGGTATAACTCAAAGGCAGTATCTATACTGCTGTTAAAAAAATTTGTGAAGTTCAAGTTTTCACTGAATTTCACTGCCTATGCAGAACAACGTGGTCCCTCCAAAACACAGCCAGTGTGTATATGCAGTAATGATGAAGAGGAAACTTGAAATGAAGTCTGAACCAAGCCTTTATATGCTTACCGACGAGCTTAGTATGTACCACCCACTGACAACCTAAATGCACCCACTCTCCTCAGTCTAGACAAAGCACATTGTTAGGACGTAGAAGGGCCTTTCTTCAAAACTTTTAATGCCCAGGAAAGTTGTAGCAGCCTAAGAGAAGGTGGTGTGGCAGGGGAATGCAGCCACTGGAGTACAGCCAATGCTCTCCCAGGCAGCGCTGCCTGTAGAAGACTGTTGTGTTATCACAAGAACAGCAATATGAAGAAATTCTGTTTTAAAAGGCAACAAGCAATTCAGTCCTGCAGAACAAATGCTAGGAATTTCACAATTTGAATGAAAGCACATACAATCACTATTCAAATTATTTTCAATAAACCGCAAAGTTTGAGTTAATAGATAATGATTTTCCTGCAGTATAATTCTGGTTTTTGGCTTAAATCTCCCACCATTCTTACAGTGACATCCACTGGAAGACAACAGATGGGTAAGCACCAAACACAAGAGAGGATAGTGATGATTCAGCTTCAGCAAGCTCTAGGAGAAAGGACTGAAAAATTCTTTGGCCTCCCTGGAGGCTGATGAGGAAACTAGAGAGGGAAAATGATGGACTTTTGCCATGGATCTTTCAGTAGGGCCAGGAATTTAAAAGCAGTATCTTATTTTATAGTAAAACTGTAAATAGAATACTTCAGAGCTTAATGTGCATTCAACTAAGCCTGACGGTGACAGCAGTAGATACTGGGAATTGGAGTACTCTGTTATTCCTTACAAAGGTGCCAATCAGGAATAACTTCTTTGCCACAACTAGATGATAAATCAGTGACATATCATGGATATTAAAATAGCACGAGGGAGGAAATCAGGGCTATTCACTTCCAACATGCTCTCAAACTATCAAAGACAAGCATTTATTTGGAAGACTAAGTATACATTGAGCAATTTCAAAATCTCTTCCAAGGTTACTCAGCTACAGATTCTTGTCATTCACTTTTTCTATAGAAGTCATGAATACCCAGGGAGAAAAAAAAGACTGATGTTTTAAAACACCCTTCTGCATAATAAATATTTGCAACAGGAACAACTAAATTATGGTTTGGAGTCTTAAAATGGCATTAATGTCCCCTAAGATTGGCCTCGTGCCTAGAATGTTGGCATTTTAATTCAGAGTAGATCCCTTAAACAACTTTTCCTCATTTCCAGAGAAAGACATTACAAAACAGCCACTGGTCTCAAAGCCCAGCAACTCTTGAAATACATCAAATAAACGTACCCTTTCAAAAACCTGCCTGAAAAAGGGTGCATTCCTTTAACTATATACTTAATCCTGTAACAAACTCTGTAAATAGTTAAGGCATCTGTTTCAAGAAGCCACAAAAGAGGAAAATTCTTTGCCCCAGCTCAGGAGGAGGAAATTAAATGTCAAGACTTTTCCCCCCAATTATTTTAAAAGTAATACAGTCAGTGCCACTGACTTCAAACCAATCCACGCAGCTAGTGTGGGATTTCTGGGACATGATACTTCCCGATTCTCAAAACAATAGTTCATCAGCTGTAGATTCCTGTGAAAACAGACTATTACTTTGCTACGTAATGGTACTTAGAGAAGTGCAATGGTTAGAAAGGCAGAGCTGAATTTCTAGCACGTCAGCCCCAGCAATTTCCTTCTGTCCTGGATGACACTTTAGGCCTAAACCAAAAAGCAAATCTGAAAGTTGCTGTTGCCTGCTTACAATTAGTATATAACAACACTAACACAGTTTTGTTATGGTTGCAAAGTCAAATTAGGAAAGAATATAACACTGAGGCTGCTTGTGCAACCTTAACTCAAGCTCAGTTCAGTACTACTGTGCATTCACATTGCACAGCTGCTTGCTCAGCATTGAATAAAAATAAGAGAATTAGATGCCATGTTTCCTCTTAAAGGTCTGTCTACTAAAATCACTGTAATGAGGGCACTCCAGAGGTCCAACACCTATTTTATATGAAAAAAACCCGACAACTGCCAGTATGGCTCAAATTTTCCTACTACAGGGAAAGGCTGGGTTTGGTGGTTTTGTTTTGGGTTTGGGTTTTTTTCTTCCCCCCCCCCCTTGTTTACCCTTCAGCTCATACCATTGTAGCAGTAATTTTCTCTAGCCATAGTTTTTTTTGACTCTCCCCACCGACACTCTGTCCACATTTCACAGGATCACTGGGAAGCATTAGCGATCGCTTAAGTACTTTTCTTTCATCTCTGTATATACACAGTAATCTTTATCAAAATATTCACTGAGCTTCTGCTACCCTTGTGCTCTCTCCCCAGGAGGTTTGCAGCGAGGACATTCTTAGCCATTATCCTCTCCCACGCTTGCCCACGCTCCCCCTTTAATGCTCCATAAAACGATATCATTTTCCAAAACAGAGGCTTGGTGAGAACTAGGGCTGCTGACCATAAATTTTCCAGCCCTTCTGCCCTCCATTCCTTGTGTCATGCATTGCTCTCACCATTTCCTTAAGATACCACTTGTAAGACGCTTTTCTGCAAGTTGGCTGCCCTGGCCTGCCAGGGACCAGCTCTGCAGCCACCAGATCCACAGGTGACTAGACAGGCCTAATGTGGAAAAACACGACCAGACAGTAGCTTCACATGGAAAAAACAGAGGAACATCAGTCTGATTTCATTCTCCCACTTCTAAAATTGCAGATAATCTAGACAGGAATTGTCTGTATTTAAATGAAAGGATTAATTGGCACAGACACCCAACACAGTTTTCCCCTCACTGAATTTCTTCTAAAACCAAAGCTGAAGCTATGCAAGACAATGCTGACAGAGCCAGCCTGTGCTCATAATGGCTTTATTATTGGGAGAAGAATCCCTCAGCCCTGCAACGCGACAAGCTCACCCATCCCTGAGAAACAACAGACTCCTGTCCTCTACACTGCAGCTGTCCCCAGAGATGCAGGGAGGTGGCAAAACAATGTCACCCTGTTTTGGGATGCCACAAGGACATTTCTAGCAATTCCAGCTCCCTTACAAGATGGACACAGATCTTCCTTCTACAAAGAAACTTGTCCAGTTTCTGACCCGCTGGCCAGATCCAGTTTCTGAGGATAATTCATTCTTTGGGCCCTCCGCCCAGGGAACAACTCAGCTGTGAGCAGGGAGAAGCATTTTGGCAACTCTTATATCAAGGCTGCCTCATCACTCCCTTCAAATGACCCGAGTGCACTGGTCATCCAACAGCAATGCAGGCAGCCCTACAGTGGGATGCCTGCCTGCACATCCAGTCTGGTGACAGGGGCTTATGTGCACTTTGGATCCCAGC
This sequence comes from Buteo buteo, assembly GCF_964188355.1. Taxonomy (NCBI): domain Eukaryota; kingdom Metazoa; phylum Chordata; class Aves; order Accipitriformes; family Accipitridae; genus Buteo; species Buteo buteo. The sequence goes on from NC_134197.1 coordinate 10,203,154, forward strand.
ATTTACATGCATTTTCATCACATAAATGATATAGTCCAGTCCTCATCCATACAATGAGGTAGGGTCAATCTTCAGCCAAAACAATAAAGTATCTTTTTGTTACTTAAACCCTAATTTTAACTATCCAAACTTGCACAAGCGCAACATACATTCTTCCCGAGATCCCATTTTTCTCCTTACAGTGCCACAGCTTCACTGATTTTATTAGAGTTCATTCTGCTTTACACATTTAAGGGGAGAGGACAGATACACCACTTATTTCGTAAACTCATTTCGCCTAAAATGCAAGTACTGAATCTTGAAATGGCCCTTACAATGAAAGAGGTGCTGGAAACACGGTTTCCAGAACAGAACGCAATCTCTGTACATGGTGTAATTACATCTTAGCATTCTGCAGAATACCAGCGTATGGCTTAAATGCAATTAATTGTAAGCAGTTTTGTTCCACAGGATGTTGTTCGCTGATAAGTACTCAATTAGGGTTATTTTGCAATTAGTCTACTCACAGTAAATTTATTGCAACCGGAGTCATCTGTGATGCAGCAAATTAAAATGCTGTCTGGGCTGCACGTGCAGTGGCTCTTACATGCTCCTTAAACTGTGTATAGCTCACCACAGTAATTTTGTCACACTAACATTAAATGTACAGAAAAGAAGCAGGAGCAGCCAATGTCATTAGGAATCCTGAAACCAGGAGAAAAAGACAAATTTGGGGTTCAATAATCTTTAGATCAAACCCAGTAAGTCCAAAAACGCATTGCCAAAAATGTGAAAGCTAACGAAAGCTATATGTTTCTATGTCACTGTGCGCACACACATGCACATTGAGCAGATGAAATTCTGTATTTTCTTAGTTACACCTCCCATTCTTTTAAAATTATATAGAGGACTCTCTCATTTTCACACCTTAAAGAACTGCTCTGCTCCAACCTGTAAGTATTTGGCATCTTAGTGGCTCATCCTCTCCCTTCCTGCAAATCACACCTCTTTCTGTTGAGTGCTTTGAAGTAGTCAGACAAAAACATTATAGACATGCAGATTGCTATTATCTGTGCATATTATTCAGTAAACGGAGCTCCAGAGCCCTTTTCTCTCAGTTTGAAAACCAAAAGGCGGCTGGGTTTTCTAAAATGAAATGGAAAATTTTCTTCTCGGCAGCCTGTAAGAAACTGAAAACTCTTGCTTCAATGTGCCAGAGCAGCATTATCAATAAGCATCCAGGGAAAAAGCAGTCTAATCTGCAAAGAACTCTTTCAGTGCTGATGAATGATGTGGAATGAGGGTAGCTTGATTATTTTTCTACTTTATTTATGAGTTGGGTTTACCCCACAGGGATGAAGGTAGCAGAAAACCTGTTTGATTTATAAACTAAGAAAAGACAACAGAAGAGCCAAGGGGAAATAAATCAGGCTCACTTGAGGCTCTGCTTTCCTAGGGACTTTTCTTTTGCCAGAACTACATCTTCGAAAACACCCCTCAAAAAAAACCTGTTACATACTTTTCATCTATCTAGGGCCACAGATCTGTGTCAAGCATAAACTTAGTTGGGTAATTAATGATAAGGATTAGACCAGTCTCCCCTGGGGATATGGCAGCCTAGAGAAACTGGCCCAGAGGAGGACTGATGCAGATACCACTTGGCACCATGCCTGCAATGACTCACGGACCTGGTGCCAATGACTGAAGAGGAACCCTGCAAGGCAAGGGATTCAGAGCTACAAACTACCACGATCCATGTGGGAGTGAAAACAGAGAATTCGGGGACAGAATCCAGCCAGCGGGTCAAAAGCTGGGCTTTTTTCACCGCAGGAGGAAGAGTGCAAGTAGAAGTCACAACTTTAATATGCATGTTGAAATGTGGAGTTGTGTAATTGTAATCACATTGCTGCCCAATAATCCGGGCAGTAATCTCAGCAGTCAGGGTCACAGTGGCCATTCTAAACTATACTCCTGCCCATGGTAGTAAGGGACTCTGCTGGGGGAAACGTGGCATAGATCAGATCACTTGTGCTTTGTCAAAGAGGAGTTTATCTAGGTAGAGAGTGAAGCTTATTTTAAGAATAAAGAATTCACATTGAAACTTCTGCTTCTTCCCAATACCTCTGCACAAGAGGAGGGCCATTTATGATGTCAACAGACAAGGAACGGAGGCAGCTGGTCCAGGTCCACCAACAGCTTTGGTGAGCAGAAGCGAGTCTGGCACACCAGGGGAATCAGCGTCTCTAGTCTGGCCTGTATAGGACCAGGCTGGAGATGGCCCCAGCAAGGAAACAATCTGCCACATTGTCCACAGGTTGCTGATCTCCATATCACGTCTCCTGAGAAGAAATGAACTCCTCAAAAGGATGTCTCCCTGTACCCTCTCCCCAGCCTGCAGAGGACTGGATTTGCCCCTTCCTCATCTAACCTTGTGCTGAACCTACTTCTCCCCTCTTACCTTCACTGACTGCATTTTCCTTCAAAATACACCTCTACAAACTCCAAACATTCCCTTCTGAGTGAAGGGTGACTTGCAAGTTGCCTGTTGCCCTGATCTCAGCCATGACCTTGGATAAGGCTGCACCTAAAGCCGTTGACACCAATCCCGTTCCATAGTATTTGTGCCCTGCGTTCAGGACCGGCTTGCTGGGAAATGCTGGCTCATGTGCTCTGCAAGTCAGGTAACTGGTAAAGTTGCCATGTCCCATTTTGCTGCTTCAGCAGTGCTGTCTCTCTGCAAGATCCTTAGAGGGGCTGTAGCCCCTGTTCTCTTGTTCTCACGGAAATAATGCCTGCATGTCAAACAGGTAATAAACATGATGCTCTTGGTTTTAACAATTCTTTCTTTTATACATTGAAGATAGTTATGTTCTACTTCTTTTGCCTGTTGCCTTTGGAAACAATAAAATACTTAAAAGGAAAAAGAAACAGCTTTGTTCCTGTTGATAACCTGAATCCTGTTCCTGTTGATAACCACTCAAGTGAATGTATCACTTAACACTTATGACAATCCAGCTGGATGGAGTCATGTCCATGATTGATAGCTACACTTAGCAACTTCGTGGTTTTGATCAGCTGAGACAGGATCCAAGGGGATTAAATGCTGGATGACATCTCAGTGGAAACCATAGCACTGGGAACACGTTTATATGTTGGGATAATGGATGAATGTGCTCCTCCAATGCATAAATATTTATACTTCACAGCTCTGCTGAAAACAGACCTTTTTCAAACCAAACTGAAGGGAATAGCACTCACATGCTGAACACATAGACTCATTCCCCAGCTGTCTGACTTTTGCTGACAAACAGCGTGTAGCTTTTTTGATGCATAAGTGGCAAGACCTCTACCCAGATCTCCGCCTACCAGTGACCCTAACAATGGGGTGTCTTATATCCCCAAAAGCTGATGGCCAGTGCTTCACAAACATCTCCTAACCAAGTTCAACTCCTTTAAAGGACCTCTGGAGTTGATGAAGACACCTTTGATGAGGGATGGAGCCAGCCTGTGAGTGAACAGCTGCAGTATTTATGTTCTGCAGTGGGGAGGAGAGATCTGAGACCACAGCACACTTAAAATCAGGCAATGTACCTTTAATAGGTCTATAAAATTTAAGGAACTACCAAGTTTTATATATATATACACATATATAAAGGCCTTCTGGTAGGCACCAGGCATCTTCAGTTTGGGGGTTCCTACACATCTGTCTTGATAGCCCTGTATTCAGACATTTCAGAATTGACTTCAAAGTCTGGATCTCCTCCATAGACCTGATGTCCCAAATGGCTTGTGCATTGGTGCCTCCTGCATAAGCAACTCATGTCCAATTCAATATGCTGCTGCTTTATCACTTCCCCACAGAAAAGCTCCCTGATCTGCTCCAGAGCAACCCTGTATGTAACACAGGATGTCCAGACTTTCTGCCAAGGAAATCTGGCTGTTGAAGTGGTTAACTTCAGCTGTCAACATGGGCAGGAGGAAATAACCTTGAGGCAAAGAAAAGACAACATTTTCCACAAGTATCCATCTGGCTAAGTTAAGACATTGTCCAACTATTCTTTTTATACAAGCATCGCTGCCTAAAATAAAAGTCTAAATGAAACTCTAGCACTGCAAACCTAAAAATTGTAGCCACAGTCTTTTTAAACTTAATTTTTTAATGTGGTATATATCCATACCTCATGAGTTGTTACTAAATTCACATGTATTTTACAATAAAACTATATTTGGACAACTCCATTTCTCTAGTCATGTTTGTAGGTCCCAGTTTTCCTGGACCTTTTACTATGTCTTATTACAAATGAAGCATTTATACCAATGTGCAATGTACATACGTGCTGAAAGGTTTCAACTGTAAAAGGTGACACTGTTCTTGGTTCTAAGACCACGCTATTATCCTCACTGCAGGACATATGAGATAAATTTGGTATTTAAAAAACCAGCAATAAATAGCTCTTGAGAAGCCTGTTTTTAAAAAAGGTACTTGTTTAGAACTTCTGGAAAGTCAACCTGCATCCATGGGAGACATATTACCAGGCAGGGGATGGAATCTTAGGTGTGTGCAAAATTGCACCCAGCTGCAGTGTGCACCCACACTAATGACAATCCATCTTCCAGCTCGTTCCAGGATATCCCTTGCATGTATAGGATTCACAGAATGGTTTGGGTTGGAAAAGACCTTAAAGATCATCTAGTTCCAACCCCCTTGCCATGGACAGGGACACCTTCCACTAGACCACATTACTCAAAGTCCCACCCAACCTGGCCTTGAACACTTCCAGCGATGGGACATCCACAAATTCCCCAGGCAACCTGTTCCAGTGCCTCACCACCCCCACAGTAAAGGAATTTCTTCCTTACATCTGATCTAAATCTACCCTCTTTCAGTTTAAAGCCATTACCCCTTGTCCTATCACTACATGCCCTTGTAAAAAGTCCCTCTCCAGCTTTCTTGTAGGCCCCCTTTAAGGACTGGAAGGCTGCTATATGTCTCACCAGAGTCTTTTCTTCTCCAGGCTGAAAAACCCCAACTCTCTCAGCCTGTCTTCATAGGAGAGGTGACCCAGCCCTCTGATCATCTTTGTGGCCCTCCTCTGGACTCGCTCCAACAGGTCCACGTCCTTCTTATCTTGGGGGCCCCAGAGCTGAATGCAGTACTCCAGGTGAGGTCTCACTAGAGTGGAGGGAGAGAACCACCTCCCTCGACCTGCTGGTCACGCTTCTTTTGCTGCAGCCCAGGATACGGTTGGCTTTCTGGGCTGCAAGTGCACATTGCCGGGTCACATTGAGCTTCTCGTCAACCAACACCCCCAAGTCCTTTTCCACAGCACTGCTCTCAATCCACTCATTGCCCTGCCTGTATTTGTGCTTGGGATTGCCCCAACCCATATGTGAAGCATTTACACTACACAAGGTATTGATGACATTACTAAGATATGTCCTCAATCCCAAAAAGTGTCTGCAAGGTGCTGACCTCCATCAGCTTTCTCACAGACCAGAACTGATTCTCCTGTCAGTAGAGAATAAGAGGGAAGAATACCAAGTATGTGCTTATCACAGTGGATTCCACCAGTGGTACCCCAATGGGACCTCAGGGGCACCTGAGCGGTACTCACTGATGCTCAGCTTGCCACTGATGTCTAGTTTGCTCAATTCTTACCTCTCTACTGTTCTTTTATCTTCCCTTCAACTTGTGCTGCCTCTGCTGTCCCTCTCCCTGCTTCCCACTGAACACCAAGTCTTCTGCCTGCTCAATTAATTCTTTATCTCCAATGTTTGCCCACCTAGCTTAATGATTTTGAATATTACCATGGTAAGAAAGGGAGAAAAAACACCAAGAGAGACATGGTAAAAACCAAAACAAAACAGTCACACATGCACTGAGGTAGGAAATGGGGTGCTCAGACCATTCACCCTCGTAATATGTGTCATCTAAATTAAAAGCCTAAACTTCCTATTACAGAGAGATGCTCTTGTTTGGAAACATCCTCTGGGGCACCTCCTTTTTTCCACTGTCTGTACGTGGAGTTTAGCCTCCTAATTTAGGTAATAGCAACATGGATCCTCCTCCCTCCCACCCTGAAACCACCCAATAGTAACCACTGCTTTGCGATGGTGCAATAAACAGGTAAGCCATGGGGGTTAGAGGATGTAACTAAATCTTCCTAATGAAAGAAACTAAACATCCCCCAACGCCCATGGCTCACCAGGTTTACTGTACCATCTCAAAGCAAGACCTATTCTTTGTGAAAGTCCCTGTGCACTTTCAGCTCGGACAAAGACATCGACATATCCTTACATGCGTGGGCTGAAGTGCCAATTACAGGATGGGGACTTTAGACTGCTGTATAAACAAGTGCTGCTGTGGATAATGCTGTTCTTTGATCAATACCTACTTTGATCAACTGATCAATGCTTTGTTATTAAAAAATATTAAAAAATAAAAGCACTTTACTGTATGGGAAGCTTACAGCTAAATGAATGGCGGCACATGAAGCACTCTTCTTGAAAAGTAGGAAAAGGTCAGCTCACATGCAAAAGCGACAGCAAGCTGAGAGATACCTCATGTATCTGACTGCATGGAGAAATCAAAAGCAACAAATCAAAGCTTGGCTTAGGCTAGCAGAGGTAACTGACTCTCTACAACAGTGATTTGGGAAATTATTTTGCTCATTGAAGAACATTAAAAATAGAAGTGAGCCCCAAAATCAGGGGTTTTTTTCCCATGCTTTTGAAATTTTCTTATTATACTTCTGATAATTATCTGGATTATCAAAATGCTTAGAAGTCCTGGTTATTAGCTAGGACTCCACTGTGCCACAAAACCAGCCATATCAGCAATGCCACTCATTCAGCGGTTAGCATAAGGCATCAAAATTCACCATGCCTGTTCCCTGACCCCCAAAAAGCACGCAAAACTCCTGTACAGAATAACAAGACTTCTGACTACGCTTCTCTGTGCCTGTAGGTTAAGAACTACAAGAAACAGGAGTAGCAGCTGAATACCTAGATCACACAGTGTAATAAAAATCTGGTGGAAGTAAAGCGAAAAGAAATTCTGTAGGAATCTACCAAGGATCGTGACATCCACGTAACTCCCTATTTAAAACATACTCAAACCCTCCCTTGTTTTTGCAGACTAAGTACATTATACATTCCTGAAATAAAGCTATTTTTTGACATCAGAAGGCCATTTCAATTATATAGAATCCTTCCCCCGAGACACTGTGTTATTTCTCCTTCACCATCTACCAACTTACCCTCCAGTGTACAGAAGCGTGTCACCTTCTCTGGCATCAGCTTTCCATGCTTGTGCTGACAATACACCTCTGCGATCTCCTGCCGACACTGCTTAGATTTAGACCGGGACATGGCTGAGATTGCCTCTTTGCCTGTTACCTCACACTTTGGTGGTTGGTCGTATCTCAGTTCAGGGGAGCTGTTTCCACTTTTTTTTAAATTATGCTGTCTGGGAGACCTGTGAATCTCCTTCAAATTGTTGTTGCTGCTGCTGTTTTTTCCGGGGTGATCATTGAATTGCACCACCTCATTGGAGTTCTTCCCCAGCAGCAAGTTCTCCTTCATCTTCTCCTCTTCCAGCTTCTTTCTCAAGTGCTCCTTTTGCTTGCTAAGGGGTTTTTTCACCAGCTCAGACTGGTGTTTTTGCCTTTGAGTCCTGGGAGCAAAGTTACTGTTATCAATATTTTCAAAGTCCTTGGGGACTGAATTTTCATTATTGCTGTCTGTTCGCATTTTCTCTTTCGGTCGGTGGGAAAAATAGCCATCCTATAAATGGGGAGAAAAATTATACTCATCTTACTAAAAATAGTCACATCCCATGCATTACAAGCATTTTTTACATGAAAACATAAATCAGTTACAATCCAGCATACTGCAAAAAAATCCCCACGTCAGGGTTCATAACAGAAAGACGGAGCTGAGAGAGGCCTCTGAGCTGCCCAGGTCAGTGCAGACGACCATCCCCTGTACCCCCGTCATCACCAAGCCAGAGTCCGAGCCCCATCTCAGATAGAGCAGGGAGGTTTTACACAGGTTTGTGAGCAATTATTAACCAGACTTCACCCTGACAGGATTAAAAATCAATGGCAAAACTGACACAGGTTTCAATGGAGCAAGAGCACATCGTTCAATGCCTTCCTTCATGCCTTGTGTTAATGACCGCAGTTCGGTACCCCAGGAACTGCCGCATTCCTCTGCAGAAAGCACCATGTGACTTTACAGTCCAAGCTTTCCTTCAGTGAAGTAACTTTGCTACAAACCAAACCCTTCCTAGTTTTGTTTTGGGGGAGTTTCTACATAATAAAACTTTGAAGAAGTGTTTCTCACAGGGTGCATTGCAGCTTTGCTGCACGTGGGAAGCTGTGGCAGCAACGAGCCCCGTGTGAGAGGGTGAGCAGCTGCAGACACTCGGGCTCCTTGGCAGGTTCAGACATCAGCTCTTAACCACCACGTTCCTCTTCTCCACGCTGGGCGCACTTTGATAAATACACAGATCATAGTGTTGCAACGTTTAAAATATATCATATAAAGGAAAAGGAATAGGCCATGCAAAATATTTGTCTGATGCAGAATAACGCTTTGCTTTACCATTTCACCGCCGCCTCCACCTACTGCCACAGGAACTCATCCTAGCCTATCAACAAAAGAGCAAGTTTACACCACCAAAGAGAAAGGAGAACTATCCCAAGGATCCGAGAGACAACAAAGAACATGGCAATCTGCTCTAGAAAAGATGTGACAGAGTAGAACAAAACCGAGCGCCACTTATATGTGTATAGTACTATCAAATGAGAACTTGTCTGATAGCCAGGGGTGGCTATCAGACCGCAGAAACTAGTCCTCAGGCTAGTGGGGGACATAATTTTTAGACCCATGGAACAGGAACATCTCCATTTATTGAAGTGATCAACAGCAGACAAAATCATTGGGGAATTGTTATTATAACATCTGAAGACAGGAGTATAAATATTGATAGACTTTTTGAGTCTGTCCTGGTTTCTTTCTACTAGTTAAAGACCTAACAACCAAAAATCAGAGGCTGGTAAATGACTGCATCCACTAACAATGATTGACGGGAGCCACTCTTAGCACCTATGAACCACGTTTTGTATTCAAAACATTTTACCAGCATTAGCTAATTGTCTCTCACACCTCTTCTGCAAGGAGCTATTTAACTGTCAGGTTTTGTAGAGGAAGGAGAGGGAGATAATGACTTATCCAAGGTCATGCAGGGAGTCAGTATCACTTTGACCTCTGTAGCTCAGCAATGAGAAATGTTTGAATAGTTTATTCATTAGAAGATGTGTTTCTGTGAGTGACTGAAGTGACTCTCTCTCCGTGAATATCTCCAGCTCACAAGTAGCTTTAGCTACACAGAGCAATGTAGAGATGTTTAAAAAGAAACAAAAAAACAAAACCCCAAACCAAACCAAAACCAAACACCCAAGCCAAAACCCAAACGCTTTTCAAACAAAATATTTCTAGTTTGGAGAGAATATATCTTTTTTTAAAAAATTATGTTTCTAATTTTTAAGGGCACCCATGAAATCAAATTCTTTTTTCTGTCATCTTCTTTTAAGGAGAAAAAAGAATAGCATTTTTTAAAGAATAATAGAATCATTTAGGCTGAAAAAGACCCTTAAGATCATCAAGTCCAACCATAAGCCTAACACTGCCAAGTCCACCACTAAACCATGTCCATAAGTGCCAAATCTACACATCTTTTAAATACCTCCAGGGATGGTGACTCAACCACTTCCCTGGGCAGCCAGTTCCAATGCTTGACAACCCTTTTGGTGAAGAAATTTTTCTTAATAACCAACCCAAATCTTCCCTGGTGCAACTTGAGGCTGTTTCTTCTTGTCCTATCACTTGTTACTTGGGAGAAGAGACTGACATCCACCTCGTTACAACCTCCTTTCACATAGTTGTAGAGTGATAAGGTCTCCCCCTCAGCCTCCTTTTCTCCAGAATCCACAACCCCAGTTGCCCCAGCTGCTTCTCATAAGACTTGTGTTCTAGACTCTCCACCAGCTTCATTGCTTTTCTTTGGACACCAAAGAGAAAACAAAACAAACAAAAAATAGTTTCAAGACAGCCCCCATTCCCATGAATGACCAAACTAAAAAAATAAACCAATTATTTTCAGAGCTCAGCTCCCTTCACTTAGTCTGTACCTCCAATGTATCTTAAAAGAAAAAGACCCCTTCAAACCCAGCAGCAAACTGAGCCAGAAAAATGTAAAGCTTATTAAAATCACACCCCAAACATCTCCACCGAGTTGTCCCTGCTCTGAGACTTCAGATGTTTGATAGTTGTCATGTTCTCTTTGTTGTTCAGCCACCTCCAAAACCTCAGCTTAGTTATGTCACTTGTAAATTTGACTTGCTTTATTTTAATGCATTTGGCCCTTGGATTTGTATATGTGAAATAGCTCAGAAACTTTAATTGTTGTGCTGCTGCATTTCCTCTAAGCTGGTGCCAGAATTCACCTTTTCTCCTCATCAAATAATTAAATGGAAAATGCCCTGCACGCTTGTGCATATATGGTTGTGTGTGTATATATATATATACAGCTATATGCCTAATTTAAATTACACTAACCACAAAGAATCAGAACAAACACACAGCGATTACCCTTTAAAACATATATACTGTTCCCTTTTTGACAGCAGGACATTCTACCAGCCCTCTGACGTAAGCAGGAACACAGAGAGCTATCTGGAGTTGCAGATATCTGGATAGATAAATGAGAATAACTAAGAGAGACACAAAAGGGTTGAGGTAAATCTGTGTGGATGGTGTGATCCATAACCACAGTGGGTCACCCAGGACTTTCCCTGTCTCTTTCAACTGTTTTGTCCCCCAGTTATACAAAACTTAAATACAAGAGGCATCCAAGACGGTATTAATTCCATTAACATAAATTTTATAACCCAAACACAGCCTGAGCTATTCTTTATAAGTAGTCCTTAAACTTCAACAGGTTAAGTAGTGAAATACAAAGGAAACTGTGAAAGAGGAAATGTGAACTTTATTTGTTGCATTTCAACAGCAGCAGTATGCAGAAAGGACCAGGGACACCACTCCACCATAATGCAAAGCATCCCTATCATTAGTTTTCATCATTAATACAGTTTAAAGCATTTTTTATCTGTAACTGGAGTTTTCCACCATGCTGCAACTTAGGGCCAAAATACCTGGCTGCAATGATGGGGCGGGAGGCGGGGGGGAATCTGTCTTCTCCATTAAACTCTTTCCAAGGTCTCTAAAGGCGATGTCACGATAAGATATTTCTGTGTATCTTGGCAACATTCCCTCTCATAGGCTGACTCTTGCTAAATGATTTTTCTCTTTAAGCTAAAAAAAAAAAATAAAAAATTGCATCCTAATCTGTACAGCAAATGGCATGTTGATAAACGGGAAAGGAAGGGAGAGATGTTCACTGCTGTTGGTTTTCCTTGGTAATTCTTATTACCCCAGATGAGACTGGCCTGAACCAGAGCAACAGGCACATAACCTCTCATGTCCTAAGGACCCATGCTCTGCCCTCCTGCCCCATCCAAACCTCTCTGTAGCTTAAAAAAGCCTCGAAGGATGAAGTTTGGGCCACATTCCTCTTTCAAACAGCATTTGACATGATACTAATGTGATGCTTCAGCCGGCATCTTCACTCTCCATATTACCACCCCTGCACTCACGAGCGGCCGGTCAAGCTGTGCAGCTCCCTAGGGACCAGTGGAGGCTGCAGCTTCAGGTGTTTAGGCAGAACGTTCCCACCCGGCCGATGTACTACGCTTGCAGAGAGTGGTAGAAAGCTGTGATGAAACCTCAGGAGAAAAATGCAAAGTAAACAGCAGATTTACTGGTGAAAGGTTCACCTCTTTAAACTGTTTTCCTCCTTCAAGTGCTTTGGTCCCCTCTGGGAAATGCTTTTCCAAGTCTACATGCTGGAATTTGAAAAGACAAATGAATTTTAAATGCTTCAAAGGCAGACACAAAACTAAGCTTGGCTGTAACTCTTCCCTGCCCGCAGGGACAGATAACACCACAAAACCTCCCTGCCACGGAGGACATGTGCTGTCGGCAGAGAAATCTCTTTGGGAGGAGCAAGGACTAAAAATAAAGCACAGTCTATAGAACAGCTGTACCAACCAAGAGCTATAGATATACATTGAAAAATAAGGATGTGTAATAAATACCACAGTTGGACAGTCAAATTCCAGCCTCACGTGATCCCACACCTGTTGATGCAAATGTTAAATGCCACAAACCCAGAAATCTCCATCCACCTTTAATCTGCATTTGTCTCTCACAATAACTTTCATCAAAGCCGAGCGTAATTTTTACAGCATAATGATTTCAAGATAGGATCCATACGTGACAGCAGAATGTACACGTTTGCAGTGCAGGGGAAATGAAACTCAGCACCCTGAGCTTAAAACAGCAGCAGCTGCTGACAATAAATTGTGTTCATTTATGAAGTTCAGGGGTACAAACAAAAGCAGCACATCTGGTTTTCAGCTGGCTACGGGAGGATGGCTTTTACTTGCTCTGCAATATTTAATTTTCATGGTGCTGGATTAATCGCAGACTTTATTTGCCATGGATGTCTAACATATTCAAGTCAGGACAAAGTCATCTCAGGGAAAGATGATCTTGAAACCAAGCATTCCTGGTTCTGACAGTACCATGCATTGTACATCAGCAGGTTCGCTGTTTCAAACATAATCTTTTTCAACTTTTGTCTAGCTATTCATTAGTAGCACCTTTTTATCTCTCTCTGTGCATGCAAATCACATTAAATACACTGAAAAAAGGGAAGGTTATACCAGGACCAAATTAGAAGCGGAGAGCCTATAAATATAGCCTGTACATATCCACAGTCAAAGATGAAAGCAGTATTTTCAAACCAAGACCTGACACTGCTATTTGTTGTTGTTGTATAGACTTAATCTCATCCACAGAACACACAAAAAAGTTATTATGGAAAGCACCATTTTGGTCTTTGCAATAGAGTATTTCTCTTTAGAACAGACATAGATCAGAAGAGGTTTTATCCAAAGCCAGCTCATTTGGGAGGCTACCCTATAAAAATTACCCAATATTATATGTCTCAAGCACAACACATACCACCCAAGAGCACGTATTTCAGCTGTGCTTCCACTACACTGCTGGCAAAACACTCCTACATGTGCTTCTCTGACAGCACTGGAGAGACACGGCCTCCCTTTGGGACTAACAGTGAAAATGGTGCACCCTTCCCACGGGAGGTCGTGTTTGTAGCTCAGTAATGACCCACTCCTGCTCCCGACACCAATGAAAGCCATTCCACTCTTGCAGACAAGTGCAGGATCAGGTCAAAGTATTTTTTCCTACATTGTAAAAGCCAACTCTGTTTACAGCCTTTATAAAGAAACCTTTGGAGGCTTTTCATCACTTTGTAGCACCGTATTCCAAAGCTCAGCTGTGACACTGTGGATATCTACCACAGAACTCAGGCCTAAGAGAAGGATTTCAAGAAACAGAAATTTTCAGTCCTAACTTTCTCTGGTTCTCAGAAGGTACACGGAGAGGTTAACTGCTGAGTACTCAATGGTAAGAACCCTGGCAGGGAGAGTTTTAATGACTCTGGGGCCTCTTCTGCCTGTGCACATGCTGCAATTCAGCAGTAACAAGCAAATACTCCCAAACTGGGAAAGAACAGTCTGTACTCAGGAGCGTGCATGAGATCATTGCCAATTACATACTGATTGCCATTGATGCTAAAAATAATAATATAACATTAATGCAAAAATAACATTTTAAGCTCAGAGCCATTGCATGTAATGAGAGAGTTTGAATTCTGCCCCAAATTCTGCTCCTTGTTGAACGCACAGGTTTTAATTTGCCAAACTCCACCTTTAGTGTGTTTTATTAAAATCTGTTACACAAAATGTATGCTCTTTAGTATATTAGCCACTACATCTATGGTGATTGAGGGTCTGGGGCTCGGGTATCGTGAGCTTGATTGAATTTGAAGTCCCATCTATCTCAGGAGAGAAAGCCTGGGTTCCTGTGGAGATGGAGGTAGAGTCTTCATGACTGAGAAGATCATGGAACAAATTGATGTTGTCACCTACTACAGACCCAAAAGCAGCTGCCACTCACTGTACCTAGCACAAATGCAGAGAATTTGGAAGAACTTTACAGCCGTCTGTAATGACAAATGGATTTTAACGACAGCCTGTTAACACTCTCAAAGGCTTTGCAAGTCCAACACACACCTGCTCAGCCAGACCCCAGGTAGTTTACATACCTGCAGACTGCCTCTCTCCACACTTTTTTCACTTGCATCTGTCATGTATATTTGCTTCTAAGTTAAGTGCATTTAAGCATAAATTTGCATTTGGGTTTGCCCAGTTTAGAAAATCTAGGTCAAATTCTCATGTAATTTTTCAGGTACAGATCTCTATCCTGAATATTAAAGGCAGGAGGTGAAAGACTATGGCTACAATATTGACCAAGGCAAAACTAATACACCAGCACATTGTCTGTGAGGTATCCCACTGTAAAACTAGAATACCTTACAAAGCCATTAGGAACCAACTTGCATAGTTTCAGACTGACCCTGGAAGGGGTGCCCCTGCCAACAGCCAGGATTAGGTGGTATGACTGTTCATTTTTGCAATCTGCAAAAAGCCAATACCAGACCAATTTCAAATCTGCTTTCAAAGAGGTAACGCGCATATAAATCAGCAGAAACACAAACATCAGAGGCCTGATGTGCATCAGCTCTGCAGACAGCAAGGGCATGCAGACTTTGCATGGCTGAGGGATCTAACTCGAGACACCCAACCCAAAGGGAAGAGCCCATACCATGCAGGAAGGCGCTGCTCCAGCATCACCCCCTACATGCCTGTAGAAATACAGTGCCACTACGATGGCTCCTTTTGTAGACGCTTGGTAAGGAAAGGTAAAGAAAACCCTAATCAGTTCACAAAGGCTCACAGTAAGAGCTTCCATTTATCTGTGAAAGGTGTTCATTGCATCATGCAGAGCATCTCCTCACAACAAGAAAATGCTCTTAACTCAGGAAAAGTTATTCATTGTATGATTTCTGTATCAAGAAAGCCCTATAAATACTACACAGATGGATGGACCATATGCAATCAAGCCCTCAATGGCAAATGTTCACAGTTTCAGTTTATCTGACACAACCGATTTTCTCCCCAGCATGGAGGGATTTGCTGTCATCTTGTACTGAGAACATATTCTCATGTTCTTCCCCAGCAAAGCTTGGTACCTTAAAGACACAGCAAAACAAACCAGAAATATGCATATGCACACACTGAGCAACAACAGCACTCACAGACCTTCCTCTAAATACAAAAGTACTGGACATGCTGGCCTTGAGGGCCAGGTATAAATCAAACCCCTGTACTATAAAAAACTAGTTTATTTTTTTTTCTCCTGTCACACAATAAAATACTTAACAGTTATTGATCACATGTGAAAATATGCTATCACTGGGCAGTCATGCAGGACCATGCACATCTGAGACAAAACAAGTGCCTGGAGCTGGTGCAGACACTTGCCACTTCGCTGGAGTAACCTGTGCTGGGGCAGGCTACAAACCAGCTCACAGCTCAAGGAGGCAATGAACACCTTCAAGTCTGCATCATATGTCAAAGCCTCGAAGAGACCTGGTCAGTTTTTACAGGACCATCTATATTACCTGTCCTGTGACCAAGAAGAATTTAAACAGCACTATGAGAAGATAATTAAAACAAGTTTCTGTTCAATATTAATTACAGCTCTGTGACATATTATTTTGTAATGCTTGTTAATTATTCAATAATGATACCTTCCAATTGCCAGAGGAGTCAGAGGACAACATATCTACAAGCAAGGTCTGCTTCTGGATTAAATCCTTTTTTTTCTGCTCTAACCTTTGTGTATTTGAGGGCTGTTTCTTAGTTGAAATCAAAACCTTTCCCCACAGCAGAACTACAAACATTACACTATGGTCTTCAGAACAACAGCAGAAATCATAAAATCTCCTCATGCTCCAGTGGGCTCAAAATCCAATTTCATCCCCTTGTTTGGAACAGCTGGGCACACCTCTCCCTTGGCACACGGCCAAAGAAACTTCTTCGGACCACCCGTTCCACAGGCAGCTGCAGGGTGCCAAACCAAGGACCATGGCAACTTCAGCCCCACAGCTGATTCCTGAGGCAGTTGTGGGAAGCAGCTTCACTCCATTCTCCTTTTCTGCAAGAATCCAAGAAAAACCATCTTTCTCCATCGCTGTAAAGTAAAACTACAGAGCATTTGCCTGGAATTGTCCAATGCTCATGCTTCTGCTAGATGCATATAGAAGGATGGTCAGAATCAGAATAATAATTTTTTAAAAAGTTACAGCAAAGAATTACTGAGTGAGGCAGAGGAAGGGGTTAAATCCTCTCTCCCTTCCCACTGTCAGACCAAGCGAGCCTATTCCCCAGGATGATCAAGCGTGTGAGGCTGACACGCTGCTAGCTCTGCAGGAGCTTTGGGCATCTCACCTATGTGCTGCAGCCCACCGTGGTCCAGAGGCTGAGCATCATGGGAGGTACCATCTCCTGTGCTCAACAGCACGGATTTTGACATCCTTCAGACACTCATTTCAATGGCTCAGATTGCCACTGGGTCAAGGAAGGTGTTTTTCCAGTTAGGGTAGGATGCTGCTGTTATAAAATCAGCTCCAGACACAGTACTCACCCTATTGTCACTTGTCCTGCCACATCCACATGTTTCAAACTACAAAACAACCATTGCTCTGCTTGAAGTCATCGTGCAGCCGCAGGGATGCAGACATCCTGCTGCGCCATCAAAACGAACAAGAAATTGTGAACTTCAGTCAAAGACGTGGCTGATGTGCCACGAGACCCTTGGAAAACTAGTACTTTTGGCAGGTTTGGACAAAAGCACAGCCAAAGAGCACAGACGGAGAAAAGAAAGCAGATGTTAATGTAGTTCGATTCTTCCACACGTTTTTCCATTTTGCTATAATAAGTACATTGTACTTCAATTGTCAGTGGCTGAAGACTTGTGAGAAACATTTTGTGAGAAATATATTAAGTTACTTTATGCCTGACATTAAAGAGGGAGATACAAAAGGTGAAAACAGATCTATTAACTTTGAACTTGCAAGCTGGTAAAGACGAAAGATGTAACTGTTTCAAATACAGACCTTTCTGTTACATAAAAAGATTATGACAAAAAGTGATCATTTGGTTAAAAGGGAGATTCTGATACTTGAAAAAGCACAAGTCCTTCAGGACTCAGCACTAACAAATACTTACAGGCACTGATAGCCCATATTTTTTGTACTTGCATTTCAAGGCTGCAAAGTAACAGATGGGCCACCACAAAGTGCACAGACACAGGGGACCCCACATTGGAACATCTGCATTGGTAAGTGATTGTTTGGAGGATTATTTTTCCCTTTCTTTCAAATGTTACTATTGATTTTTACTTTTTTTTTTTTAACATCAACTTCAGCAATGTGTTCCAAAACATTAGAAACAGCACTGTAAAAATATCATTAATAGAAGTTGCTTTTTTTTTCCCTGTTTGCATACATAACGTTTATGCATTAAGGAAAGATGTTCTGGTTTCAAATAGAATGAAAACAGCTTCAAAACTTTGGCTGCTTTCCTCAAAACAGTTTTCTATTTCTTGCTAACATGTGACTTACTTTGAGTGATTTAGATTAGGGAGTAAACCAATACTGCACTCTTCAAGAGTCCAGACAGATTTTCACATTTGCTCCAGCTTAGCACAGCAGCTGTATGAACAGCCATATTGTATTAACAGTAATTTCAAATGTTCATCTGATTATTAAAAATTTTGGAATACTGCTAGAGGGAGCTGTGAAAGCAGATATCCATAGTATTTAAATAACTGACAACTTTGTTCTCTGCTAATTTAAACTTCTCAGGAAAATTTGTACTTGCATAGGAGGACTGGAAGACACAACAGACTAAACAAATTTATTCAGTCTGTAACAGAACTTGATTTATAACCAGTAACTGCCCCCACTTTACGCATATTGGTCCCTTTTAAATGATGCTTGATCTCATTAACAGAGTCCAGACTAATGCATGCAGGCCTTCTCTTGGCAAAGGTCCCTTCCAGTCAAACTCACCAACAGTAACATCAACACTGAGTTCAGGCAGGCTTTTTTGCCTGCACATATACATATGCACGCACATATATATACACACACATATTTCAATGGTTTCTGCCTCTGCTTTGCAGTGTGGTTAGCTCTGCCTTGATGCGGGCAAGGGAACCCACCCTTGCGTGACACGACACATTGCTCCATTCCTGGGCGAAACAACCCTCAAAAGACCGTTCACTTTGAGCAACTGTCCTGGAACATTTACCAGCTTTATTAAGCCTCCTGGATTCATTTCAGCTTAACCACATCTTTAAACAGAACTCACCACAAACTAGGAAAGAGATGAAGGAGGACTGGCCTGACAGTGCAAAACGTGGCTTCTGAGGAAGCTCAGGAAAACCCTGGAGGTTTATTTTCCTACAGCTTCTTCCCAAGAGAAGATGGATCTCAAAATCCTTCCAATGAAGAGTACAGACATGAAGGAGCTTACAAAGAAGTTAGCCCTTTCTCAAGGGAAAGGTAGTTTAAGTGACTTTTTATGTTACTGTCTATTACTCTGTGGTCCTTGAACAGGACCCTCAAACAGCATTTGAAAAGACATGGAGTTTTGTAGAGTAGCAGCAGATACTAATGCCCCACAACTTTTTAACAGGCACTACTTGTGCTATTCTCTCTCCTTCCAGAGAAGGCTTCCCCCAGGGGATGGCACAGGACAGCACAGCACCTGTGTCCACACGGGGCTGGGCCTTGGGCTTGCACAATGACATCTTCTGGGGTGTGGGACAGGAGTTCAGCCCTTCAGGTCAAGAGTGGTATATCTACATAGTTGTTTTTCCTGATGGTTATTCTAATACTGAAATAAAAATGTGATGTTCTGTGGTTTTAATTATCGACAAATTGCACTGCTTTATTATTTGACAAAGGTGCCCCAGAGAAATCGTATATAAATAAGTAATACAAAATAAGTATAGAAGTAAAGCTTAATCATTTGAATGTTCAGAATATGGACATGATAACCACACTGAATACCCATTACCAGCCAACCCATTCATCAATTTTTTTTTCCTACCTCCCCTTCTCAGTGACCCACCCCATAAAAAATAACACAGCTCATGTGAACTGAATTCCTCTGCTTTCATCTCTATTTCTTTCATCCAAAATTCAGCCAATATACACTTAATATCTTTCAAAGCAGTAGTAAACACTTGAAATTGCTTCCTGGTGACTTGTTATTAACTAGATTCCAACTAAAAATCATCTGGAAGCCTATTCCAACTCCAATCTAAACAATCTCGAGCAGCCCAGGGTGAATTGCTGAGACACACAACAGGATCTCTGGCAGCTATAGAATGAAACATAATTAAAATATGGATGGTAGAAACCAAAGACACCCTCACATACAAATGAAAACATGCTTGTAAAATACGGTCAGTTTAGCACAAACGTATTCAGCCTTAATTAGGTAGAAAATCTATTTAGATGAATACAATACAAAGAATAATAATGAACTTCAGAATTACATTTTGTTACTTGGAGGGAAAACACAACACAAATAAATAG